>NC_057944.1:2686944-3388439 GCF_018555375.3 Anguilla rostrata
ACAAATTACTTTATCATTGATCATTGACAATGATAATCCCAACTGTGCTTCCAACACCATATTACTTTTGTCCCACTGTGCGTACCCTACCATGGAGGTCTGCATGGGTCTCTATTATTTAGGCCACACCCGTCTGCTCTCGCGGCTTCTCCTGCCACACCCGCCCGCGCCCGCCAGGACTTCGTTCCCAGCCCGCCCGCACACACAGGCAGACACAGGCCAATCAATGCACCCAGATTCTGGCATGCACTGGGATGGAGATTCTTGTCCTTGTCAGGTACTGAAAGCACAACAGTGTTGATGCCTAGCACTTCTTCCCCATTCAATACAAACTGATTAATTCCACCAGCCTGTCAGTACATTTTACTCATATGTGTTCCTAGCAGCAACTACCCACTGATTCTTCAGAAATTTCAAGCACTTGTTACAGCAGCAGTTATGCACGTCATTTCCCGCTGCTGCAAATGAGATTTGTTAATTAAATACATTAATTCATAAAAAAAACTCAATGTTTTCTGCCACAATTTTCAGTTTTATGCGATTTTCAACAACTTTGCCGTGCCTGCTTCATGACTTTAGCCAATATTTTCCGTGACAAACACTGGCTAGTGATAATAACTACAAATAACAAACAAATTTTAAAAATCTGAGCTCAGCATATTCCCAGTATTTACTCAAAATGTCACTCCCCAGTCCCTTCATCAGCAAACAACCCACACTGAAACTCAACATTATTACAAATGATCTTTGAACATCTGCACAGATGTAGCCAAACGAACAATAATTATGTACTGAATTTGCAATGAATTAGCTATTTGTTTGAGAACAGACATTGGCTATATACCTTTATGGTTGTTTACATGCAGGTGAAAAGTGTGCTGGCAAGACTGTCTCGGACTGTTTGAGTTGGCATTAAGGTGAAATACGTTTTATAAAGCGATTCCCCCAAGTTTCCACTTACAGTGCCCAAGGGTGTGACATTTAACGAATTGGACTGCAGCCTGGGGGTTCCAAGCAGAAAAAAACGGATGAAAATTTAACGTTATTAACCAGTTTATAAAGTCATTTTCTTGATTTATCGTCACAATACTTGAAAGTGTTCATTTCTAATCCCTGTACAAACAGTACATACACGCATGCACGCACAGGCACACACACACACACACATGCACACAGGTAATCACACACACACACACACACACACACGTGCACACACAGGTACTCACACACAGTATACAGATAGAACTGCAGTTGACTGGGGTCTGAAAACACAGACAATGCACCAATGTCCCTCCCTGCCCCAGGGTCCCACAAAGTTCCCAAAGCAGCGGGGTGCCCTATGGGGCAAGCCGAGTCCTTGGAGAGGAGCCTCGAGCCCCACTGTAGGGGACCTGTCTGGGAGTAGTGCCCACAGAGGGGCGGGTACAGCACTCCCACCCTGCAGACCCGGAGGCCCCTGAAACCAGACGGAGGAAACGGAAGCTTTTAGCTGGCGCTCCTCAGGCACTTCCTCAGACACCTCTGAGAGGAGAACCGTGTCCGTTCCCCTGGAAGGACCCCTTATCTACGCCTGCAGCGTAAAGCCTAAACGAGCTATAAAGCGTCCGTGGCTGTTGACCTCACTTCCTGTTCCTGCCGGCTGCATTCAGGAGCAGATAAGCAGTAGAGGGGTCGGCTGTGGGCTGACCGCAATGGTTTGCTCTGTGTTTTCTTTTTATTTCCACAGTTTTACCTGAGCCTGAGTCACTTCTTCCAACATCACAGGGTGGCAGTGCAGTACAATGGGTAAGGAGCTGGCCTTGTAATCTAAAGGTCGCAGGTTCGATTCCCGGTTAGGACAATGCGGTTGTACCCCTGAGCAAGGTACTTAAGCTGCATTGCTTCAGTAAATATCCTGCTGTATAAATGGATGAATGTAAATGGAATATAAAAGTTGTGGATAAGAGTGCCTGCTAAATGCCTGTACTGTAATGTCTGATCCTTCTCACTTGGCTATTAGGGCAGGTGTTTTAAAGGGCATTTTGTGCATGTGCTTTATACAGCTGTCTGTGTGTAATGCAGCTGGAAAAAGATTTTTTGCATGTATGCTATTTACAGATGACTATGTGTACGCTAGCTTCAAAGCAGGTTTTTGTGCATGCATGCTATTTACAGACTGCGTTAGAATGTAGACTACTCCTGTAGTTAATTAATCTCTATCACTCTCCATGTACTTACATCCCTGGGCATACATATGTAACTGTATCTGTAGCTACAATACAGGGAAATGTTATTCAGGCCAAGTAATTTTGAAATATATTTCTCCCATATGGTAATGATTCTTGTGAGTTTCTTTGCTGCACTGTTTATTTATGGAAGGCAAATGCCAAAAACATGCTCATTCATCACAGTACACAAGGTCATGACACACACGCACGCACGCATGCACACTTTCCCCTCGCTGGTCATGCTGTAGTGCAAACGTGTGAAAACTCCAGTCCTGCCAAGGTGTAAATGTCCTATCAGTCTGACAGGACCACAGTACAGAATGCCGCCTGACCTTTAACAGGCGAACAGGAAAGAGTACGTTAAAAGGTCAGCAGAAGCGACCCAGGGTGGAATCATCAAGGCTCAACAGCTGAAGCTGAGGACAAAAAGATTTCTGGACTGGGTTTGGGCGCCTCCACTGGAAATCCGGGCATGCGGTTCACAGGCCGCTCTTCCCAGTAAACAAAACAGAAACGAAAGCCATCTGGAGGCGAGAACAGAAACGCAGAAAGCCCGCTCTGCAGCTCAAAGCTGCGAGCGGCGCACGCTGGCAGATGCACTCTGGGAATAACGGGAGGCTCCGTGCCTCTACCTAGAGCCCCGAAGAGCCACAAAGGGCTGGCTGTTTGCCCCCCCCCCCCCCTCTCGTTTTGTTTGCGTGGTCCAGGGTTAATGGCTGACCGCAGAGAGGACGGGTCGAGTCGTGCATACGGAGAGAATCCCTTAGTGGGTTAGACCTGTCAGATTTACTGATTACTGGTTGAACTTTCAAACAGAGAAGCACTGATAATATTTAGCATCAATTTGTTTTCTTTATCTCCCCAGCGGAAAGAGGAAGGTTGTTACAATGCATACCGTGTGCCCAGTCAGAAATCTAATAAAACTCCGGCTGCCTTTGGAAGAGGGAACCATGGATAACAAATTGATTAAGATTTGTGGTTGGTAATTGAAAACAAAGTCGAAATTGTGCATACTTTCCACTGTATATCATGCAAAATAGCATTTTCGTATTTTGTTTTTGGATATGTTTTGCAACTGCACCCTGGAACCGGAGGCCACTTTTGTAATGAACATCTCCCCTTGTTTACTGGTGTAGTCTCTGTGTCTCTTCAAAAGCGCTCAGCATTTTGGCAATATAAACAATGAGAGAATTGCTATGGAAACGAAAAGGTCACTTGCGAATTCACCACGTCCTTTCCCTTAAAAACTAACACGGACCAAAGCAATGCACCGATAAACTGTGATTCCAAGAAACTGCCCACAAATATCTAACTTTAAAGGGACGGCCATCTTGAAGGTTTTCTGACGTAATTTCAGCTTTAGTGTTTTTGATTGGCCCAGGCAGTTAGGATATCTCAATAACTCACAGAAGTTTCCAGCGACCTGCAGGCCTTACAGTGGCTGTTATAGAGGCATTTGCTGCTTTGGGGTATAAAGCAAGAAAACAGACTTAAAGTAGCTCCAAAGCAGCTTGTACAGCAACATTTATGGCTCTAGAGGGTGCATGGGAGTACAGTATATTACCTGATTATTTCTTAAAAAATAACACTTTGATTGGAAAGATTTCGTATGGCGCACGCAGCCATGCAAGGCCCCTCCACTCAAAAAAACTAAACAAAACATTTATAATTCTGAAGACATGCTATAAATGAATGTGTTTATCTGCACAGGGACTGGAAACACGACTGCTTTGGAATTACTTGAAGTGTGTTTTGTTGCCTTAAACCACATGCACCCATACCAGCCATTGTAAAGCTGACAGGTTGTCAGAAACTTGTGTACTGTAAACGTGTAAACGATCCTTCATTGCGTATTGAAACTCTATGGGCCAATTGAAAACACACTGGAACTGAAATAATATGAAAAACAGAACTATCCCTTTAACGTTAGCCTCAGTGTTGCGTACAAAAATATACAAGACACCACATTTAGTCTCAGTGTTTTGCACAAAGACAAAAGACTTCTCCCCCTCCCTGTCACTGGGGTATGCCACACTTTATCTGGTGATAAAGGGAGCAGAATTAAGATTTAAAATGAGTCACATCACAAGGTTGTTACAGTTGAGGCCAAAGGTTTACATACACCTAGGCTAAAGATATTCAAACTCAGTTGTTCATAACTCTGCACATTTCTCAATTAGGGCATCTACTTTGTTCACATCAGAGATAATTTTAAAACAATTGATTAGAGACAGATTTATTTCAGCTTTAATTCACTATATCAGAATTCCAGTGGGTCAAAAGTTTACATAGACCAAGTTGACTGTCTTTTTAAACAGTGTGGAAGATTCCAGAAATCAATGTAATTACTTTTTAGAAGCTTCTGATAGGCAAATTGTCATAGTTAGGAGTTAATTGGCACCTGTGGCTGTATTTAAGGGCCTACCTTTAGAGCCACTGCCTTTTTGCCCTTGATACCATGGGAAAATCCAAGCAACTCAGCCAAGACCTCAGAAAAAAAAATGTGGACCTCCACAAGTCCGGTTCCTCCTTAGGAACAATTTCCAAACAACTGAAGGTACCACAAGCATCTATACAAACATTTGTATGCAAATATAAAAATCTTGGAAACACTGCATCATTCAGGAAGGAGGCACATATTAACTCCCAGGGCTGAATGAACTTTGGTCTGAAAGGTTCAACTGAACCCCAAGACAACAACAAAGAAACTGGTGAAGGAGTTGGAGGCATCAGGTACCAAAGTATCTACATTCACCATTAAGAGAATCCTACATCGCCATGGCCTGAAAGGCTGTCGCGCAAAGAAGAAGCCCCTACTCCAAGACTGGCATAAAAAAGCCAGAATGAAGTTTGCAGGTGATCACCGGGACAAAGACCTAACCTTTTGGAGGAGTGTTCTCCGGTCAGATGAAACAAAAATTGAACTGTTTGGCCATAATGATCAGTGCTATGTATGGTAACATGAAATGTGTGGAGTTATGAAAAATTGAGTTTGAATGTCTTTAGCCTAGGTGTATGTAAACTTTTGGCCTCAACTGTATACCTTTTTGAGTGAGAGGAGAATGCCATGTGAACCGTATGCACAAATATGGGAAAGAAAATACCAGTCAAATGACCTAGGGCTGGAAGAACGTGCTAGAGTGATATTTTTAGTAATACTTGATATCAAGAAATTAGTGCTGGGGTCGCCTGTGTTTCTGAGGGTCTGAGTACAGACAGCACAGGCTGAGGAGGGCTGTGGGTGGGGGAGGGGATGAGAAACAACAAATAAATGCAAACGATATCAGTGTGTGGACCACATGCTCCATAAAAGGTAAGTCTACAGATTGCTTGTGAAATGAGAGGAACGGAGGCAAAAAAAAACATGATCGTGGCCAAAACCGGGTGATGAACTGCTTTTTGTAGCAACGCGGGCTTTTTATGTTATTCATTACATACGCACTCACCAGTGCACTTTATACATAGATGGTTAAAAGGAGAAACGGCTCAGATTTAGAAAGGGCAGTCGTGCCAGGAAGAAACATATTTGTCTTACATGAGGTCAGTTTCAGAAAATGCAATAATTTATAAGACACAGAGCTCTGTTTTCCAGCTGGCACCGGGCCATCGCCCAGGCAAAGGGGCATTTTCCTCATGGATTTTGGCACGCCTGAGTGTCAGTGAAGATCAAGCACCAAACTACAATTTTTTCTGCCCACCTGCTCAGGCCAGGTCCATGGCGCGAGTCGCAGCTCACCATACGCTGGGCCAGTTTGGGGGGGGGTTTCCCAAATAACGTGCAAATGATCACAACCTTTTCAAAATCAAATCATTTTTGTGGGTCAAATGCTGTCCAATTTGCCTTTGATATAAATCCCCCGAGAGGGAAAAACGCACACTGGACTGCATCCATTGCTCATTGTCTGTTTTCTGTTTTTATTATGTTAGTTCCAGTATTTATTCAGGGTTGCCAACTCTCACGCTTTTGGTGCGAGACACAAGACTTTTTCTCACGCTACACAAACACATCTCACAGCAAAACAAAAGGCTGCAACTACAAACAAAGCCGTTCACTGATTAAACAAATTATAGCCTATATCAGTTATCACAGGATAGAGTACTGTTTATTCAGCATGGCGACCTGAGATTGGCTCATAAACATCTGTAATTTTGCACCAATGACATTTCTGCTTGTGGAAGGGTTTACAGCAGCAGGCTGCCTTTAGATTATAGCAGGGCTGCCAACTTGCATGCACTGAGCATGATCCATACGCATATGACCACGATCACACGCTCTCCAGCTAGTAGTCCTGTCTCTAACGTGGTCAATTCAATCCAATGTACAATTTTCCAAAGCCGTTCTGCCAGAACAACCCCAACCCCCCCTCCCACCCTAGGCCTGGGATCGCAATACGCCCCTACCTCACCCAGCGCCTCCTTCCCAGTCCCTGAGTTGGCAACCCTGATTCTTTTCTGTTTTTAGCAATGAAGATAAATAAGATTTGTGGCGCTAAGTGAAGATTCATGCTGTGTATAAACTTGCTACTCAGGGGTCACCAGAGTTTTGAAACATAGTTGTTTCCATAAGAAAATAAGCTGGAAAGCAGTAGCACCATTCTTCAGGGACACCTTTCTGAGTTCAAATCTTATTCATGTTTTGAAATGTATTCTTTACCAACCCTAACCTGAACTCCAATTAATAGTAAATCTCATTTTCAAAAGAACAGAAGCCGCAATACACCAGTTTCAACAGCAACAATACAAATAAAATCAGAACAGTAAACAGAACAGAGAAATGTAGGAATGTGAAGGTCATTTGAAATATTCATCAGCGTGAATTTATCTACAATATACTATTCTGTTAGTGATGGATACCCCACCTGTGCCATAAGCATGTTTGCAGGTTAGTAGCATCAAGGTCAGGAGTCTCCCAGAGGGCTGCAATGCCTGCTGGTATTTGTGGTTTCCATCCAACTGATAGCCGGTTAAGGCCTTGAGAGCAAGGTGTGTGCATTTGTGAGCCAATCAACAACTTAAATCAATTAGCGGTTGCTCAAAACACTGTCACCACTGCAGCAGATTAGCATGATGGTTAGGTTATCCAGGGTTACAGGTTTGGTGTGGAGCACCGCAGTCGTACCCTTGAGCACGGTACTTGACCTGAATTGCTTCTGTAAATATCCAGATGTATAAACAGATTCTGTGCAAAGAATGTAAGCTGTGTAAGTCTCTGAATATGAGAGTGTGATAAATGTGCGCATGTAAATGTAATCATGTGAATGTGCCTTAAACACACCAAAAACCAGCAAAACCTGCAGCTCCACCAGGGCTGGATTTTGACACCCGTAATCTACAGGTATTTTAGGAATTGCAACAAATTAATTTTGTTCGAAAATACTTTGCTCAGTAGTTGGACTGCAGCGAAAATGGTAATTGCTCCAGCCATCCCTGTCAGAATGGGATGAGGCTATCAAATCTTATTTCCTAAACCTTCTCCTTCTGTAACACTATTTTAATATGATGTTGCTGTGTGAGCAGTGTGATTTTTTTGTTCATTAGGCTGTGGTGACACTAGCTGAACTTGAGTCTAACTGTGGGATCCTTTTTCCAGCAGAGTTGAAGTGGTAAGTCACCCACATGGTCCCTAATGGCTGATATTAGGGGGAAGGTTCTGGAAAGGGTGGTACCCACCTGTTTTAGAGGGGCACAAGGTGCATTCGTTGATTCCCCAGGCCAGTCCCGCCCCTCGACAGCAGGTCTCCTGGCTCCTCAGCCCTGGGAGGGGGGAGCTGCACTGAGGAACGTGGAGTGGAAACACATGGTCACATATTTCCCCCATCCGAGACCCAAATGCCTCCCTCTACACCCACCCTGTTTACCCCACCCAAGACCCAAAGCCTCCCTCTACACCCACCCTGTTTACCCCACCCAAGACCCAAAGCCTCCCTCTACACCCACCCTGTTTCCCCCACCCAAGACCCAAAGCCTCCCTCTACACCCACCTGTTTCCCCACCCAAGACCCAAAGCCTCCCTCTACACCCACCCTGTTTCCCCCATCTGAGACCCAAAGCCTCCCTCTACACCCACCCTGTTTACCCCACCCAAGACCCAAAGCCTCCCTCTACATCCCACCCACCCCATAGACACGGCCGCAGGCACGTGACATGATCCTTGTAAGCCCCGTTCAGGCCTGTAACCGCGGCTTTTTACAAGACTGCTTAAATGCAGCAGTCAAGCCAGAATGCGTTCAGAGGGAAGACATCGGAACAAGCTCATCTGTCAGATGAAAGGCCTCATTTGGCATGGAAGTTGAATTAGTGTGAATGATGAGGTCATGTGCTGTTGCCAGAGCAATCAAACACACACTTGTGATAAACCCTCGTTTAACAGTCAAGTAGCTTGACCAACGGGACAGTGTCCGCAATAGACACCTTTCAGTCAAAACTGTTCTTAGGTATAAATGACAGGGACAAAACTTATGTCAGGGAGGAATGTACACTCACAAATGATGTAAACAACACAGGTACGACACACAGGTGTGAAGCCAAAAGCTTGGCTATAGGTCATGTGACAAAGCAAAGAATCAGTGCTGGGGGGAAGAGACCTGCACCCAAAACATCAATCTTATTTTTAATGGTAAATATTTGATGGATAAGGTGTTTATTAACAGATGATATTTAATAAAATAGGTTTGTACCACTGGTGCAGTTCCACCACGACACATTAAATATTCCCCATGAACCACTTCAGTGCATATGCAACTCTACAAGGGTAGGATTTTCTCCGAATAATTATCATGAAGAAATCTGCTGATGAAATATGGAACTATATGGACTGTTTCGTTGGCATGAATGTGTACTGAGAGAAAATGAGATGGGGCCTGACCTGGCCATTGCGGACCTCCCGGAAGCAGTACTTGAAGCCGGATGACTCCGTGTAGACGGAGTCCCCGCGGATGGTCTGGGCCTGGACCTGCGGGGGCGGGGCCTCCGCCCTCTGGCCCGGCTGCACGGTGTTCCGGGTCCCCGAGAGCCCGGCTGACCAGGTGACCGTCTCGGACTGCTCCCTCACCGTGGGCCCGTACCCCACCTTCACCACCTGGTGGATCTTGACCGTGGCCTCCGGGGGGTGCTGCACCCGCACCTTCACCATGGACGTCCCCGAGGCTGCAACACACCACAGTGCGCGTTCACAGGCCCGGGTCCTGATCAGCAGGGGCTCGCTGCAGACTGTGAGGCACAGACACGCTCACTGCATCCCAGTGCTCACATCCTGGATGAGCTACCAGCACTGAAACAGTGCCAGATCCCACCTCACACTCCAGCCCTAATGCCCATACCCAGCTCTCCCTGCTAAAACTCTCACACCCAGCTCCTCCTGCTAAACTCTCACACCCAGCTCCCCCTGATAAACTCTCACACCCAGCTCCTCCTGCTAAACTCTCACACCCAGCTCCCCCTGATAAACTCTCACACCCAGCTCCCCCTGCTAAACTCTCACACCCAGCTCCTCCTGCTAAACTCTCACACCCAGCTCCTCCTGCTAAAACTCTCACACCCAGCTCCCCCTGCTAAACTCTCACACCCAGCTCCCCCTGCTACCACCACTTGCACACTTGCTGATCTGCACTCTCAAACAAATCACAGACTCACAGATCCTGCTTTTTGAACCACTCCCATTAGTACAAATTTGATCCCACTGCGACCCCCACAGTTTCAGTTCTCACAGTTCAACGATTCAGAATTTACGCTGCCAAGCAGCCCAGCCGCTGTGTGCAAGCTTGTGCATGATAAAAATCACAGGCTCTGTACAAATTGCAAAGGAGAAAAATGAGTCTTCATCCAATTTGCTTACGGAGTGTTTTCCCTGTGCTAATTAGTGAACCGTGCTTCCAGCCCAGCGACAACATAAACAGAATAAACCCTCCGCATTGAAAGGTGCTGTTTGTTCTCCTCAAACACGCAGTTGTTTTGAGTCATGTTGGCTTCCCACCGTTCTGTTGGCTGAGGTTAAACTTTGGCACACAGTATTCCTGGTGGGAAAAAGCACGCTCACTGCCAATGGGACCAGACTCAGCGCATAGCTCCAGTTTTGAGTCATTTCTCAACCTTGTTCTTTTTTTAATGACTGAAAGAATAACAGATAATTGGTTAACTCTGGCTGACTCCCACTGTTCCAACTCCGTTCCTCTTTAGGCTGCCTTTCCACCACACACTCCGTCCCTAGCAAGAGGGAAAAAGAACCCGGCTCATTAGCACAAAACTCAACATGTCAGAGGCCGCTCTTCACCTCTTCACTATCCACCACATTGCACTGGATAGTTACGTAATTGAGTATACATTCCATAAGGATATCAGAATGTGCAGGCCCGGTCCGTGGCATAAATGCTCTATGCGGTTGTTTAGGGCCACAACCAGTAGGGGGGGGGGGGGCACGCGACCACGAGGGGGGGCAACACGATCCAATGTTTATCTAAGGTAAATAACGTTATTTTCGCAATTACGTTATTCATCCCCTATCGCGGAACTAGCGGTATAAATTTTAAACGGAATGGCAACTGAACATTTCATAGCAATGTAATGGAAGAAGGATTTTGGATTTTACCAAGCGAACCCTAGGGCCGGCCCTGAGAAGGCATAATGGATCATTTATAGATTACTGAAGGGCTACTAGACTCCAGGTCTTGTGGGCCTCACTGTCTGTAGGTATTAGCTCTAACCATGCACTACACCACCAGATTTCACCAATGAGCTCACTTCCTGAAACAAGAAGGTACAATCATTTGTGAAATCAGATGGTGTAGTTCCATAGCACTGTATTATTGTTTCACAAATAATGAGTACTGAGGACCCTCAGGCTTTTCGTAATGCTGCGTTTAATGTTTCCTTAAGCTATATTTGTCGAGAATACTAACCATAAGGTGAGAGCATGTTTGAAAACAGCGTAAGTTCACTGTCTTGTGTCTCATGAAGATCTTCTGAGGACTTCTGTGGCAGTCTTGGTTAAAAAGGGTTCCTTTAAAGAGGCTTCTTTTTTAAAACAGGGCTGTCTGACCTCTCACAGAAGCAACGCTGTCAGTCAGTTCTCTCATTGGCCAAAAAAAACAGAGGTTTATGAGTGTTTTTATTTTTAAGGCCCAGCTGAGCATTCCCCCAAGAGCTGTGCTTCTCTTCGAGGTCGTTAATAAGCGTCTCCCAGGATTTGTAAAGATCCCCGAGTGAACTTCCACCCAAAACCACCCCATCCCAGGTTCACCCTTGAGCTGGCATGCGAGTTACGGCCTTCACGTTGGCCATTTTAATTACCCTCAAACTATGTTGCACTGTCTGGCCATGTCAGGGTAAGTAATGGGGGCCCTTGACCGTGTGGCTGGCCATGGCGCTCAAACAGAGGTGGGCTTTGTGCTCGTGGTTAGGGGAAGCGCTTTGGGATAACGTCTGGCTCACAAGTTCTGTCACATGAAACGCCTTTGGTTCACAGGAAGCAGAGAGAAAAACACCCAGGGCTTTCTCTCGGGGGGTGGGGGGGGGGGGCTGGAAGTGAGTAGATTATGTTCAGCGTGCTGACCGGGCTTTGGAGTGGAGGCTCCACGGTCACAATACGGAACGGCAGGATCCAAGGGTCAGGGCATCTGGAGCAGCTCCTGAGCATTGCTAAACACGAGCTCACCCATTCTGGGAGATGGTAAAAAAATAAATATGGGCCAGTAAAATAATACTGGCTGACATGAATACTTGACCGGAGGGATCTGTAAATCTGTGTGCTTAACTACGATAAGGAGCTAATGGTTTTCAAATCGGCTGCACCCCAAGTACGTGATGTGACCTGGCCTCAGCCACGCACAGAGCTTTTGTTGGCCGGGGCGCCGTATCTCTCGAGTAACCCTCGTCGGCACGGTCGCCTGTGCACAGGGACTTCCTGCGAAGGTAACCGGCTCACGCCTTGCGCTCCGAGCCAATAAGCTCAGCACGCTGTACGAGGCTCTCCGTCGTAGACCTCTGGCTCTGTCTGATCACTGTTCCACAGGAGAGAACACCGGCTCTCCTGACATCACTGGGTCAGAACACGCACCGATGAATACACACACACTTAAGAATCACACACATCTTTGGAAAGGGGCAATCACTCTAATGCCAATACTGCACAGTTAGGTCACTGAGCATTTTAACCAAAAAGGAAAATAACTATTCAGTGTTGACAAAATGACTTTCTTGTTAATCTGTGGCGCACTCTTCTCAATGCGTTTAAAATCATACTTTTCGTAATGCTTTGATTGACAGGCGGGACAAATCCAGCCTATTCATCCAAACGATGAAAGCCTCTGTGTCCAGACAGTCTGGAACTATATTAAGTTAAGCAGTTTAGGTGGTCTGGTGTTTTAAACTGCTTACTGCCGGCTCTTCCCCTACCCCACCCTTCCCCTCCTAATCACAAGCAGCCAGCCCAGCCTCTGTCATGCACAGCAGTGGCACCTCACATGACCGAATCTTCAGGAGCCAAAATGGCGGTAGGTTGTGATGTCATCCCAAATGACAACACTTTTTTTCTTCTTCAGGTATTTGATCTGTGGAAATCCGTACTACTCAGTTGTTCAGTATTTGCCTGCTGGGTGCCCCGGTTCATATTTTTCCTGGGATAAAGGGGTTAGTCACGTACAGTACATCATAATCACCCAAAACAGGAGTAAACATGAGGTGCTTGTTCAAATGCAGAAGCTGTTAACCAATTATGATTTAGAGCGAGTGCTTCTCCCTTTCTAAATATCAGCTGTTCAGCAGGCATTAGCATAAACAGTGTGGTGGCAGCCGTATACTCCCACTTACACAAAATTAAAGCTGCCATCTTGCACATTCCCAGCGTTAAACCAAGTCTAACAGTGTCCGTGTCCAGGGACAACATGCACTCTGTCAGTGTAGAAAGCACTCTGTCAGAGTTGCTTTAAAACTGAACACTTCCCTTTGGGGTTTAGCTCTCTGCATGAATGAATAAAGCAGGACAGTGTCTGAGATCTCGCTGTCCCATACAACCCAGTCCAACTGGCACGCTCTGCTCACGGTTCCCATTACGAAAGAGCATCCCACGAGGGGACCGTGGTGGGGGAAACCGGGGGGTGATACTGA
Organism: Anguilla rostrata; assembly: GCF_018555375.3. Lineage (NCBI taxonomy): Eukaryota > Metazoa > Chordata > Actinopteri > Anguilliformes > Anguillidae > Anguilla > Anguilla rostrata. Next base: position 2,700,252 of record NC_057944.1, read on the forward strand.
AATAAATGTTTGGGATTCAGATGTGGCCGCGTGCCTCTGGAGGAATATGTGGAAGGGGCTGGAGAGTCCTGTCCCTGACAGAAAATAAAACACACTGCCGGGCTGGCTGAACAACGCTTCACCGTCCATCATACACAGAACAGTGTCCCGCGTGTCCAAGCGAGCTGTCACTCACCACTGGCCTGGGGGTGCGACTGGCTCTGCAGGGGGAGGATGAACTCCGAATGCCTCAGCACCGCCTGATTGGCCGCCACGGAGGGGCCGGGTGGCGGCTTCTCGATGTCATTGGTGGAGGACCCGGTGACCGGGATGTGGCAGAACTTTCCGGTAAAGTTGGGCGGGCACAGGCAGCGGTCTTTCTGGATGCAGACGCCCCCGTTCCGACACAGCAGGGGGCATAGAACTGTGAGAGACCGCCCGTGTTCATGGGAAACAAAAACAACATAACACACAACATTTAGAGAATTGAAACAAATCTGTTTCATTGTTAAATCCCTGTCTTTTCCCTGTCTACAACTATGCACTTGCGTTCCCAATATTAATTTCCCTGCAGAGCAATGCATAATGGAAAATGATATAAAAATAGTGACATCATGAGAAATTGCACCATTTTTCTTTGATTTCACAGAGTTTCTCAACAGATTACAACACAATACGCTGGTCTTAATATCTCTGAGAGGCCTGGCTGTTGCGTGCACCCAATGATATCTCTGCCAAGAAGAGATATCAGCAGACAAACTGGCTCAAGCAGCACAAGCTATTTGCATCTGTCCAACAGGCATCTACTCCTCCAACACTCTGTCTGATACGTCCTCACAAGCATCCTGTGGCCCTAAGTAAAAACAGAAAAATTCAGTGGAGAAAGTCAATACAGGGGGAACAAGGCATTTAGCCACTGTATTCAGCACTAAACTTTATCACAAAGAGAACCAAGTAACAAAAGATTCAACTCCCCAAGAATGGATATCCAATACAGGGGCACTTTACAACAGAAGCTATGCTACTGCACCAGCTGGCAAACTGTGCACTGTGACTGTAGTAACAGGACAGAACTGGAAGTGACATTTTTCTAATTCTTCCAGAGAACAGAAGGGATACACATTTACAGTAAATGAGCCAATGGACTCACAGTAGAAGCACATGCCCTAGCAAATATTTTCTGATTTTGTGGTTTCGTGGTGTTGTGGAACAACCCTGTCTGCACCTGCTTGTGTGATTGGACAGAATGCTGGATGTTGGCGTGGCTTAAACAGGGAAGTTGTTTGTGAACAAAAGTAAATGCCAGATTTTCAGCCTCCAGGTCACTGTTAGCTGGCTAGCCCAGTAAACATGAAAGCTAGCTACTACTACTAGTCTCCCTCACTTGCATTCCCTCTCAAAAACTACGTTTAGGGACTAGGGTCACCTCCCAGCAAGCTGCCCCTATCATGTGTTCAATCCAGCATGTTATGAAAGTCTTTCTTTCATGAAGGAGACATAACCTGCTGGCTACAGCTATCGTAGAAACATGGTGTGAGAGGACTGTAACTTTCCAGTAAATATATTTGGTCTTTAAAGTACCATGCCTGTGGCAGCTTCCAGTAACCCACACCGAGGAGGAAGACAAGAAAAGGATAGAAAAAGCAAACTGGCAAAAACTGTAAAACCCGTGCCAGTTTGGATGGTGGTGTGGTGTCACTTGAAGCACATGCTAATCATAGATAGTTTACATTTATTTTGACTGAAATTTTATTGTATGTTATTTATCCTTTATTTGACAAGTCCAGTCTCACTGAGATCTAAAATCTCTTCCAAAGAGAGACCTGGCCAAGAAAACAGATGAAATATTACATTTTCATTGCAACCAGCAAATCGCTGGAATGTCCTATCATACAATGAAAATGAAAGTGGAATAAGTTAAAGTGCAGGTTAAAAAAACGGGCCATACAACAATCAGAAAAGGTCCCCAGCTCTGTGGAACCCCAGGTCTTTAACCCCAGCTTTAAATTAACCTAGAAAAATGAGCTCCTTTAATGTAAAACATTTTCTAGGTTTACTCCAAGGAGCAGGAGCATAACATTTTAAGACCTTGGTACCCAGCTCTGTGTCGACCTTTGGCACAGTTAAAGAAATGGGACACACATTGGACATTGTGTGTGTGTGTGTTTGTGTGTGCGGGCATGTGTGTATCTGAGTGTGTCTTATTACCTTTAGAGGTCAAAAGATCTTTCTCATTTCTAATCCTTTCTACAAGACACAAAAATGTATTGTTCAGCAAAACCTCTAGAACTGACATTCCTGGGAAGGTCAAAGACTTGGGCATTTCGGAGTACGTCAGCAGATCAAGTGCAGTCAAATTCAAACAGAAGCTGCTCAAAGGGGAACCATCCCTTTTCACCAAACTGAGAAGCCTGTATTCTGAGCTGCGGCTAATGTAGAGCACTGTGTAACTTGGCCGAGGAGGGCTGGCTGAGGAATCACAACGATCTGCACTGTGCCTGCACTCCTGCTGCTCTGACGGTCAGGACGCATGTCGGATAGATTGTACACGCTCTCCAAGAGCCTCCTTGCCAGGAAACAAGGACCCGGGGAGGTGGACAATGAGGCAACGGGCCTCCCTGGCCTCCTTCAGAGCAAACCCGTGGTGAGGGGACTGCAGGAGAAATGAGGGATCCATTACCACCAGCTGAGGAGGACCCCCACAATCACCTCAATGAATGAGATTAACCTCGTCTCAGGCTTCCAGAGCCAGGAGCCGAGAGCAGGCCAAAGTCCACACCGATCCATCACTAGGAGCGCTCCACCTCAGCGTGCGAGGCCAGGGTGGGAGGGGCTCCCCGGCTCCCTGTGAGGCAGCAGGCTATTCTCTCCGACTCATCTACGAGTTTACAGCCCTTGCTCTCAGGAAGGGGCTGCTTTTTCTGACAGGAAGTGGTCGCAATTGTCAGAAAACAAGCCAGATTCCAACGCAAGGGGTTGCTGGGCGCTTCAAGTTTCAGGGAGGACGATGCACATGTGTCCCATATTGACAAGTTACCTCATTGTACGCTGTGGTGTACCCGTAGATGATGTCATGCAACACATGTGAGCGAGGTGACCTCAATGTTTGCTGTCAGGAGAGGCTGGAGTCACCAGTGGGAGTTCTCAAGAAGATGATGAGGTTCTCAGAGGCTGAGCTGAGCTGTTGTCTTTCTCTCTCTCTTTGAAAACAATGACATCAGCTACAGGGCACCGAAGAACAGCTGTGCCTTCTCCTCTGGGCCCTGGAATCCTCCCTCTGATCTTCTCCCTGTCCGCATCACAGCTGCCCCAGATTCACTCATTTAACTGCGGAGTTTCCGAGCAAAAACTGTAAGACTGAGTGGTTTTGGATGCAACATCTGGATTATACAAGAGCACACTGAAAAATATTAGCTAAGATGCACTTTAACATTGTACACGCATCTACTGTGGTATGACGCTATGCATCATACGAACAATGACAAATAAAAATAAACTTGTTCACAAATGCATCAGTTCACTCTCCCTACGTTTTGACGTATGCGCCATTCTTAAGTGTTCTCTGCACGTTTAGATTTTCTCCAGAAGGACTTTCCTCAAATGCTGTCTACATGCGCTGGAGTTTGCACACGCACACCGCATAACTGCAAAGCTGGGTCTATGCTCAGTACAAAGGAAAGCTCAGCCGAAATCTAACCACAGCCGACCGTGGTGCCAAATTCAAACGCGTCTTTACTCATTACAGCTTCGAGCTGCTCCTTTAGTGAAACTCCATACAAATGAGGAGTGCAAATTACGATTCTGCAGTTGTGATACAGTAACCACGGGAAACATGGAAGTGAAAATGTTTTCTGCACCGAAACACAAAACAACAATGGCTGCGGTTAAGCCGCAGAAATTTTGGCAGATGGAGGAGGATGAGTTGGAAGTTGTGGCCACCCTTGTCATATTTTAGATCAACTGGACAGCACAGTAACCAGACATAACAGAACAGGCCATAGAATGATGTCACAGGCCATAGAATAATGTCACAGGCCATAGAATAATGTCACAGGCCATAGCACACGGTTATAGGCCATAGAATGATGTCACAGGCCATAGCACACGGTTATAGGCCATAGAATGATGTCACAGACCATAGCACACGGGTACAGGTCATAGCACACGGTTACAGACCATAGAATGATGTCACAGGCCATAGCACACGGTTATAGGCCATAGAATGATGTCACAGACCATAGAATGATGTCACAGACCATAGCACACGGTTACAGGTCACAGAATGATGTCACAGGCCATAGCACACGGTTACAGACCATAGCCTAACATTACAGGCCATAGCACATGGTTACAGGCCATAGCACACGGGTACAGACCATAGAATAATGTCACAGGTCATAGCACGCGGTTACAGGCCATAGCACATGGTTACAGGCCATAGCACACGGGTACAGACCATAGCACACGGTTACAGGTCACAGAATAATGTCACAGGCTATAGCACACGGTTACAGGCCATAGCACACGGGTACAGACCATAGAATAATGTCACAGGCCATAGCACACGGTTACAGGCCATAGCACATGGTTACAGGCCATAGCACACGGGTACAGACCATAGAATAATGTCACAGGCCATAGCACATGGTTACAGGCCATAGCACACGGGTACAGACCATAGCACACGGTTACAGGTCACAGAATAATGTCACAGGCTATAGCACACGGTTACAGGCCATAGCACACGGGTACAGACCATAGAATAATGTCACAGGCCATAGCACATGGTTACAGGCCATAGCACACGGGTACAGACCATAGAATAATGTCACAGGCCATAGCACGCGGTTACAGGCCATAGCACATGGTTACAGGCCATAGCACACGGGTACAGACCATAGAATAATGTCACAGGCCATAGCACATGGTTACAGGCCATAGCACACGGGTACAGACCATAGCACACGGTTACAGGTCACAGAATAATGTCACAGGCCATAGCACATGGTTACAGACCATAGAATAATGTCACAGGCCATAGCACATGGTTACAGGCCATAGCACACGGTTACAGACCATAGAATAATGTCACAGGCCATAACACACGGTTACAGACCATAGAATGATGTCACAGGCCATAGCACATGGTTACAGACCATAGAATAATGTCACAGGCCATAGCACATGGTTACAGGCCATAGAATAATGTCACAGGCCATAGCACATGGTTACAGGCCATAGAATAATGTCACAGGCCATAGCACACGGTTACAGGTCATAGAATGATGTCACAGACCATAGCACACGGTTATAGGCCATAGAATAATGTCACAGGCCATAGCCTAACATTACAGGCCATAGAACAATGGGTATCCAATACTCAGGATTACATAACTTTTCAATGGCAGGGGTTTACGGATCTTAAAAAGTTACTTCAGCAGAGAAAAGTCCTTCAGCTGTGAAAGACCTCTCAGCGCAGGTCGCTGTAATGTGCATGCAGTAAGCCCTGAATAGGGTGACAGGGCGGTTTAAAGCAGTCTATCATGAATAAGCACACAAAGCTAGAGGTGTGGGGTAGCGCACTGAAGGCAAAGGGGCAAACCTGATGACGTTTGGGACCCTAATGACCGCAGAGTCAGAGTCAGCCTTTCATGCAGTTCCTTCCGACTCTGCTGTACAGCAAGCCAGTGATTCCTGATCTCCCTACAGCAAAACCATCAGATCCTCCAGTGTTATTTATTTGGCTCAGTGCTCTACCCCTTATTACTCTTTCTTTGAAATTTCAGCTTTCATTTCTGTGTATGGGTAATCTTCCAAACACTGTCATAATGATGACACAAAACCCACTCTGCCATTTCCCACTATGGACCACACAAGTTGTTTTTTTCTTCTTCTTCTTCTTCTTCTTCTTCTTCTTCTTCTCATTGTTGTTGTTGTTGTTGTTGTTGTTATTCTTATTGTTGTTGTTCTTCTTCTTCTTATTATTATTATTCTTATTATTATTATTATTATTATTATTATTATTATTATTATTATACCAGCTCCAGTGTCTGGGCCCATCTAACAGAAGACTACGAGAAGATCCCTGGCATGATGCTTCAGAGCTGTACTGGTGTGGAAGAACAGCACTGAGAGAGGACTGGGGTCTCCTCAAATCCACCCGGAGATCATTGTGCTTCTGTCTGAGATACTGTCTGAGAGTAACGGTTGTCAATTAAACATGGCACTGCTTTATTCTGGCTTTGTGCCTCTGTCAAGATGCCAGTGTTTGGTGAAAAGGGGTGGTAATATGAAACAGACATTTTCCTGTCATCACAGTTTCTGACTGTGCGATGCTAAAACTGTCCTACTTAAATTACAGGACTTTGAGCCCTGTTAAAATTCAAATAATTGAAAAACTAAGTGAAATAATGTAACAAAGCCCAAACATTCAGTCTTCTGTTATGGATACTGTCATGCGGCTGGATCACCTCTATGCTAACAAGCCGGGCTTGGTCTTCACACGGCACATATATTCACTGCTTGGCACCTTCTGTCACAGGTCATTTAGCTGTTGCCAAGGAACGATCCAGTATTTTGTTGCATTATCCTAGCACAGTTTTCATTTCTGGGTTTAAATGTTCATCTGAAGAAAGTACTACTCTGGAGGCTGACTCGACTTTTCCATCATCTGCAAAATGTCTGAGAAACAAGAGAAGCAACTAAATGGCCTAAAAACAAAGGTTAATGTTTAAGCCTTTAACATAAACTATGAACCCAAGATGGACATTGATGGACAAGCATGCGTGAAGCACGTCCGACAACTTGTCGCCTGATTTACAGATTCTGCTTTAAGGACACAGTTGAGCAGAATATACAAGCTTATGTCATACTGAAAGCAGACACATATAACCATATTTTTATAATCTCTAAACACCAGACAACAATGGAAGCCACCTCAACATTTGCACTTAGAATAGGGTAACATCTGCCTTCATCTCAAATGACAGTCTTAGTGACATTAGTCAAGTTTGCATTTTCTTTTCCCAAAATTGTACACTTTGCCAAAGAAATTTCTACAGTTACACCAGAAAAAATGGTGGTTCCCACCTCCTCCACACTTAAAACATATAAAATCTGGCTGTGCCCCAAATTGTACATATGTGTCTATGATTTTTCTTTCTGGTGGTGACACTTTAACATGTTAAAATGCCCACAACCCACCAGAAGATCATTCTTTTTGAGGCACTATTAAACTGAACATACAAATTAAAATTACAGATTAAATGTGAGTTTCTGCAATTTGATGCCAAACTTACTGAAAATGAACCTGGAAAAAGAAAAAAGGCAATATTTTTAACAGTCAATATAAGAGCACAGTTAAAAATAAATATCTATTTCAGAAACTTGTGTGAACATTCAAAACTATTTTTTTTAACCAAATGGAAAGAGGGTTTGACACTTTTCCAGTATCTGTGGAATCTAACATCTAGGAAACAATATTTTGCAGTTTTTGACATTTGTCTGATAAAATGGTGAGAAAAAAACACAGGATAGGAATGAGGAGGGGCGTATCTGCATCAGGCCAAGGCGAAGTAAGCATCACACTAACGCCAAACATCAGTCAGACTGTCCATAATGCTCCAGCTCCTACTCAAACATCAGTCAGACTGTCCGTAATGCTCCAGCTCCTACTCAAACATCAGTCATAGCGGACTGTCCATAATGCTCCAGCTCCTACTCAAACATCAGTCAGACTGTCCATAATGCTCCAGCTCCTACTCAAACATCAGTCAGACTGTCCATAATGCTCCAGCTCCTACTCAAACATCAGTCAGACTGTCCATAATGCTCCAGCTCCTACTCAAACATCAGTCAGACTGTCCATAATGCTCCAGCTCCTACTCAAACATCAGTCAGACTGTCCATAATGTTCCAGCTCCTACTCAAACATCAGTCATAGCGGACTGTCCATAATGCTCCAGCTCCTACTCAAACATCAGTCATAGCGGACTGTCCATAATGCTCCAGCTCCTACTCAAACATCAGTCAGACTGTCCATAATGCTCCAGCTCCTACTCAAACATCAGTCAGACTGTCCATAATGCTCCAGCTCCTACTCAAACATCAGTCATAGCGGACTGTCCATAATGTTCCAGCTTCTACTCAAACATCAGTCAGACTGTCCATAATGATCCAGCTCCTAGTAACATCAGTCAGACTGTCCATAATGTTCCAGCTCCTACTCAAACATCAGTCAGACTGTCCATAATGTTCCAGCTCCTACTAACATCAGTCAGACTGTCCATAATGCTCCAGCTCCTACTCAAACATCAGTCATAGCGGACTGTCCATAATGTTCCAGCTTCTACTCAAACATCAGTCAGACTGTCCATAATGCTCCAGCTCCTACTAACATCAGTCAGACTGTCCATAATGTTCCAGCTCCTACTAACATCAGTCAGACTGTCCATAATGTTCCAACTCCTACTAACATCAGTCAGACTGTCCATAATGTTCCAGCTCCTACTCAAACATCATTCAGACTGTCCATAATGTTCCAGCTCCTACTAACATCAGTCAGACTCTCCATAATGTTCCAGCTCCTACTCAAACATCAGTCAGACTCTCCATAATGTTCCAGCTCCTACTAACATCAGTCAGACTGACCATAATGTTACAGCTCCTACTAACATCAGTCAGACTCTCCATAATGTTCCAGCTCCTACTCAAATATCAGTCAGACGGTCCATAATGTTCCAGCTCCTACTAACCTCAGTCAGACTCTCCATAATGTTCCAGCTCCTACTCAAACATCAGTCAGACTCTCCATAATATTCCAACTCCTACTCAAACATCAGTCAGACTGTCCATAATGTTCCAGCTCCTACTAACCTCAGTCAGACTCTCCATAATGTTCCAGCTCCTACTCAAACATCAGTCAGACTGTCCATAATGTTCCAGCTCCTACTCAAACATCAGTCAGACTGTCCATAATGTTCCAGCTCCTACTAACCTCAGTCAGACTCTCCATAATGTTCCAACTCCTACTCAAACATCAGTCAGACTGTCCATAATGTTCCAGCTCCTATTTATGCATCTTTCATTCTCAGATCCTCAGCATCAGAGGAGCAAACAGGAAAAACAGGAAGTTTGGGCAACATTGAGCCCATACTGCAGAGAAACTGAAATAGCACTGCTTTCATCCCTACATCCATCTAACCAACTTATTGCTGGTCAGGGTTGGGGGGAGGAGGTGGTTATCCCAGCATGCATTGGGCAAGAGGCTGGGATCCACCCTGGATAGGGCGCCAATCCATCGCAGGACACACATGGCACACACGGCCTTCACTCACACATGCATACCTATGGGAAATTTACCCACAGCCCCTGGCGTGTGGTGGCAATCAGTTGTTTCCACATTGGAGCTGCACTTTTATAACACATTTAATAATAACTACAATAATCACTTCATTTATAGGGCACTTTTCAAGCAAAAAAAGCACAGTCCTTCACAAAAAAATTTAAAAACATATATATTTCTTACATTAGAATCCAGAAAAGAGATAAACGAATTAGATAACCCTTTAAAACCATTGGTATCACAGGGGAATAGGAATCAAGTCAGTTACATTAATGCTGGTGTTAGACTGAGACTACTATAGTGGTCAGGGCAGCATCTATGCAATAGAGCAATGGGGATGTTCTTAGGTGGAGTGATTGGACTCTGTCACAGTTATTTTCATGGACTAATACATACATAAACCTTTGTATGGGCAGGCCTACTAATTACATGAAATTCTGAGCCTGTACAATTTGCTAAGAGAGCTGTTGCCCATCATATTGCACTCAAACGTTTTCAATGTTTTTACTGAGCGTTTGCACTCCACAGCAGTTCTGGTGATGACCGTCACGGTCAAAGAGAGCTGGTCACTCCCACAATGTATCCCTAACTGGGCGACCTGAATTTATCAGTCTGCTTCATTAAACGCCCAAATAAAACAAGCAAATGGGATTGGCACTCAATACATAGTGCAGCGTGTATCAAACACACACTCGTAAAGGAAGGTCAACCGAGCAGAAGCATTTGGCCAAATGCAAACAAAGCAGATAACGACACGAACTCAGAACCTTAACCCTGTGAGACTCGAGGCGAACGCAGCAGTCAGAACATCTGCTTAACGCGAGGGAGGTGCACGAACACACGCACTCCCCCCGGGGGGGGGGGGGGGGGGGGGCGGACCGCAGGAAACACGCATCTGCGTCGACGAGTCGCAGTGCTAAACAAATGACGAACACATGAAAAAGTGTTGCCAGGTAACCGCCGCTGATGTCCACGCGAATGGAGCGGCTTGCCTGAGACCCACCGAGAGAGGGGTGCGTCAAACAGGCGGCAAAACTGCGTGCCTGCGGACCAACGCCTCGCCGACAAGTTTCGACGCATTATAACTGAGACCAGAGTTTGATTACCCGCGCACTCGCTGTGCGCTGGGAAGAGCTCAGCGAGAATTAAAGCCAAACAGATGTGCGCCGAGAAGAACTGGGCTACGGACTGATCGAGAAATGAACACCTCTACGGATGACGAGGACCCAACGGGAGAGGAGCGGTGCAGAATCCCCGGGGAGCCTCGAGCCCCGTGTTTAGTCGCACATTCTCCATGGCAACAGGGTGCCGGGGGCCAGAAAGTTCAGACAGACGCGGCCGTTGCCCCGCGCGTCAGCCCTCCATCAGCGAGTGACAGAACGGACACGTGCACGCCCGGGGTCCGGGGCTGGAAACTCGCGGGAGAGTGTTACAGCCGGAAAATCTAACAGCTCGAACCTCTGGCCCCCCAACACCTCCCTGCTGTCCCGACCCCCTCCTGTGCAAACATAAAGGTATGGAGCTAAACGCCCCCCCCCACCCCCATTAAACAAAGAGGTGAAAAAGGTGTCCTACCTCCCTGCCAAAGATCACTAAACCAGGAGTCCGTAAAAAACAGCAAAACCGTACACAGACAAAATGGAGTAACTGACGTCTGACACGCATTAGTACCTGGAACTCTCCCCGAGCGATGAAAGAGCCAGGGCGGACAGAGGAGAAGGCGAGGGGGTACTCACAGACTCTGAAGCCGGGTCCCGGGACGAGAGGGCCCCCCTGCTCGCCGCTGCTGTACAGGGTGGTCACGTTGCCCCGCTCGCAGAAGTTGGTGCAGCGGTCCTGGGTGCAGCGCACCTTGCAGACGGTGGGGGTGAAGAGCACCTTGATGCGCTCGGCTCCTCGCAGCCCCCTTCCTCCTCCTCCTCCTCCTCCTCCCCCTCCTCCTCTTCCTCCGCCGGCGGTCTGGTTGTCGGCTGGGCGGGGGAAGAGCAGAGAGACGCAGTAGAGCAGCAGCAGCCTGAGCGGGAGCATGGTGGGTCCGTCACTGCCGCCCCATCTCCCGAAGCAGAGAGCGCAGACCGCCAGATGTGCAGCTTCCTGTGTGTACGCGTGTGCGTGTTGTGGGGGGGTGGCGTATGCGATGGGGGGGGGGGGGGGGTTGGGGGGGTGCAAAAAAAAGAAGAAAGTTGAAGGAGCTCCGAGAGAAAACAATTTCTTGCAGGACAGGAGGGAAGTGTAGAAGAAAAAAAGACCCGATACCCCCCTCTCTCCTTGAAGTACACCAACGAAGAAAGAGGAGGCGTGCGAACACGCAAGTTTATGAGTGCGCGCGTGTGTGTGTGTGTGCGTGTGTGTGAGTGTGTGTGTGTGTGTGAGAGAGAGAGTGAGTGCGTGCGTGTGTGTGTGAGAGAGAGAGTGAGTGTGTGTGTGTGTGAGAGAGAGAGAGGAGTGTGTGTGTGTGTGAGAGAGAGTGAGTGTGTGTGTGTGTGTGTGAGTGTGAGAGAGAGAGTGAGTGTGTGTGTGTGTGTGTGTGTGTGTGTGTGAGAGAGAGAGTGTGTGTGTGTGTGTGTGCGTGCGTGTGTGTGTGTGAGTGTGTGAGCGTGTGTGTATGCGCGTGCATGTGTGTGTGTGTGAAAGGGTCACACGCTTACTCAGAGCTAAATGGCCCTGTGCCTAATTGGAAGCAGTATATGGCGAATGCCCTCGGGCTCGGTTCCAAACACAATGTTTATAAGGGATCAGCTCCGCCGCCGTGCGCTGTTTCACTCTGCAGACCCCGCCCGCCTCACCACGCTGCGCGCCGTCCTGCTCCACGGGAGAACCGCGTGTTATTGTTTCCCACCCCCAACTACAGCCCCCACCCCCCAAAACCCAAAACATCTGACAAGCATGACACAATCTGTCATCTGAGGAAAAGCAGTGGGCCGGGGGGTCAGCCTGCAGGAGGCGGGGCCAGCTGATTGTTTTCCATCTGCAGTGCGGTTTTTGAGCTGTCACTCAGGGTCGCATTGTTCTCCTGTGACCTGCCTGACGGAAACACGCTGAGACGCAGCCGCTACCCCGCCAAGCCGCGGTCCTGCCAGGCCGGCGATACTCAGCCGTGAGGACAAGACCCGCGATCCCACCGGATTTCGCATATCTCCCCTCTCACTCTGGGTTCTCCAGCGTATCTCTTCTCTCACTCTGGGTTCTCCAGCGTATCTCTTCTCTCACTCTGGGTTCTGCAGCATATCTCCCCTCTCACTCTGGGGTCTGCAGCGTACCTCTCCTCTCACTCTGGGTTCTGCAGCGTATCTCTCCTCTCACTCTGGGTTCTCCAGCATACCTCCCCTCTCACTCTGGGTTCTCCAGCGTACCTCCCCTCTCACTCTGGGTTCTGCAGCGTATCTCCCCTCTCACTCTGGGTTCTCCAGCATACCTCCCCTCTCACTCTGGGTTTTCAGCTAGACCATCTGGTGATGCGCTACTTATAAACTGCAGGACTTACAAATCTGAGTAAAAGCCAACAGCAAGTTGTGCTCCAACACAAACGCATGATTATACTGGCTACACTATTCTGATTGCGGTCCCCAAAACCTGATTTAATATGGAAACTTTGGGAGTGACTGACCCAAACACACAGCATTATTAATGCTAGGAATATTAACGGCAGAATATACCGAGTCGTTAATGCTAGAACATTGCCCCAATGCATCTAATGCCCCGGGATAATAGATAGTGCACCACAGAAGACGCGTTTCTAGACAGATGCATCTGCTAAATGAACATGATCTAATGCAATGTAATGTACATATGAAAAATGTCCATACCATTACTTGAAAAATATGATGATTTATATCGGAAACACCTGACAATCAGCTGACAATGAGTTTCCAAGGCGATATGAGCCAACTAACAGGGTTCCAAAGACACCAAACAGTCAGTGCCCAAACAGGTCAGCTGGTGACAAGAACTACACAATTATTTATTACTTGTTGAAAATTATGAAAACATATGGCAAACAACTTGTACTGCAGCATTACAGGAAGGACAGAAGCTTTCTGTTTTTATATCAAAATGTATTTTTGTCCAATCACTAACCCAGGGGTCCTCAATCTTATCCAGAAAGGGCCGGTGTGGGTGCAGGCTTTTGTTCCAACTGGGCAGTTACACACCTGATTCTACTAATCAAGGTGCTTAGCAAAGATTCCAAGGGGTTGATTAGTAGAGTCATGTGCTTGGTTGGAATAAAACCCTGCACCCACACGGGCCCTTTCTGGATAAGATTAAGGACCCCTGCACTAACCTATTGGTTTCCAATATTTTCTCAACCTAATTTATTTTGTATAGTGCTATTTACAGCCCTGTCCCACCCTGGGGAGGGACAGAGCTGAAGGGGTCCACAGACTCAGGGCAAGGGAAGGGCAGAAGGGGGAAAATAAATAAAATTTTGGCACTGTATAAACTAGGAGAGCCACAATGCAAATGTGGAGGCCATAGTGTAATATGGAAAGCCCCAGAACTGTCACAAAGGCACCCTACAGAGAACTGTCACAAAGGCACCCTACAGAGAACTGTCACAAAGGCACCCTACAGAAAACTGTCACAAAGGCACTTTACAGAGAGCTGTCATGCTTGTGTGATCGTGGACTGACAGTACCCCAGCCCATCACAGAACAGCAAACCTGAGCAATCGCATGCAGGGGGATGGAAAGGACACAGTCAGCTCTGCTCACACAACAGCTCTATGGTCCTGGTTTGCCCCTCCCATCTTTAACCATGTGATTGACTAAAGAGGTAAGTTTGGAGCCTAGAGAGTGAGGCTGAACATCTGAACATGCACATGGAGATTATTCCAAAATACAGAAGCTCTGCCAGAGAAAGCTCTGCATCCCATTGTAATTTTAGAAATACGTGAAATTAATTTTAATAGCCAGCACCTTGTGAATGACGTAATCTTGGAGGAGAGTAAAGGGTAAATCACAAATATATTCTGGAGCCAAAAACATTTAAAGTGTTACAGTTAAAAGCTAAATCTTGTAGTCACATTTCTTAGTAAGTACCCTAGTGACTGCTTTCTGTACAAGTTGGAAATGGTTCAGGGCTGAATTGATGCAGCCAGAAAATAAAACGTACATTTTTTATAGCATCCCCCAGAGACAACATCCTCTTTAATTTAGTTTTGTTCCGCAGATGGAATAAGGCCAGTCTTGTGATATCATTAAATTGGCCCGTATAGCAGAAATCTGAATCTGAAGTAGTTAATAACTGCATTGGCGAAGACAGGAAAGCCATCTAGATTTAAGGAAATTAGTAAGAATTTATCTCTACGAGATTTGGGAACTATTACAAATATTTCCGTCTCATCTGAATTTAAAAACAGAGCGTTTTAGGTCATCCAGACCCTTACATCTTTAAGACGGGCCTCTAGCTAGTTGGGCAACTTCACTTGGTTTAACTGATATATAAAGTTGTGTTCCATCTACTTAGCAGTGGTAATTAGCACCATGTCTGCTTACAATGCCCCCAAGGGAGCATTTCCAGTGACTAATTGCTCATTTCTGAAGCGAATTAGTGGGGCCGACAGACTCTTCCCTTTTAAGGAGCTGACGGTGGGGTGTTAATGAGCTAATGAGCATGACAACATGCATACGGGTCTGTGTGCAAGCGGAGCGGTTTCTCTCTGGTCTCTATGTGAAACACAGGCATAGCAGACTGAGCAGACTGTGCAGGAGTCCTGCTCAAGGCCCACTGCCCCGCACAGACCCCTGGCCCCGGGGCCCCAGCCCACGACTGCCCCAACGTTCCTGTTATTTTAATTACTAACGTGAGGCTCTGTTCCAGGGAAGCCCACATCTATCTCCTCCTGCACAACAGCTACCAAAACAACATCAATCACCAGGACTGGCGCGGATCAGCGTTTTTATTTGGCACGTGTGCGTATGGGCTCCATTTTAACGGCCTTAGCTCATGGTCTAAAGCGCATGGCACTTAGGGCGTGTCCAAATCCACTTTTGCTAGTTTTAACGGCGGATAATTTGAAGTAAGGCACAGGGCTTAAACGGTCGGAACTCAGTCGCTTAATTAATGACAGGTGTGTTGTGCGCGTGCCATGCAGTAAACCAGCGCCACTTCTCAGTCCCTTTAAAGAGACCAGCGTTCGCACCTCGGCGGATAACGAGGGACCTCGGAAGACACTCCCCTCCACTGGCGATTAAGCCCAGCTGCAATCAAGATTTCTAGAACAACCACCATGTCACAAAGTCTCCAGGGATGACATCTGTAATACTTAATATTAATTAATATGTAATACCAAGTAATACCAAGTACATGTACTTACCATGGTTTTACTCCAGAAAGCCATTGGTATTACAAATTATTAAAAATAATCCCTAGGGGTTTACTAGGTAATTATTCGGTAACCACACTGTAATCAGCCTGTAATTAATGTACAATAATATAAAATGCTACCAACATTTTAATTAATCTTTTATGTTTTGTGATGTTATGTTCCACCCGACTTATCCAAACAACTGAAGCACATTTTCAGCATTCCAAATGTCCTCTCTACTACAGTGTGTATTTTCGTGACTTTTTGATTGACTGACAGTACACACACTGTTTAAGCCACGATATTCGGCATAATCAGCCATGCCCTTCAAGGCTTCATAAGAGCCCATCATCCACTCCCTGGAAGCGGCTATGGGTGCTTCAGCACCCAGTACACAGAGCGTATGCACAGCTGTGCAAGGGCCCAGATTTAGTTTCTTATCGTCTTCTTAATCAGTCTTAATCGTCTTATTGCCATCGCTTCTTGCGCAAACACCACCACCCTGGGGATCCCCCTGGAAGACTCCAGGAGTGACAGAGTTGGCCAACATAGAGCAGTCATGGCATAATCCAACACAATTTGTGAATGCATGTGTAACCTTACATGTGGCATCACAAATCACCCGGATGTTGATGGAGTCGGCTCCCTTACAGTTCACACACATAAGAGCATTCTCTGCTGGGGCACACAGTTGCATGTGCATGCAGTCCATGTCATCAAGAACCCAGGGAATCCATGGTTCACCACGAACTCCTGTTTTAGACGTTCTCGGCTGGCTGTTGTGAGGAATTGAAAGCATTCATTGGCATGTCAGACTAGCCTTGAGGTGACCGCATGAATGGCCAAACACATGCCAGATTTGGCTGATGCCTCCAGCTGAATTTAGGGGATGCTGGAGTGACCCGCTCGTGAAAGAACGCAGCACAGTCGTGAGTTTCCCAGTAATGGGGAGTGCATGGGAAGTGCAGACACTCCTTTCCAGCACCTCTGCCAGAGGATGACAGATGTTTTTCACAATCTATCGTGAAACGCAGAATTCACAGCGGCCTTCTACTTCGCTGAGGGTCAGCCATGTGATCACTGGCCGATGGACCCTCGCCTACATCGTCATCGTCCAATCCTTTGTCCAATCAGGTAGATTGCTCCATGTGGCGGAGAGAATCAAGAATATCTGAGAAAATGCATCAGTATATAACAACTGAAAGTTTCAGCAACTGATGTTCTGTTGAAGGTACTGTAATGGCACAAAAGTTGTTGAACAAAAGCTCAGATATTTGATCTGTGCGATCTTTTCACTGGATCTTGATGGATTCATACCCTCAACCTCAACCTCACAAATCTGTTTAAATACGGATGTGTATTGCCATGATTGGTCAAATAATTGGCCAATTTTATTCATCATTACAACGATTATCTAATTAGGATCAATATTATCACTAACCATTTTGACGTATTTGTATTTGTGCAGGCCCTTATGTGTGTAACAGACAGGTGGGTGTAGACGCCTATGTAAGTACACATTATCTTAAAATTGTGTCCTTAAAATAAAAATGAAACAACTGTGATATGACTTAAGACCAAGTTTTTGTGTGCGTACACATGTATTTTGCAGCATATCAACAAGTGCATTTCCAAGAAATGGCCTGATTGATTTTAGTCTTATTGAAAGACCCATGCAGATGCAAGGACACCTGCTAACTGGACCATCCACAATAAGAGCGTCCCAGTGCACCAAACCACAAGAGCACTGACTGCATCATCAGTCTTCGCACACACAAAGAGCGCACTGTTGACGTTTGCTCTTACAGTGAACAGGCGTCCTCTCTTCACAGACACTGCAAAAACTATCCAACTGTGTTCTTACATAGGAAACCCCATGACAGCTAAACGCAGTCAGCCAGGGGCACAGAAAAGCCTGCTGGCCTTCTCTGCTAAAAGCTCTCCCTTGTAATAGCGTTAGCACTCAATCTCTCCAGCAGATGTTACATCCTAGAGAGAATATATGAGTGAACATACACGCACAGCAATCTGATGGGCTTTATTACACAACCTGCACTGTTGCACAACATGTATTTTCCCCTTCATCAGTTCCACGTAAAATAAAAGTTTCGGATGAAAACACGGGGTACATTCAGAGGTCAAGATTATGAGAGATAGAATAGAAGATCAGGCTCCTTGGGAATCGGAGTCAACAGAGAGCACACAAAATATTCAGAGTTTAACATCTCAGGGAACTGGCTGCCGTCCGAACAAGAACAACCCACCCCCTCCAAATTCGGAAAATTGGACAGGGGCTTTATAGCTTTCATTAAAGCTGGGTTTTTGAAGGAAAACACAATATTTAAAACAAATACTCTTTTTTCCATTCAAAACAATATTCTCTGCCATAGTGTCTTTGATCTGAGCTGGGCTGTGAACAGATACTGGTGGTTTGAAACTCAACTGCAGGGAGAAACTCTGACTAAGACAAACAATTTTTAACAGTCAAAAGTGCTGTTAGTCTCTAAACCAAAAACCAAACAAAACAATAACTGTGAGCACCCAATAGCCCCAAAGCCTGCCTCAGTCTCACATAAAAAAGACTTGATGGGTTTTGAATGGTAGGTCATTGAGCTGAGGGCGAAATAGCGATGAGTAAAAGCTGAACTTGTGGAAGGAAATGAAGGAAATTAAGTATTTGTTAGATGAGAATTAAAGGCCTGGAGTGGGTTTGACATTCTAAATATGCATTAAAACCAGGATCCCAGCCCTGGTCCCTGGCTTCACAGTCACTCAGCACTTAACTGGCCAATTAAAGTAGTTGGTCACGTTAACTTCCACTGGTCTCTTGGGTCTGAATCGTGTTGAATCCGCTGATTTAAAGGGGAAATCTAAAGCGGGGGGCCCTGTGACTGTCCAACAGGTTTTGGGTCAACTGAAAAATCTCCAGACCATATTATGGCCATCTTTCAGGCAATGAACTGCAACACAAATCAGGAATTGAAAATAGAGAGTGGGACATTTTACACTTTTTTAAGGCACACAACACAGCCTGAGGTTCTGAACTTTACCTGTCTCTACCCCTCTCTAGCCTTGTGCATGCCTGAGACATAAAGGTAAATGTGAACACACAACATATATGAGTGGAAACATAAGTGCCACACATTCACCCATACAGACACAATATGATTAGATTTTTTTGGATATTTTGTCCCTTGTAGTTTTCATAACACACACACACACACACACACACACACACACACAAAAGATTTTGCGACTACATTTTTTTCTAATTATTTTAGAATCTGCCAGAGAGTACTCGTTTACTCAAGTAAATGTCTGACCCCTATCTGAAATATGGCCATAATGTTCTCAGGACATTTTATCACTTCATTTCTTGAACTGACTGACTTGAAAAGGAACTGAACCCTGAAACCCTGTTTTCTAGAACTAATGGCAAACTCCTGCATTGGAAGCTAACTGCAAACCAGAGATTGTGCGGCTAGCGTGCATTTCCTTAACCAATCTCATGTTCACCTTGTCACCAGATTTGCTCCAATAGGCTGTCTCATGTGCGGTGACTTGGGCTCCTTGCCAGTGGGTCGTCGGGGAAAGTGACCCCCTCCCCCCAACAGTCCCCGTTATCAAAACAACATCCATCAAGCTGCTAATTGCTGCAGCTCGGTAAGGGCCAAAGAAAACAATAGCAGGATCTGGTTACAATAGCATATCAGAGCCTGACATTCCCAGACTCAAACCTGCACTCCGATAACCTTATCACAGCCCCCAATGATGTAAAATTAGGAAATGGGCCAACATATCAAAACAAGGTAATGCTGGAAGGCCAACTTTTAAAAAAAGTAAAGACTCTCCACTTCAACCCACACAAAAGCAATTCTACAATGCAGTGCCCAAATGGAACTGGCTACTGTGGCTATCATATTGCTGTATTTAGCAATTTCTATGTACATTAAAGTGTTTTCAGGGCATAGCTGCTCTAGGCCAATTTTGACTATATATGGGAAACACGTCACCGACTCCCGGACCATCAGCACCGGCTCCCCTCAAGGCTGCGTCCTTTCTCCTCTACTTTTCTCCCTGTATACTAATAGCTGCACCTCCAGTCATCAGTCAGTCAAGCTCCTGAAGTTTGCAGATGACACCACTCTCATTGGACTCATCTCTGGTGGGGATGAGTCCGCCTACAGGAGAGAGATTGAACATCTGGTGTCCTGGTGCAGCCAAAACAACCTGGAGCTCAATGCCCTAAAGACAGTGGAGATGGTTGTGGACTTCAGAAGGAACGCAGCCCTGCCCGCCCCCATCATCCTGCTGAACATCAGCTCCCTCACCAAGAAGGCTTAGCAGAGGATGTACTTCCTGCGGCAGCTGAAGAAGTTCAACCTGCCAATGACAATGATGGTGCACTTCTACACTGCCATCATTGAGTCCATCCTCACCTCCTCCATCACCATCTGGTACGCTGCTGCCACTGCCAAGGACAAGGGCAGACTGCAGCGTATCATTTGCGCTGCTGAGAGGGTGATTGGCTGCAATCTGCCATCCCTCCAGGACCTGCACACCTCCAGGGCCCTGAGGCGGGCAGAAAAGATTGTGGCTGACCCCTCCCACCCTGGACACAAACTCTTTCAAACACTCCCCTCCGGCAGGAGGCTGCGGTCCATCAGGACCAAAACCTCACGACACAAGAACAGTTTTTTCCCGACTGCAGCTGGTCTCATCAACAAGGCTCGGGACCCCCACTGACACATTCTGTTATCCTGACCCCCACGGACACCAAAGAGACAGCACCTGTACTTATAACACTTTATCCCCTTGCACTATTGTTTATTGTTTACTGTTTACCGTTGGCACTATGTTTATGTTATGTTATGTCTGTTATGTTTTTTATTGCACTATGTTTATTTTATTTTATTTATCTTATTTTATGTTCATTGTTATGCACCACCTGACCAAAACAAATTCCTCGTATGTGTAAACCTACTTGGCAATAAAACCTGATTCTGATTCTAATTCTGATTCTGATTCTGACTACAAATCTCAAGAAACATACAAAAGACATGTTGGTAGACCAAGGTGGTGTCCAACACCAGTCCTGGAGGGCTGCAGTGTCTGCTGGTATTTGCGGTTTCCTCTCAATCAGGAGCCAATTATGAGCTTGAGAACAAGGTGTGTGGACCCTTCAGCCAATCAATGATTAAAAATGCATCACTGGTGCGGAAACATACCAAAAACCTGCAGACGCTGCTGCCCTCCAGGACTGAGGTTTCACACCCCTGCGATAGATAGACTGATGGAGAGGTTGCACAGGGCGCGTCACCAGTTGGGTGGGTAATGTGCTTTTCAGGTGCACTTCAACTTCAGTAGTCTTTCTTTCAGAGCACTTTAGATTGTAGCCCTCATATGAGAATATGTGCTGTTCCTTCGTTGTCTGCCTTGCCAGACAGAGTTTACCTTCAGGTGAATCCAACAAGGTCTTGTTCATTTGACATGGCAATGCTGACCATGTTCGTAAAAGGAATGCTCAGTAAGACAGCCACGTTAAAGGTCAAAGCCCAGAGGACGAAGTCAACACATTCCGTTCGTGATTAAAGACATGAGCAGTGCGCTTACGTCTTTAACCAATGAGCTTCCCAGCAGAAAGCACCCACAGAATGGCCGTGGTGGTGAATGAAGTTCATGCCTTCAGTATGTAGAGTGGTTGTGAGGACAGTCAGTATGTAGAGTGGTTTTTGAGGACAGTCAGTATGTGCAGTGATTGTGCGGTCAGTCAGTATGTGCAGTGATTGTGAGGTCAGTCAGTATGTAGAGTGGTTGTGAGGACAGTCAGTATGTAGAGTGATTGTGAGGTCAGTCAGTATGTAGAGTGGTTTTGAGGACAGTCAGTATGTAGAGTGGTTGTGAGGTCAGTCAGTATGTAGAGTGGTTTGTGAGGACAGTCAGTATGTGCAGTGGTTGTGAGGACAGTCAGTATGTGGTTGAAGACAGTTTGAGCCGACGTGGTTCTGACCTGGTGTGGCGATCACGTGGATGGTGTACTGGCCGCGCTGGGTGTGGATGGTCTTGACGCTGGATGTCTGGGTCCCCAAAAGGGAGTGGAGCTTCTCACGCTCGGCCTCAACATGCTTCAGCAGGAGGGAGGTCATCTTCTCTCCCTGTCCGCGATTGGCCAGAGCCTTCTTCAGCAGCACTGACTGCGCCTCTCTTAACCTAGATACACAAAGGCAACCCTGGTGATAAGCACTACTGCAGTGTACTGTGGGTAATTTGAGGCTAAGACCAGAAGCGGCAGAGGCCACTATTACACCTGGAGGTTAAGGAGCAAGACCTTGACAATATGGACAATCATAGTCATCGTAAGACTGAGACATATCAGTGTCAGGCAATGATAAACCTGAAATGTCTACATCATGGACCGACAAAAAGCGCTAAAACTGAGACTTCAACATGGACTGTGACAAACTGTGCTAAAACTAAGAAGACTATGTCATAGATAATGACAGACTACTAAAATAGAAACTTCTTCGTCATAGAATATGACAGACAGTGCTAAAACTGAATTCTTGCCAACATTCAAGATGTTTGTGTGGCACACATTTGTCTTTCTCGCAAACCCAGAAGAACACAAAGACTGTTGGCATGGTTAACAGTGCTCTTCCCCTGGTTACCGACCAGCTCCACTTGTTCAAAACAAACGGCTTATGGTGTTGAGCTTTGGGAACAGCCAGGAGTACAGAGACACAGGATGGAAATGGATCAGATTTGGAAATCTGAATAATGTAATGGGAGAAATAAACATCTTGAAAGAACAATAAATCATAGCTTCTGACTGACAGGCTTTGGCACCATGGTTACACTCGTCTGAATGCACCAACCGGAGCCCAACTGCTACACACAATGAGAGCTACAGAACTGTGATGTCACTTCTTCCACAGCGAAGCAGGAGGACTGACTGGCACCTCCTCCCTTTAGTGTGCTCAGGCCAAAATAAGCGTTCTCTAAGTGAGGATCACTCAGGACATCAACAGGCTAATAAGGCACCAATTACTGGGTCAACACAGGGTTAACTGCCATATACTGTATATAAAGAAAAGATCAAATGTAATCACATGAAATTTGTGATGTTTGATGATGAGAACAGGCCAGTCAGCCCATCAATGATTTGCCTTTTATTGAGTGTGGCCCTATATGTGCCAAAAGTACAAACAAAACATCTGAATGATCACGTTAATGTTAATGACTTTGGTAACAATTCCTAATTTATTCAACTCGATAGCCTAATTAAAATTGCACTTGTAGGCATATATTTATAGTTATCATAAAACACACAAACACTACAAACACACACAAGCATATGCTACGCTGTAAAGGCTAATATAATTCATATAGCAGAATATCATTCTCAGCCATCATAGCTGATGCTACCCCTGTAAGAAGCAGTTATGTCCTGCTCAATATGGTGCTATGCAAGCTTTACAAAGGCCTTATAAAAGTGCATTCAGACCACAGTTTCACTGGAGTATTGACCTTCACGGTAAATCTATTAGCAAGAATATCCACCGACCCGTTCTGCAGCTGCGGGACTGAAGACGCACGGCCGCTGGAAAGGATAGCTTGCGGAGAGCACAATGCGAAAGAGGCCCAAACCAAAATGAAGAATACTTTATTTTCCTGCACTCTCTCCCTTTTAAATCTTCCTGTTTACGGAGGCGTTATGAACAGAGTGGTGCAAAGCAATCGTACCTCCTGCACTTTCCTGCATCCACGCTATGCTGGAGGGACAGCGGTGATGGATCAAAGAGAAAGGCCAGGCTGTTCTGAGGTGCCTTTTATTATAACCATGATGAGCTTTCTGGGGGATCTGGACTTACTGGGCTGTTTTGGGGAACAGCCTTCTATTATAATCATGATGACATTTCAGGGGGATCTGGACTTACTGGGCTGTTCTGGGGAACAGCCTTCTAACACTCTCGTATGAAGTCATAGGCTTTCTTTAAGTGGTCGTAACCAAGACATCACATTTAACATGTACACTAATGTTAAAGTAAGTCACTCTGGATAAGAGAAATTAGCAGACTTTCTCATTCAGAGTGACTTACACAGACTTTTTTTTAACATACAATTAAATTACACAGCTGGATATTTTTACTGAAGCAATGCAGGTTAAATACCTAACCCGAGGGCAAGTGTGACACGGACCCATTTGAATTAAACGAAAAAGTGTGTCAGCTTCGCAAGGGGTTTTTGTGAAATGTAAAATACTTTATGGAACGCATTATACTCGACAGGGAAATGACCAAATGCCTTAAGAAATATCTGATTTTCAAGATAATGATGCACAAACTTGCAAGAGTGCAAATCAGCATCTTAACCAGCTTCACCTTTCCCTTCAGCCAGCATGTGTATGTTTGAGGACCTGTGTGAGCTTACATGTATGTGTTTCACCGAGTGCTTGTGTATATGTGGGTATGTTTTGTGTGCATTTGCATGCGTTTGCATGTGTGTGATTATGACCTGAATGTGTGCTTGTGCATGCACATGTGCTTGTGTGTGTGTGCATATGCACATGTGTGTGCGCACATGCATGCGCAGGTGTGTTTGTGTGTGTATGTGCATGTATGTGTGCACATGTGGTTGTGTGCGTGTGTGTGTGTATGTGCGCGCATGCATGTGTCCTGTGTGTGTGCTTATGTGTTTGTGTGTGTGCGTGGGTGCATCCTGTGTGTGTGTATGTGCGCATGTGTGTATGTGTGTGCATGCGTGTGTGTGTTCTGTGTATGCCCATTTGTTTGTGTGCGTGTGTGGGTGCATCCTGTGTGTGTGTATGTGCGCATGTGTGTATGTGTGTGCATGCGTGTGTGTGTTCTGTGTGTGCCCATGTGTTTGTGTGTGTGCGTGGGTGCGGCCTGTGTGTATATGAACATGTGCCTGCGCAAAAATGTACAAGTCATTATCAGGTCTTCAGGACGTCAACCAGCGTGTCATACTTGGCAAGCAGGTGGACTCCAGCCCTGCAACAGCACTGTTCTCAATGGTCTATTGTGTGTGCTGTTTACACAGAGCCAGTTCCTTCCTTCTGCAACTGGGAAACTCAGCAAGAGCAGGGAGCTCGCTCACAAGATGGAGGCTGCAGATTACCACAGTGGGCTACGCGTTTCTGCCGTGCTTACAACGCAGGTCTGTGGCTACTTCCTCACCCACTGATCCTGTGCTTTGCACTTACAGCCATGCCAGATGGAAAACTTGGGCAGTGTGAACACACATTTTTTGGCTGCACATAGAACTTTTTTGGTACTCAATGTCTTTCTGAGGTAAGGGTTGCTTTGAAAAAGGCTGGCATGAAATCTTCATGAGGTCAATATTTACTCAGTAAATTGTAACGACATTTAAAATGTTCTTGCAGACACCACTGTCAAGGTAGACTTAATAAGAATTATTGCTGAAGTGTTTCATTATTTACTTATTATTTCTACAATATTGAATGTCTGTTCATAATTGTAAGCCCACTGCTTACAGGTATACACTATCAAGTGTGTGCTCATTAAATACACTGGGGAAAGTGTACACCAGCATGTGCATCCTCGGTAAATTCATTGGGGAGAGTGTACATTGGCATATGTGTCCTCTAAATTGATGTCAAAGACCGCACACTAGCATGTGTGTGGGTGAATGTGTCATAACGTGTGTCCTCTGATTGTATTTGGAAAGAGTGCCCACGAGCCATCATTGTGCCACAGTAGTTTCCCAGTGAGCTCAGACTCTTGGCTGATTGTTCATTGGTCCAATAAGTTTAAAAAAGGCCCAAACTCATAATTTGTGAAGAGGTGAGGGAATAGGTGACACAATGCTGTCCAATGAAAATGCACTATGTTCATGAAGACACGCCAAGCAGCCAATCACAGAGCCATGCTGAGAATACAGGCCATGATAGAGCACGTGTATGTTTAATTAATCTCAGAGTAGGAGTGCTGATCCAGAAGCTGGGCCTCCCTGTCCACATCTGAGAAGGAAAAACTGATCCTAGATCAGCCCTCTGGGAGCGAGATGCCTCAGGAATGCTGGCTCAGATGAAGCTCATACTCAGTGCTTTTGGGGGGGGGGGGGGGTGGTCACACAGTGCGTGCAGAAGAGCCAGAGAGGGGGTCTGCTGGTGGCCTGCAGAGGACAGTGAGCTCAGAACATGGGCATCACGCTTTTCTCCTGGGGGGGGTTATGGGAGGGGGATTAGCTGCTAGTATAGAAGCAGCAGCAGCAAGGTGGGTGAATATGCAGGCTTCCTCCACAGAGGAAGACGCTGCTGCCATTATCTGATGGCCATGGTTAACAGCGAGCCACACCAGACAGAGCCACACCAAACACACCAGACACAGCCACAGAGCCACACCAGACACACCAGCCACACCATACAGAGCCACACCAGCCACACCAGACAGAGCCACAGAGCCACACCAGACACACCAGCCACACCATACAGAGCCACACCAGCCACACCAGACAGAGCCACACCAGCCACACCAGACAGAGCCACAGAGCCACACCAGACACACCAGCCACACCAGACAGAGCCACAGAGCCACACCAGACACACCAGCCACACCAGCCACACCAGGCAGAGCCACACCAGCCACACCAGACAGAGCCACAGAGCCACACCAGACACACCAGCCACACCAGGCAGAGCCACACCAGCCACACCAGACACACCAGACAGAGCCACAGCAGACAGACGCCCCAGCGTTGGGCTCCAGACTCCAGAGCCCTGGTGCTGAGATTGGGCTCTGTTCAGAGTGATCCCCTTCAGTGCGAGCTCTCCATGGTCAGTGCTGACAGGGGAAAGGGAGAAGGCTCATGTGTTTAAAGGCGAACAAATGCTTGGAAACTAAGCACACAGAAGTTTTTAAAAAAGTGCCTGTCCTCTCCTTCCAAGTATTAAATCACTCCTGGCTTTAGTTACCTAAAGCTCTTGTCCAAAAAAACTTCTAATCGTTTCAGGCTCCAATCAGGAATATGCTGAGTGTCTGCACAAGTTTCATCGAAAAGGCGACTTTCATTTACCAGGGTGGTTGGCTCACTGTAAAAATATGTATACTTCAAAACACATTTACACACATTTAACCTCCAGGGCAGAACACAAACTAAGTTAGCTGACGTAAGTTTCGTTCTAAGTTTTAATTTAATAAATTTTCTCTGTTTCCCTTTATAAAATGCTGTGGTAACCCTACTATGAGGGGTCTATTTGATTATGATGTTTGAAGGAAAGTATTTGCATTCCCTTCAAACAATTATGCATGCGACATTTCATGTGAAGTCATACCTATGAAGACAATTTATTTTTCAGACAAAAAGAGGAAAAAATGTTCCCAGAACATAACACCAATTAGATAAATTACGCCATTGGTGACAAAGTTACCCAAAAAAAAAGATTTTACAAAATTATTTAGTAAGAAATATGTGGCTAGCCTGCCATCGCCATGAGCAATAACAAAGCAACAAGCTTGTACATGTCACTGGTGTGAGCAGACTAGACAGTAACGCCAGTGACAGGAACACCAGTGACAACATTATCAAAACAGAGGCTTTTCCAAAATGGCTGCCACATGTTGTCAGATCTATGAAATTTATTTGATAAAAATAAAAATTACTGAGCATACAGTGCACCTAACACCAGTGACGAACATAAAATGCTGAGCCCAGTGAGAATGTAGGATATAGTGAAACTGATAAAATATGGAGAGCGTTGCCCGGTCCCCATTCACATCCTAATCACTCTGCTTACACACTAACACTCATTCTGCACGTTCACGAGAGTCGCCATCTTGTACAAGGGGTGTCCTAGAACTCTGAGCCAAATTTCAGCGAGGGGCAACGGCTGTTCGGCCCTGTGACGCTGCCTAAATAATGAGGAAATGAAAGCACTGGCTTTAAAGTGAGTGCTGACCCAGCAGGCCTTGCGTTGGTTAATGTCATTACCAGAGTCGTTAAAGCAAGGCAGAGATAACCACGTTTAAATGCAACTTGACTGCCATCTAATGCCTTTTAATGCCTTATAAAATTATCATCTTCGCAGTATTGTCTTGTTTGTAAATGATGTCTCAAATGATGCTCATTTCCTCAATTAGTGTACTGATAACACAAATCTAAATTGTGATAATCATTATCTGTAATGCAAATGTGGCGGTTCAAAGTATCTCA
This sequence comes from Anguilla rostrata, assembly GCF_018555375.3. Taxonomy (NCBI): domain Eukaryota; kingdom Metazoa; phylum Chordata; class Actinopteri; order Anguilliformes; family Anguillidae; genus Anguilla; species Anguilla rostrata. The sequence continues at coordinate 2,728,073 of NC_057944.1, forward strand.
CAGTGCCCAACTGTTAAGTGATATTCTTTTAGTGGTGATGATTTTCACTGATAATAATTCATTCTTTGTAAATTCCGACTCGTCGGAGCAGACCATGTCCTGCACACATGCTGCTTTGCTCCCGGTTGTCTCGATGCCTGCCCTCGCTTGTAAGTGGCCCTTAAAATGAAGCGTATCTCGAAACAGAGGGAGAGTGATTAGGAGGTGAACTGGGCCCGGGGGTTTGTGTGGACCTTCTCTGACCTTGACAAGCTCATCCCCCACTGACCATTTGTCACAGGAGGCAGTTCATAATGGTGTACGTTATTGAAACAGACATTTCTCACTGTGGCAACACCAGTGACATGAACTGTATAAACAAAGTAGTTTTTAATTGATTATTTACGGATTAATTGATCATAACACAGATTTATTTTTCACCGTCCACCTGTATAAATATACTCAAAGAATTTCTGAATTTAAAAAATATATAATTTAAGTATTTTTTTCCATCGCTGCTACAGCAGGAACTCACATTGCCACTCCAGATGAAGAATGACCCTGATATGCTATTATTTATATTTCAACATCGTGCAATTCTTGTAAAACCAGCATTTAAATAAATTTAACCCACTGCCATGATGACTTGTAATTTCTGATTGCCAAGGTGTACAGTCACATGAATTTAACATACTTCACAGCGGGAACGCCTCTTGGCTTCAATTTGGGTGATCTTTACTTCCGCACATTATATATTTCCTCGAACCATTACCTCATCAAATGATGTAACCTGATCACAAGCATTACAACTTACCATGTGACCTACACATAACTCACAATATGCTTTTGTCTACATAAAATTCAAACATTTGGGTAACAGTATATTTTCAAAATGAAAATACATAAAATACGCTCCTAAATAAAATACGCTTTTAAAAACACTAAGATACTGCACTCATACAGAAATATAATCATGCTTCTAAATAAAATGAATGTACCAAACATTGCGTGCCTCATCCTGTCATCTAATAATAATCTTAACCATATAAGCGTGAATCTGTAAATTCAAGAGTGCACTGAAAATACATGGCATACTAAGAGGTCTGGTTTCCACTTTATATGGCTATATTCAGAAAATTTACTTAACTGTGGCTGCGGGATCCTGTGGAGAGAGGATATTCTGGACCTAGATTTCAAGTATTCACTGTAACTTTATACAGAGGACGCATATGACTACACAATATATAGTGTGAAAATCATAAGTGATCCCAACTGTAGTTTGTGCTCCCAGACGCTGTTGGTGCATTCTTTAATATGATTTCTGAATGCCCGGATGTGATAAAGTTTTGGGAGATGGTCGCTTCTCGGCTTTCTGAATAGTTATCAGTGAACATACCCCTTTCTCCCTCTGGGTGGACAACTAAAGGCCTATCCATGTTACACGTTTCACAAGCAAAAAAACGGATCTTGCTCACTGGCCTGACAGCTGCAAAGAAAATGGTTGCCACACTTTGAAAGTATCCTTGTTCTTTTTCTTTTCAGAAATGGGCTTTAACTATCGTGGACATGGTTTATTTTGAGCTTTTTACAGCCCGTATTCATGGTGACAAAGTCAACATGTCAATTTGTGAACTTCTATTTACGTTTATCTTAAGAATATTGTGAAAGTGCCTTTTTCTTTTTTTACCTTGTGTCTTCATGTCTCTAGGGTGGGTGGGTTGTTGATGCTGTTTTTAACACAAATATTGCAATAATCGAAATAAAATCACAATAAAAGACTACACGGCACACACGGGATAAAGAAACAGTAGTCTAGTAGCCCATCTAGTGGCTAGGACCAAGTACTACCACATAAATTAATTTGACATTACATGAACAATTTCAGAGACTAATTAATCTGACCATGGTGAATTAATGATTGCCAAATCCTCTGGAATTACATTTCATAGGATACACAAACAATAATCCAAGCCACAGCTTCATACATCTTGACCCATATAGAGAACGGACATTCCATGCTATCCATAAGTGTGGAACTGGTGTCAGGTTTAGGGTATCCACAGGTGGATTTTGAATATTTATTTGGATTCCTCATGTCTGAAAAATTATCAGGATGACGTTTGGTCTAAATTAGATTCAGGAAACTGTATTTACAGAATATTATATGAATCCTATGAAATAAAAGTGTTCAATTTACATCCCATCAATAAGCTAATATTGACAAACAGTAAATATTTTTCTACAATCTAACGTTGAAGGAGTGGACAAAGCGTGTCTTAAGTGCTAACTGAATTTGCAACAGAAAAGTTGTCTGGGGAAAAAACAAGGCTGCCACAGGATTATAATTTTCATTGCGCCTTCGATAATGTTGATGCGACACTGGGTCAGGCCTTTGGGGTTTCAGTACAGGGACGTAACCTACGTAATAAATATAGCGGGTAATGTGTCAGTCAAATACAGTGCTGTGAAGATTAAAACTGATGACGTCACAAAGGCGATAATATTAAAAAGTATGTTTTCATCAGATAACGTGGGTTCAAAGATTAATCAGGTCTCTTCTTCCTGGCCAATGGAAAAGTACAAAATAAATTGGGGTGTTTTCTTTTACAGGCTGGGATTTCTGATTCCATATTTAGGGTAAGTTTTGGGGAAAGTGCAGAACCAGGGGAAGCCTGTGTCCCACATGCAGGACTGGGACGAGAGGAGGGGGGCTCAGAGACACTGCAAATCCCCAGAGCAGCAAAACCAGGAGCCACAAAACAGAAGTCAGATTCTCATACCAGGGATTGGGGAGAAGGGCTTGATGACCCCCACCCCCACCCCTACACACAGCCTGATCTTATTATTTTTTTGTGTCTGGACGTCCACTCATTTCCCGCGGATTCACAAGCTGCAACACGAGATGCACGCGAGGCTGCCGACCGCATGGGGAGGAAGAGGAGGAGAAGGAAGAAGAGGATTTCCTTGGGAGGATAAAAGAAAAAGAAAATGAGTGGAGGGTTAAAATGAAAAAGGGAAGCGGGACACGGCGAAGGGATACTGGCGAGCAGGGAACGCTGGGAGAAAAGGGGGCGGGGTTTGAAATCCCGAGGCGGAGTCGCATGGAGCAGTCAGATGGCCGAGCTGAGCCAGGCTACAGGCCGCTACGCAAACTGCGTCCTCCTTACGGCGGACACGGCGAAACAATCACAGCGAAATGCTACTCATTACATTGCACTACAGGCATTTAGCAGACGCTCTTATCCAGAGCGACTTACACAACTTTTACATAGCATTTTACATACAGCTGGATATATACTGAAGCAATGCAGGTTAAGTACCTTGCTCAAGGGTACAACGGCAGTGTCCTACCCGGGAATCGAACCTGCGACCTTTCGGTTACAAGCCCAGTTCCACTACTCAGCTTCATGTAGTCTTAACAGGGACGTGTACTCACGACTCATAAGGTCGGATTCCAATATTATGATGTTGTAGCACAGCGTACAGACAGTTCCATCCCAGGCTGAGTACATCTTTACTTCACAGTGTTTACTGAACCTGAGATAGATCCACAGAAGGTGCTCAGTGCATACCCTGCTCTTTGAATGATAACGCAGACTTACAGCACCTGTTCCACCTCTGATCTCACCTACCTCCACCTGTACAGCTGGAAAGACATGCAGGTAGACACAGACAGATGGCTCTTTAGATCACCCTTTAGTATCTTAGAAATGTTCTGTGAATCCCAGCTTGCGTCTCCATTATAGTCACAACACAAGACAAAAAAGAGATTGAGTGTATGGTCCCCACAGATCAATGCAAAGATACAGAAGACAGGTAAATACTGATGACCAAGCCAACAAGACTAACTTATGTATTGATATTAATCAATATTAATAACACAGGTGCTCTGCTTGTGCTTTATGGCCCTAGAATGACCACTTATTCCCCCTGTAGTTTAAAATAGAGCAAATAAAACAGCACCAAGCTTGCACACTTACTGTCCCTGCACTTTAAACCAAGTGAATAAAATGAGCTGCAAACAAAATGTCCCGTGTCTATTTGTTGTATTCTTTAAAGAGTGGCTTCATCGTGGTTTGGCACTGATCTGTCCTAGCACTGTGCCATTGGTCCCATCCTACACCAGGGATCACAAACCAGGAACAGGACTTTGGCATCACCGCTTTTCACACAGAAAACTGAGAGAAGCTCTCCACCAATCACACAACAGCGGTAACAAACAAAGAACAACCCTTTATCCCTGAAGGTCTCCTGACAATACAGCCAGAAAATATAAACCAATTACCATCAGGGTTATTCTGTTTCTCCAGTGACATCAATCAAAATGAGTGAAAAGGTGAGACTCACGTGAGTGGCAGCCAACGCAGAGCCTGCTGTGTCTTTGGACCCGGCTTGAGGGTGGAGCTTGGCCTGGGGGCAAAGCTGGGACCGGCGGTGGAGCTAGGCCTGGGGGCGGAGCTGGGACCGGCGGTGGAGCTAGGCCTGGGGGCGGAGCTGGGACTGGCAATGGAGCTAGGCCTGGAAGTGGAGCTTGGACCGGCAGTGGAGCTAGGCCTGGGGGCGGAGGTTGGACCGGCAGTGGAGCTAGGCCTGGGGGCGGAGGTTGGACCGGAAGTGGAGCTTGGACTGGCAATGGAGCTAGGCCTGGAAGTGGAGCTTGGACCGGCAGTGGAGCTAGGCCTGGGGGCGGAGGTTGGACCGGCAGTGGAGCTAGGCCTGGGGGCGGAGGTTGGGGGGATCCGGGAAGCCCAGGCACCTGCTCCATTAGTCCACAGGCGTGCGGGAGTGGTAACAGGGGTGGCGGGCGTGCTGGTGGGGCGCGGGTGGACCTCGATGGTGGGGGCATGGGTCACAGCAGCGAGCTCACACCTGGATCCGTGGAAGCCCCGCCGACACACGCAGGTGTTGGGATGCCTGCAGATCGCTCCATTCTGACACCGTGGAAAGCACCTGGCTACAAGAGGCGAAAGAGGGCAGGGATTGGTTAACACACAGGTCTCAGCGGTCAGAGGTCATAGGTTACAGGACATGACTCGTGTACCCTTATGAAAAGTTCAAATGGCGCCAGTAAAAACAAGCTTTATACTGGATTCTGGAAATGATGGTGGAAAACTGTGGACAGTGTAATCTGCCATGAAGATGATACAGCATGATATAAGAGTGTTTTCATAAAAGGTGCACTTAATCCATTAATAAACCATCATAATGAAGAAGTCTCAGAAATACAGATAACATCTTTGTCACAGCCCTTCCCAGCATCCCCTGCAATCTTGTGTTTATCAGTAACTGATGTCTGAGCAGATGTACAGTGTGGAACGGGCCCTGGGCTGATGTGAGGCTTCAGGTGCAGAGCAGAACAGAGGATGTGGTGGCTCTATTGGTGTCTGCAGGGAGCAAACTGAAGGGGGCGCTACAGGGGTAAATAGGTGCCCTGGATACAGTGGGCCTATGCATTCATGCGCACAGGATGCAGGTTTTTAAGAGCCAATCCCCCCATCACCCACCACCCCCATCAGCCAGTCTGGTCCATGTTTACAGTGGGTTCATTGGGTGCCAGGCAGAACCCCTAACAGGCCACTGCAATGGTACACCAGGTCATGAGTGCAAACAGCCAAACAGCTCCAAAAAACAGCAAATAATGGTGCTGCAGCTCAATACATAAAGCATTCAAACATGGTGAAGACGTTTAGGCTTTGTCTGATCAAACATTATAAATGGGCCAGACACATGATGTCAGAGGCTTTGAACATGCTATGATTGTTAGTGCCTGACATGGTGGTTCCAGCATCCCAGAAAACAGCACCCCTCTTGGGATGGTCATGCACTGCAGTTGCTGACCATGTGCATCCCATTATGGCCTCAGTCGACCCTTTCTCAAACTGACACATTATCCAAAAGGATAATGGACCGTGTCGCAAAGCACGCATCATCTCAAACCGGTTCCACGAACAAGACAGTGCCTTGAGTTTAACAAGGCCGGCACAGTCCCCAGATCTCAACCCAACAGGGCTCCTTTGGGATGGGGCACCACGGGAGGTTTGCAGCATCAATGAACAGCCGAAAGAAATCTGCAGGAACTGTGCGATGCAATCGAGTCAGCATGGGTCAAAATCCTGAAGGAATGCTTCCAGCACCTTGTTGAACCCCTGCCGAGAAGAATTGAGGCTGTTCTGGAGGTTAAAGAGGGTCCTAACATGAGTTCACGAGTTTGTATGGCTGTTTGCCTGGGCTAGAGTGAGAGCAGAGGACAGGGAATGCACACACTGTTTATAAATGGTTTAATGGTGCAGCCCTTCTAATCCCTGAGCATTCTGGGTAGCAGCAAGCCCTGCAGGAGCCAGTAAAGAAGGATTAGGGAGGTGTGCATTATAGCTCTGGAATGTTAATCTTTCATTGTCTGCAGAAACTCTTCCTCTAATCAGTGAGTGCGTGTGTGTGTATGAGTGTGTGTGTGCGTGTGTGCGTGTGTGTGTATGAGTGTGTGTGTGCGTGTGTGCGTATGTGTGCGTGTGTGTGTGCATGTGTGCGTGTGTGTGCACGTGTGAATATGTGTAACTTAAAAAAAAATAGGTCTTTGTTTCTAACGTTAGACATTTAAAATGAAATAACTAATCGAAAAATGAAGGGTGACATTAATTAGAAGGACAAAATCAGTCATGAGAAGCAGGGACGTGTGTTTACAATGAGTCTAACGTGGAGTTTGATGTTGAATAGGCTTATATTGGATGGCGCGGGGGGGGGGGGGGGGGGGGGGGGGTTGCTTACACGGGTATATCTAAATATTGAAGCAAGCAACCTAAAAACTGTCTGGGGTGCACACAAAAGCCTGAGTAGGTATGAAAATGACCCCAGAAGTGTTATAAAGTGAAATTCCCCTTTAAGGCTTATTTGGTTTCTGCTTGTGGCCACCAATATATGCACCAGTATGCACCACCACCTCCTGGTCTTTTTCTTTCTTAGCATCACCTGCAGTAGTGGGATCCCTGAGCTGGATAATTAAATGTCCAATACCTGTTTGATTGTATAAGTAAATTTACCAAATCCAATCTGAGACAGGTTTTTCTACAATTTACAATCATTATCTTTGAACATAATTTACTGGATAGCTATGTTATGTCTGTGTGTATATAATGGCATTTAGCCCTACTTATATGCAAAGTTTGACAAACAAGCCCCGTTCTCAAAAAATTACACTACCACCCAGTATATGTCCGTATATTTGCACACTAATTGTAACACATCTACGTTACAATGACATTTAGTGTTCATGATTTCTTTTTTTCTCTGAGCAATGGTATCACTGAGCATAGAATGGTAAATTGCTGAACACAGAGACATTTAATGGATAATAAAGTGAGTTTTATCCAGGACGTTTATGTTTCAGTCAAGTGACCCAGGTGCTCGCAGGTAATACTGCAGCGTGGAACCTGCACTGCAAGTCTGCAGTCGGCAGCCGAGTCTGAGCCAGAGGAATCGGTCTCTTCTCAACCCGACTCTCAGCCGACTGCCCTTGGCTGCAGATCTGTGGGAACGAGGCGTCCGCAGGCAGGATGTGTGGAGGTGCTGCTCCCCGCCTGCTCCCTGCCTGCCTGCTCCCCGCCTGCTCCCTGCCTGCCTGCTCCCCGCCTGCCTGCCTGCTCCCCGCCTGCTCCCTGCCTACTCCCTGCCTGCTCCCTGCCTGCTCCCCGCCTGCTCCCTGCCTACTCCCTGCCTGCTCCCTGCCTGCCCCGCCTGCTCCCGCCTGCCTGCTCCCCGCCCGCCTGCTCTCTGCCTGCTCCCCGCCTGCTCCCTGCCTGCTCCCTGCCCGCTCCCCGCCTGCTCCCCGCCTGCCTGCTCCCCGCCCGCTCCCTGCCTGCCTGCTCCCTGCCTGCCTGCTCCCCGCCTGCTCCCTGCCTGCCTGCTCCCTGCCTGCTCCCCGCCTGCTCCCTGCCTGCCTGCTCCCTGCCTGCTCCCTGCCTGCTCCCCGCCTGCTCCCTGCCTGCCTGCTCCCCGCTTGCTCCCTGCCTGCTCCCCGCCCGCTCCCTGCCTGCCTGCTCCCTGCCTGCTCCCCGCCCGCCTGCTCCCTGCCTGCTCCCTGCCTGCCTGCTCCCCGCCTGCCAGCTCCCTGCAGCTCCCTGCCTGCTCCCCGCCTGCCTGCTCCCCGCCCGCTCCCTGCCTGCTCCCCACCTGCTCCCTGCCTGCTCCCCGCCTGCCTGCTCCCCGCCTGCCAGCTCCCTGCCAGCTCCCTGCCTGCTCCCCGCCTGCCTGCTCCCCGCCTGCCTGCTCCCCGCCTGCTCCCCGCCTGCTCCCTGCCTGCTCCCCGCCTGCCTGCTCCCTGCCTGCTCCCCGCCTGCCTGCTCCCCGCCTGCTCCCTGCCTGCCTGCTCCCCGCCTTCCTGCTCCCTGCCTGCTCCCCGCCTGCCTGCTCCCTGCCTGCTCCCCGCCTGCGCCCTGCCTGCTCCCCGCCTGCCTGCTCCCCGCCTGCTCCCTCTTTAAACAGAAGGAGACGGGCTTGCCGTGCGGGCTTCAGAGCACCAGCTGGGTTATGGGCCGTTAGGTGACCTAACACAGAGGCGGCTTCGCACGCCACTGTGAGGGAAGCCAGGCCCTCTCCTTTAACCCCGAGCGTCTGTTTGGGTTCAGAGCTCTGCGGTAGGCAGCGCCAGAGCGTTATGGACAGCCCCAGCTCCTAAAGTGACCAATGCACACGCATCTTCGCCAGACATTCTTATCTAGAGTGACTTACAAAGAAAAGTACAAAGTGCACGCAACAGGATCGCAGTATCGACAAAAAAAGTGGGCAATGCTCTCGAACCAGCCCAGTGCAACAAGCTTTCTTAGCCTTCCACCGTTAGCTTAAGCAACTACACATTTAATAACAGTGAACTACCCTGTTGACATGTCGAGTAACAAGTTATAAACTGCGTGCTAAGCATTGGTTCTACAATATGTTCTGGAGCTTAACTTGCGGGACCTATGACACTTACTGACATTACTGAGGTCAAATTACTGTGGCTTTTTTTGTTGAACCGTTTAGTACCTGCCACTGCTATCTCTGCTGCTCTAATCCTCTCCAATTCACACGCAAGGACATACATCAAGGGTGAACCCGGTCACCCGGGCAACCGATCCTCTTGACAGTAGGTCCTCTGGCTTGATTGTTTAAGTGAGAGATGACAGGCACATAAACCAGTCAGGCATTGGGACAGGCTAGCATAAGCGCTTGAGTCACAGCTAAACACGACCCCCCTTTTTTACGGCACGGTTGACTGTGGCCTACCTTGTGAGCGAAACCGAATTAAACAGAACTAGAAATACCGCCTCGCGGTTGCATGCCTCCGCCAACCAGTAGCCAGTCTGGATATAAAATGTCATCACTTCATCATTTTATCCTATTAGACATTTGTGTGAAACTTTGTCATAATTAGCGTATGAATTCTTGAGGTATGGCCAAAAATGTGTTTTGTGAGGTCACAGTGATCTTGACCTTTCACCACCAAAATCTAATCAGTTCATCCTTGAGTCTAAGTGGATGTTTGTGCCAAATTTGAAGAAATTCCCTCAAGGCGTTCCTGAGATATCGTGTTCACAAGATATTACATTAAACTGGTGAACTGCTTACATCCTTTTATGTTCACACTGAACCTCAGCCCAGCCTAGTTCTCTTTAATTAGCCATGTTCAAAAGCCATTCCTGGGGGAACTGAAACTCATCACTTACCCGGAGTAGTATCCGTCCATACAGATTTCGCTAAAATATGACAAGGTTTCTACATATTGGCTGCAGCTCACCCTGGTTAAAACGGACCTCACGGGTCCATCTTTGTGTGGCTTCAAAGCGCCAAAAATCAACAGTAGCATCTTTCCAAATATAATCCCGCAGTTACTTGAAATTCATGGTCGAGATATCAATCGGCAACCTGATCAGCAGGCCAATTAGCTATAGCTATAGTCAAAAAATCAGTAGGTCAATTAATAAATCGGCTAATTTCTATAAACTATGACTTTCGAAGCTGTTACGTGCTTTAATAAAGTAAGTCACTAACAAGTTGCGACATTAAAACAATAATGTCACGTCACCACCACTCAAGTTTCATACTAGTCTGTCGGCATGGGACTGCACGGATACAGACTACACATTTGGTGTACTTCGGTAAAAGAAGTAGTTCAATAAAACAATGGAGAAATTAAGCTCTGTGGATGTTCCTGAGTAGGATTATATCTGGAAAGAAACATTACTGTTGAGTTTTTTAAAATGTTCATTTTTGGCACTTTGAAGTCACATGAAGGTGAAGTTTTATCAGGGTGAGCTGCAACCATTATCTAGAAAACTTGTCACATCTCAGTGAAATCTGGATGTACAGATACTACTCCGAGTAAGTGTAACCATACCTTAATTTGATTCTTGGTTGAACTGCCCCTTGATTGCTTCCTCTATTTGTAGCTTGCCAGCCACCAGTGCTATACACATATCATACCAAATCGTATCAGAAATGTTATAGAGATATTCTAAAAATCTACTGGCAATCAAAGAGATATCACAAACAAACGTACTGGGTATGATTGATTATTCTTCATCTACTTTTGAGCATTCAGTCATTACTCTATAAATTCACTCTGACACTACTCTGGAAATCTTATTAAAAGTGCACATATACTAATAGCTATCAACCAAGTGTAATCTACAGTACACAGGTGTGTGAAATCTGAAGGAATATTTGAATGGAACGAAGAAATTTTAAAAAATCTTTTAAAACCTCAATTTAAAAAGAATAGTGATGTCAAACCTATATCTAATGGTTGTACAGGATTGTGCTGAAGAGAGAGGAGAGTGCAGGCCATTGGATGGGGCGGGGGGTGAGGGGGGGGGGGGGTGTAGAGACTGCTGCAGCATCTGCTCTCTCAGAAGCACTAGGTGGGGGGAACAGGGTCAGGTCCTGAGGTCTGCAACCAACTGTCAAAAGGCGGAAACATCGATCTCAGAGTCTGGGGGAGTGGATAACGGTCCACTAACCCCCCAACCCCCCCGCCCCCTCCCCCCCGCAATTCATTTCAGTGCCCAAAGCTTCCAAAGATGATCTCACTTTCCTTCCTCTTTCTCCTCCTTCAATTGAATATTCACGGCTAAATGCTCAGTGTCAATGCAGCTCATTTTGATCTCATGTAAACCCTGTCAGAGTTGTACTAACACTGCGCATTTTACTGAACGGCTTCTGCTTCTAACCCTGAGAGGACATTAAATATATGTCAAGCCCTGTGGAGGGTGGACTCTTATTACACTTCCAGACGCAGTCCAGAAGCTCAGTTTTTCCCCCAACTCGACCCCCGACCCCCTTTCCTCACTCCCCCACCTCTCTGATGGTTCACAAATTTTCTTTCTCCATTGTATATAATAAACCAACAGCCCCGTATCTGTTATCTTGCCTCCAGGGCTTCTGCCCGAGATACTGTCTGTGTACAAACAGTGGGGGTTTTGCACCAGCTCAACCCAGTGACATGGAGGCAAAGTCATTCCAACCAAGCAGCCTTTGGGGGTCACATGGTTTGAGACTGCCACCTCATCCGTGGCCGTTGGTGGATGAAACATCTGCAGTGAGGTGAGGGAACGTGTCAGACTACGCAGATAAAGCCTGTTTTATCTCCGGAATGGCAGTGGAGAAAGGGTGCGCTGGTATTTCAAACGCAGGCTTGTGTCAGGCCATGCCAAATCAATGCATTCGCCACTTTTTGTATTACATATTATTTGTATTGTCCATCCATTACTTAATCAATTTTAATAATCTGCTTCATAGTCATATTTGAGTCTTGTGACTTTGAATCTAGCTGGGGAACAAGGCTTACACACATAGGTTGTAGAGCACTTAATTTTAAACTTGTACAGGTTTGTACAGGCAGGCATGTGAGAAGCATAAACTAGCACTGGAGCACTGAACACCATGAACCTTATATCCCACTGGTACTCCAGGCAGGAAAGCAGAACTCACGCTTGGTACATTTCTTTGTCTTAAGAGCCGCAGTCCACCCGGTGCAGCATCTGTTTCCACACACGTTGGGTCTGAAAAAGAGTAAGAGGGAGTTATTAGAAACCGGTGCGACCAGTCTGACCTCAAACACTGATAAGGGACAAACTGTTCTTTGAAAAACACATCTGTTTGCCACACCAAGACCAAGGAATCTCAGCTAAGGCCACGGAAGGACACACTACCTGCAGACAGCCTCTTCAACACCTGATCTAAAGACTGTGTGAATGGGTGTCTTTATCTTACGTTTAAAATGCTAATACAGCCATGAGATAAAGACTTTACTTTCAAAGTAAAATGTGTCCGTTCTGTAATGGATATTCACTTCCAGTTCACTTCTGATTGGCAGCCCTCTAAACAGTATAACTGCTGATTGGCTAATTGTAAGACATCAGGTTTCTTTTGCAAGGAACACACCCACGTTGCGTACGTCAGTGTCCAGGACGAAGGGCTTGGTGGGGACAGAACAGCAGCTGTGCCCAGGGTGGTGCAGAGGTGGAGGGACTGCGGGGTCTCAGGTGACCACGGGAGCTGACTGGACTTTTCCATGAGGGCATGCAAGGGGGCAGCTGTGCTGAACCTGTAGCATGATGCCAGGCTCTTGAAGCTAGAGACCCCATTCTGTGATGAGGGGCGGAGTCAACTTCTCACCACTTCCACTTTGACTGGATCAGCAGCAATTCTCTCCATGATATGGCCCAGGAAGCTGGTCTCCCTCCAGAAGAGTTGGCACTTGGCAGGGTGGAGCCCTGCTGGTTCGGTGCAGCACTGGCAGCTAGTTGGCTAGCGCTATATTAAAACTGGATACGTGCACTAAGAGGTTGTCCAGGCACACTATGCAGGCTGTGGAGGAGGATGCCTTGCAGGACCCACTCCATTAGTCGCTCAAAGGTTGCCGGACTATGATATGCTAATCTCCCACAGGCCACCACTATGAAGGCCAACATGGGGCATGCCGCAGCAGTGGGAGGGACCTGCCAGTAGCCTCCGTGGAGATACAGCAAGCTGAACCAGGTAGAGCCCCCTGTTGTACAGCTCACCATCGATGCAAGTGAGCCAGTAGGAATCCCTTTTTGCTCCTGCATTTGGAGGGCGGTTGGGGCAGGCACTGACCCCTGAGGAGGCGGGCCACTTGGCTGTGTTGATAGTCACCCTGGCGCTGGCCAGGGCATACAGGCCCAGGACGTAGGGGTCAGTGATATCCTCAATATTACTATTGCTCAGTGGTGACAGGCACCAAGTACAGGGGTAGCCCAGAGTGACCAAGCACGTTAGCTGTATGCCCAGTTACTGGCTTCAGGTTAAGTCCAGCTACCCACAAAGCTCTATGTGCTAACAGTCCCATTTGTATCAGGCTAATGGTGGAGCCCATGTCAATAAGAGCAGTCACTGGAGTGGGGGCCATCTTGCAGCAAATGTGGATGCTGTTGTTGTTCTGACCCACAGTCTGAGCCCATTAGCAAGGTGAACAATGGTATTTTCCCCTTATATTTGATAGTCTACAATATACGAGAATATACAGTATATATATGTGTATATATTTATATAAAGGTTAATGGTTTTTCAACGTTAAAGTGGTGGAAAATACAAAATGGTGGACAATATGCCTCCTAAGCATTTGAGTTGTACATGAGCACAGGCATCTTGAGGTAGGACTGAAGCCTCTATCTCAAAAGGGGCATGAGTTATGATTGTTTGAATACTGCAAATTCAAAACACAGTTGCAGCACCAAGTAGCCAATCAGTACCAAAATGGTGGTCCGATCTAACAATGTGCCACGTTCCTATGTGGTTAGGCCAAAACTGTGGACAGAGGAAAATGACTAATAGCCAAAATGGTGGCAAGATGGCAGCAACACATAAGGGACAGACAGATCCTCATCACGTTCCAGATGAGGAATTTAAGCACCACAGCATGTTTTAAATGTCTAAAAGACAGCAGTGAATTTCATGAATTTATGAATTAAAATATATATATATTGGGCCAGATGTACAAAGCCTTTTGTGACTAGTTTCATATGCAGATATGACTCATTCTTCCCCAGAAACATGCGTGTTATGGATCAAACAGGGGCACAGGGCTGGAAGCGCGGTATGCATGTCGTCTATGTGATTCATTGCAAGGTGCGCTTCTCTCCTTAATGCATATGCATTTAAGGGAATTGTGGCTGATTTTGCATTCCGTAGAATTTACTAAAGTTCACGCAATTAGCGAGGGTCGATTTTGCTTAATTTATCCGCCTCTAAAGAGCAAGTGTAAATCAAGACGCTAGCAAAATGTACAGTACACCCAGGTATAGACCTTGAAGACGCACTGAGAGAATCTTTACAATTCAGACTATTTTAACTCCTCAAAATCAAGAAATCAAACAGTACAGATTAAGCAGACATGCAATAATTAAGGCTGGATGTTTGTCATGTAAAATATTGGCTGAAGTTATGAAGCAGTCACGGCAAAGTTGTGAAACATCACAGAAAGCATTCATTTATTAAATTAACCAGCAGATCTTAGTCATAGCAGAGGGAAATGGAAATAACATGCGCAACCGTAAAAACAATAACAAATGCCTTCAGTTGCCCCCAGTAAAAAATACAAGTAAATGCATTGATAGGCTGATATATTTAATTGCGTAACTACCTCCAGTCTCAAGTAATTGGTGACAGAAAGGGCATGCTTTTTGCCTTAAACAGAACATTGTTAAAAACAGAGCATGCTGAAATAAAAGAAAAAAACAGGGTTCCTGTGTGTTAGTTATTGTTTTAAAGTTAGTTTTGTTGCATGTTGCAGCCTACACTGTGAGCTTTGAGTGTTTTATGGAGTGGCTGTTGTCACTGACAACATTACTGTAGCTAACGGGACAAGCGCACAGCATCACCACTGTATGAGGGAGTCAGACAACTTCCCTGACAAACACAACCCATCAAAATAATTACTTTCCAGGAAGAAATAAAAGACGACCTGGAACCTCCCACACAACATTCCCATTCCATCCAGGCAATAGTCAGCCTCCTTGCAAAATTACACTCCCAGATCTGGATAATTCCAGTCATTTCAATCAGCCAGTTTTGTTGTGTGATGTCCGTAGATACGCTGGATACGTTCTAATGGCTCACCAGCAGATACATCCATTTCCTCACATCCAGTGAAGATATTCAGTGCACTAAGCAGTTTTTGAACTGTCCCTTTTAAGCTCTGCTTCTTATGTAAAATGTGATTAGTAGGCAGTCCCATTCGATGATTGCGTAATTAGCTGTGCTCGTAATGAATAAGACCTTACATTTTAGGCAGACTGTGAACGCATCAACATACTCTTGTCAGGCCACAGGTTTTATGTACATACAGCCGGCTCACTGTCCTCCGTAGCACCACCATATGATTCAATATAGGGCTAATTCTATAGGGTTGGGCTCTTGATGCGAGTGCCAATATGGCTAGCAAATTACATCAATTTACGTTGAGACTGACGAAACTTGGAGTCTCACACCTTCGGTCCTAGGCCCCCTAATAAAGCAATTAGGGCAAAACCATACAGTCAATACTTAGTGTACTCAATTCAAAACCACTCAAAGGCTTTGATCTCTAAGCTTTGAAATGAATATGGTAGAGTGTAACACCTCTATGTGCGCACAGAGCCGTATGAAACAGCTGGCTGTGCTGTGGTCTGTGGGGCAGAGAAGCCCCAGTGGAGCAAGGTGACCGGCCTATCCCAGCCACTCTCAGCGCATGGGAGACGCTGGTTTCCCACACTGCTTGTGCAAAGGCCTGTCTTTTCCCTTCCCAGATGGGTAAACAGACCCGGATTAGGCTCCTCCCAGAGGCCTGCTGGCGGGCGGCAGTTTGCGTAGGGCTTCTGGGAGAAAAGGCAATTTGCGGGTCAATACAAACGTTAGTGACAAACCCACAGCTTCAAAGTAACTGCTTAGCAGGCCCAGCATTTACAAATTTGCCCCTTACTGGGATTTGAGGTGTTTCGTGACCTTATGGTCACCGGGTCACAAATTTGCCCTTTGCTGAGATTTGTTAGTTCAGAGTGTTTTGGGGTTCATTGTGTGGCTGTGAAATAGAGCCTGGGGCCCTCAGCGACAGGGCCAAGGGGCCCCACTGCATGTCTTTAGGCCCCCTCTGAAGAACCACTGAACCCACCCACAAGGGGGAAAGGTGACCCAATGACCATAAGGTCACGTGACAGCTCTGACCCCCCAGTTATGTGTAATCTCATCTCACGTTTTCAATGTACACAAATGCCAAGTTACCAAGTCTAGGCCTGCCATTAAAAGTATTGATATCAAAATGAAGCTAAGTTACTGAACTACAAACAATATAGGCTATCTTGCCTCACTGAAATTAAATAAACTGTATTCCAAAGCAATGCTACCCAATGTTTCCTCAATTGTTTCAAGTCACTTGGCCCTGTGTGTATAAGCATACAATACATGGACAGGCGAAACATATGTGTGGATGGGTTTGTAAGAGTGAAGATTGATTGAATTTGCGTTAATATGTCCAATTTGTATTGGTATGTATGTATTTAGCTGCCCAGCCTTTATATTGCATTATTGTTTCTATTCTCTTAAAGCTTGGTTTTAGGTTTTGATCAACTTTACAACTTCAATAAACGACTTTATAGTACATGGTATTGCACACCAGACGTTGTCCTTCATTAACATTAGATGAGTGCTCATTTTCCTTTAGCTCATGTATAACAGCTAACCAGTTTTTCTACAGAGAATTCAAAACACATCAAGGCTTGTCATGCTACATCAAGGCAATCATGATGCACATAGAGCTCGAGCACCCCTAATATTTCAGAGTTCAACATTTAAAAGTGAGCTACCATTAAATATATATATATTAAAATAAAATGTATAGTGTTGTTTCCAAAAGACTCCCTGGAATGCCCACGCGAGTGGGTGCTCTTGGTCTGTTATCTTCTGTATCTTGTCCTAACTCTCGGTTGGTCAGCTCAGCTGTCGTGACTGTAAATCATGTGACGACGGCAAAGGTAAACAAAAAATGACCTGGCGTCTAATTAGTTAATAACACCAGGTAGCCTCGCTGCGCTGGCAATAAAAGTATATGTCATTTTAAAAAGGACAACAAAAATGGATAAATTTGTCGTCAGAATACCAAAACCACCACCTGTTCAACCTGCTAACCTAACTACCGACGATGATCACCGCACGGAGGATCGACTTGCTAATGCAAGTCAGCCGCAGCCGGTGCCTACAGAACAAGCCGGAGCAGAAGCTAACATTAGGGAGGGCAAAACGGAGCTTTAGAATGTCGCCAGCAGTGTATGTGCGCGAGCTCGACAATACATTTCTCACAGAAAAGGTAGTGTCGGAAGTGTCTATTTTAAAATAGTTCAAATTAGAATCCATTTAAAACATTCACAAATGACCTGGGACTTCGAAGTAATAAGGCGGGATGTATCAAGTGTCCAGTGAAAATACTGACCTGGCTATCAGTCAGAATTCTGAGAGAGCCAACTGTCATAAATGAGCGCGTAAAATCAACCAGTAAGAGTTATGATGTCACTGATCAGAACCCCATAAATGTAAACAATCGAATGCCTAGTGAAATCCACAAAAACAGCCAATATATCACATTAATATTCCATATGTGCAATCGCTGTTCACAATACGTTAATTTAAGGCTAAACTGATATTTTAATCACAATACCTATGTTAATTTCCGGAACATACAAATTTTCTTTAAATGTGGACATTTTGTGCAAGAATTGCAAAAAAAAAAACAATGTAATCGTGATTTGTTGTGATTGATAAAATAAAGGCAGTACATTTTCTTTAAAACGAGCACCCCCAGTCATTTTAAAAAGCGCCTGTGGTGATGCACACGGCACTTGTTCCAGCTCTTAGAACCGCACGACTGACGTGGTCCCACCTCAATTCAGCTCTTAGAACCGCACGACTGACGCGGTCCCACCTCAATTCAGCTCTTAGAACCGCACGACTGACGCGGTCCCACCTCAATTCAGCTCTTAGAACCGCACGACTGACGCGTCCCACCTCAATTCAGCTCTTAGAACCGCACGACTGACGCGGCCCACCTCAATTCAGCTCTTAGAACCGCGACTGACGCGGTCCCACCTCAATTCAGCTCTTAGAACCGCACACGACATGACGCGCGGTCCCACCTCAATTCAGCTCTTAGAACCGCACGACTGACGGGTCCCACCTCAATTCAGCTCTTAGAACCGCACGACTGACGCGGTCCCACCTCAATTCAGCTCTTAGAACCGCACGACTGACGCGGTCCCACCTCAATTCAGCTCTTAGAACCGCACGACTGACGTGGTCCCACCTCAATTCCAGCTCTGTTAAAGCTCATTTGTTTGTCCAGGGCACTGATTGGGTAACGACTCCTGCCCTGCTGACCCACATCACGACCATGACCTCCGGTGCAGTTTCATAATGCAGGAAGGATGAGGACACGGGGTCGGAGCTGCCAGTGACCCACTGTTCATGCTCACTGGCGGAACACACAACCTTTGTGGAAACTGGCAGTGAATTTCAGGAGAGCGCACAGTGGAGAATTCCAGATGCGGTGTTTTCAGAAGAAACACACAGGACCTTTGGGCTGCAAACTGCTCCCTGCTGCTAACTGACAGTGGGTAGATGGATAGAATCCAATTGCTACCTTCCTAGCCTCTGCTGTTCATTAGTTCAAGTGCCTGAATACAGTACAGTAATTCATGACAAAAGCCAAGACACAGCTTTAGACGAAAGGTTATTTAATTTTCTGTGGGTGGTAAAAGGGATCTTTCAAGGGGCTAAAAGGACCTGGCAGATTAACGCAAAGCAGCAGTGGGGTGGCAGCGATGGAACGTTTGGTATGCCACATTTTAACGACTGGAGTAAATAAAAGAGTGAAAGTAACTTTTAAGAGGCAAAGTGTTGACTGTTCGCCTGCCCGTGAACACATTAGCACAATCAGACACCTCACTTTCTCATCAGCAGGCTTTGAGGATTGCACGGAAGCACGGCTGTATCCAGGGGCTAACACTAAGGTTCCCCACTTTTCTATGTCACTCTTGATAAGAGCTAAGTGATTGCAGTGCCATGCAATGCAGTGGAAGACATTTAAAGTCCCTGTGCAGCCTCCCTTTTCTTACATTTAAATTGTTCCTTTAGTTACTAAATTACAATATATATTTATTTTTTCTACGTATTAGACTTTGAAAAGATAAAAAACCTGCTTTGATGTAAAACCTGAATTTCTTAATATAGCAGACTCAAGACTGGCTGGGCGTGTCAGTTCTGTCCTAATTATTTATGCATTCACTTTTGATTGACAGCCCGGGCCGCTCAGTCCCACTGACCTGGATCAGCGCTCACTCCATGTAACGTCAGTTGTTAGATAACGTTAGCTAGTTATCATACGACCGTAATAATGGATAACGAGTACAGTAATAACAGCATTAGAAATATTGAGGTGTATATGTATGAGCCCATCGCTTACAGCCTACAATATAGGACCCTAACGTTATAGGATAACTTACGTTAGCACATAACATTATCGATTGTTTTTTTTTGTGGCAGTAACATTATAACAGTCTGGAGAATAATGTAACGTTACACTCGCCAGCTAACGTTAGCTATATTTAGACAAGATAAGTCCAGCTCCTTGCTACATTAGCAAAATTATCGATAGCCAGACAGCAAGTAAATTGGGGAGATGAGATTAACGGTAACATTATAGTTGGTAGACTTGATTCGATTATTAGCAGAACGTCATGGAGCCCGAACGGATGCTTACCGGAACCAGCCCGTTCAACCGGCTTTGAACTTTGGAGCGCACACTACATAAATATTCATACTGGGTGTGTGTTTTGGCCACCATACATTGGTCAATGCAAATTAGAAACATTTGCGACGTCACAAATTTGGTCTCAAAACCACCAATACCAAATACTCCGCCAGGCAGCATTGTATAGTTTTTAGGAAAAAAAATCTAATTCATTACATACATGTATGAAATACTTTTTAAATCAATGTGTAAGTAACCTTATAGTCTTTGGTTATAATATAAGCATTTTAAAATCATGATTTTGACTGCACAGGGTCTTTAAGCACCACATACTTAATATCCCACGAATGTGAGACTACCCCCCTAACCCAGACTCCCCCCAAACCCCCCAACATGGGCGTTCACAAAAACGATGAAAAACCTATTTGGTAAAAGAATATTCTCCCCCACTGCATTATGAATAGGCGAATGGAAAAAAGAGTGCACCCTTCTGGGTGCCCAATGTAGCCACCTCTCTAGCACTGCCAAACAGGATTTATGAAGACAGGGTGAGAATGCTTAACCAAAAGAGATGTTCCTCCCTGCGGCTCAGTGCCATTCCATTCCAGACTAGCAAATGAAATAGTATCCCCCTGACCT
This sequence comes from Anguilla rostrata, assembly GCF_018555375.3. Classification (NCBI taxonomy): domain Eukaryota; kingdom Metazoa; phylum Chordata; class Actinopteri; order Anguilliformes; family Anguillidae; genus Anguilla; species Anguilla rostrata. The sequence continues at coordinate 2,748,459 of NC_057944.1, forward strand.
TCCCTGATTGCACATAGTGTCCTCTTTGCAGATGGTTTTTTAGGCTGAGTCACAGGGGCTAAGCAAAATGCTCCATCAATAGAAAATTCTCCCAATCACACCACTGGATCTCAAAGAATATGTGTGTTTATATTCCTGTCAAAACCTCCCACATCCCAGACAGAAGACTCCAAGAGACCTTCCCCCTATGCTCTCCTGAGGGGAAACATTAATGCCTTTCCCTCTGTGTAAATTTGCACAATGTAAAAGATTGGTTGGATGGGATTTAAAGAGGCGCCAACTTCTGAGCTTCAAGTGACTGAGCCTGAATTCCTCCCAAAAGGCTTTGTGAACTGCTGACCCAGCAGCTTGGCTCCACCTCCTCAACGGTCCAGTGTGACAAACCTCAATGTAAACATCCTCCTCCGCTCTTCAGTGGCCGCGATAGTGTTCCCTCAGACACACACTCCCGGAACAAATCCCCGTGGGATGTTTACTTTCGGCCTGCCAATCACTTCAGCTCATTAAAGTCAACGGGAGTGATGTGACACATCCGTGATTCTACATCGCGGGCCAACTGTGGGTGGACTGAGTCTTCCAGATGGGCAGGCCTTCAGCTACTTGTCTTGAGCAGGATGTTAGAGCACTGTTCCTAAATGTATCTAAGATTTAAATGAGTGATGGGGGGAACGGGGCGCTGCACATTCTCGGTTGTTGAAATAAGGTTGCCTCCCTGCACTTGAGCCATTTGAGGTCATTCGATTAAATATAAAAGCAATATCATTAACATAACATACCGTAAGACAAGAACAGGCCATTCAGCCCAACACTGCTCATCTATTCCTACCACTAAACTGTACTTAATGCTTAGTTTACCTAAAAGCTAGATAGTAGATTGTTGTGCTCTTTAGGCCAGTTACAAATGTAACAGTCCAGTCATCAAGGCCTTACATGGGTATTTATTTTGCATTTGGAAAATAATAACCCCACATCAATACATTTGAGTCCTTACGATGAACAACCGTATAAGTCCAAAAAATAAAAAGTCGAGATAGCCCTGTCACATGATCGTGTGATGCCCACTTTGCATATTGGGGCTGTTATATGGATGTTTTCACGCGATTGATACTCTTTATGTTAAACTTTAAAATAGTCTCACGCTGAAAAACCGTATATGTCCAGAAGCCAAAATGGAAGTATAAGCCGTATGCATGTCTGCCACGGACCTTGATAGGCGAAATGTAGGAAAGAAAAGAAAAACAATAGTGAATGAATGGATGGACCGAAAACACAAGACCTTGAGGGATGCGGGGAAACCATATGTAAACAGAAAAGGAGAGGCGAAAGAGAGAAAAGTCCACCCAAAGAGATACGTGGAAGAACCGTATATGAAACACTGTAACAAGCTAGCTAACTCGCTAACGACGGTTGTTGCCTGATGAAATTCAGTGATCATGTTAGCTGTTGTATCAAATTATGATATAGTTAGCTAGCTAGCAACCTTAATAAACCTGTAATTCTATCTACAATATGTCAATGTTGCTAGCTATCAGTATCTTGTGTAGCTAACGTTACATTTTTTTCTGTTTGCAGTCAAGGATGAAGGTGTGTGCCCTTATGTGTGCGAGGGAATGCTCCAAACTAACGGAGGAAAGGAAACTGAAGCTCTTCACCGAGTTTTATGCTGTTTCATATGAGAGGCGATTTTAATCTAGAAGTCAGTATTGTATTGCATTTACCCTAGATTTCCTGACAAACATGAAGGCGACTTCCATTTTTTTTTCATTTAGCAAAATAAAAACAAATCTAACAGTAAGAAAGAAGTGTGTGTTCTATATCTTCAATACAAAATGTTAATAATGTGATGTACATAGGCCTAAAATAAGAAAGGTTTGATTATCCAGAAATTGAAACAATGGACTCATATGGTTCTTCGTCTGTAGGATTCATTTATTTGGCCAGAGAAACATCTTTACTGGATAGGAAAGAGTGGCTCTGAAGGAGGACCAGGCCTGGCTTGTTCCTTACTTTCAGGCAAATCGTCCGAGCACAACCACGATTTGTACTGCAGCGCGACGGAAGTGACAGTTACGTAGTTATTCGAGTGAGTCGGCCATAAATTCTGAAGAAAAAGGAGGATGAAAACCAACACTCTTTCACCGTCTGGCCTCCTCAGGAGGCCGGAGAGGCCTGTGGAAAGAACTGCTGTTGTCAGGGTGAGAGCGGACTTTATTTACTCTTACCGTGGGGGGTCAACAAAATTACTCTCGTTTTTTAAAGGATCAGCATCTCCAATCCAGATTAGAAGAATCCTTTAGTTCAAGAAAGATGAATGATCAAGCTTTACACCACAGTAATGAAAGCTCCAGGGAACCAACCACTGAACGTCATTCCTCAGAACACCCAACTATTTCAGACCCACCCAGACCTCAGCTCATCCTTCTTGTCTAAAGGAATATGTCATTGATACACATGTGAACACACAAGCCAACACGCCTTTCCATTTTCTTCACTCGATATTTCTTCATATAGCTCAGTGGTGTCAAACTCGTTGCCATGGAGGGCCGTGTGTATGCAGGTTTTCATTCCAACCAATTAATGCTGCCTTAATTGAGTCCAATTACTCATTCAGCCATATGCGTTTAACTGCATTGAAGCACAGAATATAAGAAAATTTTTATTTAGACAATGCGGGTCACCATAGACGTCGGGTCACCATTGTGCACAAACCTGCATCCCTAATTCAGCAAATAATTTAACTAATTATATAATCAAGATCTGAGGCTGGAATGAAAACCTGCATACACACGGCCCTCCATGGAGTTTGACACCACTGATATAGCTGTCCATAAAGCATCGCTGGTCATTTTTGGACATCCAAAAACACTTACAATAAACGTCTTCCACAAGAGTTATTTAATCTTTCATTTCTTTGTTGTTATTATTTATTGTTTCAATTGATTGATTAGTCCTAGGTGAGAGTACTACAAGCCCCTTTGAGATTTTTTCTCACCTGCATCAGTATCTAGCTACTGTTGTGTCTCCCTGTTTGTATGTTTTCCTAGTGTGAATAAGTAAAACAAAAGACAAAACAAAACAAAATTATACCTTCGTAAGCACTGCATAAACATTATTAAAGGCTTATGTCAAAAACCATTCCTATACTGCAGGAATGTCCCCACTGATGCATAAAGTGATGTAATACTAATGCACAAAGTAACACAAACACATATTTTGGTTATTGACATAAGGATTTATGAATGTCCACGTACAGCTTATGAACGTGCTATGTAGTCATTATGAAGGCGTTCAAAAATGGTCTTACATCAAAAGTGTTGTCCAATGTTGTTTCTCCACAGACTTGCATATCAAATAAATGTATTGTCTGTGCTGATTCAGAAATCAGTGTTTTCCTCTTTCTGAATACAAGACCTACATGTGTGAATACATAGTGCCCCTGGTTTCCCCAAAGCCTTTTACTTCTCATGCCTTCCGTGCAGACCTACCCAGTAAAGTCTTAACGTGTCAAACCTCTAAACCATATGAACAACGCTGGTGCACATTCTTATTTAACAGACTGGCCAGGGAAATTCCGATTCCATTGGAGAGTGTTCACAGGTGAGCAGTCATTCTCAGTGAGAGATATGCCTCTTTTCTGAATGGCGAGAGCTCAAATACAGTATTGCAATGAAAGGCAGCCAGCATGTCTGCTGATGTGCTCCTAACACAGTTTGTAAGAGTGAAAGCCATACCTGAAGGTTAGGGTACATTAGGGTAACCAATGTGGGAAACAGCTACAAGGAAGATACCCATCTTATTGATAAACAGAAATTCTTGTTTGCAGACCAAAAGCCAAATATATAAAACTTATAAATATATACTAAATATATAAAACTTCCAAATTGTTCATTTACTCATTACAAAATATCAAATGCATGCTGAACATAAATGTGACCTCTTATGTAATGTGTTACTACAGAAATTTATTATTAAAACTAAATCACGTAGTTCCTCATGTGATGACGTTATTAAAACTGGTCCCCAATAAGCCAAGGACTATCAAAAGCCATTTACAGCATTCTATGATTTCTCAGTCTTTCTCGTACTCGTATGTTCCGGTGTATAACAGAGCACTGTCTTATTTCTTTTGTTATCTGTAGTGGTTTTACCGATAAAGAATTGTTTTTCCCCCCATCAAACTGCGTAGAGTCTAATCTTTACGATGGTGTAGGTGTTACAGCAGTGCACCTTGAATCAGTGACCGATAAAACCAATAATTTACGAGAATGCTATTTTTAGACGCTGCCATATAATTGGTCTATAAGAGATTATCCTTCTAATAAAGTAAGGTCAGCCGTAGCCTAATGAAGGCCTGAGCTATGACTTCTGCACCCTATTCATAGCAGACTTCATTAAAGTGTCCTATGGAGTTAGTACTCAATTGCAATAAAGCCTTAGATTAACCAGGATTACGCAATTGAAGCATCACCTGTTGTCACGTTGAATCCAAATGTGATTTTTATATAATAATTTGAGCAATTATAATATTCATTTGGCGTAGAATTATTAAAATACATTTTTTACGACTGCTTTCTTTCTTTCCTTCCATTTACAAAGGCAATGCAAACAATTTAGAACACTCGTGAAATCTGTGCGGATCATACGAACAAACCGACATATGAAAACTGACCAATTCCACACTGTTTGTCTTAATGCATTTATGAACCATTTACAATCTAATTCAGTTAATAATACCAGATTTATGGAGACCTAATGTTTAACGAGGCACTACACACGCAATGCGTATTTGTGAACAGATCAACAAGCAGGTTAAGGAGACAGACAGTATATCTTACAACGTCCTCCCATTTCAATTTAATGATGAACGCGATCCTTCCCAGTCGTTTGTCATAAAGGGTTTAATGTATGCTCTTCAGAGTTACACGTAATTCCGCCCTTTACTTTCCTGGGTTATCTAAAATCTAAATACATAACATGGCTCTCTGTGATTGATTCTGATGCGCATTTTTAAAAAATGTTCTGTATGGAAGATATAATACTATGTGGAAGAAATTCGGTGCAGAAAAGTATTAATCGTATTGTTGTCCGGGAAATTCAAATACTATCTGTTGTCAGAAGCACTACAAAAGAATTGTTAAAATAAACCTATATTTGCTGTGGAAACGACGGGTGTCATGCAAAATAAATTGAATAGTACTCCGAACAAAAATTCACCTTTAGGCCTACATAAAAAAGTTTGCAAATACTCACCCATTTAAATCAATAGTTATTGTCGTATTTGTTCCCAGCTTATTCGCTTTTGCTAGCAGTTTTGATTTCAGTGACTTGCGTTTTAGCGTTGACTTGACAGGCGCACTCCGCTGCGGGTGATAAACCTGCAAATCCGCAGTCGCGCGCTGGTTCTTAGTCTCCGTTTTCCAATGCACGCGCTGTATCTCGTACACTGCGGTGCGGCTGACATGCCTTCCAGTTGTGGTATCAAATCCTTTCGAAAGTGTTAAAAACACCACAAATGTCAATGCGAGCAAATCAAGACGTGCCGTCCTCCGGTTTACCATGTTCTGTTTGAGATTTAGTCTAGCATCTCAAGAACTCCACAGTTTCCAGAATTGATCCAAATACAGAGATTCTGTTCCGCAAGATTGGGAAACATAAATCTGAAGCTGCCGAGAAAAGGACAATGATTGCTGGAACAATATGCTTATTGTTTGCTTGTAACAGTGCTTACTGATATATTTTCAGCTCATTGCATGATTAAATAAAGTTAAATAAATAAAATTTCACTCCATAACAATGTGTGCTGAATGGTTTGTGTTATTTTAAGCGAGTCCGTGCTTTTGTCAGTGTCTTTTTGAAGTTTATAGAAATTTGTGAACACTGAAATGGGTTTAAAGTTCGGCTTAAAAACTTTGGACCAATAGGGTAGGCTGCTGAGGTTCTTTGACCATAACATCCAATCGGATTGCAATGTGGGAGGACTAGGAGGATGGGTGAGAGAAAAGGGTTCATTGAAATTCACCAAATTCAGGAACAGGATGGAGTGCGGCTTCAATACTTAAACGTATGCAGTGCCAAAATTAAATTGTTTCAATGATTAATAAAAAATATGATATGCTGTCGAGAGGCTTGCCGTCTCCTGATTCTCGTATTTGAATGAGTCAGACTTTATCGTGAAGAGGACGTTAAAGTGTTAAAACTCATGAGAGTTAATTTGTAAACTACAAAAGCCATATTCAGCACACATCTTAATATATTCCCAGCCAACCTTGCAAAGTTTGCTTCATTTACAATAGAATGTTGTTTCTTGGTTTAAACGCAGTTAAAGCGAATGATAGAGGCGGATTTGGGGAGTCTTTAGTCGCCGGTCTGTGGACATTCTGTGAATTACAGCAGCAAAAGAAAGCATACCATTCAGTTATGTCACAATGATTACTTCATTTACAAGTCCATGCGCAGATAGAATAATACAGATTTAAGTGGATCTGAAGACCTCCACATGAATAGGCCTATGTCTCATAATAAAATATTAATTTTTGAAAGGGCAGTTAACTTGTATGCAGGTGCTTGGCTTCAATAGTCATTAATACTGGAGCTATTTCAGCGAAGGACAGACCAACAACTTCGTAACAGACGACTAGCACACTGGTACACATTCATTTACAAAACCATCCTCAGTCTCACCCCAGCCTATACATCAATCAACCCCCCAGTATAATCTCAGTATCAGATCCTTATCCTCCCTCAGAGTTATCAGAAAGGGGGCTCTTCATTCATGTATTCTGCAGCTGCAAATTGGCATAAATTCAAGAACATTTACGATTGGATGCACTCATTTCTATACATTCTTTTAAATAGTCTGTGAAGTCAATTTTAACAGAAGAGTGTCAAGATATTTTGCATTGACCAGTAGGCTATCTTACACTGCACTTCATCTGCTAAATTATCCTGTACCGAGTGCCATGCCTCATTACCATGTGCTCTATCACTGTACTTATTTCATGTAACTAATATTGACTTTGAATTTATTATTATTTATTAAAAAATACAATAATGATACATTTTATTTGTATAACACCTTTCACCAATAAAATGCAAAGCAAAGTGCTTCACAGTTTGAAAGAATAAAAGCAAACAAAATAAGAGCAAAGAAAACATCATGAAAGATTACACAGTGCATACAGCACTAAAAATGAGAAAATGAAAACAGGGCAAAGACAAAGAAATATTTAGAATAAATAAAATGAGAAACAACATTAAAGCCACAGAAAAGAAAATATTAGCAAAGCCACAGCATGCAAAGGAATCATGAAAGCGTATCCTACTCTGCATTCAAAAGGCATGTCAGTGTGCTCAGATTTCCTGGCCATGCAAGGGTGAACACTATTAAGGAAGTTTTCTGTACAGTTGCGGGTAAAATCATTTGCTGAAGAGTTTGAAAATGGTAGAATTTACATAATCGTGAGTAATAATAATAACCTAGTGATCTACAACCCCAAAATAAAAAAAATGGGTTATATTATGAGAGTTTGAAAAATATTGCTTTTGTCAATTTCAGTTGTTCAATTGTTATGTCATGTGATCCTGCAAAGGGCAGCGTCACCTCGCTGGAGTGTGGAGTGTGATCCTGTTTTCGGTGTGCGATTCATCTCCCCTTTATAGCAGAGCAGGTGCACGCAGCTATCAGAGATGATTCAGTGCCAGGTTAAATAATCAAACTGTAAATCACATTCCTGAAATGGAGTAAGCCCAAATTTAACTAATGAGATAATTTGATACGATGCACCACAAATGACCCTGGCCTGTTTCGGCGATGCGTCTGTGTGGTATAATGGGTAAGGAGCTGGTGTGGATTTCCAGGCTAGACACTGCCGCTGTGCCCTTAACCCGCATTGCTTCAGTATATATCCAGCTGCATGAGTGGACTCAATGTAACGTGAAACGTTGTGTAAGTCGCTCGGGATAAGAGCGTCTGCTAAATGCCTGTAATGTAATGGAACAGGGTCCTGCTCTGCTGGTCAGGGCCCACCAAGCACTAGCCCCGGGTTTCAGACAGGGGTGAGGGCGTAAACCAGCAGCACCACGAGCAGGTTGAGGACGGACGCTGCGATTCCCAGGGTGCCTGCAATGCTCTCCTCCCTGTCCCGGGCGGACTCGTGGCTGAGGCAGGGGCTGTTGATGCCCCCGGGCGGGGCTGCGCTTCCCTCCGTGTCCTCACTCACTGGCTGGGGGGAACAACGGACAGTAAAAAATGAGTACCGGTCAGGACACGGACACTGCAGCCTCGGGGTTCTGGGTTCACTGCGGGCCCAGTTGTGAGCTCATTTGCGTAATGTAATTCCCTTGCGTCTGTATATATATGGCGTTGAAAATGCGTGCTAGAATACTCTGTCAGCCTTTACATATTTCATCAATAGACTGGTAAATGGACTGCATTTATATAGCGCTTTTATCCAAAGCGCTTTACAATTGATGCCTCTCATTCGCCAGAGCAGTTAGGGGTTAGGGGTTAGGTGTCTTGCTCAAGGACACTTCGACACGCCCAGGGCGGGGTTTGAACCGGCAACCCTCCGACTGCCAGACAATCGGTCTTACCTCCTGAGCTATGTCGCCCCTCATCAGTTGCTGTCATTCCTCTCTGAATAACTGCCTTTCAAAATCTTTGGAGGTTCAATTCCAGATGCATTCAGTTAAATTTCCGGTTAAATCCCTTTTTCAGGAGAAGGCCTTTTATGGTTGTTAATGCATTTCTTTTCTTGCATGCAGTAATATACAGTACAAAAATTTGTTTAAATTAAGATTTATTTCATCAATAATATTATTTTTCTTTGTTAAAAAGGTTTTCGACATCACATCGGCAAGATTATGTAATTCATCATTTCAGTCAGTATGTAATCCTATCAAATTTTCATGAATGTTTTCAAATAATTTTACCCTTCAATTCCAGTGAGCTATCAGTTTCATATGGGGTGACACTTAAATGAGATCCACTTTGTAGATAGAAGACTACAGTAAGTGATCAAAAGCACGGTTTGTTGAAAAAATAAAAAAACTGAAATTGCTGTAAGACACACCCCTCTCCATTTTACCTTTATCACAGAAAATCATATCTTAACTGTTCCAAACGTGAACGCGACAAGTTTATGCAAAAAAAATTAAAAAATAAAATTTTATGCGTACGGAAGAGAGACAGGTTTTCAATTTGCCCACTAGATGGCAGGAGTAAGTAAAATAAGTAGACCTCACAGGGCGATGAACAAAACAAGGAAATTTGCCCCAAGGTACAAAAGCCTCCCCTACCCATCAGTTCTACTGCAGATGTCACAGGAACAACAGGCCAGCTACTGCTGTAATCCTCTGTACTGGGAAGTAAATAATTGTGTTTTGTGGGCAATATGCCACCTGAATGCATTCTTTCCAATACAAAAATAGAATGTTCTGCAGTCTACTCAAAAAAAAACAAAAAAAAAAACAAGTAGAATGTGATGCTTATTTAGAAAAATAACTACAATGACATTGAAGATGTAGAACAATTGAATGAGAGCTCTTAAAAGAAGCTTTAGCCTTAGAACCTCTTCTCGAATACAGGCAAATGTTACCTCATTTATTTTGTGTGAACCCACGGTGGTCCTCTTCTCCAAAGAGCTGGTTTTCGCTTGAGTTCTCACATGCTGTCCAGCCATATCTGATCACTCTGTTCTTCTAAATCGCTGGACCACATGAGGTCAGGTAGGACTAAGCTACAAAGAGCTGTCCAACTGAAGCACGTAGTTCTCTACAGGTCCAAGAAAGGGTTGTGACTGCAATGGTGGGATCACTGACCTTTTATCCTAAAATGTGCTGAGTGGCTCCCTGTCCATCCTTTTTATGCAGGCTTCTTGAAACCCAAGGGATGGAACATGTTTGGGCCCATACTGGGGGGCGGACTACCTGCCAGTCAGCTGTCGCATCCTCCAATGGTCACACCGAAAACTTTAGCAGGAGCTTGCACCTGGGATTTCAGAGGGTCGCAAAATTTCCAGCCCTGACCCTTTGGAGTCAATTAGGAGTTATTTATAACTCCATCAGTCATCATCAGATTGAGTCCTGACACTGAGGACAGAAAGCCCAGAAGACCAACCCGGAGTGATTCCCCATAGCACTGTAGTAGTGTCTCAAGAAATCCAGGATATCCTGTTTTACTTCCCAAGCCCAAATCAAGGTTCTACTGCATTTGGGATATAATGTCTTCTGGAGAGCCAACTGACTGGGTGGACTCTGCTCAGACGACATCCAGAACTGCTACCAATTAGATTTACGGGTGTTTTACAGATTAGCCATGAGGTGTCTCTCGGTGGAAATCTTTTTTTCTTTTTCGGGTGCATTGACGGAAGACCTCCTGTGACCTCACGATTGGTAGTTATCCTGGAGAGCTGGCACAGGACCAACGGAGCAGAGGGCAGGATGGGGCGCGGCGTAGAAGCCAGAAGATGAAAACATTGCTAGTGAGAAGATTATCGACTGGAGTGAGGGAGGGGGCTCATTATCTCCCAAGGTGTCCCTAGAGGGGCTCTTGCTCCAATTAGTCTAGCCCCCCCCCAACCCCCCTTTAATATTGACTTGTGCAATCAAAACTGGCTCCAGCTCCCCAGTATACCTCCATTATAGGCCAGTAATGGCTCCTTATGCCCGAGATACTCTCTCTGTGGGGATTTCTATGCAAGGCTGCTGCCTTTGGGGCCAATCAAATGTGCTGATGTAAGCACAGGTAGAATGCTTAGAAAATAGATCTGCCACTCCTTAGGAAATCATGGAATCCTGCTCTCCTGGTGAATATCATGTATGTACAATTTCAACACACCGTTGGCCTACCCCAATCTGGCCTCACAAGACAAGGATGTTCCTTCTGATGCAACATGAAATGATGTCCTGTGATTACTAAAGATCTCATGGCTCATTTTGAAAGAGTAGGGGTTTAAAACCCAGTGTCCTGGTTATATTCTCATTATACTGGCTCTCTCTCTCTCTTTATATCTGACTGGCGAGACAATCCCTTGCCTTCCCTACCCAGTTTGATTCTTCAGGTCTACACTACAAAAGAGAGAGTTGTCATTTGACATTAAACCTACCAGGTTTAATAAAGCTTAGATAAAAACAAGGGCATTCTATTTCATGGTTTGAATTAACTTGTAAGTAGAATTGGGAAACTTTGGAATAGGTAGATTTTGTGTGCCAGATTCTAGAAATGTGTGGTTCCAGTCCCAGTAGGGGTGCTACTTTTCTCCCATATGTAAAGCAGTTTTTCTTAATTTCCCCAATAGACACCAAGCCATTGACAGCTAATTGCACAGCGTTCAGGGAGCCGAGTGGTTTGAGCGGGAGGTTTGAGTGACAGGACCGTTGTACTGGACGTCAAGCAGCCGAGCTAGCTGCCGAAAACAGGCCGCTGTGTAAACGCACGACAGGCCGAAATCAGAAAGAACGTGAGGGGGCTTGGATAAGAGCTCCTGCAAGCTCTGCCACTACGAAACAGGACACTGGGTTCCACGCCGATGTCTAAGGCACGGGAAAGATAGCCTGAGGGAAACAGGGCTCACATAGTGGGCATGAAATTGTCCATGGCCAACAGCGGTAAACAGCAACAATAAAAAAACTTCAGCTGTGTGAACACACAATTACGGAGACCCCCTAGGCACCCTAGGTGAATTGTTTTTCCCATCATGGGAATCCATATTCTACATTGAGTCTTCTAATCAGAGTGTGTGGTTTTGTAAGAGCTATCCAGTGTCCAATTAAATAGCCAAACAGCGAACTTAATTTCTGTGGAGTCAGTTAAAGCAATGCTAGATCCAAACAAAAAAATTATCATCGCTTAGTAATTTAATGAAATCAGCAGGGCACACCGCACAATCTTTTAAAATCTTTTTTTGGTGAACTGTCATAAGATATAGACAGTGTTTATGAAGGTGGTATGGCACTCAATCTCGTGGTGGATTGTGAATATGCAGGGGTTCTCAATTTCAGGTCACCTGACACCACCCCCTGGCAGCCCACAGGGCGCTCTTGCTGTCTCAGGGCGGGGGGCGTGTGTTCAGCATGTGGGGGCGTCTCTCTGTGCGTGCGCGGGGGTGAAAGGTCAAAGGCGCGTCGTGGTTTTTTCCCAGCAGCGTGCTGTGTGGACGGAGGCCGTTGCCGCCCCCGCTGGGCACACCCACGACAGGCAAGGGACGCACGACGCTCCCCTGGCTAACCGGGACGTGAGCCCGGGCCAGCCTGGGCCAGCCCCGCCCTCCCCAGGGGTGTGCGGTGCGACCCCCAGAGCAGATGTGCCCCTGGCTACGCAAGCTGCCTCACGTGGCAGGGGGGCCAAGGTGTGTGCACCCGTCCGCAGAGCTCCACCCACTTTAGGCCTGCATTCAACCAACATTCGTCCATAACTGTGGCCTGGATTTAATATTTAGTCAATATTTCCTTAAATTTGACTTCAATTCATTTTCCTTTTTTTCATCATAAAAGTGGCTGAGTGGGCATCTGTTCTGTCAGTTAAAGTTCTGTTGTACGTGGTTGATTTTGGTTGAAAAAGCGGAGAGAAAAGCCCTTGGGACTGAAGACAGAAGCTGACTCTGAATGGATGTCTTTGGTAGTCCGTGTCTGTTCAGATTTGCAACACACAGGCCAGTGTGACATAAAATGCAGCCATGGCCCAAAATCTGATGACTGCAAAAATAATCCTTGCAGAACGTCTGATGCAGTGAACCGTGCTTCAGTCTTGATAAGGTTGACCTGTTTCAGGTTCCCACACCACCTTGCCCAGCTGCCTGACTGTATAAGAGCTGACCTTTGACCTCTCATGCTGTTTGATTACCAGAGGTAGAAAGTCCTGAATCGGTGTCTGAATCAGCCTCCTAACTACTGTGTCCTCAAAATATGTACTGTCTCCGGATGAGGTCTTACCTTCCTTCAGGATCTGTTCCATCTGACACGAGTACTTGTCAGTATGGCACTACAGACATAGAGAGGAACAGTCTGTGTGTGTGTGTGTGTGTGCAGATTTCATTTCTGAGAGAGATACAGCCATGCTCTGTAGTACCTTGGCTTTATCACAGTCCAGGTTACTGCCGATGGTGGACAGCAGACAGCATTACATTGCATTACAGGCATTTGGCAGACGCTCTTATCCAGAGCGACGTACAACAAAGTGTATAACCATAACCAGGAACAAGTATGACAAAAACCTAGAGAGAAGTACCGGTCCAAGTGCAGGGAACAACCACATAGTTCAACTTGGACCCTGAAGGTTAAACTGTTTAACACTAACACAAACGAGAACAGCAGCAACGCAGTCTGTGGAAAAGCACAGACACAGGCAGCACAGACACTCGAGCGCCTCGTCGTCCCGGATGACCAGCTGTGAGGTAATGCACCTGTGCACGAAGAGCTCCTCTGCCATCTCCAGCTTGACCAGCTCGCCCAGGATGTTCCTAAACGAGCGCTGGCAGTGGCTGGTGACATTAGCTACAAGCTCCTCTGTTGCCCTCTGTTGGGCACTCATTTGCTGGACAGAGGCACTTTCAGGCAGTCACTGGTGGGGGCATTGAGCTGAGGCAGGAAGGACAGCAGACTCAGGTTTGGATCCAGGATGCTACTGATGATACGCAGTTGGAAGGCAGGACAGTATGAAAAGGTTTGCGTTAGTCCGTACAGACAGACAGCATGGGGCTTCGTACTTTCCCATTGCATCACATAAGAAGATATCAGCATCACTCTAGTTACTGCAAGTCTCGCAATAAGCATCAACTAAATCTCTGCATAATGCTATCTATAGGTTTTCCAGATAAGTTGTATATGGCTAACTGCATAAAGTTGCTACTTAGCTAATAACTAGTGACGATCACCAGTATTACTAACAAGGATTACCACTGCATTCTCAAAATTACAAGCTACACAAACGAGCAGCTTTTGGCAGGTTGCAAGATGAAACCAGCTTAAAAAAAACGTTACCCTTTAGCTAGCAGTCAAAACTATAAATGTTATAGCTACCTTTTTAAGTTCAACTTGAAAACTTACCTGTTTTATTGTAGCTAGCTGGCTAAAAGATGCACATACTTTCAGAACACCTACACCACAGCATAACAGAGTCACCAGACCCCCTCACTGTGGGGGGCAAGCATTCAGGCCTGTACTGTTCTCTTGGTGTACGCCACACATGCACTCGCCCACTTGTCAAGAATATGGTGAAGGATGACTCATCTACATCTTTGTAGACCAGCGCCAATTGGGGTTTGCACCACCAAACTCTCCAATGTGCATTCATCTTTGTATTGTGGGGTTTATGCACTGCAACCCTACTATAATATCCCTCTCTATATAGTTGTCGACGGACTGTTCTTGCTGACACACTCTCATCACGTCCTGCATTGACATTCTGAAGTCACCTGAAGAAGAGTTGCTCTTCTGTTTTTCCTCACATACTGCACTAATGTACGAGCATCACGATCATCAAATGCACAATTTCCGACCCTATTTTCTAATGTCTTTCCCATAGATCTAAAAGCCAATGTCACTTTAGTTCCTATAGAAACACTAGCCAGTTGAGCAGTCTTTGTGACCGAGGTTCCTGCCATCCCTGCCCCAGTAATGAACCCTCTTTCAAAGTCACTTTGAATATATTTTCCTCTTCCCATCTTGATCTAAAATCAAGGTCATCTGGGCCTACCCACCATTTTTATACATGCCACAGAACATAATAGGATGTTAATTGCTTAATTGGATTTATTATGTTTTTCTACTACTTCATTGTAAATTAATGACTATTTAATTAGTCATTAATTTACAGCAGTTGCAAGTGGTGTTCACTGACCTTCTGGGGTTTATCGTGTTTTTTCTAATTGTGTTGATAGTTTGACTGAAGGATTGGGTAGGCCTATGCATTTTTACATGCTACGAATGGATGTTTTGCCACTGAAGCCTGTTTTTCAAATGTATAAGCCATAAACATGTAAGTCTACAAAATGCAATTATTATTATTATTATTAGGGACCAAATACCTAGGGTGCTTAGGACCACTGTTGTTTTTTGCTAGGATTCTTCTTCTTATATTTCTTTGCCTCTCGCTGAAATAACTCTCCTTTCCCATGCTCAAAATCTCATTGGCTGGCGTGCCCGGTATGGCTGCCAGTCTATCATGCATGACACCCATAACACTCTAAGTGGCACTCTAGGTGGAAAATGACTGTATTTTAGCTCTTCTCTCAGTGTGCCTGTATGCAACGATACTTTTTTTCCCTTAGCCTATATGCTATGCTAATGCTATATTTTATAAATAAAAATGCTGAAATTGATTCAGTTGTGTACTCTATAATTTAAAGAAAGTAGTTATGGTTTCATAAACTGAGGTCGCTGTGGGTGCAGAAATGGCTGCTGTAATGATGGAAATGCCCAGCGCCACTGGGCGACAGACTTGGAGGTAACAGGAGAGAAACAAATGCTCCATTTCGAGAAGATTGTCGCCAACTGGTTAGCTTGCTGGTCACCAGAAGGTGCAGAGGTATGTGTATCAACTTTAGTTTATTTTGTATTGTGGAGGAGTGTTATACATTGCATTTTTGGAAACTTTATAAAGTATAGATCTGTGTTTTGCATAGTTATGTGATCATCTGAATGAAGTTAAAAAGTAATCGAGTAGTAAACTATCTAGTTTCAAGCCCCTCGCTGCTAGTTCAACATATATAATTAAAGCAACTAATATTTAAATAGTGACATAATGATTTAGCATTTTCCTGCCCAAGCTATCTTCTTGTGCCCCTGCATTTAAGCATTTTTTAGATGCTCTTATCCAAAGCAATGTACACATCTTCTTTGCATATGATTCATTTGGAGGAGGATATGTTACTCTTCAAGGTCACAAAGTTCTGGGCACTCACCTGGGTGTCCCACCTGGGCATCATACCTGCAACCAACAAGTTGGCAGGATATGAGTTTGACACTGTTACCATGCAATATCCTCACCGGCAAAATCCTGACTTATTTGAAATACCTTTTTGTGTTTAAAATGTTCAATCTTATTTCTAGTTGACATCATGGGTGTCATCTGTTTAATCTGTAACAACTGTTTCAACAACATAAACGAGTACTGAAAAAGAAATGCTGCTCATTCACCCATGTAGCATATTTTCTTATTTTATTATCACATAATTTCATAATATAAATGTTACATTAAAAATACATTTGATTTCATGGCAGTAGTACATTGTCATTTTCAGGACACAGTAAACTGGAGAGATTTGCAGTTGCTTCCTGGCAACAGAATAATCTTTGAAAGAACAACTGATATTTGGCAACACACACAAAGTTTTGAAAGGCAAACATTCCTTATTTTGCTGGGCAACACATTAGCTTTTATGAATTAATAAACAAGGCAAAATTCATTGAGAACACAAGCTGAATCTTGGACCTGCTACATGTTATGTATGTATAGTTATAATCTAGGATTGAGAGTGATATTGATAGTGAAACTGAAATTTAACTGTCAGCCAAAAGTGGGCTATGACTAGCTCACTCTACATAATTCTCTAACTCTTGGGGAAGAAAACATGTTTTGTGGCAGAAATTTAAAGCAGTGAATTCTGATGTGGACACGTACAGGTAAATGCACATGCAATGGAGTTTTAAAAAAATATTCCTTTACATTATTTTATTTATTTTTTTTCAGATTCTTTTTATGCTCAATCAGAGCTATCATCAAGAAAGAAGATGACATGATAGATTTCTGGCTGAAATCTTCTTGGAAAGAATGCAGTGAATTTGTACGTCTTGGATGCAAACAGACGATACAAAATGCATAAACAGCAGATTCTGGCCTCAAGTCCTGCAAAATAAGTTGAAAAAGTTGACTTCCACAAACGAAAGAAGACGGCAACATACTTCTTGTAAAGCAAACCTGTCGATCGCCCATAGCCAGACAGAAACGTTTAGTGTTTTAGAGCAAAACGTAATCACTGCTGCTCTACAGTCTGAAAACAAAAAACCAAACAAACAGGAAGTGGTTTGTTTGATTAAAAACAGCTAGCTAGTGATTCCTCCATTGAAGACATGTTGTGTAAGCATGGCGCTCTGGCGTACAGTGTAAGCCAAACACACCGTCCTCCTCACACTCAGTGGGGAACACACTCCTGACAGTCTGGTCTGTGAGGCGAGAGGCAGGGTTAAAAATGGCGGCGTTGTGTAACCTCACGGACGACACGTTTCACTGCAAGCCAGCGTCTGTCTGTTCGGGCGGCTGGGACGAGCGTCTCGCCTCATCGCAAGTCCAAAGAATTATTCACTTTTTTTCCTCGTTCGTTTGATGTTAAATTGTCTCGCAGGGCTGTGAAAACGTCACTAAACTGTGTACTAGGGCTCAAAAGCTGCCATCTCTACTCTGGAAGCGTGACCGTCCTTTTGAGTGGCCACACATTGCTCATAGACTTGGTATGGACGGTGCATGACGCACTCGAATGCAGATACTCTTGCATACAATGAAGATAAGCCATTTTACCCTGCGATATTGCTAAGTCAGGCTCTTTGTGTGGGGAAGCGGGAGACGACGGCGCGCAGAGCTGTCTGAAGGGCAGCAGATGGTTGTGAGGCTGCGGGCAGGCCAGTCCCCAGCTGGCACACAGCACACGGAACCCTAAGGCCGGATCCCGTTAGCTGGCGGCCACACACTGTGTCCTGTGTCCTAGGCACACCCATCTTTGATTCGTACCTCCAAAAATCCCCCAACCCAGTCTCTCTGCACCCCCCCCCCCACCCTCTGCGATTGCAGTCTCCCGCCTGGACACCAGCGATTGGACCTCTGGCACTGCTACTGATCCGGTTCCCATGGTTTCCTGCAGCTCTTGTTCAGCACACATGCAGACGCGTCGTCGGCAACGTAGCGGGTCGTCTGGTCACGCGCACTCAGCGCCACAGAAACGCAGCCTAGCAACAGTTTGGAGCAGTGCTGCTGGCAAAGCAGACCTGGGCCATTAAAGGAGAGACAGAACATTCTGTGCCTTTACAGGCAGAGCTTCAGCGTGTCAGCTCACTGAGCCTGGAGACCCAGGCCCAACAGGGAGGGCCATCGTTTGGGCTGAATACGCAGCGAAGAACAGTTCATTTTCTTTGGAGTTAAGAATTTCATATTGTTCCAAATGTGTGCCTTTTTTTTGCTAACCTTGCCACAAATGTAAAATATTCACATTTTCAGAAATGTGTTCAAATTGTATCACAGAGGTCCAGTTTGATCGTGACTGACTGATATGACAATGCTCGTTTAGTTACCTCAGAAT
This sequence comes from Anguilla rostrata, assembly GCF_018555375.3. NCBI lineage: Eukaryota > Metazoa > Chordata > Actinopteri > Anguilliformes > Anguillidae > Anguilla > Anguilla rostrata. The sequence continues at coordinate 2,766,746 of NC_057944.1, forward strand.
TGCCAACCAGCCCATGATCTCTCAGAAACAACACACAGGCGTCATATACTTTCATGTATAATGTGTTTTGTTTCCTTTCTCCCCTAGGAATAGGTTGCATTTTCCAAAACTTTTGGAATTTTGGAATCAGAGAGCCGTGTCTTTGCCGTGTGTTTGCACAGGAATAAGGCGGACGAGCCCTCTTTGACACGCAGAGCATGTCTCCGCATTCACGCTCAAGTACGTTTCGGAAGCACTGGAAGCACAGGGAGCTCTACCTGATTAGTCAACAAGGCAGGCTGAGAACACATCAAGCTAGAAAAATCTTGGAAAAACTACTGGTACAGTGCGGCAGTTTGCTTGGAAGTCACGTGATTTCAGTGGAAGCTTGGTACACCTTAACTTCTGGAATGATTGCAAGTTCCAAATAGTCTATCAGCTCATATAAATGAGAAAAGAAATAAAACAGGAGCATACAACCCAATCCCAAAACTGTGGACAGAAAAACCTTATTTCAAAGTTTACAAAAACTAGCATAGCAACACCTCAGCCAGCTGCTAAAGGTCTCATATTCGAGAAATAGTTGTCTACCTAGTTTTGGCACTGATTATGTAGTGTGGCATGGTACTTATGTGCTGATAAAATATGAATTTGGTTCTGCTTCACATTTTTTTGTTGTGGATAAGAAAAAATCACCAGGCTAAACCACAGGACTGTATAAAAACCAGAAACTCCCTTTTCCAAAATTGCACTTTTCCCAAGGCCCATATTTTTTTCTTTGATTGGCTAATGTGACCTGTCACACGAACATGGTCATTTGTCCCTTGTAATGGCTGCTGCTCCAACTCTTAGCTCACGACACATGCTAAATTATGCTCAGTTGGCTAGCATTAGCAACAAAAAGCCAGTTGATAATACACCAGTGGTAGCTCGATACACATTTAAAAAATAAGCCTGACACAGTCATACTTTCTAAAAGAATATTTAGCTAATTTTAACTTGTAATCTTAACGTAACCTCCTCAATGTCTTCATCCTCATTCCAGTTTGAACATTGTTCAACATCTCAACACGCTCTGGAAGCTTACGTTAAGGGCCGATTTTTGTAATGTATCATTATGCTCATCTAGCAAATTAAAACATCTGTGTTTTGAGCTTTCACACTTTTGTAAACACGTTTTTCATTTTTGTTAATTGTGACATTTGTCACTTCCTCCTCTGCAACAAACAGCATAGGAGTGACTTTTTCATTTGTTTAATATGTGTTTGTATAAGGTATGTTTGTAAAAATAGAGGAATCATTTATATTTTAATCTTTGTAATGATCAGAACAGGCTAGCTAGCTAACAAGCATGTTAAACGTGAGTTAATAAGTTTTTTGCTGTTTGTATCGATATATCGATTAGAACAGACATTGATTGTTGTCAGTTATCGTTAAGAGCTGGCAGGACTTGTGTTGCTACGCTACTATTTGTAAACTTGTGGGTTGGCAGTGCGTACACGAGAAAGGTCTATTGATTCTCACAGGATGTGAGAAACCACTGTAGCCACAGCTGGGAACACCGCCCCCTCATCCACCTGGTCACATTCCATCATAGTGCTACACTTCTGGCCCATGATCTGTTTCACAGTTATTTACATGGCCCACACCACTGGCTTACTGGATGACATATTTTGTTAATACTGTTTGATTTTCAATTCAAGTTATGAAGCAGAAACCTCTAGCAGACATAAATCAATGACCAGAAGAAATAGCTAATACTGTAAAAGAGGTAAGAAATAAACAATTTCCCAAATAACTCCTCTTGTATCATGTTTTCTCCGATTTGAGCCTTTTGGTAGAAAACAATATATTGAGAATGCAGTGTGTATCGAGGCTGCCGCCTCTGTCCTTGAAGTTTGTGGGGTGGGTTAGGAAGTCCTTTTTTTCCACCCCATTGGTCAGAGGTTCACCAGCATTAGCATTCCATTGCACTTTCAAATGGCAAGATCCCACAGCGGGTGCATTTTTGACCTGGAAGCAAGTTTCCATCACTTCCTCTTAAGACATAACCTGGTTGTGCTTATCAACAGAACACCCCCGCTGGTGGAGAAATTACTGTGAGAAGGGCGGCACAGTGGTGCACTGTTCTGGTTTTGGGATTGAGTCCCGGCTGGCCTGGATCCCCTCTGCGTAGAGTTAGGGTTCTCCCCGTGTTTGTGTGGGTTTCCTCCGGGTAATCCAGTTTCCTCCCAAAGACGTGTTGCCCAGGGGCTGTGAATGAACAATCCGCCTCCATGGCTCTGATACATTTACAGAAATGTCATTATTAATGTGCATTATCCCCGTAAAATAAACCAATAAATGCAATTCATTAGATTGTGAACTGCAAGCGATAGGAGATGTTGCGGAAGACTAGTTGAACGATGCAAAGCAAAACACAAAAACTGTGGAAGAATACATTAGAAGTAACTGTGAAAATATATGTACAAAAAGAGGGGCGTTCAACAGGAAGAGCAGTCCCGCGTCATCGACGGTTCGTGGTCATTATCCGTCCCTTCTTCCTCTGGGCAGGGGGTGGATGCGTCGACGGACACTGCTTGAATTTGGGCAGGTTGAGGACGGGCAGCGACCATGACCGAGCCCGTCTCTGACGGTCCTCAGATGGTGGTGTAGATGTAGACGACGATGACCACCAGCAGGTTAAGGACAGTCCCGATGATGCCCAGCAAGGCCAGGATCCTCTCCTCCTGCTCATCGGAATCCTCGTCCTCATACTGCCTCGAGCGGACATATTGCCTTGAACGGAGCATGCTGACGTCAGTGAGCTTCACCCTCACATGGAGCGCCACCTGCTGGGGATGAGTGGGAAGACAGGAAGCTATTATTATCATTGAGAATTAGAGTACAATTGCCAATGCGTTATCATAGGTCATAGGCTTTTGATTCAAGAAAACCTCAGGGAAACGTCAGGAACACACACACACACACACACACACACACATTGCGTATAAAAAGTTGTCGTTTTCTGGCACCATAAAATCACTCTTAACACTCTTAAGTACGCGGTTAAAAAGTAAACACCAACACTAATATCTAAGCTAACAATTCAGGCGAATTCACCTGAAATACGAAATGAAAAGTGTTTCAAAACTCAGGTGACTGAATAATCTCCTTGGTGTCTTGAAATACCAGCGATATTTAGCCCTATCAGAGAGAGTGGGTGGGTGTCAAAGACAAGATGCACAATTTAAAAAACCTATTTGCATATTCACGAGTAATGAATATTTTTCTTGTTCTTGTCAGTTCATGTCTTACAATCTGAACACTTTATTCACCCATTTTCTCTCACAGCCATTCTTAAAAAAAATAAAAAATATGGTTTATTTAACAATAAAATAGCACAAGCAACTTCAGAGCTGGGGTTACAATTACACAACTGGGTGGATACAAACATTTTACATAATTATTTTGTAGATTTACTGATATGGATATTTCCTTTTTTAAATTTTTTTTTTTAGTTTTTAGACCTGTTCTGATTCTGATGTTTAAGTGCACAGGGAGGCTGACTGGCTGACATCTACCTATTTTAGTTGGATTTCTTACAAATTGTATCATTTAATAATATTATTTATTATTTAATGCCATACATTGTACTATTATTATTTGTATTAATCTATTATAGAACTGCATGCTGCTCAACTCAGTTATGAGGATCCCTACGGCACCCATATTTCCCAGATCTGTAGACTTTCAGAATATATCATTATTTTTAAAAGCAAGGCATTTTCTTTAGGACTGACTCATCAACAATGATTTTCCACGTGGGCTGTTTATCCCAAGTCTAAAAGGCTAACTTTGAAGCTGTGTGCAACATTCTTGTTAATGGCACTATGCAAATCTAAATTGCAGTGTAATTGTAACTGATTGACTGAAGAATTGAAGCTGAAGGAATACAGTAATGGTGCACAGATACCAAGCTTTCGTATACTGGACCTAATCACAAACAGTATATTTATGGAACACACTCCAAAAGACTGTAACCCCACGGACTGATCTGATGTGACCTGGAACTCTGCCAGTGTTTTTCCCAGGTCAAGAGAAATTCACTCAGAAATTCAGTCACTTTAACACACACACACACACACATACACACTAAAAGAGCTTGTCAGAATCCATCAGGCCATCCCAGCCCTGCTCAGCACATTCTAATGACTGACACACACTCAGCAGGTTCCCTGGGTCTGCACTGCTCACTCATGCCCATGCCTATTTTTGAATCCTGAAAGGAATTTTAAAGTGTTTGCCCTGGCGGTCTGCTGTTTTCAGCTCCCAGAAGAATTTCATACTTGCACAACCCCATAGAAAATAAGATTTAGAAGAAAAATGACTCCAATGTAATGACATTAATTTACTAATAAGTCTGTTGTGTTTTACATGCTGTCATCACACGTAGACAAGGTTTGTTGAAAAACTTTAGCATTTTTTGATTTGTCATGATTGTGTCTTTATTTGGTGATTTGTGGTTTTTCCTTGTATATAAGCAGAGAAGTGCAATGGTTCAGGGAGACTCGTCAACACGGTCTCCTGCGCATATAAGCCATTTACGCTTATGGCCATTTCACCACTCACATTTCGCACCATTGCATATTGTTATTGTTACTGAACACCCTGAACAATAAACTGCATTCATTTTACCCTGGCATTCCTCTTTGACTCCGCTGCACGCCTAGCAGTTTTAAGGTCCTAATATCTGCACCCTGTAGTGACTCGCCTATACGCTAATGTCATAGCATAGCAGGATACACAACTGTATTAATGCAGGCTACACACTAGAGACAAGATAGACAGCGATCCGTATTGAGCCACACTACTAAAGACAGCAGTCTCCATTGTCTATGCATAACTGTTAGCACAGAGGAAAAGTTAAAACACAATTTTGGAGTCAGATAACATTAAAATAATCCCATTCCAGTAGCACTGGGTAAGACTACAGTACATGCGTTTCTTCGCCACTCAGATACTTCCACCGTTTGGTGTATCTGGGGGTTTTCTTACATGCTCAAAAATCTTATAGCACACTTACAGGGAAATGTGCTATGCATGTGGTCATGTAGAAATCCTGAAATTTTCTTTGTGATGTAAGAAATATCTTTCATGGTACTACTAGGAAATAAATTAAATGTTAATGGTCATTCTTCAGGTTTAGTTTAGAAAATGAGTTATGAAACACTGCATTGAAATGTTATAAGTTTCTGTACATGTAAATGTTTGACCTAAAAGTATTACTAATGGTGAAAATGTAATTTCTTTTTGGTATTCAATTTTGCTATCCAATGAACAAATGATCCTCTTGATCAAACATTTGTCTGGGTAATATTAATTATTTTTGCAGTTATAGTAAAAGTCATGCTTTTGAACCACAGGGACTATACAAAGCACCACGCTGTGCCTGCATTGCACTGTTCCCTTGCCTTATCTGGGATGTCCTCAGTGAGCTGTGGCAGTGCCTCGCCATCGTTGTAATATCAGTTCCCAAACCGTTATACTACACTACTGCCCTGCAAAGGACTATCATCTTGGACAAAAGAAAGTTGCTGTTGTCTTCTGATTATGAAAATAATTATTCTAACAAAACATACAACCTAATGCAATTACTGTAGAACTGTTAAAACTAGCCTTGGAAACAACATACTTGATATTGAAGCAAGACAAAGGAATGTGGCTGACAATGTATAGTAAACAGCCCCTGTCAAATGATATCCTGTGGTATTTTTACTTCATGAATATCTCCACAGGAACCAATGCCAATGTGCTCTTCATGCTGTAGGAACACAGAAGCATGACAGTTTTAGAAGGGAAAAAATGAACTTCAAATGGAGAAGAGATCAAGAAGAGAATAAAGTGTCTTTTGCTTTTGGAACGACCTGAAAGTATGATTCTCATGGACTGTTCACCATGATGCTGAGTGACAGAGAGTCCCTGGACCTCTGTTCCTGTTGTCCTGGATCAGAAAGCCCCTGGTGCTGAGAAGATGTAACCGTCCCCTTCAAACTGCATGTTTTATAATCCATCAGCAGCATCAACAGCAATGTTTTTAATAAGTCACAATTATTGGCTCTCTAATATCTCGCTGACAGCAACACATGTAAAATAAATGAATGAAATAAGCAGTATTCTTTACAGCAGAATGCTAGAAGTTCAAACGAATAGAATGCAGAAGTAAAAATACTCTGCCTGCCTACCACTCCCAGTTGCTGCAAGTGTGAAGGGAGTTCATCCATAACTCCATAAGTTCTCCAGTACCGACAGCAGAACCGATAACGTTGGACCTCATCAATACTCCGAGTTTTACTCATTTAGAACTGGTCCTCATTTATAAATGGGCCGCAGTGGGCATCCCTAGTCATCAGACAAATTAGGGGGACTAAGTCAATGGCGACAATCGGACACAATTTCTTTAAGCCATTGATATCGCCAAGAAGGGAAACCAAGGTTCCACGCTCAACCTTATACATGTGTTTTTTTTCCGGTTGGGAGACGGAACATGTAAGACAAAATGCAGAATCCAGCAGATGTTCATACAACGAGGAAACTTGGGCATCATTCCAATTCATTAATCTAATGAATTTAATTATTTAATCTTAAAATCTGGTATAGAGCTTGTTTTGACTTGTTGGTTGATTCCACCAGTGCACTGTAGACTGACCTATTAATGAATTTGCCTGTTTAATTCATAATTCTCATTTTAAATAATAATTTTTAAAGTAAATCACATAAAATATATTTTACATGTTGGTTAAGTGAGGGGATCTAGCAAGCAATATCGCTTGGTTCAGTATTCCAAGTGCTGAACATTTTAACAAGGGCATTGACTGGATTCAGAAAATAAATATATTTTTAATTAATCCTTGCTTGTCCCACAACACAAACACACACACACACACACGCACGCACACACACCCACACACACCCACACACATGCTCCGTACAGTGTTGCAGAGGGTAGTAATTCATTGCATGCCTAGTGCATATCCACATGGATACTGTGATTAAGAATGACGTTTTGGGACAATTTCCCCATTTGAAGTCAGTTAGTTAGTTTTATTTGACAATTTGATAAAGACAAAGTCTTGCAATGTCAAGGATAACACAGTAAAGTTAAAAACATTGTGGTCCTTGATGGTAAGCAGTAGCAGTGGAGGCAAGATGACTTCACAACGGTATAAATTCAGGCAAACGCTGAATGGCAACACAACAAACTCATTACACAACAATATTAACCTAATCTAATGTGCAGTCTGAAAACAACTACAAAATAATATCATAAAACAATTACATCCATTATATGTTTCAGAACCAATTACATTTGCACGTTTCCTAGCAACCAGGCTTTTACTTTTCTTGTAAAGCTCTCTGCATGGGCAGAGTTTTTAATGCCTATAGGTATCTTGTTCCAGTCAGCGGCTCCAGAACACAGTAAGGGGCATCGACTAACATCTGTCCTATATCTTTAGAGGCCAAAGTTGGCAATACTGGCTCTCGTCTTATGGCCTTCGTGAAATAATTTAGAAAATAAATAGGGGCTCTGTTGTTAATCACTTTATGAACATTAGCCTCAAAGGGAAGCAACCCTAATTGCCTAAAATGTTCCCTTCCTATGTGTGCCTTCTAGTCAAGTCCCATTATCACACTAATCAGCTTTTTTTTGAAATGGTATTGAGCTGCAGCAGAGGCTTTCGCAACCTCAGTCTTTAAAGGAGGATTCAAAGTGATCGGTCCAAATTCAGCTGAATGCCAGCTCACGTCTGCATGCCTCAAAGATTTGTTATGGCAATATCAAGGGATGTTCTGTTTGGCACACCCCTAAATATTGTAAGTATGCAATCACGAATGTAATTTCATAACAGACGTACATCCTGTTTTGACTGCTATATTTTAACACAGTTCATGTGCAAGGCGAACATAAGCAAAAAGTGAAAGGGTAGAAACGACTCATTGTGAAGGGATGTGTATGTGATGTGTATATGTGTAAAGGATGTGTATGTGATGTGTATATGTGTAAAGGATGTGTGCGTGATGTGTATATGTGTAAGGGATGTGTACGTGATGTGCATGTGAGGGAGTGGGGGTTTTGGGAGACCAACCGCGACTGAACAGGGGGTTCTTTAAGCTATTCACCAGAGGTAAAATAGCCACAAAGTCTCAAGAGACAAGGACAGCGGAAAAATAAGGGAAAGGAAAACAATGCTCCTTAGGGAGAGTATCCCAAAGAAAAGCTCTACACAACCCACGTACTGGGTAAAAAAAACTAAAGCTTAAGGAGTATGAACTGAAAATAAAACAAAACTGCCGGAGCAGAAAACGGGGCAACTCAAAGAAAACAGACCTCGAACCGAGGCTGAAAAAGTAACACCCTAAAGAAAGAATTCTGAGCTTAGATTGTGGCACTAACTTGTTGCCAACAATCTAATAAGCTAAAGACTGTTGTGCTAATTTTATAGCCACAACAATCCAATATCGCAACTCAATCCTATACCTTTACCTCGCTTGACAGAATACCGGCTCTCGTGCAACATAAGTGACACTGAAGCAAAGCTTAACGGCTTGCTCGGGGTTTAAATAGAACGCCAACAGGTGCAAATTGTAAAAAGAAATTTGCACGTGTATAATTCAATCAACTCAAAGGCCGTAATAACTGAAGAAAAGGCGCATGAAAAACCCAATGGCCGTAATAACTGAAGAAAAGGCGCAGGAAGGAAAAGAAATGGTGGTATCAGCCAAAACCATGACAGTGCATATGTGTAAATGAATGTGTATGTGATGTGTATATGTGTAAGGGATGTGTATGTGATGTACATATGTGTAAGGGATGTGTAGTTGTATATGATAGCCTGACGTTCCCACTGGGAAATGGCCTATCTTTGTGTGAACCACAGAACTTGGAAGCATGTGTGATGTCATGTCCCGCCCCTGCTACAGCTGCCAGGCGAAGAAAGCAAGGCTCGCTCCACCATGGAAGAGAGAGAGCCCGTCGGTTGTGCCAGCAAAATGCCACCTATCATGACTTATTCATTCCATGGCCGTCCCCATTCATCGAGCTGATGTGGCAGATCACTCTGTTAACAGCCTGCTGCGGCCCATCTGGCCTCTTAGACAGGGTTACAGTGAGGCTGCAGAGTGCAGTGGTAAGGGTGTTCCAGCCTAGCATGCTAGCTGGGTCGCCATCACACGTTTGACTCCTATGGCTGCTAAAGCCTTGAAGACCCCAGGGAAGGGGTCATTTCCATTTCAATTGAAATGCAAGCAGTAAGCAATGCTTGTAGAACATTGTGGACATTTTTAAATTCATGGCCTGGCCCCATCCCTAATCACCTTTTCAGCAGTAATCTCCCCGAACAGATGAAGGGATATCGAGGGCAGTACTGCCGGCCCGCAGGGCTGCAGTGGAGACTGAGCAGCCCCTCCCTAAAGTGCCCAGGGAGGGTAATAACCCCACACATTCACATCACCTCATCATCATTATCTGGCACCAAACTTGAACTTCACTTTCATACACCTGGCTTTACTGCATATAATGTTGGAATGAGTCGCTTTCAGAGGCTTAGGTTAAATGACCTCTTCTGATGCCTTAGATCCACGTGATCAGTGTCTGTTAAATCTTGTCGAAATCACAAGCAATTTGGGCAGGAGTTTATGCATTAATAAGCGATACAAAGAGCACAGTGGAACACTGAGCACACTCAGTTCAGGATGCATGTATAAATGATGGGCTCTGAGGCCTGACTGAACCAACACAGAACTCTGTCCCAGTGAAATCCCATTCATTCTTTCCCAAAATCATTTTAGCCACACAGTCCTACACTTCTGCAAAATATTGCAAAACATAAATTTCTCTTGTCACCTCAGAGCAAGAAGGTCAAACTCTGGCTGGGACTAAGTTTGCATGTCCTCCCCAAGCCTGCGTGGGTTTCCTCTGGGTCCCCTCGCTTTCCTCCCACAGTCCAAAGACATTCAGGTGAGGTTAACTGCAATCTAAATTGCCCATAGGGGTGAGTGTGTTAGTGAATGGTTTGAGTGCCCTGCGATGGATTGGCAACCTGTCCAGGGTGTATTCCTTCCTCTTACCCAATGCATGCTGGGATAGGCTCGAGCCCCCCGTGACCCTGATCAGGAATGAGCAAGATAGATAATGGATGAATGAACTAGGAATGGACAACCGCAATTAGGGAAATAATTACTGAAATTGCTTTATTCTCATTTGTGCTAAAAAGTAATTATTAGCACTATTAGTTAGCAGCTCCCCCCCCTCCTCCCAAACCTCATTAGTCCCCTGGCTTAACAAAAGGCGTGATCATTTCACCTCATGAGCTAATAAGTCTCTGCTAAGCACCCTCTCTCCTCTCATAAAAATAACTTTAAATTGTTCTCTTTGAGCTGCAAACATTCTGCAAATTGCCCTCATTGGACATGGGTGTTCTTGCGTTATGGGATGCACATGGGTGTTCTTGTGTTTTGGGATGCAGATGGGTGTTCTTGCGTTTTGGGATGCAGATGGGTGTTCTTGTGTTTTGGGATGCAGATGGGTGTTCTTGTGTTTTGGGATGCACATGGGTGTTCTTGTGTTTTAGGATACACATGGGTGTTCTCGTGTTTTGGGATGCGCCTTAATGATCTGCCCTCCTCCAACCTCTGGTGCACACATTGCACAGGGTGGCAGAAGGAACGGGGGGAGGGGGGGCATGATTGAGCGGAACCCCCAGGAGACGTGCTGATGATGACGGGGGAGGAGCGTTGGCGTGTAGAAGGACCCCCCCCCCCCCCTGCACACACACCCCCTGCCTTCTGCCTGTGTCATGGAGATTAAAAAATAGACCCTAATTTGTGCAGATGACATCCTGGCCCTGTAGAAGTCACATTGCTCGCCGTGTTATTTAATCGTACAGTGGGCCCCCTCTCACCCAAGGCCAGTCCTTGCACCTTATCTGCTTGCACAAATGGGTTTGTACACAACAACCATGCCTGCCACCTCCACCATGCAAACCCCACAACCCCGGGGTTTATCCAGCATTCACGCTAATGCTCTGCAAAGTGTGCACAGTAGCTCAGTGATACCACTATTCCATCATTCTGTGAACAGATGGAGGGTTCTTTTGATTTGTGACTAACAAGATGGTTCATTTATCACATTGACAGCCGCTGCCTAACCTTCCACGTAACAAAAAATCTCCAAAGCGGTATTGAACGCACATCAGGCATCCCTTTGTATTCATAACCTGAATGATTTATGCATATCTACAGATTTATTGTTTGAAACATCCCATAAACAACCAGTGTGACCCTCTCTCCATAATGTCAAGAGGCATGCCTGCCCTCGTATTGCAAATTAAATTTCCATGCAGTACCTCCTCTTGTTCCAAACAGTTCAGCTGACATGAATGTTTTGTCAGTACAGCTGACAAAAATAAGCATATTGGGTCTTGGATTGGCCATATTCACATGGTAGCCATGTTGATCGTCAGACAAGTATTATTTCATCAATTCCCAACCGATACCGCACTTTGAGAGGAGCACTTTCAAAAATCATGCAAAGGTAGATTGTGTAGCGGGTATAGATAATAGGATGGATGAATTCTATTCAAGTAATCTCACCATTTGACAATTGCTTCTTGCTTTTTTAGGTGAATCACCAGGCAGGGTTGGGGAAATTGAACAGTAAATCTTAGGAGAAATTATGTGATCAAATGCCCTTTGTGTGCAGTTTTCTCTATTGGGGGTTTAATTTAGTTTAGCTTTAAAGTGGTGACAGGTCTTGGATTTATTCCTAATTCAGGAGAGGGGATGTGCTGGGTCTGAGGCAAGGATGTCTTGCTTTTCGTCTGGGGTATCCTAACAATCAAACTGGAGCAATGCCCAAGATCAGCCTCACAGGAGCTGCTGGTTTGCAGGATCCCTCAGTGGCATCTGTTGATAATTCCACCTGCAGAGTCAGAGATTTAACAAGTGTAGTAACTTCAACCTGAGCATTGGCAGATCACACTAGAAACTAAAGAAAGGTTTAAAACCCAAACATTAATCAAGGTAAAGTTGTACTTTTGATTGAAACTCTGCTCAAACAGTGCCACCACCATAAAAGAACTGGAAAGTGAACGTTGAAATACCTTACAGAAAAGCCTAATAACAGACTGTAAAACAACTGGCTGAATTTAAGGTCAAATCAAATCAATTTTATTTGTACAGCAATTTTTACATAGATCTGTCACAAAAATGCTTTACAGAGCAAAATTGCACGACTCCAGCCAGGAATCGCCAAAAGCAAGGAAGGCGAAACTTCACTATAAACTATCTATAAACATTAAAATGTGTGAATTCTCAACAAACCACATGTAGACAGTTTCTTTCAGTAAATTCAGTAAATGTTTAGTATTGGCATGATGGCCAATATGATTCAAGCTAGGTCCATTCTATTTGGGGCTTCTTAAAAATTCACAGCATTACTTAGACACAGAACAGAACACCCTAATGAAGAAAAAAACTCTTATTGCGATCTATATGTTATCCAAGTGCAACTGGAGGGCAAAGTTAGGTTGAGTTGATGTGACTTGGCAGTTAGTTGTTCCTGCTTGCTATGGTAATCTGATTTTTATACATTTATAATTATTGACATACTTGCTGATTTTTCTCTGACAGGTACAACTATATGTATGCAAACAGTACTATCTACACTTGTAGTTACATTGTAATTACACATTTATTATGGTGTGACTGTCCAGGCTCTTTATTAAATGGTTAATATACTGTTTATTACTGTTTAAATGATTAAAAATACATTCAATTAAATATATTGTACAGCTGGTCACCTTTTCCACTCCATCCCCCTGGTTTACCCCCCATGAAGCAGCCCGGCCTTCGCCTAGAGCGCCTCCACAACAAAACTGGTCTCACTGTCCATGCCCAAGCCCACCAACTCCACATTCAGACATGTAGAGATGCCCTTATCGCTGCCCGATCCTCTCACTACGGAAACCCCAGCACCCTCTTCTCCACTGTTAACAAACTTCTCAACCCCCCTGTAAATAATACTACATCTGGTTCCCCATCACTCTGCAACTCCTTCCTAGAGTTCTTCCACACCAAAATCACCAACATACACCAAACTCTCACCTCATCCACACCCCCTTTAGATTAACTACTCTGTACTACTGCTGCCACCGCAACTTCTCCCTCCCTGGTTTTACCTTCACCCAGATTGACAGTGCTTCACTCACCAAACTCATTTCCTCTGCCACATCCACCACCTGCTCCCTAGATCCCGCCCCCACTGCCCTAATTAAAGCCTGCCTCCCTACTCTCTGCCCTTACTTCACCAAGCGCATTAACCTGTCCCTGACCCACTGTGCTGTCCCCTCCATCTTCAAAACTGCTGCTGTCACCCCAATCCTTAAACCTGGCCTGGACCCAAAAACCCTCTCCAACAACCGCCCCATCTCCAACCTCCCATTCATGTGCAAACTCTTGGAAAAAGTTATTGCTTCCCAACTCTGTTCATACATGTCTGACAATAACCTCTTTGAGCCCCTTCAGTCTGGCTTCCAACCCCATCACAGCACAGAAACAGCCCTCACCAAAGTGGTAAATGGCCTCCTTCTATCCTCTGACTCTGGTGCATATAGCATACTCATCCTCCTGGACCTCTCTGCCGCTTTTGACACAGTAAACCACAACATCCTCCTCACCCGTCTGTCTCACCTAGGCATCACTGGCCCATCTCTCAACTGGTTTCACTCATACCTCACAAATAGGTCAGAATTTATATCTATCCATGGTCACACCTCAGATCTTGCCACTGTCACACAGGGTGCCCCACAAGGTTCTGATCTTGGTCCCCTCCTCTTCATCGTCTATATGCTTCCCCTTGGCCCCATCCTCCGCAGCTTTGGTCTCAATTTCCAATTCTATGCAGATGACACCCAAATCTATATCAGCTCTACATCCACTAATCAGCCACCCACTGCCATCATTGAAAACTGTCTGACACACATCAAATCCTGGATGCAACACAATTTTCTTAAACTCAACTGTGAAAAAAACTGAAATCATTCTCATCGGACCAAAACCCCAGCTCACAAAACTACACAACTTCTCCCTCACCATAGACGATACCCCAGTCTCCACCTCCCCCCTGGTCCACAACCTCGGTGTCATACTCGATCCATCCCTCTCCTTTGAAAAGCACATTTAAAAAAAAACCCTGTCTAGGTTTCATTTTCCCATTTACGCAATATCTCCAGACTCAGACCCTCTCTCACCCATCCCGATGCAGAAAAACTCATGCACGCATTAATTTCCAGCAGACTGGACTACTGCAACACATTCCTCACTGGTCTTCCTTCCCGCCTCCTACACAAACTGCAACTGGTTCAGAACTCGGCTGCAAGAATTCTCTCCCGCACATCCTCCCGGTCTCACATCACCCGTCTTGAAAGATTTACACTGGCTCCCAATCACATCATGCATCACATTCAAACTCCTCCTCCTAGTTTACAAATCCCTAAATGGCCTTGCACCCACTTACCTCTCTGATCTCCTGCTCCCCTACCAGCCACCCAGACAGTTACGCTCATCCACTGCCGGCCTCCTCACCACCATCCCCTCTCAGCGCCCAACTTTTGGCGACTGCGCCTTCTCAGTTGCCGCCCCCAAACTCTGGAATGCCCTCCCCCCTGACATCCGTACCTCTGACTCACTCACCTCCTTCAAATCACGCCTTAAAACCCACCTCTTTTCCCTAGCCTTCCCTTGATGTCTGTCTTCCCCCTCTCTCCATCACCCCCCCTCTGCACCACTGATCCCACTGCATTTTCTGCATTGTATGTTTTTTTATTGTATATTTGTATCTTTTTTTTTTTGACAAGTCATGTATTGCAAAGCGTCTTTGAGACTAAGAAAAGCTTTATATAAAATTATTTTATTATTATTATTATTATTATTATTATTACAGTATATGGTTGGCCTCTTCAAATGAAATGCCCATTACTTTCAGAAAAAAAAAAATGCCATCGCAAATGTTTTTGTGATGGTTGTTATAGAATGTTCACCATGCCCCCCCTTCACAAGGCACCCTGAAGGGCCTTTCATTAGGGAATCTGGATGAACAGCCCAGGGACACACCCAGACTCTCTATATAAAGTCCACTTTGGATGTCTGTCAAATCTTAGCTGGCAGCATTATGTGCTTTAATCAGTCATGCCTATTAAGGCAGTCAAGGATCAATTTTACTACGAAATGAAATTAATATATACACATTCCATTGAACTCACCACTTTAAACATAGTGGGAAACTCAGCAGAAGAGTATAAAGCAACTAGAATTGTCTTGACTTGATGTAGCCTACTTGATAGAAGTACAATGTACTGTAAAAGTGAAAGCAAAACATTGATGGGTGTCATGCATGTCATGTCCTCTATCTCCTGCTCTTGCTGGGTCATGTACAGTATCTTTCTCTGAATGAGCCCTTATACTATCAATCACTTGGCTAAGCCCCTTCATTTAATCACGGGAGAGTAGAATTTTATGAAGCTCAAAATGGGTGGGGCCGCACAACCAATTAGGATGCGTTTGTTCTCTCTCAGATAAATGCACACAGCCACACACAAGTACATCCACATTCATCGGCATGCACACACACACACATTAAAATATTTTAAAAATATGTTTTTGTACAAAATGCCAGGGTACAAAAATTCCAAGTCGCTCACGCATATAAACCACTGCCTATAAGCCATTGATTAAAACTTCTAGACGTGCCGTTAAGCGTATTGATATCAAAACGGCCTAGTTACAACAAAAAATATTGGCTCTCTTAGCTCACACAAATTAATTTTCGGTGCCGTCTGCTCTAACATTATACACTCACTTGGTCGACTCGTTGCAAGCTAGCAAACGATCTGAATTCCAAAGCAATGGTACCCAATGTTTCCTAAATAATTTCCTGTAACTTGGCCCTGTGTTTTTCATCTTAATATCTGCAGAGAATGTTCATAATTTTATTATGACATTTGTACCATACGTGGGACAAAACAGCAGAAGTATCGAGATGAAATAAGCCACAGACAATGTTAATCATAAGTTCTGATCGAAACCATTTTTTCCCACACAGGCCGATAATATTTTAAAAGCCCTATTAGCGGTTTGTTTTAATTTACTCATTCTGAGCAAGGTAGCTAGAGCCAGACCTGCAAATTCATAAGGGGTGAAAAAGGTAACAGGTTCTGAAACCAAACCCACAGGATGATCCAGGGGCCTCCTTCCCCAGGTGAAAATTTTAGTGATTTTAACATGAACATTTCTGGTGCACTTTGAGGTGCCATTCATGTAAATAACAAACTTTATCTCAGTAAAAAGTTCAAAAGAGATAACTCATGGTGAACCCATCCACCCCACTGAGCAGACAGACTTCATGCGCATCCTGTGGAAGTGCATCATTGGCCTACTTGTCTTTTGGCTTGAAGGATTTTCTCTGCTTAGCCATATGCTTCCTACTTGCCGCATCTTCTTCCCCTTCTCTTCTTCTCTCTGCAGCGCTTGAGAATGAATGACAGTCAATGTCCCACCTTCTCTCTCTTAATCTGAGCAACCGCTCTAGTCTCTGGGCCTTGTCTCTACCAAACTGATGTCTCCACACAGCCTATCGTCTGCTGCCCTAAATTTAGTGTCATCCCTCCTTAACATTTCTATGGCACTCTGCGTCCTGGCCTGCAAATTGTACATCACTGTCTGGATGGCACTGAATGTGGCAATGTTCATGCTGGTGCTTTTCGGGTTTATGATGTCACCCATTAATTTGAATGATGATTCTACCACAGCACCATGGAGGACAGGGCAGCTTTTATAGATGGGCACAGGCTTGGATATTTCCCCCTTTCAAAGACTGAAGCCTGCAAGCTCACAATGTCATTTCCCTCCCTAAAAGTGGACAGGATCTGGTCAAGACTGCATAGAAGGATCTCCTGGTGAGGGTGAGCATCAAATGATAGCAGGTGACTAATTATTAGTGTTAGCTTATTAAGATTAAACCCAGTCTGAGTGCCCTCTCACAACTGGGTCCACGGCAGACAAGGACAGTTGGGTCTTGCTCTGCAACGGCATATTTCTCTGCATGTATCTGTATGATTGGACACTTGTTGAAAGAATAGCTTAAGCAGCTGAAACACAGGTCAACAGAAAAGCCACTCCTGGGGAGGTTCAACACTGTTCCTAGTGTTCCCTGTTTGTAGATAATGGCTCTCACTGTGGTTCAGTGGAGTCCCAGAGTTATAAAAATGGGTTTGTAATCCTTTCCAGACTGATATACTTCAACAACTTTTGCTCTCACTTCTTCTGACATTTCCTTTGATCGTGGCATAGTGTGATTGTAGAAACTTTGTGGTGACTAATTCACACTGATGGTAAGGTTCGATATGAGGGATGTTTCGATTTAACAGGGCTGGCTGTAATCAAGCCAATGTCTAAAGATCTGAAACCATTCATTGTGACAAATATTAACACAGGGCAATATGGCTCAAACATAATATCTTAATATTTTAAAGTCTTTTGGCGATATACAATATATATCTTGATGATAATTAATTCTCAAATCTGGCATGACACAATGTTGCCATTGATACTAAATACCCCCACAGAGGGAGAACTGGTCACTGGTACACAAAGTAATTTCTTGGGTAGTCTGCTAAGTTTTGGGATACTTTTTTTATGAAGAGGATTTGTGCCACTCATTCCACTGGCAGACTTTCAGTGACCTACCTCTGTGACAGAGGGGTTCAGGATGCAGCCTTTATAAAGAAGCTCCCCGGAGTCTTTTTCTCTCTCCTAGACATCGGTGGTCCAGGCAGGAAGCAGTCTCTGGGTGCTGATGCTAACATCATAAGCCAACACCAGCGATGCTGAACAAACCTCTAGGGCACGGAAGCAGCAACGTTCATGTACTAGCATGTCTCTTTGAGGTACATCAACTGACAAAAAGAGGGAGACAATGGAACACATTTGTGTCAGATATGGCATATGATACTTCATAGTGAGGGATTTAGTGACTAAAAAGACCCACCTGAACTCAGTTTACCCACCTTTTTATTTGTAACATGTACATCAAGTAGGTTTGAGAATTCATAATCGAATATTATTAATTCACTTGGTCGGAAGCCCACTGATGGTCTGCATGCAGGTTGCTGTTTGAGATGGTTACTGAAATGAGTTGCAGAAATCATTGCAGCATTGTGGATATGGGGGCAAAAAGCATCGCTAATGTCAAGTAGGTTTTGGCAGAGGTTTCGAGAAACTCTCGTTTCTAACCCCATCTTGCTGCCTCTCATTACACCACCTGAATCCACCATCATGGCCACAAGATTGGCCCATGGGATGTTGTTATCTTCAACAAACTTAACCAGCAGCTTTTCCAAACTGAATGAGGTGACTTGTAATACTTCTAAAGAACAAAGGTACTCCACATTAGCTGCCTTTTGGTCTAGGTTGAAACTGCTAACCAAGATGGAAAGCACTTTCTTATGACAATTTGTCATACTCACACCAAATGGATGCTTTAGTGTATTACTGAAGGTCCACTCTGAAAATGTACACCCCAGTCTGTGCAGTATTTTGCAAGCTGCTGATGTGTGCAGCAGCTTCATTCCACTCAGTGCTGCTCTGTCTGCAGTCAGAGCCTGGGCTAGCTCCATGATCACTGTTGCCATGGTGAAAGGGAGTGAATGTTCTGCTAGAGTAGCAAGAACCACTGCCTAGAAAATGACAATCTGATTAGTTTTATATGTAAAACTTTTGCATCTGCAGAAGTTTTATTTCATTTTCATCTTGCCTACAACTACTGTATCTGGCTTTGAATTTTACAGTTTTCACTACTGTTAGAAGAGTATCTTGCATCTACAGCAAAACTATACCCTAGTTCAAATCAATTTTTACTGAGCAAAATCTGATGTTTTGCAGGGAAAAATTCTCTCAAGCAAGAATATCAATCAAATAGGATAGCTCCCATAGATTAGATAGGATAGGCCCGCAGCAGGATTACTGAGTATGTCGTGACGATAGTGGACCACTCCTTCTAAGTTTGTTGAGCAGCTGATTGCGAGGACGTAGCCTGATGTTTATTTTTAAAAATATATTTATTTATATTATTGGGTTCGTGGCTCGTTTGGCACACTCAGGCAGTTAGTCACTCCCTTTTAGGTACCTACACTACAGTGACTACTGATGAGTTTACTTCTGTTCTGTGGCTTGATGGAAAACCAGTCGACTCCTACAACAGCAATGGCATGGATGCGTGAAAAGCGAGGCCGCTCTCTGTGGAAGTCTGTCAAACAAATTAATATGGAGCACTGGAACAGAGGCAGAACTGATATCTTAAACAAGTACACAGGACTTAACATGACTGGTGCTGCCATCCTGCAGGGGAGGTTTGGCTGTGAGATTGAGCAAAACCCTGACTCTGGTCTAAGACTTACGAGGGCCTTTGCTCAGTACGGATGGAACGGAGAAGACTTCCTGTCCTTCAACCTCAGCAGGCTTCAGTGGGTGGCTTCAACAGGATCTGCAGTCCCCATTACAAGGAAGTGGAACAGAGACTAAGACATCACCATGAAAACTAAGGACTACATTGATTACATCTGTGTGTATCACCTGAAGACAAGTTTGTCCTTTGATGCAAAGGAGAGCCAAGAGACAGCTCAGCCCACGGTTGCCGTATTCGCTAAGAGATCCCTGAACCCTGGGAAGATTATTCTGACCTGCCTAGTTTCAGGATTTCATTGCAGTGACACAACGGTGGACGTTTATCGGGATGATGACATCATCACTGAAGAAGATGTCCTTTTATCCTCTGGGATCAGACCAAACAGGGATAGGACCTGCCAGTTGAGAAAGAGTTTGGGCATCTCTAACAGCACTGAGGCATCGTATAGCTGTGAAGTCCATTTCGGAAATCTTTAACTACTGGTCAAATCGGATGGGAAGATATGGGACCGGGCTGCACCAAGACAAGACTACAACACGAGACATCACTACTGGTTACTTATGGTACCACTCGTGTTGACCATTGTTATACTGATACTAGATGATAGTGCAGGCAGTGCACAGAGGACTCGGGATGCTTCAGCCATTTTTTGGCATGCAGATGGAACTCAGATGGAAAGAAAGCCAGCTCAGTGGATTCATCATCTTGATGCCAAAAGAGAATGACCATTGTAAAGTGCAATAATTTACTACTGGACTCCAGTAACACCATAAAGAGATTGTGCAGCTGGAAGGCTAATCAACAACAACAATAAGAAGGACAGACCAACTGGAAGCCCCTCGAGCATCTTGAACACATCCGTGCAATACTTTTTATAGAGAACAAAATAAGCTGAGCAACCTGCACCCCTGGCCTTCACTGTCCCAACACTGCCAGAGAGCCAGTACCATCAAACGCCCTATGCCAGAAGAAAGATACTTAAGACACTCGCCTGTTCCATGCTGTCTGTCCTTTAAAGGGAGTTTTAAAGGTTAAGCTACTTCTAAAATGTATTATTTATTGTGAAGTTTAATGTATTCATAAAATGTATTATAATATTTGTTTTATTATAATATTCCATTAATTTTCAAACTTTAATCACAGCCAATCTAGACAGAGTTTTAAATTATTTCTAAAATGCATTGGGCGACATAGCTCAGGAGGTAATAGTGGTTGTCTGGCTGTCGGAGGGTTGCCGGTTCGATCCCCTGCCCTGGGTGTGTCGACGTGTCCCTGAGCAAGACACCTAACCCCAATGAGCTGAGTGGTACCTTGCATGGCAGCCTTTCACCGTTGGTGTGTGTGTGAATGGGTGAATGAGAGGCATCAATTGTAAAGCGCTTTGGATAAAAGCGCTATATAAATGCAGTCCATTTACCATAACTGCATTTTGTAAAACTCAACACCGTCCCCATGGAACATGGACTGAAAAAGAGCTGTTCTGGGTTTTACTCCATGCAGTTATCCAGCTAACTCCGTAATCCTGCTTCCTGAATTACCCCCCTGGACATTTAGTTAGAATTGGGATGTAAACACAGAATTGCGTGTGGATTAAGTAACATTAGCAGGCCAAAGGTCCATCATAGCTAGCTAATATACTTGTAAAGTGAATGACTATATCATAAAGTTATCCATTGCCTTTTCAGCTTTGTTAGTAAAGTTGGCTACATGTAAAGTTAGCTAGATAGCAAGCATGCAGTATCAAATTCATTTCGCCATTCATTCATTTCCCAGGCAGGTGAATTACCGAGCTAGCTAAGTTGCAAACTACAAACAGTAACAGCTCTTCCCATTGGGGGGAAGAACAGAATTTGAGAAGAACAGAATTAGATACGAATACTAACCAACCATGGTCATCTAGCTGCATAAGATAACTAGCTAAAAGTAATGTTACTTACAGGTCCAACAGAAAAAAAAATGCCAACTCCATGTTGCTTTTCATCCCCTTGGCAAACTCCAGCTGACATCACCAAAGAAAGCAATTCCAAGTTTGACTCTAGTTTTTGAATGAGTCCTGCCGGCTTGTCTTTTTGCTTCGCTGTATCTAGGCTTCTTAGTATCTGCCATTGCAGCAAACTAGCAACACTTTGTTGGAATCTGATCCCAAATCACAGGCTCTGTAGCCACGCCCACCCTTTCCCACACAGAAAAGAATGAGACAAACACATTTCAGAACTAGAAGAGTGCACTCAGTAGAATGCAGATCTCTGCCAGGCGCCACCATAAGTGATAAGTTAACCGACAAAGCCATTTGAACAGCTGGCAATTAACTGCTGTTTGTTGTGTTTGGTTTGCTTTGCGTATGTTTGTCTGGAATAGCAAATTCCCTGTCCTTGTTGTTTTACATTGATAAAATTTCATATTATGAGACTGATTAAACAAATTAACCCCGTAATATAGAGTAGCGCGTCACTAACCCATCACACAAATTAACATTTGTTAAGTTACTGTTAACTTCAATATTTAACCATTGCATAATTATCATTTCCTCTGATTACAAATCATATATTATTCCTTGTATTATGCAAATAATTGTTTTCAGTTTTCAGCTTATTCATGTATTCGTTATCATAGCCAGTAAATATATATTGTTTATTTCCGAACCATTGTTGATGTTATTTCACTTCTGTACAGACGTACAGAATTCTGATTTCAAGTAGTTGAACTATGTTGCTCTGAAGAAACCTGACCAAACCTCACTGAAGATCAGACTGTAACAGGATGAATAATAATGGAAATGAGTGGGGAATGGGCAGGGGTTAAATTGGGATTTGGGAGGCGGGTGGACCCTGTGGGAGGTGGGTGAAAAAAGGTACAAACCAATGAATGTCTCAGCTCAAAATAGTTGTATCTTTAATGTATTGTGCACATACAAGCATGCAAACGATCTGACTAATCGGTTGGAAAGGGACACACAGCTTCTTCACATTGTGCTAGGGAGATTAAATGATAGCCTAAATACGATTTAGAAAAATCTGTTTTAATCACTAAGCAGTGGCGGAATGTTCCCCTGATATTCCTTGAGTATCAATACAATTAATCCACAAAATAGGCTACTCAATACTATCATATATAGCCAGCTCTCCCCAAATAGGCAGTTTTAGCGAGTAGCCTTGTCACGTAACGGGTAGGGGGGACCCAAACGCAGAGGGAAAAAAAAAAACACAAACTCAAAAAGGGAAAATTAACAAAGACTTTACTTACACGACAGGCAAACAAGCAGGGAACAGAAAAGGCCACGATGGGCAAAAACACGAACTCAAAAAATATCTAATAAAACAGAACACAGGCAGGCAGAGTACAAGGGCAGGTACATTCAAACAGATCAAACACAAGTAGGAAACAAACACAGGCAGGCAGATACATGTAAGTCAAACAAACACAAGGAACCAGCACCTGAGTCAAGGGAACAAAGAACTTAAATAGACAGGGGGTAACAAGACACAGGTGAACTCAAAAAACAATCAACCCAGAAAAGGAGGGGATAACAAGACACAGGTGGGAACAATGATAGAATAACGAGACAACAATAATACAATTAACAGGGGGGAGCAGGACACAAAACAGAAGTGCCGCCCAACAAGGGAAACACAGACAGGAAAACACAGAACCATGACAAGCCTAGACCTTATAGCCTACATTTATTTTAATTTGCCATACAAAATTGTGCACATTTGTAATCAACATTATTTGCGGATACATGCACTTCTTTCTCCGCACTCGTATTCATGGCATATCTGCAGTGTGTAGATTGTAAACAAAATTGAAGTGCAAGTTTTGTTTTCGCTGGTTATTCTGAAAGCTAACACGGTAGATAACAGACTGGTGTATCTTGTTTGTTAAGTGTAGACTACTTGGTGATTAAAACAGATTTTTAATGGATAAATTGAATTTATGATTTAATCCCCCTAACACGGTATGAAGACGCTGTGTGTTAGGCTACTTGCCATTTGATTAGTCCGATCGTTGGCACGCTTGATAATAAAGGAAAATTACTAATGAAAACAGGTTGAGATCGATGATTAGTTTAAAGGAAAGTTTTGTGCCCCACCAATTTTCAGCTCACCAGTCGCCGCTGAATAAAACGTTAAATATTCAATCCTATTTTAGCTGCTGACCAGCAACCAGCTGATTTTGCTCAAGCAATCAAAGTTGCTGTTAATAATAGCCGGCGTTCGTGGGAGCTGTTTATTCATCTGTCTTTAAAGTGTTGCATAGATGAAATTACATGTTAATAAAATTACCTACCGCGTCCGCTTCCGAACAATCAAGACAATCAACGATATTTTTCTTTCTGTGCCTGTCTATATAAACGACTGTTCTTCCTGAGTTTTTTTTCTTCGGATTTTTGATTGGTTGAGCGAGTAACTGGCTAGAGGGAACACACGGACTGGAGCATACGAAAAATGGACTGAATTGTCATAGTCATTTGTAAAACTGCCGGTCAAAATTATTTACTTATTTACCAAAGGTGGGTGGACGCCGTCCACCCGCTTCCACCCCCAATTTAACCACTGGGAATGGATTAGGGAAATGTACAGAAAACCGACCAGTAACTCCAGGCCCTATCTGCCTTTCCAAATCTAACTGGTTGCTGGCTAGTCTTCGAAGGGTACTGGGCATGGGGCGGCCCCCACCATTGAGTTAAAACTCCACCCAGAGAACGTCCAAAAATAATAAAGGAAAAATAACAAAATTGTGTCCCAATGGAAGGAAGGAAAGTAGTCCAGCTGGGAACACACTAATTAACTGTAGCACTATACGGAGAGCAGAGGGAAACATGAGAGTCGTGGTCAAGAATGAGCCAATGATTAAACACAAAATCCAATCTGCAAACAAAGTAAAAGCAGTTTAGCGAGAATCGGAATTGAATACAAGAGCAAATGGTCATACACACAAAATCATGGGATAAACAACTAGAAGGGCAAAGGCAAGAATCGGAGTCGAAGGGAACAAGTCAGTGGTCATACACAAGATCAAATCAGCAAACAAACCAGAAGGGCTAGAAGTGAATCGGAATCAAACCAAAAAAGAGCAAAGCCAAACAAAGCAATCACTATACACAACACACTAAGTACAAGTTTGAAGAGCTACTCTCAACTGGTAATTGGCAAACGGCGGCTTTTTCAAGCCGAGTAACTGCAGACGAAAACGACCAATCAGTTGACGAACCGAAAGGACGAAATACGTAACAACGACAAACTTACGACAGGGGTCATGACAGGCTCAACCCAGAACGTCCAACATAGGGCCCTGTATTAACACAGGTGTATTAACCAATTATAAGGTATGGAATTCTAAAAGTATGAGGTATGCCATTGTGTAATAAGGGAAACTTATTAACACACACACACTCACTCACACACACACACACACACACGTTTATACGTCCAATGGCTACCCCCCGGATCCTGCTCTCTGTCTCTTATTTCGAGGCTGATCTGGCCTAGACCTTTGAAGGCCCCAGAACAGGCTAAATGGTGATTTAGAGTTCTGACTGTTGTGTCCTTGTAGATGAACTAAAAATAAATCTAGCAACTATATATTGTTCCAATACCTACGTTGCTTGCAATCATTGTTCAGTATTGCAAGCAATAAAATGTGTTCCGAGCTAACATGCTTCAGTGGAGCCACTGCATTTTCACATGGCAAGTGTGAGCAGTCAGCAACATTTGACATGTAAAAAATGTATACATTGTCTCTGTAGTTAATCAAAATTACTTTTTGATCTCTGTTTCTCACAGTTTTCTTGTAATGCGTTTAATTGGCGCTACGTACATCATGACATTTATTCTGTGCATAATGAATCTGCAGCAGGCTCATAAGGCAACACTCATGAGAATGGATTATGCTGGATGCCTCCAGCCTGTTCATCTGATTGAACAGAGATGCTTATGTTTGCATGTACTCTTTATACCTACAGTATTCCCCACATCAGAAGTTTGAAGCACGTTAGGGGAGATTAAAGCAGGCTTTCCCTGGTTTTCTAAATTAAAATGTGACTAATGGCTGAAAACAAATGTACGCCACAAAGCGGATTCGTCATCTCATTCAGTTTACCCTGGGGGAATCTGTTTCACTGCTGCTCCGCAAACGACAATCAAATCTCTTAACACACCTCTCCTTACCTTTATGCTATCATACTGGCTACGTCGTCTTTTTAATATCGGTCTCACTAGCTTTCTGTCCTGGTGTCAGTGTATCCGGTCTAAAAGGAGAAGCCCTTTAAATGAATAGCTTTACATTTTGTGTGAAATCACTATTTCACTCCTCTGACACAATAAGCTGAGATACATTTGGCAGGTTTAATGACAGAACGTGCACCTTTTGTGGGTGGTTGTGGTTGCTTCCTAAGATTCCAAATGGAAGTTGAAGATTATGATCAGCTAAACAGCGGTGACAGCAATGGGCGAAGCAATGACAGGCTGTTTGTATTCCTGGATTTCCACATTCTGGACTGTGTGGAAAGTTCCAGAACAAAGGGGGACGGCACCAGAAGGTACCCAATCACCACTGGAAATGCATGTTTTGTCATGGCTTTGTCTGCTGGTGCAGACCGAGACCTGGACCTTCTCTTGTAGAAGCCACGCTGTAAAAACTCAGTCTTGCTTGAGTTGGGATCATACCAAGAGCATTGACTTTTTTAACAGAGTACTACCCAAAGCTCAACATAATCAGATATCGTGATATTGAATGCAGCTGAAGATTAGCAATTGATGCTGACTCTCTGCATTGGTAGAATGATGATTGATTGACTAATTTATCCTCAAATAGGGGAGTGTATTTGGTGATTAAAACATAGAGTGTGTGTTTTTGTGTGTATGAGTGACAGAGAGAGAAGTGATAGGGATTGTTACATATTAAAAGCGAATGTACGTGCATCTGTGGTATTATTGGTAGTGCATCTACTCAGAACACCATATCACACAGGAAGCTATGCTGTAATACACAGCAGATGCAACCAAATCTACTGCATCTACCCACTGGCCTAGGTCGTGCCTGGAGCTGCCATATGGGGAGATGCCTGTGTTCTGGCAGGAGCCCAGAGAAGCGCAGATGTTCCTCAGCGAGGGAGGGAATGATTGTAGCATGGACGGCTGAGTCATTATGTACCAGGCCCGGACGGGTGGCGGGCAACCAAGCATTTTTGTGGTGAAAAGTAACCGAAAAGTCAGTGAAACACCGGTCTACGCTCAGTTGAAAAGTAAGTTTTCTAGCCAACTAGGACATAGACCGGCTATATCCGGGTAAAAGCTGATATGACCTATATAAGGGGTTAACCTAGTCCGTCTATGCCAAAACGTCTCTCAGCCTAGATTTCCACCCCTCTAGAGGTCTATATTGAGGTTTTTGCCCCCTGGGAAGGAAGACCTTGGAGTGAAAACTGTCAAACCCTCCTGCGCTCGCTCTCCCCCCCTCCCCCCGTGACTTATGATGGTCTGGCCGTGCGGGCACACTGACACAGATTCACCTGTCCGACAGACGACCTCTCCGTCCTATTTTACCTCCTGCCACTGTTCAGACTCTGACCTCCTTTCTGAGGATGTCTTTATGTGATGTCTGGGGACTGTTTCTGCCCCTTCTCCTCTCCTCTCCTCTCTCTCTGGGGCTTGGGGAGACATTGGCTGCCTCATTAGGACGACACTTTTTGGGGAGAGCTGGATTTAGGCTGCAGAGGGGACTGTAAAAGCACCAGTGAATATAGGTAAATTCTGATTTTAAAAAATAGCAGCTACACAGGGATGTATTTACATTACAGGCATTTAGCAGTCCTTCTTCTCCAGAATGACATACAGTGGAAAAACAATGACACACATCTGGGATCAATGTGCAGTGGTTCCCTTGAACAATGGTTCTCAAACTCGGTCCTGCCCCCCCCACCCCTTGCATATGCGGCCCCCCTACGTCCTTTCATAGTCGAGTGAAGCACAGTGCTTGAAGTGGAAAAATATAAGTGGCAGTATTCATATGAGCAAAATCTAAAGGTCCCAGCATGGTGCAGCCTACAGTCCGCTCTAGAATATCCCATTTTTCAGCTATGCTAACGTTGAAGAGACACATTCTGTTTACAAAAATATACTGTTGGGTCAATAAAGTACAAGTCATTTCACAAGAGCTAATCTGCAGTTGTACAAGAAGTTTGGAAAGCACCTCTAGTAGATACTCTCAGAATTCTAAATTCTGTAAATGTATCAGGAAGCATCAGAATGCTAATCTCTTAGCCAGCGCAATAAGAACTCCCTTTAATAGTAAATGTTTTCAGATACAAACTGGCAGTCTATAACTGATAGTCTTATTGAGGTAAATAACTTTAGCTTGTGTACCTAGATCCAGTACCAAGTGGCAGAATGCAAGTGACGATGTCCATGTGGGCAAAAATCAAGTGAGTATCAGCCCAATACAAGCACTGACAGAGGCAGACAAGGGTACCCAGAGTTTAAAATAAGTCAGTACTCAAAAGAGCAAAAAGTAGTTCCGGTACTGTGTACTGTGCACCAGGGAGAGCACTGGCCCACTTCAAGAACAATGCCTCAGTCCTTCCCCCCCAAAAAACAACTGCATTCAATCAGAATAGAGGCAAATTTTGAATTATTGGAGGTAAACCTTAATACTTTTTGATCTTGTAATTCATCATGATTAATCACAGACTAGCCTGTGATTAATTAAATATAAATTATATTATGTTCAGCTGATGCCGTTATACAGAGCAACAGAATTCCCAGACCAGTGAGTATAAATGCTACATCACTGAAACACTAAGAGCTAGCCATGCTTACCTAGAAACATAATCCACATTGTAAACGGATAAACACTGTGTTAACAAGCCAACTGAGAAAAACAAAATCCTGTCTGAAAAAGCAAACCTTTCCTGGAATAAAAGTCTATTCAATATCATGTCAAATTGCGCACAATGACAATTTCACTGCATAATAATGAAGTTTATGGTCTGTGGTTACTTTTTGCAAAGTGTTCTCTTCTGAAGGGATGTACCGGCATAATCAGGAAACAAGGGAAGCCTGCTGCAGGGACTGCCTGTCCATGGCGGTCCGTAAATGAGAGAAAAAAACAAGAGGCAAAAATTAGTCTACGGAAATGGACCAATCAAGATTATATACTCGAAACCCATTATCTTGTTTTATTCTTATGGTTCAATAGTGTAGCTTTGTATTCAATTTATAGGCACTGCAGTTACTACTGAGGATACATGGCACATGAACATACATGTCTCCTGGTATTTTAGATCCTGCTATTCATAACCTGTATGACACAGGTTCGTTAATTTATTCCCATCTCTTACAGTAAGCTATGGCTGGTGTCTGGGACAGCTTGTTCCATTGGCTGGAGGAGGAAGGTTCTGTGCTTTCCATATAGAACACAGATTTTTAAAGCTCAATGTGGAATTCCCTAGATTCTTATAATATCATATCATATCATTACATATCACGTTATACATTTGAGTTATTCTGTCCATGGAAGCCCAGGGATGTTACCATGCACCTATTTCATCTTAATGAAACAAAAGCCATGCAACATGAATGACACCCCAAGGTTAAATTATAAATAGGAATAAAGTCTTCATTTTAGCTGGATAGCTTATTGACCCCCCCTGGCCCCACCCCCTTCAGGTCTGGGCTTACAGGGCCTGCAGAGCACACATACTCGTCATTCGTCCTGCTCCCCCTCATTGGACAGGTCCACTTGCACACCCCAGCTGAGAGAGCGCTGGTGAATTTCAGAAACCTGGGTAATCCGCTGAGGCGCAGCCAATTTAGAACAACATTCAGAGGAACACTGAGTCCAACTACCAGACACTTGCAAAACAAGCCAACCAGAACAACATTTAGAGGAACACTGAGTCCAACTACCAGACACTTGCAAAACAAGCCAACCAGAACAACATTCAGAGGAACACTGAGTCCAACTACCAGACACTTGCAAAACAAGCCAACCAGAACAACATTTAGAGGAACACTGAGTCCAACTACCAGACACTTGCAAAACAAGCCAACCAGAACAACATTCAGAGGAACACTGAGTCCGACGACCAGAACAACGTTCAGAGGAGCACTGAGTCCGACGACCAGAACAACATTCAGAGGAGCACAGAGTCCGACGACCAGAACAACATTTAGAGGAACACTGAGTCCGACGACCAGAACAACTTTCAGAGGAACACTGAGACCAATGACCAGAACAACATTTAGAGGAACACTCAGTCCGACGACCAGAACAACATTTAGAGGAACACTGAGACCAATGACCAGAACAACATTTAGAGGAACACTCAGTCTAACGACCAGAACAACATTCAGAGGAACACTGAGACCAACGACCAGAACAACATTTAGAGGAACACTGAGACCAATGACCAGAACAACGTTCAGAGGAACACTGAGACCAATGACCAGAACAACATTTAGAGGAACACTAAGACCAATGACCAGAACAACGTTCAGAGGAACACTGAGACCAACGACCGGAACAATATTTAGAGGAACACTGAGACCAATGACCAAAACAACATTCAGAGGAACACTGAGTCTGACGACCAGAACAACGTTCAGTGGAACACTGACCAGAACATCTTATAGGCACTCAGACGACCATTCAGACGACCAGACACTTCCAAAACAAGCCAACCGAGCGGCTGCTTCGCTTCGGTCACTTTGCGTTACGGGTCGACCAATCAGAACACGCTGCTCATTTTCTGGGACGGCCCACCCCAGAACGGACACGTGTAAGATAGGAATGGCCCCTCAGTGCCTACCTCTCCCCACATCATTACCTCATCCTTCCATCCTCACTGCTCACAACCACAATGTTCTCTAGTGATAATTACCTCTGCACTTCCTACCTGTACCTTTCTGATATACAGGATTTTCAGAAATAGCCTATAGCGTTCATTCCATTGACTGGACAAGAACTTCCATATGCTTTGATATTTGGTCAGTATATACTGTATTTGATCATATATGGTCAATCAATCAGTCAATCAATCAATCAATCAATCAATACCTTTAAATTCACATATGGAACATTTGCTTTGCAGACAGGAGGTGCATGATTAAGAATAAATTAATATGCAACCAAGAAACACACACACATTCACATTCACACAAACACACACACATACACGCACGCACACAAACACCCACACACACACACAATTTTCATATTCTGTGCTCACAAAGGCACATTGAGACTTAATTGTGACGGGGACTGCCTTAGGAATCTTTGCATACACACACACACACACACACACACAATACATTCACACGAACAAACACATGCACACAAACACACACATGTACACAAACACACACACACTCACACAAACACAAACACACACACACACACACACACAATACACACATACACATACTCACGCACACACACACACACGCAGACACACACTAGTACTTACCACACATTGCACCAGGAGAGGAGCAGAGATTCTCTTTCTCTCTTCTCTATTCCAGATCCCACTCCATGTATGCCGCCTCAGAACAATCCCCCCCCCACCCCCCCTCCCCAACCCCTGCACACCACTGTCCCTTCTCCCCCTGGGTATTTAAGTGCCTCTTCTGCTCGATTCCCTCCTCCTTCCGTCTGTAGTAAGAAGACACCTGGCAGGGTATCCTGGGGTCTGTGTATCCGTAGGGGTTCGACTTGTACTGTTTTTATCTCAAAATGAAAATGTGCAGTTTTTTTTTTTTTCGCAGCAACAGGACGTTTCAGTGCATGGCGTCTCCCATGGAAACGCTCTCAGCCCTTGCACGTTTTTGTCGCGACTGCAGGAGTAGTCCTGGTTTCCTGTGGCCCCCCGGGGACCCGGCTGCGTTCAGTTTGTTTTCACCGCGCTGGGAGCCGGTGGCTGGTGTCGGTCTCTGGAACATGCCTGGCAGGGTGAATTTTTAATCAGGAGTCTCGCGTCGGGAGCGCCGCTCGCACGGTCCTGGCGTCGCCGCGGATTCGAGCGGGGCATGGTCCCTCCCTCTGTGCCGGTGGCGGGCGATGTTAACGGCTCCTCTCCGCGTCACATCGCCAGGAGGTCCGGACTCGTCCCCCGCCTGTCACGCACTCCAACGTCTCCCCGCGCGCCTCAGAAATGCCCAGGAGCCTCCCTCGCGCTTTCCACAGCCACCGCTGCTGCTGCCGTCACCTGGGAAGACGCTCGGAAAATTGGGTGGTGGGGGAAGGGGAAGGGGGGGCTGTGGTGAGCGGTACACGCGAAGCAGAGCTGGAGCGTGAGAATAACTAGAGTCTGCTCCAGAGAGCAGGAGGTGGAGGAAACTCAGGTGGGGGGGGGGTGGGTGGGAGATCAGAGGGAGAGGCCGGGACGGGCTCCGGGGTCAGGTCGAGTCCCTGCCTGACCTCGGGTCCCTGGCGACGCCCGCGGTGATCCCGGCGAGCTCCGGCGAGTGGCGGCGGTTAGCGCTCTGGCTCATTGGCGGCACGTCCCTGGCCCCCCGCTTCCCTCTTCACCGAGAGAGAGAGAGAGACTGCCAGATACCTGCTGCTGCCGGCCCCATCCCTCCGCCTCCCCCCGCCGTTGCCCAGGTGACCGTCAGCCTCCACGCATCCCTGGCCAGAGACGGGCGGGAAGGTGTGGCTTAGCCTTATGCCTGCACTCGTCCGCTTCTCTCCCTCCTTCTCTTACTCCTACTCCTCCTCAGCGTAAGACCCCTCCCTCTCTCCGTCTTTAATCTCTACTCGTGCTGAAGCCCACGTTCATTTCTCCTTATGCTGTTGTTCTCTTTCTCTGTCTGTATCTCGGAATGTCTCCCTCTTGCTCCCTCCCTCCCTCCCTCCCTCCCTCCCTCCCTCTCCCTCCCGCATCCCTTCGAAGCTCCTAGAACAGCAGCCTCTCACTGGCTGGCATGCTGTGGTTGTATTTCATTCATGGAGCTGGCGTATGAATTACACATGTTCCCGTAGCTCACGGATGCACAGGCGTGGCAGCGCTCCTTTCTGAACAGCCGGGTCGAACGATCACCTAACAGCATCGCTTTTCCAAGTGCATGTGCACACATACAGAGGGGAGCTCATTGTGCGGACTGTCATTTTCATAATGACCAATGATACTCTGTGTGAGGACTCTCATTATTAGCATGGCATTTATAAGCTCGATATAATAAAGGCTTGGCCTTCATAAATGACTGTTGTTATCATATAAAAACGTCTATAGCTTCTAGGCAATCAGTAGGTATGCAAAAGGAAATTGTTTTACTTAGGGAAAAGGCAAAATGCTTTTCCAAAATGTAGAATCCAGAAAAATTCATTTCACTACGAAAGGAGAGGCAAACAGACCGGGTGTTTTGTCAGAAATAGTGAAAACTACGCAGTCAATTTGAATGGACACAGCACAAGCAAAAATCCATTAGTTCACTGGCACCAGTTCTCAACAGGCGCAGCACAAATCGGCAAATCCTTACATAACATGGATGTGACAGTCTAATAATTGCCATGCTCGCTCAATCCATCCATTTGATGTACCGTTCGGTGGACCAGTGTTGAGCCTGCAAAGATGTGATTGAGTGCACAGCTGTGGCTGCAGCACAGGCTAATGCTAGCCGCTGTCTTATGCACCTTACAGGCACAACATGGCTATGAAAGCTGAGCAGTTACCTTGAAGCTCTCCAACAAGTAAGTGATAATTATAAATACCTCGGAAGCCATTTCCTCTCCATTCTGCACCTAGTTTAAGATGGGACTTGACCCGGTGTTAAATTTAAACAGTAATACCGTGGTAATAAGGGCCTTTAAGGTATCCCTGTGATAGAGCAAGCATCAGGGATGCAGGTGTTTCAGAGAGTGTCCTCTTTCATAGCAAATGCACAAGCATGTTGCTTTTCCTATCATATGTCCATCACACACACACACACACACACGCCCCACACACACACCCACACACACACGCCCATGCACACACACACACAAACCCACACACACACGCCCACACACACACACACACACACACACACACTATATGTAGCCAGGTAAAATAGATCCAAAAAAGAAATTATTGTTGCTCAGTAACCAGGTGAACTCAGTGGAAGGACACACTGCACAATCTATTACAAACATTGCTTTTTAAATTTGTTGCGTTCCCTTTCTATGATGAATTATTATAATATAGATATATATTTTATAAAAGTGATCTGGCACTAACCCTAACCCTAACCCTAACCCTAACCCATGGCAGAGCATGAGAATTGGCATGGCTAGGGGGGTCTGCCAGCGGTTGACACCGGTACGTGGGGCAGGGCTGGTGCAGCGGACCGCAGATATGTGTTTATGTTGCCTGGTCAAGCTGCACTGCCTTCTATTGGTTAAGGGGGCAGCGCAAAATGTCAAGCAAACTTGAATGACAGACGCCACACAGCACGTTTATGATCTCTGTCCCCTTCCACGATGGGGACAGAGTGGAAGGGGACAGAGGACGGACAATTGCAAAGGGCTGTAAATGGCAAATCCCCCCAGGTGGATTCATGAGCATTAATGCACGGGGAGTAACCCGCCCTTGTTGCTGTCATTCCGGTTGCCGTGCAATGAAAATGAAAAGCTTGCCCGTGAAAAGACAGCTTCTGAATCCACGCAGTGCGGTTAGAGGCCAAAGAATACGCGGTTTAACGACGTCTTACGCCTCTACGCTTAAATCACGCAGACGGAGCTCCTTCCTCCTCGCATTTATATCAAGAGCCTCCGCACCCCCCAGCAAAAATGTTGTACCCAGTGAAGTCACGTCCCCCTGCCCATTACGAGCAGCAACAGCAGGTAGTGCGGCACCTTCCACTCTCACACGTTATGGCTCCATTAAAGATAGAGACGGGGCTTCAGGAAGGGAGAGAAAGAATTGGAAGCTGTTGGCGTAGGAGGGGGCGTGACGTCATGGTGGGATTAGCTGTCCAGTCTCCCTTTCTTTCCCCTGAAACAATGAAGAAAAGAATCCCTGAGGTCTTAAAACGCGTCCTCTCAGTGAGGGACGCTCTCCCCTGCTCCCCCCTGCAGACTGACAGACACATAGAAACAGACGGACACACGCGCACAAACACGCAGAAACAGACACACCACACACAAGCATGCTTAAACAAACATACAAAAAAAGCAGAAATGGACACACATGCACACACGCATGCATGCACAAACACTAACACACACACACACACATACAGACACACACTAACACATGCACACACGCGTGCGTGCACACACACTAACATACACACACACATGCGTACAGACACACATGAACATGCACACAAGCGCACGCGTGCACACACACATACACACACACACAGACAGCCCCTCCTCCACCCCTGGCTGGATCTCCTTGCGTCTGACTTAACCCATAATCAAGCAGCAGGCGGTTGCTAGGCAACAGCCTCTAGGGACACCCTTCCTGCATTACAAGCAAGCCCGCTGATGACATGTGAGTTAGACCGCGGAAAAGGGAAGGGAGGGGTCACTGTGTTGGAAGAGGAGTCACAGATGGAGATGGGGAGGTGGTGCTGGGATTTCAGCGGGAATGTGAGAAGGGCTTCCTTAATTCCATCCGCATTTGATTTCCTGTTTGAGTCAAACAGCCATGCAGTAGTCAAATCTGCTGTTCTCACAGTAATACAATACAGGTGCGCTGGAATCAACAGAGATCCCAGTTTCATTCTCTCTCTCTCTCTCTCTCTCTCTCTCTCTCTCGGCTGTTCCCATTAGGGGTCGCCACAGCAGATCATCCGAACCACGTATTTGATTTGGCATATGTTTTACACCGGATGCCCTTCCTGACGCAACCCTCCCCATTTATCTGGGCTTGGGACCGGCACTGCGAATGCACTGGCTTGCGCATCCTCAGTGGCTGGGTTGGAGCATTGGCCGGGAAACAAACCCGGGCCTCCAGCATGGCAGCAAGAGCTCTACCACTGAGCCACCAATGCTCTCCCAGTTTCATTGACTGTGCATACAAATTTGGATTTGAGCCCTCTTCTTAAAAGGTATTAAATATTACATTTTCTCCCAATTGTCTGTGCATTAATTTATTTATTTATTATTCATTTATTTGCTCAGTAGTTTATCCTCTTTTTCTGATTCTCATGAAACTTGGTTTTGCTAGAGGGTGACACCCAACAATACAGTCCCAAATTTGGTTCCGATGAGCCACTTGATGGTGCTGTAATAGTCACCTGAAATTATGATTTTTAAGCAGCGACTCCTGCACTGTTTTACCTAAAGACTTGCAATCAATGTCAGTAGATATCCCTCTTCACAAAGGACAAATTTGCCTCAAAGACCCATTAGACCAACATATTGGATTTTTTGCCATTAATGAAAAGCAATCTTAGACAGAGCTTTCCTCAAAACAGCCTCCTTTGGCTTTAATTACAATTAAACAAATTATTGGAAGTCTATCCGATCATTTTGCAAATGGAGGGTGGGAGGGAGATTGAGGGGTAGTTAAGTTGACTGAAATCTTTTCTACATTTAGTTTTTTTAAAAGCCACAGTTAGCCTAATACCATTGGCTTGCAGTGCAAGTAAAATAGGCACTAAAGCTGCAAGAAATACGGCAAAGAAGAAGACTTAGATAGGCGCGAGCTTGCAGGGTTTTGCTTGAACTTGAGCAGAAAAGATGCTTCTGTACACATTAGAATTCATACTGCTGCTGTTATCACATCATCAGTGAAATGAACCAGTACCTGTGACAGCCGTGCCCAAACCATAGCAACCCCACCACCACATTCCACAGATGATGGGGGTGCTTTGGATCTTGGGTAGTTCCTTTGCTCTGGCCATCACTCTGATACGAGTGAATCTTGGACTAATCTGTCCACAAGACCTTTTCCCACAATTCTGCAGGCTCTTTTAGGCACTTATTATTAGCTAACTGTAACCTGACCATCCTGTTTTTGCAGCTAACTAGTGGTTTGCATCTTGCAGTGTAGTCTTTCTAGTTCTGTTCATGAAGACTTCAGTGAAGAATAGTCACTGACACATCCACGCCTGCCCCCTGAAGACTGTCTCTGACCTGTCAGCCTGGTGTTTGGGGGTTTTACTTCATTATGATGAGAATTCTTTGTCCATCAACTGTAGACCTTCCTTGGTTTGCCAGACCGTTTGCAATGACTGAGCTCTCCAGAGCTCTCTTTCTTCTTAATGATGTTCCAAACAGTTGATTTTGGTAAGCCTAAGATTTGGCTTATGTCTATGACATGTTTTCTTATTTCTCAGCCTCATAATGGCTTCCTTCACCTTCATTGGCACAGCTGTAGTTGCCCCCGTGACAAATGCATGACTCCAAAGGCAGTCAAAAGACAATCACACACATATACGCCCACACACACACACTCACACGCACACTTGCACGCTCAAACTCATCCATCCATGTAAAAATGATATTTCAGTAATTTGTGTAATCATAAGCACTTTTTCTTTATGAACAGCAGTAACTATATAGTGGCTGGACTATGTTTTGGTGGTAGTCACAGAGCATAAGAGCACATACTGAATGATTGGTCAGCATCCCATACCATTTCTGAGCGGTTCTCATCTCACAGAGAGGTTCATCTCACACCGTGTGTTCAGAGAGGTTGCTGACTTTTCTTTTTTAAACCCTTTATATTTATACAGGAAATGAACTTGAGATCAAGGTCTCTTTCACAAGCGTACCCTGTGCAGCAGGGAGGATAATTAAAACACTGTAATGAAATGAAACTAATTAGACTGAATGATAATAATAATAATAATAATAATAATAATAATAATAATAATAAATAAATAAATAAAACATAGTACAAAAAGGAAACCACAGAACAAAGATTGAATTTTTGTTGTGGTTCGACTGCCTAAAATTCAACAGTGTAAAAGGGCATTTGATTGACACAGGTCAAGTTTGTATCCTGTCTACTACTTCTTGGAATAATGTGATTGGGACAGCACACAAAAACAAACACACGTTTACAAATGTGCAAACAAACACACACACACACACTCACACACAACATACATACACTCTCACACACAGACACACACTCAACATGAAGATTTATATTTTACCTCTGGGAACATTATAGTAGCATATGGTAGCATTATCATGAAGAGTTCTTGAAGCTGAAGTTAAATCGCTCTTTGAAATCTGGCGTAGATAAGACGCTCCTATGAAGGAGTTAAAGGCATTCAACTATCTAAGGTGGCGAGGATAGGCTCTCCTGTGGAAACACATGATTGGACTATGTGGAGATAGAGGACATGGGTGGGTTTGAAACAGGCACACCCGCAGTGCTGGGTCTCCTGCATGGACAGAGCAGCGATACAGTGTCTGGAGCATCGTGTGCTGGCCGCGTACCCTCACACAGAGCAGGTCTGGCACCAGTTCACCGTCCGCAGCTGTGGCCTGCTGCTTCTTCTAGAAGGTTCTGCGCGCCCAGGTCCCCTGGAGCAGTGACCTGGTGAGTATCGCTCTCTGCCACTGACACAGCTTAAATCTGTTTGCCCTCCCGCGGAACTCGGGGCGCACACCGAGCCTCCCCTTTGGGGGCGAGACTGAGCCCGCCACAGGGATGATAAAAAATGTACACGGCCAGCAGAGCCAGGACGCTCATGAGCGGCGCTCCTCTTTGTGAGCGTAATGAGAAAGCTTGGCGAGCGGGCAGAAGGTCTCGCGTCCGGCCTGCGCAGAGGACGCAAAGGTGCAGCGGGGGGACTGCGGGGGGCGGGACGTCTGCACGCGGCTGCGCGCTCTGAAACCGGCACGCTTGCTGCGTTTGCACACCGGGCAGCATGCTGCAGGTGCTCCCTTGTTTTCCCAACACCACTGCGTTCAGGCAGCACAGCACAGCCTAATGGCCTGGCTGCAACCTCATTCATAACTCGTCCAGTTTGTCTTAGTTGATCTTCCATAGATCTCGCGAAGCTGATCGTGTCTGTTGATGTTCAGACACTCTCTCTGAACTCTCTGTAACACTTTAATAAACTGGCAATAATAATAATAAAGTACCCAAAGGGCGGGGGCTGTTCGGGTGGCTCTCTCAGTTAAGGCACCAGCTGAAGTGTATGGATGAGCCCCACGGGCTGGGATCAAATCTGATATGATTCCTCATAGTATCAAGCACTATGGCGATACCGTGAGTGTTTGTTTGATGCTGTATTTCTCCAGCGTGATGCACATACCTATGCTAACAGACACACAGAGAGGATTCAAACAAGTGGCCTAATTTAAAATGCAGTGTCACACCTTTAAGGAGGTACTGACTTCCATTTTATCACAATTAATTAGGTCTAATGGTGGAATAATCTGGGTGAAATCCAAGGTGATCAAAGTTCACCCTAAAGTCGTCTTTACCCCCTCAGAATGTCGTGTGCACCAGAGTTTTCTCAGAAAGCAGTTATCCCTGTTACAGAACGGTGCTGGGTATCTTTTTCTACTGTCTACGGAAACCTGCGGTACACACTGTCTTTTTAACAAAAGAGATGCAATCGTTTGTTGCTATGGTTATTCAACAGAGCGGTACACTGATGACATATTTTTGTAGGCTAACCCGACTGTAGGCTTCCACCACCATGGGCTCCCTTGGCAGATTTCCAATGATTTTCTTCCCATACAGTGTCAGACAACGAGCGCCACTGTGGCTAGATAAGATGGAATCACAGCCTACATGACACGCAGCACAAGGATTAACACCGCAAATTGACTGAATTGAAATCGGAAACGCGATGTTCATTTGTGCAGCAGTGAAACCATTGGATGAGTGGTCATAATGCAGGGGAGAGATGCTCAGCTACCTCGAGTGTCTCCCCCCCACTCCGGGTGACCTTCAGACTTCGGATCCGTGCATGAGAGGAAGCGAGTATCCCATTTCATTCTGATACCTTCGTATTGCGTATGAACATTTCTGCAGAGTTCCCTCAGAATTTACCCTCGGCATCCGGCCTATTGACCCGCCCGGAGGTGCGTGTCGGCCAGTAGGCTAAGCCTTTAAAATGGGCAATCTGCATTAATTGTGTGGAATGGTCAGGGCTGTCGATAGTGATTAGAGTAACCAACAGCGATGGGGTGTATTCATTTGTTGTCCATTACGGCTGTGATGGATGTCTCCTGTACTCCTGTACCCTCCAGACGATGTGACACCTTATTGATTTCGGGGGAGGCGGAGGGCAGTGAAGGAAGCGCGTGATGCTCACAGTCCTGCCTCTAGGTCTCCACGTAAAACGTAGCGTTGTGTAGGCCTCTTTTAATACGTGACCTCTGACCCTGGCAGTAACGTTAATGGTGCTCCCTCAGGCCCCAACCAATAGCAGTATGGATTCCTGTTTTCTCACAATAGCATTGCCTATACATACAGGGAATATATACAACAGCTGGAGTTATTTCAAAATGCCTTTTTCTGGGATAAATTTGCGGTATGAATTCATTTACGATACATTGCATGTTGTAGAGTTATTTTACCAGTATGTATGATAGTGAGAAAAGGTCGTAGGGAGCTGTTTGATATCTCAAAAGAGACCATGTCTTTGGCAGAATTTTTGTTTCATTTTGAATTGCAGTGTGGTGAAAAATGTGTTAAAGTGCAAAGTCAAAGTTAAAACCAGGATAACAGACCTTCCATGCCACATCTGGCCTTCCTAAGTGACTAAAGAGAGTGTCTGAGGTCTAAGCTAATCTGCAATGAGATTTTCCTTACTGATATTTTAAAAAAACTTTCCCCCTATAAAATGTGAATGAGAAGATGAGAAAATTTTTTTAAAGTTGAGTTGATGAGAAATAGAATTTTTTTTGCACAACATGCATGATTGGAACAACCAGCACCATAACTGAAAATATCAAGTTAGGTGAACACTTAAAGCTCTTAAAGCTGCAGATTGAGTGCAATCTATTGTAAGATTAGATATGTACTGTATGATTGTATTCCTGAAATGACACTTGTGTTTTGGAGATATACTCAAGTGAACACATCTTTTTTCAATGAGGGGAAATTATCTTTTTCTCCTATGATAGGCCCAAGCAAGCAATCCATACGACATCCAGACCTAAGCTTGACATTGATGGGGACCAGTCATGCGAATGAAATGAGGGGTTGTATTCACTTTATTACACCAGAACAGGAAGATATAAGGACAAGATGAAAAAGTGTACAATGATATAACAATAATAATGAAAACATCTAGCCAGCCAAGTCATCCCCCCATTAAATACAAATCTACTGCATCTTGGTCCAACAAACCCTCAGCTCAGAGCGTTTCTTCTACATCAAATACCTCTACTCCTGCTACGTGTAACGCTACACTCAGGAATCCTGTTCCTACTGAAATCTACTTATCTTCAAACTCCTTCGACCAAGCAATGGAATTTACCATGACGATGTGGGTTTTTAATGACTCCTTCCACTGCGACACTGATCGCCTCTGCTGTACTTCTGCATTCGCGTTTCCACATCACTGTGAATTAGAGCTTCTGTCCGTTCATCCATCCATTACTCAGCCTACTGGAGCCTTTGCCCAGCGTGCATCGGGCGAGAGGCAGGAATACACCCTGGTCAGGCTGTCAATCTATCACAGGGCACACGCACCATTCACGTAGGAAACCAGAGTACCTGAAGGAAACCCACGCAGACACACGGAGAACATGCAAACTCCACACACAAAGGCCCCAGCTGGGATTCAAACCCGGGTATTGCTGGAAGTGCTACCCATTGCAGTACCGTGCAGACGGGGATCTTTTTTGAGGCTTCCAGTCCCTGCTGTGCTAACTTTGGGACCATGTTAAATGGTTATGCCCCAGTGGGAACGCACCCGATGCAGTCCCAGATGGCTGTGGCTCAATCACACCAGCATACGAAGGCGAGAGCAGCCACACAAGGCTTCAAGCTTGTTTGGAGGAGGAGTCTGCACTACCTGAAGCCGAACGCACCATCAGAATAAGGCCTGTTACGTGCTCTTTGCAAGGAACGCATGCGACGAGCAATGCAAAGGGCGTTTCTCGCGTTCTTACGCAACAAAATGTGCAGTCCAAATTCTGTAATGCGACACAAAAGTGTGGTTCAATTCCATGTGTACATGCACAAACTTGTTCAACGAACAACAGCAAAAAGAGAAGTGATCATTTCCATTGTAAACTGCTTTGAAAAATGAGATTGGCCTAGGCTGCCACCTTGTGGATTAGGAGTATATATCCTCAAACAGGCCTAAAAGAAGCTTGTATACACTTGTATGGTATGCTAGCAAAGAGCTTGCGTATGTCTATATCTAGCATTTTCATTTCTTGCGCAGAGCATGTACCAGGACTAATGCATCGCTGGCTGCCCTCTCAATCATAGAAACCAATCTTGCCCCCTCCGCCATATCCCTGATCGAAGAGCTTCCTTTCATTTATGGATTTTTATGACCCGGTGCGATGAGGCTGCTGTTGCCATGGAGAGCGCTCAGTGGGAGATGAAAGCAGCTGTACTGTAAGCTTCCACATTCAGAAAGGTTCTTTTGCGGTAAGCATCTAACAGCTGAAGCAGGCAACACTAACATGGTTTCCCCCCTACGCCCCAACCTTGAAGAGGGAGGATAGTATCCACAGAGATGAGATCATACTCAGAACCAAACAGTCTTTTTGTTCTTGGAAAAAAAAAAAAAACATTGTTTTCCATTTCTCAATTTCACTGTGTCAAGGACAAGCTACCCTGCGGTTATATTTCAAGTCACTGCAGTTGTGAATCAGAGGCTTTTTGCAGATTGATAGTGTGGAGTCATGTGTCGTTTCAAAGATAGAATGTACTTGAATGTACAGTAGTTTGCTCAGGACATTGCATTTGTTTTGACATTTCAAAAGGTTCTGCTGTATGTTTCATTTTTAATTTTAGAACAAAATGTTATGAAGATACATTACATACATAAAAGATATGCAGTACATACTCAAAAATGTCCTGATATTTAGTGCTCTGGAATAATATCCTTAATTATTACGGAATATTGGAATATTTTCCCCAAGGTTACAGGAAAGTATCCTGTATATCAGGAAGGCAGCTACAATCCTATCACAAATTGTATTAATTCTGCCTATGATAAATATATCAGATAAAGGCCAAAAATAGAGAGACCTCTGCATTCCACAGGGGGACACTGCGTGGATGCTTGGCTGACCCTCTGATCACAGCTGAGCTTGATTTCCCAGATGCAGAGCGCTCTGAAGGTCAATACGGTATCTGTCTGCAGGACGTCCACTCTGAGGGACGCAAGGCCCCGTTATTTTCTCCTCTGGTGCAGACCCGCCGACGGAAATGGATCAGCTCTCACTCCTTCCAGAAGCTTCCTCAGAATAAATGGTGGAGACTGGCAATAACTGCCAGGGCTTAGAGTACAGGCCAGTTTATAAGAATTACCCCAGAGCTTTGGAGGGTAAAGATGAAATGACCGTGCTGATTGCTCAGGTTGTTGATATGTTTCTAAATTACATTGCTGAATGTAGATCTATTGAACATAATCAATAGTCCAGGCCCTGGATTCTCAGTGGCTTCTGTGGAATGGGAGAAGGTGTGCTGGGAGCTTGGAGCTGTTAATCCTTTGTCTTGCTGAGCTAAGCACCAACGTCATTCAGTTGAGGGAACCGATTTGTCTTATTGGTGCTCTACGGCATGATGTCATATCCTGTAGTAGACATTTACATGCACACTGACGTTTTCAGACACCATTGCGTACTGCCTAATGGTCTGTAAAGTTCTCTATTCACATAAATCAAACTAGAGAACTGCTGACCGTCTTTCAAAACCCCTTTACAGTTCATTTTCAGTAGTAGGGCACTCTCATTGAGGAAGACTCTTGGAGACATCTAGCTCAGGATGCAATCTGATAACTGTAAGCCCGCACACCTGTGAGGTCATATATGTGTTTTCAATGTGTCTGTGAGGTCATACACCTGTAAGCCCACACTTTTAGCCAATTAAAATCTCTGGA
Source organism: Anguilla rostrata (assembly GCF_018555375.3). Taxonomy (NCBI): domain Eukaryota; kingdom Metazoa; phylum Chordata; class Actinopteri; order Anguilliformes; family Anguillidae; genus Anguilla; species Anguilla rostrata. Next base: position 2,810,192 of record NC_057944.1, read on the forward strand.
GACATAATAGGCATTATAGTCAGAGGAGGCTCTCCTGGAAAGAAAAACTGCATCTTCCTTGGTCTTGACATGCTTAGATACACAGAAAGGTCACCAATTAAGGATTTTGCTGTGTAGGCCTTGTAGACAATTATTTTTCTCACAAGTCCATTATCAGACAATGCTGGATGCATTTCCCTGACTTCTTTTGAATGCATGGGGTACCTATTTACCGTTTTAAGAAGAAGCACTACTAGGAAATAGAACGGGGAAATGTGAAATGTGCAGTTGTAGCTTAACTGCCCAATCAAGTTATTTACACCCCTATCAAATATTCAAATTCATTCTATCTTCTAGAGATTTTCACACAACTGGGCATAATTTCCTGAAGTTATCCATAATTTTCCTAATTTGGATAATGACATCATGTGACACAGATATGAGGCCTGACCCTCAGCTTGGCTGAGCTTCTTGGCTGAGCTTCTGAGTCCTAATTTGTTATGAAGGGAACCTCCACTGGAAAAAAACAAACAGGACCTTAATAAATGGTGTAAAGAACAGTAAATCTGGGATCTCCGCTTTGGTTTTCTGTAATTTTCATTTTAAAAAGACAAGGTCTTTGTTTACATACAATTTCACCATGGGATGGCTAATTCTCTGGCAGCCAAGACTCCCTTTCTGAAAGGGTGTTTCAGAAAAAGTGTGTTTTTGACACTCACCTATTTGTTTGAAACCAAGGCGTACAGTGGAGTTCACATGCATTCGTGCTAGTCAACATGCCCATGCCTTGGCGATACAAATTCCTAACCACAACAACTAATCAGAGCTGGGGGATGGGAGGTTATTCATTTGTGTGGGGTTTTCTCCTCCAGATTTCTCAACTGTACGGATAACTAAATCTCCAAAATTGTAGCAACCCCCCACACAACACACAGACATACACACATATGTACGCACACATACACACACACACACACACACACACACACACACACACACACACACACACACACACAATCACAGCATAAAATCTTTTTTTACATCCATAAAATGGCAAATTGGGATTTTCTGGGAGTAAGGGTCGAAGTTCAGCTAAAGCCAGGGATCTCCTGGGAGGTACCTGGAAATGAAATCAATACTAAAGCCGTATAAATTTGAGAGCCTTGTGGTAGGATGCAAACCTCGGTTCCTTTCTCCAGCTGACGTGATGCAAATTCACTCATCATTCATTCAGACACACAACTTAGAGACTCCAATCAGGCTAACTTGCTTGTCTTTGAACTGCGGGAGGAAATTGGAGTAACCGGAGGAAACCCACACACATGGGGAGAACATGCAAACTCCACATAGAAAGGCCCAGGCCAGATACTAACCCAGGACCTTCTTGCTGTGAGGCGACAGTGCTACCCATTGTATTTATTTGCTTGTACATTAATGTGAGGTAAACGAGCATGACTCTAAACGTAAATAAGCATGGCAGCTACCATTATTTAAGTGTGTGAATATGAACAAATACATTTATTCAACCAACAATTTTTCCAACAGACATAAGTATAACCTCCAAATTTGATTGCAGATGTTACATTGGGAAATAATTGTTTTTTACTGTGAATACTGAACATTTGGAAATAATAGCACATAATACGAAGTGACATCTGTTTCAATAATCAACAGAAATGTTTCTGAATTAGTCAATGTGAAATAGAATGAACTACCAATGTAAGCTGTTACAGTATGGCTAAGTGAATTAGCGCTCTGTATGTACAGACATTGGGCACATCGGGATTCAGGAACTACAGTAAATTGTTATGTTTGTATACTATGAGATGTTTACTTTGATCTAATGTTGCTGATTACATATTAATTGGTGTCTCAACATGAACTGCAACGTCATGTTTGTAGGCTACATTTGCAAAAGTCTCCACAGACTTTCGGGTAGGAGACAAGTGGTAGTAGGGAAGAGGATGAAAGGAGGTGAGAAGTTTTGAGACGCACTCAGTGATGCCTGCTGACTGAGCCCGTCCCTCTCTATGATCTGTGGAGGGAAAAAAGCAGAGGCTGATGGGACATTATTTGGAGGGGACCCTGATTGGAGAACCCAGCTGTGATGGACAGGCTGACAAATATGAAGGGGCACGCCCATTTCAGAAAAAAAGAAAGGAGGGATTAAAAATCATATCATATAAAAAAATTATCCCAGCATATGGGCTTCCAACAAGCAAATAAATCACGCAGTGTAAAGTGTGATATGCAAGGCCCATACCCTCTGACTGCTTATCTCTTTATGGCTCAATTTGTTCTCTTCATTATCCCATCAGTGACAAGACAACCATTAATATTCCATCAACAAAACGTATGTGAATCATTGCATCAGCACGGGAGCATTTCTGTTTTAGACTAGTCACCACCAGCTGACAGTCAGGGTTGATCAGTTAACCTTGTCCATAACTTGTCCAAGAAATTATTAATACGGTGTCAAAACCTGTATTTTCTTATTTCTTATTATGTCCGCTAATAGAGCTGGCTGAACAGAATCATTTTTCTAACATTCCATATGAAACATGTATTATTATTATTTTGCGTGTTTCAATTCCTTGTTCTCTGATTATCAAGCTACTTATTAATACAACTTTTTTGTAAAAAAAATTTAAAAAAATAAATACAAAAATATGTAGTCACTGGAACTAAAACTGAATGGGTGGATAGCAGAATATATAACATTTTTAATTTGTGAAAAGTACTCAAGCTTTGTTTTTGTTTTCAGAAAAACAAATGACAATGGCAGTGTAATAATTGTAAAATGCTGCACAAACGGCATTAAGAAATTTTTATCATTACATACATGGAGGAGATCAGATTAACTGAATACTGGAATACAAAATAAAGATTTAAAGCCATACACAATAGCATAAATCAGGGTAGTGCTTAAGACCTTTCTTAGGCCCATGCTGTCAGCTTTGAAAGAATTCACAGATTTCAGTTTCCTGGACCTTCAAAGGTAAGTTCAGTGAGTACAGGTAATTCTGGACAGAGCCATATACGAAATATAGCAAATAGTTCTGGGAAGTATGAAGAAAGAAGACAGAGAGAAAGAGAGATTTATGTTGCATATGTTTGTATGTTTCCGTGTAGGACACTGACATGAGGAATCATTTTGCTCTTTTTAGGATGTGACTAAATTGAATAAAGTTGAAAGTCCGGACTGCAGAAAGCGCTGCCAAAAAATGAATTTCAGCCACGGACTGGCCTGACCTCCCCTCCTCGTCACATCGGTTCAGTAGCAGATGTTTTTGCTCAGACCGTTTTTTTCAGACAGCCACAGGCAAGCAGCCAGACTCATTGTAATAATGTGGAATTTCCTAAAAGCAATTTTGCCATATCTGGAATAATATTGAGCTACAGCAGTAGGAGGTGAATATATACTTGAACTGCAATATATTGTCAGTAGTTTTAGGATATGTTATATGTTAGTTTTCAGCAACAGGGACTTCTCGAACACTAGCACAGTTGTGAATACACAGAATACTAGTAAGAGGAAATTTAGTCAAAATGAATCTTCATACTTTTAAAATCATGTTGTCTGTATGATCTGTTTGGTTTTAAAATACAATTTTTCATATATGTAAAAAGACAACTGAAGAAAATCACAGGGTACAAAAATGCCAAGTTACTCACACATACAAAGCACTGCCTATAATCATTAATTCAAACTTGCAGAATCTATGCCTGCCATTGAAATTATTGATATCAAATTTAGGTTAAAAGAAACAATATTGGCTATCTTAGCTCACACAAATTAAAAAGCTGTATTTCAAAGCAAGGCAACCAATGTTTCCTAAATAATTTAAAGTAACCTGGCCCTGTGTTCTTTTCATCTTACCATCTGAAAAGAATGTGGTCATTCAAACTTTGTGTCACATAAAAGTGTCAAATAACAAAAATTGAAAGAAGATATAATTTAAATGAATGTTGAATACTTACACTCCATACAAAAGTATAATATGTTTATATTAGGTTGTCAAGTTCATTTTACAAAAAGTTCTTGTATATTTGTGACTTAAAATAAATACAGATTGTAAAATACATACATACATACATACACACACATACACACACACATACATACATACATACATACATAGAATGTAATTCTGTAAGAAACCCTGAAAAGTACCAAACTCTCGGTGCTATATACAGTAGATATGGGGCATGCCCCGCCAATGCGCAACTTGGCAGAATGGTATACCTGCCATCCCAGTAAATTAGTTTTTTGCTCCCTCTTTTTGCTCCCTCCATATTAGCCTTACCTGGGCTAACGGCCCTCAGAGTTGGGTTACCACAGGCTGGAAGAGAGGCTCCCCCAGATTAGCCTGCCCTGGCTAGCGGGCCTCAGAGTTGGGTTACCACAGGCTGGAAGAGAGGCTCCCCCAGATTAGCCTGCCTGGCTAGCGGGCCCAGAGTTGGGTTACCACAGGCTGGAAGAGAGCTCCCCAGATTAGCCTGCCCTGGCTAGCGGGCCTCAGAGTTGGGTTACCACAGGCTGGAAGAGAGGCTCCCCCAGATTAGCCTGCCCTGGCTAGCGGGCCTCAGAGTTGGGTTACCACAGGCTGGAAGAGAGGCTCCCCCAGATTAGCCTGCCCTGGCTAGCGGGCCTCAGAGTTGGGTTACCACAGGCTGAAAGAGAGGCTCCCCCCAGATTAGCCTGCCCCAGAGCAGAAGCAGAGCAGAAAGGCCCTTGGGAGGGAACCAGGGTCAGAGGACTGCCTGTTTGACTGCCTGTGTTTGCTGTAGTGGAGAGTGCAGAAAGCCTCAGGGACAGCAATCACAGCCAAAAAAATCTAATTACGGAAACCGAACACTATTACTATAACAGTAATGAGGGAGCAGGGCCTGGGGACTGGTTCTGGGGTTCTGAGGGTAGGAACCCACACTCTGGGGTTCTAACTCTGGCCTGTCCTTGTGGCATTATTCTGTCTCCATGAAATACATTTTTAAAAAGGATCAAATTTCTACTGGCCCCTGTTGGCTCCTTTGTGTACATTCGGATCAGAAAAGCTTCTGCTGTTGGAAATCTGTGTCTTGAATTTTAATCATTTTATTTACAGCTCTTGTCAAGTTACCCATTCGCCTTCTAATTAATCCGACCTTGGCAGACACACCTGCAGGGTGTGCTTTTACACCTCTGTAACGCACTAAATTACACAGCGCCTGAAATAGGCCAAATGATTAAATAAAACGTGTACCCGAAATACAAATGGTTTGTTCATCGTCCTTAATAAATGTGCACAAGATGGTATTCTGAAGATATGTTTAATTAGTGCCCTCTGTCAGCTAGGTGAGGATTAATTGAAATATGTTTCATTTTTCGAACTCTGCAGTTTTATTCGATAACACCCTTGTTTGGCGTCCTGGACTCTGATTGCCAAACACAAGTGCATCAACAATTAAAACACCTCACTTATCCAACATGCAAAATATATTTATTTGATTTAATTTGGTAATTATCAAAGATATCAATTAAATCGCCAAATTTGTTGATAGGCAGAGCAAACTGTTAGATCAACCTTTATCAAAATGTACAGCTCACAACCAGATGAAAATTAAGAAATGTATTAAATTACAATATCCATGTCTAATCTAAAGACGAGGTTCAGATGTTCAAATGAATGAAAGTGGATATAAAACCACAGCTTCTTTGTCCCAGAGTGATCCAAAATGCAAAAGCCAAAAGAATATTCCAGAAGAACCAGAGATGAAATGTATAGTAGAATGCCAGACCTAGATGCAGGACTCAGATGCCCACTTCCAACTGTTACATACTTCTTCTCAAGTTGCGCAAAAAACTTATTAACCAAAAGGAAGCCCCATAATTTATCTGGTAAACAAAAGAGGAGGGGACAGGAGCATGAACACCCTCTCTGACACACGTACCTACACACACACAGTGTCAGGGCGTTTACATGCACAGTTGAAATCGATATTAACAGCTCGATTTGGCCAAAGATGAGATTTAATTAGATTATTGTTGTTGTCCCAATATACATGACTCGGATTCATTGATTGAGGTGTGTCTGACGAAGGCTTCTTATAAATCCTGCTTCCTCCAATTTTGTCGTAACTTTTTTTGAATAGTTCACCATTCTGCGTTTTTCTTCCATCCATTTAAAGTTATATATTTTCTGAAACGTTATCGATTCTGCTTGGCCACAGTGAGCGTATAGTTGCTATGTAAATTGCGGAACATACCCAGAACGCCTAGGCCAATTTTTGGCCCATTGAAGCAAATATATGCCATAGTAAATCAACCCCCAATCGCATTATCTAGGTATGTTAGTCCGACGCTGAAAAAATCGACTTCGTACGATTTCAGTCGGACTACAATGTTTACGTGATTTTTAAAAGTCCAGTTTTAGCCGGACTAAAACAATCAATCAACTTTTTCAAACATCATGTAAACCCACTGACAGACACACAGATTCACACCTCAGATAGTAACCCCCCTGTTCCTGCTCTGTCTTATCTCCAGGCTATGCTGGCCAAGCACTTTGAAGCTTCCTATGGCTGAGAACGGCCAAATGGTGAATTGCATGTCTGACACCTTTGTCCTTGTGTTATTCTGTGCCCTCATCTCATAATTCGTTTTCCCATTTAAGCCTTTTTGTGCACTGTATGAATTTTTAAGAGGAACTGAGATGAACCCACTTATTGAATCATGAGGACGTTCGCAACTGCTAATACAATAAATAAATAAATAAATAAATAAATAAATAACTAAATAAATAAACAAAATTCCCTATGTGCTCAATACAGCAAGTATTGTATGACTATGGGAATATGTTGAGAACTGATACTCACACGGATTCCATACATTTATTTATTTATTTATTTATTTTTAATAGGGCTGGAACCCTATTTTTATTGCTATTTATGTTATTATTATTCTACTGTTCTTCCCTTTTCCAGAAAAATGGCTGTAAGTCTTTCAGATATTTGTTGTTGTTTTTTTAATAAAATTTGACAGGTAGGTAAAGGGCCCAAAGCCACACTTTCACTGAGGTGGATGTGCAACCAAGCTTAACGTAATAAAAATGGCTACGGTAATAGTTTTGTCCTTATTTATAATGTAATAACTGCCGGCTAACTCAGTTATTGTAATAGAAATCTTTGACAGGTTAACGTAATATCGTAATGTCACATTGTTGTCATTTCCTACAACGCATATAATTTATATTTAATTTCTCACAGTTTCTATAATTAATACAAGTATGATTTACATTTGTAAGCAGTATGTTATATATGACATGATATGTAGGATACTACGTGCTCACTTAAATGCAGTCTACCGTAATACGATTGTTCAATTGCTCTTGCCATTACTTCAATACAAAAAAACACCATAAACAAACACTATAAACAAAACTGTGGGTGACAATGCTCCACTGCAGCTCTTAATATGATTTAAAGCAATTGAGGAAAAAAATGTCATTGGTTGTAGTATTTATTACTGGCCACTAGGAGAACTTCAACAACCAGACATCTGACCCAGACATGACCCTGTGAATTTCTGTCTGCAAGTTGCTTCTTGTGTAAATCAGATATAATATTTCATGGTAGAGGTTTACATTACGGCTGAACGGTTTGCTATTTATTTTATTGATTACGTTTATTTAGACAGGGTCAGTGCTCAGCAAAATATAGGCCGAGTCTCAAAGGTAATGAGACTTCTATTGAACCGAGCAAATGAAAACTAAACATCTTACTATGGAGCCTCACATTAACTCTGGTTTGCCTCTCAGCTGGCTGCAGAGAGTATGTAGCTGGGCTACGACAGCATTAATGGAATACGTAGCTTTCTTACTGCCTCTGACAGCAAACAACCTTTGAGGCTATTTTGACCTTACTGTGAGTTACACTGTACAAGTTTCATAACATGTTCACAACCTTTCTTTTCAACGAAATGAATATGAACCAAGTGTACTTCTGTTTTCCATTCATTGCATATTGAATGTATACATTCTGATAGGAATGTGTTACTTTCATCACTAAAAAACAGAATTTTCTTATTGAATTTATATCAAATGATGAAATTAGTGGAGCTGTATAAACATTTAAATCCTACTGTAAATCCATTCACCGTATTTTCTATTTACTTTCATTTTCTGAATAAAAGGTACACATATTACACAATCTGCGACGGTTCAGAGAACATAAGAGAAACAGTAAGTGCTTGTTAAACATTCCATTAAAGCTGATTTGTCATTTGTGACCCAGTCGTGACTCACTGGGTTTGACGTAACTGGATTTTGCCGTGCCCTTATTTTGCACGTCCTTATTTTTCTGTGCTGCCAAGCCGTCCCAGATGAGGACCGGACTCCGGTCACCTCCGGGACCCAGGCACTGTGGTTTTTATTTCTGTGTGAACAGTTTAATTGCGCAATATATAAAGACACTGCGAGATTATGAAAGGCTCAATCGCGTTGCTTCGCTTCGCTCTCTGGGGCTCAGATCACATCATGTCATAAATTGGGGGACCATGCATGCCCTGTTTGGAATTTTGCATTTGCACCAAGGGATGTTTTTGTTTTCATTCTTGCAGAGAACATAGCTTTCTGTGCCGTACAGTCTGTTCTTTTCTTTCTGTGAACATTTCCCTGGAGCTATTAAACGGCCCTTCTAAAACCCAGAGTAATATACAGTATGTATGATAAAGGGATTATATACTCAATTCAATGTAGTAATCATAATGAGTGTGTTACTATGCTACCTATTTACTACAGTGAAATAGATCAAGGTAGTGCGGTTCTATGGATACATTCGACATCATTCATTGCGTCTGCGAAGCTTTGGATAAAAGCATCTGCCAAATAAATGTAATGTGATGTAATCTACATATCTCTTTCTCTCTATCTGTCACACACACACACTCACACGCACACTAACACTCAGACAGACACTCTTTGTCTATCTCTATCTCTCTATCTCTCTATAGTCTTTCACACTCGTCTCTCTTCTTCACCCTCTCCTTCTCTATCCTTTTCTATCTGTTCTATCTCCCCCTCTCATGTGACCAGACCTTTCCTTTTCACACCCAATGCTGTGGTATATCTCTGACCGTGACTCAATGTAAAAGGAGGGTATTTCCTTCAGTCTATATCATTTATAATGTTGTCTGGTTTCCCGTGCTCTCAGCAAGCACTGGAGCACAAATAACCTGATAATTAATGAAGGAGTTTTTTTTGAGAAGCTTTTGTGCGCCAATTTCATCTGCTGTGATATGTCCTGGGCAAGCCGGTAGAACTTCAAACTGGTTGGCATGGTAACAGGCAGCAGTGGAACAGCCAGGTTTTTGTGACATCACAGGGAACAATGTCATTTGCACTCATGAGGAAAAATTCCACAGGCAGAATACTTTCACACTGAGCAGAAAAATCACATTTGAAAAGTGTTTTAAACCCACAGTTTGCCTCTGTTCGTGTCTTTCAGTGTTTTCAACCTTTCAACCTCACTTGCTTGCTTTTTGGAGGTTCAGGCCTGGTTTTTGCCCACTTTTCCTTCTGTTTCTCTGTAAAGTGTCTTTGTGACAGTTCTGTGCAAAATGATCTCTACAAATACAATTTATTTGTTTTCCACCAGGAACCCCCATGACTACTCATAGGCATCCTGGAAGCCTCCATCATAACTTCAAAAAGGATTACATAAAAAATTAAATGTTTTAAATTTTGAAATAATTTCCCAAATCTATATATAGTCATTAAACATCAATTCTGGCCAGATCACCCCTTCAGGACCATCAGGGACCCCCAGGAGTCTGTGGGACCCCCTGCTGGATGTAGTTATATAAGATATACTGTAACTATGCCCTCCATAACTTGCCCTCCAAACAAATGCAGCATTAAAAACAATGTGGCTACACATTTGCTGTGGCTTTGTGAATTTACGATGATGAATAAATAAAATCAGTTTGGATAAAACCAGCTCCCGTGATCTGCCACAGGAGTGACTTTCCGTGGTCGACGGGCCCCTTCCTGCAAAGCTCTAGTTCTTAAAGATAGGGGGACTGGTCGAGCATGAAATGAACAGCATTGCTGTCTCCATGGCAGTGGGTCCCTCAACACTTGAAGGTTTCAGGTGTTTAATGCGATTGGGGGAGGGTTGGTCAGTTTTGCATTGACTTTCCAGATGGGAAAACGGACTCTATGAACCTGCGGTGGCTAAATTTACTTCAGAAAAATGAAACTACAATGTATTAAATAATCAATACCTTATCATGGCTACTAACAAATGCATTGGGGGAAAAACAGAAAATGCTGAATGAACTGGTCAGTTAGTAGATGTGAAATGTATTTATACAGTGAATATATTTATTCATATTTTTATATATGAATTTTTTCAGATATATGTGAGAATACGATATGGGACGCATGGCCTTTTCATTTATTTTGATGTAACTTGTTTGAAGTTTTTTATTTCAAAACTGGTAATTTAAGAAATTTAACATCGTTTTTAGATTTTTATTTTTTTGTGCATTTTAATGCGATATGCTTGTATTGATTGTGCTTGGCACTTTTGCAGTGCACCCTCTTATCCAGTAGAGGGCTCCTTGCCTCAAACTGTTACACAGACTAGACTAGGCATTCACCCAGGGGTGTCAAACTCCAGTCCTGGAGGGCTGCAGTGTCTGCAGGTATTTGTGGTTTCCTTTCAGTCAGCTGCCAATTAAGGACTTTAGAACAAGGTGTGTGGACTTTAGCCAATCAATGACTACAATTAATCACTAGTGGTGAAAAACTCCAAAACCCAGTGGACACAGTGGCCCTCCAGGAGTGTGACACCTCTGCATTAACCAGGGACACATCCTTGCTTTGTCGAATAATCATTTCCTTGTCACCTGCATCGTAAAATAAAGTTGCCTGTAAGCATTTAATGTCTTTACTGTTTGCTCAGGCTATTTAATCTCATACAGCTTAATGTCCTGAGCCCAGAGCTGAATGCTATGCTTATAAGTTATGTCAAGTTTTATTGATCTTGGGAGGTCTAAGCACCAAGGTACGATTACCCTTCAGATTATAGGCGGTACATGTGGTCTTGGAATTCTGATGCTCATGGACATTTTCTGTGACTTACTAGAATCTGAGTGACTTCTATCTTTTCAAGATAAAAAGGACTTTTTGCCTTTGAGAAAAACTATCATTGTTAAATCATCTCGAACACAGAGTTCTAATAGGAACCAAATGTATTTTATCACAGCTGAATTTTGTTCGAGCTGACCCTGAACATTTCGCAAGTCATAAAAAATACCAGACAAACTGTGTTGTCAAACTATGTGAAAACTTCATCTCACTTTTAGCATATCTGAATTAAACTTTGCAAAACATTACACTCTAGTCACAGGTAGGCTAATGCACCACAGTACATGGAAATCAAAATGGCGGTTATTCTTAAACTTGTGCCTTTAGTCAGTACTGAAGTTTAACAAAGGCACAGGTTGAATAACAGCAGCAGTTTTTGATTGTCATGCACTGGGACATATTATTTAATGAGATATTCATATTTCTCATGTGTTTCATTGAATGCGCCTAACATTAGTAATTTCTTCCAGGTACAGTACTTAATATTTTCTGGTAACATTCTGGATCATTTGCTAAATGAATATTAATAAATGAGACATTTGATGATATGTTTATTTTTTTTATCTTTGAACGAATTTGCCGGTTTATGATTATATTAATGGCGGCACTGTCGCCTCACAGTAAGAAGGTCTTGGGTTTGAATCCGGCCTGGGCCTTTCTCTGTGGAGTTTGCATGTACTCCCCGTGTCAGTGTGGGTTTCCTCCGGGTACTCCCGTTTCCTACCATATTCCAAACACATGCAGGCCAATTGGAGACTCTAAATATTAGCGTGTGAGTGAATGGTATGTGTGCTCTGCGATAGATTGGCGGTCTGTCCAGGGTGTAGTAGTAGTAGTAGAACTTTATTTGTCTCCAGAGGGGTAATTCAGGCCTCTTGCCCAATGCATGCTGGGATAGGCTCCAGCACCCCCTGTGACCCTGCCCAGGATAAGCAGGTATAGATGATGGATGGATGGATGATTATATTAGGTCTAGGTTATGTTTATTTTTTACTTATGGGCTCCACTGTAGTGTTCAGTGGAAGGACAGCTCCCTGGGGTGAGTTTTTCATAACCAGCCTAAATTAAGGCAGCATATTATTCCTTATGGAATTGGGGTGCAACACTTCAGCCATATATTACATTACGCTGCACTGCACTGACTTAGCGGAGGGACTTACCAAAACAAGAACTTCAGTGTTGCTGAAAAATACAACAGTGCAATATCGCAAACAAGTATAGTATTGTACAGTAGAGTAAAGAAAAGGTAAATACTGCTGCATACTGTTGCTAAACCTGTTCTTACACACCTATAGTACTGGCCCAAAATACAGAAACACTGTGCTTGAAGAGGTTTAATACTCTTAAGACTTTTTTCTGTGCTCTTCTCTTGTTGTTTCTCAGCCATTTCCATCTGTGAATATGCATTAATCTTTATCACTGTGGCAGGGCTCGGTTTGCGGGAGGAATTCAGGGCAGTTAGAGGACCACGCCTACTGGTTAAGCACACCTGGATGATGCTACAAATCAGTCCAGATTTAAAAGTGTGCTTCTTTCCACAGTAGGTGTCTGAGACCGGGATCCCCCACGACGGTGAGAGAGAACAAGTACAGACGAGAGAAAAGGCTGAAAAGCGCTCGTATGACTTCATTTATTTTGTCTTCGTTGTTTTAGTTTATTGCTTTTGCCCAGATCCTGTGAGGGTGATGGGTGAAGTTTTTTTTGTTTGTGTTCGTAACTGATTGTTCTCTCTCTCTCTCTCGCAACTCTCATTAAAATGCTGGAGATATCCGTAATTTCTGCATCTCCCTGTGTCCTGCTCTTCTGTCCCTACCAGGGTATTCATGGTGTGACAATCACCACAAGTGGTAATGACAATATGTGACAATATTTAAGTATATGAGCCAAACAATGGGTTTCTTTGCATGAATATTGTCATTTCATGTAGAAAAATATTGGTCAAAGATATACATGTGCAAGCCGATTATAAAATTTCCAACAGTAACATGAATTATACTGCTCAATTTTGTAGGTATGAACCAATACATATAGGAAGGTGTAATGATTATTACTTGTTTCACATAAATGCTCATTATTTATTAATTTTTGTTTTATGTTGATATTACATTTATAACATATTACATTTATTATACCAGAAAGACAAATTGTTGCAAAATATTACATTAATAATCAAAATCACCCATGTTTATAAAAGCAGTGTCTCCAAAATTTTTGTCAGTACTGTAACATACCCATAACATTTTGACTACCAAAGGAAATGCGGAAAGAAATAAAGTGGATCTACTGTATCTTTCTCCATTTCCCATCTTTTTGTCACCATCACAAGTGATTTCACGTGATCTAACGGACAGTTTACCTGCGTGGTTTCTTAAACCGCAAATCATGTAACACCTTTGAAACATAACCTCAGGAGATACTGAGCTAGTGGAAAGTATCTGATGGTGGGTTGCAGAGTCTGTGGTTCCTGTTGAACGTAGCCTCCTTTGCCCTTGAGCAAGTTGAAGAATTACAAGTACAGTAGGCTCCAGCCTTACTCTACTCTGAGTTGAAAGGGTTTTGTTCGAAAAGATTCAAACTTGTCTATTTGCTGAACCTTATTTTTCCAGCCCAGAGATGATCTGAAACTTTTGTCAAACTCAGCCGTAAAATTTAGCAGATATCTTCAGGTGTTACCACAGGCACGACAGGTTCAGCAGTTGTTTGCCAACTAGCAAACATTGTGCAATTAGGGACTAATTATGAGGCTCAAAGCAATAAAATAAGGGGTGGGCAGCTCCAGTCCTGGAGGGCCGGTGTGTATACATGTTTTTGTATCCACTAATTACTCTGGCTAAATGAGCCTATTGGCTGTATACATCAACACTGTTTCACTCTTAGATAAGGGCAAAAGTAAAAGGCTCCTTGTTTGGTGTTAATTGGTTTAAATTATTGTATTAGTGGCTTTGTGGTCCTTGCACGTGTTGTCTCGTTAGTTTAGTTTTTTTTCACCAGTTAGTTTTCATATTTAAGTTTCTAGGTTTCTGTCTTTCGTCACTTGATCTTTGAATTTGTATCTTGTGGTCCAAGCCTTGTTCTCCAGTTTGCTGCTTTGTCATTTCAGCTGTCTCAGAATAAAAGTCTTGTTAATTTTAGCTTGAAACCTGCTCTCCCGAGTCTGACTCCGTGTCTGGGTCCTACCGCACATCTGGTGACAATACCGCACCCAGCCTGGACTCACCAGCGCACTAAGTGCACGTGCGAACCGAATAATTCTGATCCACACACGAGTCACATGTAAGGTGTATGGCTATGTATTCCATCAACATGCAGATGTGGCAGAAATCAGACTGAGTAGATGTGATGTTTTTTTCTTTCACGCTTCTAAAAGCATCATTTACAATATGCAAGGGGGGAAAAAATCAGGATCGGGCCGATTTTAGCTGCAGTCTGTCCGGAGCCGATTTGCGTTCTTTTTTGGGAGTTTATGGTGCTGACCGAGCGGAGACGTGATGTGGCTTTGCTTCCGTAATGGTAGGACTGTGAAACCACTGGCAGGGCGCCCTGGTGCATTCTTCCCTGGGCTGCTCACCGCTCCAAACCCTTGGTGACTGAGCCGATGGGTCTGGGTACAGCCTGCACTCAGCCACGCGTGTTCTCAGTGACTCAGCTGCATCAGGTTTAGCTCACACTTCCATACTGGTCCAGGTTTACAGGTCTGTATGGACCTTTTAGGTCAGTATGCTCTTCAGGGGCACTGGTCAAGCCAAACTTAGACTACAAATTCCTAATTAACAAATAAGAAGATAGCCACTGTTCTTGACTCAGATTGGTCTCCCCTGTTATCAAGATTCTTTGCCATGATTTCAGAAAACCTTTATAAATGTTATATGCTTAGTGTAAAAGTGACTTTATAAAATTGCGAATGTTTAAAGTGCTTTAAGTGATAGGCTAGTATGTCTGTGTGTCTGTTTGTGTGTATGTGTATGTGTAGCCTATGTACTAAAATACAATAACACGTATGTGTAGCCTATGTACTAAAATACAATAACACGTATGTTAGCATATATTAACATTTTGTATGGTATTTCAGCATTAGCCTACACAATATATGATGTTATTTTCAAGTTCATTTTTAAAGTCTCCATTCCATTGCATTGCCTGCTCTGTGCTGTTTCCCTAGCCTGGGATACAAATTTTACATGCACTTAGCTTTGTTTTTTATGATATTTTAGGCATTTTAATTTTATAATATTTTATCTATCATATCTTATTTAGTTTTTTAATTTTATATGCTGTTCAATTTTATTAAATTTACTTAATTTTAATTTTTTCTCTCCATTGCACTTTGTATTGTAAAGTAAAGCACTTTGAGTTGCATCTCTGTATGAAATAAAGTTGCTATATAAAGAAAGTTTATTATTATTATTATTATTATTATTATTATTATTATTATTATTATTATTATTATTATTATTATTATCTAGCTGTTGATACTCTGCTCCTCTCATGAAGGTAGTAGATCACGTACATATACTAGCGTTATGTGCCTTGTCATTTCTTTATTTGGAAGATGAAGTGGAATGTGAGCTATAAACTAGTTCCACTGCATGTTCCGTCTCACTACGCACCTGCATGTCTGCCTAAAGAATAGGTGACCAATGTTGAGTTTGTCAGCACTTCGTCGCCATTCATATTCTTTTCTAGTTAGTGTTCGTCATAAGAAATGCGAAAAGTGTGTGCAAGATTCGTGCATAGATGTTCTATTCTATCTCCTGTTCCATCTCGATTTCGCATCTTGAACCCTCCACTGCGTAATCACATCCATACGCAGAGAGAGAATCTTGGGTTTAAGAGAAATGTCAAGAGTGTTTGTACTCACACAGAGAAGTGCACCAGACTATCCTGTGTACTCACAGAACAGACAAAGTACTGTCCTGTGTCTACAGACCAACAATCCATATTCACGATAACTTTTGCTAGAACTAACAGTTTTGTACTCATCGTATAACAGAAGTGCAAAAGAGATTCTTTTACCCGCGTTGGCATATGAGATTCTTGTTGGACAAAGATGTTCTGATTCTGTTATCACACTGTTCCAGTGCTCGATAATATCGCCTGTTATCCGAGAAACACCAGTAACACCTGTGTACTACAGACGAACAACATGCACTAGTACGAGAGAATCTGTGTTACATGACAAGGCAGATGTCACCAGACTGGATTTGTGTACTCCACAGGACAGAAGAGAAGTGCACCAGTAACTGAGATTCCCAGTGAAAAAGTCACCCATGACCAAACAGCAAAGTATGCTCACATGTGTCATACAGACCAGAAGAGATCCAGTAAATGTACATCACATAGATATAACCTTTTACGGGAAATACTTTGAAACTTTATAATATGTTGTATATGTATATATCAGTTACTTACTAATTGCAAACTGTTTCTTTGTGTGTCTGTCTGTGCATTGTGTGTGTGTGTGTGTGTGTGTGTGTGTTATTTACACAATTATAGAGCAAATCAAGTGAAAGGGCAATTACAGGAATATGTACTGCATTGACTGAATTCTACACGTTGTGGTATTCTTGAAATAATTGTTTTGCATTCATACCACATTTAAAAGTTTTTGTGTGTTTTTTGACAGCAAAATACTTTTGTGAGGCATGTGATTTGCAACATTAACACACAGATACATTTCTGTGAGCTATGTGTGACCAGGGGGTGAAGACCAGGCTTCAGTACTGAAGCTCACTTCCTGGTCGTGGTGAGAGATGCTTACAGCTGTACTAACCGACCCTCTAAATATCATTCTGTCCTGTTCTTTTTTCTATTCTAAAGTCATTTTTCCTGTTTTATTTACTTTTTTGACCAACTAATTAGTCAGCTGCAAGCAAATATAGCCTAGTGCCAGTGCTTTCTAAAAAAATTTTTTAACGCTTTTCACAAGCCCATGGACAGTCCATGGGTGACATCACAATCACTTTGTCCATATTTTTTACAGTCTATGTGTGCGACATTAACACACACATGTACACGCACGGATGCACTTTTGTGAGCTGTTACATTAACAAATACACTTTTGTGAGCTGTTACATTAACACACACACACTTTTTTCAGCTGTTATATCAACACACACACACTTTTGTGAGCTCTGTTACATTAAACACACACACTTCTGTGAGCTCTGTTACATTAACACACACACACACTTTTGTGAGCTCTGTTACATTAACACACACACACTTTTGTGAGCTACGTGTGAGCTTTATGTAGTGAGGCATTGGTCTAGTCCTCCAGCTCGTGAGCCTGACCCCCCCCCCCCCCCCGCCTTCCTGACTATGTCTGAAGGGAGTGGGGAATGACGGGGAGAGTAAGACAGCAGGGGAGAGAGAGAGAGAGAGAGAGAAAGAGAGAGAGAGAGAGCGGGAATGTGGAGGGGGAGGGTGGCCACAGCTTGGTGATATAGACGAGACGCAATGGCAAGGAATGCATGAGTCTGAGAGAGAGAGAGAGAGAGAGAGGAGAAAAAGGAGAGCCTGAAGAAGAAAAGGCCATGTGTTCATGTATGTGTGAGAGAGAGAGTGTAAAAAAGACAGATACATAGAAAGATAGACTGGAGAAAGACTGGTGTTGTGTGAATGAGAGAAAGAGAGAGCGTGGTGGTAGAGAGAGAGGGAGACAGTCAGACAGAAAATGTTTGTGAAGGACAGACAGGGAGAGAGGGCAAAGGAAGCAGTATGAGAGAGAATAGAGTCAGAGAAAGATAGACAGAGAGAAGGAGAGAGAGAGAGAGAGGTGGGAGTTAGGAGGAGGGAGTAAAAGAGGAGAGTTAAAGCATGTGGGCGAGTGGCTAGGCTGGGTATGAAAGGTGAATCTCTCCTAGCAACGCTTTAACCAGAGCCAACAGGAAAGCCTTTCCAAAGCAAACAGCACGGAGGAGCGGGGAGGTAAGGGGGGACCCCACACACACACCCGTGCGTAAACACACACACGCGCGCGCGCACACGCACTGCATCCTCCCACTCCGCTCCGTGGCTGCGCCCGGGTTCGCCGGCTGATCTGGGATCAGCGGGGCCGCTCTCCAGCGCTGCGATGAGCAGGGCGCTCTGGCAGCGCGTGCTGCTGCCGGGCTGCTGGCTCCTGCTGCTGCTCGCCCCCCGGACGGCGCTCCCCCACCCGCAGTGCCTGGACTACAAGCCCCCCTTCCAGCCCCAAGAGCCCCTGGGCTTCTGCAAGGAGTACAGCAAGTTCGGCTGCTGCGACGTGGAGAAGGACAGGCTGATATCCCAGAGGTACCTCATGATCAAGGACTACTTCGACGACTCCGGGATCCTCACCTGCGGAAAATACATCCGCAGCATTCTGTGCCAGGTAAGCCCTGCTCCCCCCCTGCGATGGTTGGCACCTGGCCTGGGTGAGTGTGCTGGGTGGGGGGGTTATGGATGGAATTATGGGCCAGTCTTCAGAATCGGAAGGGACTGCTTTCCACTCAACATAGGTGGATTTCTACCAAACCGAGCTTTCAGTGTGAGTGTATGTGTGTGTGTGTGTGTGTGTGTGCGTGCGTGTCTGTGTGTGCGCATGTGTGCGCGCGTGTGTGTACGTGTGAGCAGGCACATGCGCTCACACCAAAGTGTGTGTGCTTCTGAGCGCATGTGTTGGGGGGGCATGTGCTTGCTAGATAGGAGGATGGAACATAGTACAGTCCTGACTCAGCTGTTCTTCTAGTCATTTGAACATTTGACTAATCTGACTAACAAAAATGTGAAAGTATAAGGATCTCCCATCTGGATTCAGTCCTTACCTCACTACATGCATGAGCCACCATTACCTTTGTGCTCAAAAAGAATTGAACACAATCACTGGGAATTGCCAAGGTAACCAAAATACTGGCATATAATTCAATACAGTGAAATGAAAATTAATGAATCACTTTCTGATGAGTGATCCTTTATTGAACGGATGCACTGTTTAATGATTAAACAGTGTAAAAGTTTTAGCTTCCATTAGTTCAAGCTTATAAGTATCCACTGAGTCGCATTAATGTCTTAATTGATATTTATTTGTCGTGTTATGCATCACCCTTTTCCAGTTTCAATGATAATTACTTAATTTTACTATAAACTCTATAAACACTAAACCTGTTTAGCCAATGCACAGACAGTTGAACTCATGATAACAGTACTTGGCATCAATGCCTTGTGAATATCTGTTTGCAACTACAATTTAATTAGTTTAGCTCTAAGAACTTCTATTTAGTTTCCATTGAAGACCTTTCCCTTTACGTGTCATGGCAGTGTACACATTTCTCTGGGATTCAGGAAATGGAGAATGGTCAGAGGTGAATCAGAAGAATCTTTACCGCTTCAAGTTTAGTCGACAGAGCATTTTGGTGGAAAGGTTTTGGTAAATCCGTGTGTGGCCATGTTTACAATTACAACAGAAATAAAACAGCCCCCCCGTCATTAAAACCAACATTTACTGGCAGTTAACTCACACAGTGCTTTGTCATCACGGGAACTGCCCCCCTGGCTCAGAATGTTCACAAAAAAAAAACACCCAATTACTTGCGTAAAATGGATCAATCCATTATTGCTGAGTGTTGTCCAATGAAATCATATGTCAACGAACACACTTGTTTGCTGAAAGATCAAAAAAGAAGTTCACCACTGCACGTGCATGAATAACTCAAACTGCTGTCACTTCACCTAAAGTTACAGCTGAGGATTATGCAAAACAGTACCCCAAGGTTCTGCATGAAAGTTGGGGTAAATCATTTTGTATGTGTTTGTGCGTGTGCAATTGTGTGTGTGTGGGTGTGTGTCTACATGTTTGTGTCTGTGTGTGTGCTGTCTTGTTGCCTTTCCAAGGGAGGGGTTGTAGAAGGGTCGGAGATACATCATTGTTAACCAGAGCATTTTGTTCGCATGATTCAGTCTTATCAGTTTATTTTGTCACCATTAGTTTGATTAATCGCATGTTTAACAACAAAAATATATATATTTTAAAAATGTAATTATCAGTCATCCTCATACTTTTACCGCAAAATAACACAAAATTGTTTTGCCAATAATAATCACGGAACACAACAATCATGGAAAGTGCAGCAGAATCCTGGCAGGACTGATTAGGGTTCTGATTGGTTATGCAGACAGCCGGATCAGCCTCTCAGCTCTGAGTGGACCCTGTATCCACAGCAACAGAACCGGTGCCGTTCGGCCCCCCCAGGGAGAACTCCATCAATGGCCAGCTTTGTTCAGACGCTGATCGGGACCACAAGGCCTGCCTGTGGTCCGTCTGACGGCCTCTGTCGGCCTCTGAGCAGCCAGAATATCTGCTTCCCCTCCAGCGCAGGAAACAGGAAGTCTTGTATTTCTGAGCAGGACGTGAGGAGTTGAGCCGAGCAGCTCAAGTGGCCGATGCTGGTGGTAGTGGGTGATTGGGCGGGGGCGGGGGCTGGGGGGAGATCAGAGGAACGAGGGCGAATATTGGTTCTGTTCCCATCCTCCTGTCCTGTTTTGTCTGAGAGCGGAGCAGCAGGTGGCGCTGGAATGCGTTAACGGAGCGTACAGAGAGGTCAGACAGACACGCCCTGTCATTACAATACAATGCATTCACATTTTTAATTTCATTTATTTATTTATTTGAAAAGGGACAATGTACATTAATCAACATTTAAACAAATGTGAATGTACCCGAGTTAGCCAAAAGGCTATTTTTCATCGGCAGTCCCTTTGCCTGATGTTGTTAGGCATCCTAGAATAATAAAAAAATAATACAATATGTACAATAGTTAAAAACATACTACACTGTGATAAAAAAAGCATATAAATACAGTTAAACAACTTGAGGGGACAAAATCCAATAGCAGATAATACAGGTACAGTATGAGTACAGTCATATTAAAAGTGGATAAAAACAGCATCAGTGTTGACATTGTTGGTTCTCAATAAGTCATTTCTTAACATTACACTTACATAGGATAATAATAATAGGATGAGGAATAACATCACAATTACGTTACAAACACTGATCCAGTAAGACTTAGCAGTGTTACTCTTAGGAATACAAAAGTGTCACATCACCAAGAGGGCACAGAAGGCCCGTTTATAATCAATACATTTAAATGATGAAAATTGAAAACAAAATGGAGTATCACTAACCCATCTTTACACAACTGTACCTTTCACATTATAATCCCAACAGGAAAGCCAAAAAGAAGCACAGGATAGGGCCAGTGAAGAGGGAAGCTGGGTCGAGCTTTCGGCTGCCCTGTCGCGCTTTTGCGCTCGCCCGGTGGGTGGGCGGGTACGAGGGGCTGGGCAGAGGGAAAGGCCGGCCCCCTCAGCTGTGGTCGGGGTGCAATTTTTATTTGTTGTCTCGAACGTTCCGAGGAAAGGGCTCGTAGGGGTTTCCTTTGAGGGTATTTCTATGTGCTTTGGTGAGTCATTCAGGAAACTCCTGCAGAATATATGGCTGTTTGCTCCCCACCGTATATTTAACAGTTTTTACTGTCCCGTTTTAAATGTTTGTGTGCACAGTTGAGCTAAGCAATTTGATCTATTTCTGTTTTCGCTACACACCTACTGTGCATGAACCCATTTTACTCTGCGTTGATTGGTCCGAGTGAGGGCATCCATCTCCGTGTTTTGAAGGGACTGTGAAGTGCTTAATGCCTGAAGGAAAAAGTTCTGTCCAGATTTAGTGACTGGATATAAATACTAGGTTAAAAAATAATGTGATATTTTCCCCCTGGGAAAGGCATTGTTGCATCGAAGAAAAAAGCAAACCCTAGCAACAGTTGTTGAGAAAAAAATAGCAATCAAGAAAAAGAATAAATCAAGCAGACAAACAATTGTCTCCAGTATGTGTCTTTCCGACTACAGTTGTGGACATTTTGTTTTGTTCAGAGTGCCTTAGGGTGCATATCATAACGGGCTACCAAAGGGCTTTCCAGCCGGGAGTAAAGAGCCATGACTCACGCGAGAAGCTGCTGAGGATCCCAGGAGTGTTTCCAGCTGAGGCATGCGCTCTCGCTGCAGAGATGCCCCTCACAGTGTGCAGTCCTGCCCCTGCCCGAGGGCAAGCTGTACCCGGGGGTGCCCCGGGGGGAGGGGGAAGGGGGGCACAGCCAGCGAGAGCACAGAGCGTACCCCTCGGAAGGGGGGGAGTTCCTGTCAGTACGGCATTCCCCAGGGCCTCTCGTTGTGCTGCGTGCCGGCTGTACCTGGCACAGACTCCAGCCCAACGGCTGCACAGCTCGGCTGGCGGGCTGCTGGGTGAACAGAAGCAGCAGGTGGCCTGTGAATTTGTGGGAAGCTCTTTTGCTCTGACAGCTCATTCAGGTAAAGCCACACAGGCCCGTTGGTTGAAGAAACATGTTGACAGGACTACTAGAGTGTATTAACATTTCATTAAGATACTCAGTGGCCACTGAGGTACAGCTATCTAGTACCGGGTAGGACCCCTTTTTGCTTCCAGAACAACCTGAATTCTTTGCAGCATGGTTTCAACAAGGTACTGGAAACATTTCTTAGGGATTTTAATCCATACCAACTCGATAGAATCACAAAATTACTGCAGATTTTTTGAAGACACATTCATGCTGTGAAACTCCCGTTCCACATCTTACTCTAAAGGAGCTGTATTGGGTTGAGAACTGGGGACAGTGCAGGCTATTGGAGTAAACTATAGTCACCGTCATGTCCATGGAACTAGCTTGAGATGAAGCGTGCTTTGTGACATGGTGCATTATGGGAAGTATCCATTTGAAAAAGGTTAGACTGTGGCCGTGATGGGGGTCAGCAACAATGCTCTATTGGCACTAAGGTGCCTAATGTGTGCAAAACAAACATTCTCTGCAGCATTGAACCAACACCACCGACCTGCACCGTTGATACAAGACATGGATTCATGCTCTTTATGCCATCATGATCCCACCATCTGCATAGTGCAGCAGAAATCTAGATTTGTCAAGTTAAGTTTTGTCAACGTTTTTCCAATCTTCAGTCGTCCGGTTTTGGTCATCATGTGCCAACTGTAGCCTGACAGGAGTGGTACCTGGTGTGGATTTCTGCTGCTGTAGCCCGTCCGTTTTAAGATTTGATTTGTCCTGCATTCGGACATGCCCTTCTGCTCACCACGGTTATAAAGAGCTGTTATTTCAGCATTTGTGGCATTTCTGTTGCCTTGAACGAGTCTGCTCATTCTCTTCTGACCTCTCACTAACAAAGCGCTTCTGGCCACATAACTGCCAATCACTGGATGCTTTTGTTTATCGTACCATTCTTTGTAAACTCTAGAGACTGTAGTGCATGAACATTTTAAAAGGGCAGCTGCTTCTGAGATGGTGGAACCACCACGTCATGGCAAGAAAAATCATACCATTGACGCTTAGATCAGGCATCTGTCCCGTTTGTGATGTTTGATGGGACAGCAACTAAACCTCTTCACCATGGCCGCATGCTTTCATATTGAGTGGTAGCCATGTGATTGGCTGTTTGGAGGAACAGGCTATTTGCATAAACGAGCAGGTGTACCCAAGTGGTCAGTGAATTCATGCACTGAATTTCACGTATGGGATGTTGTGGATGCACTGAATCCTTATTTGTAGGTATCCTTATGTGTAGGTCTACCACAGCATGACATCAGGATGCTGAGTGCTCTTCTCTTGTGTTCTTAGAGCACAAACCAGCATGATGAATGCTTTAAACTATGCCTTCAGAACCCCCGCAGAACAAATTTGGTTATAAATCCATCTGGCTGCGAAGGCATCTGGTTCTGATTTCCATAAAAATGCAATACTGCACAATAGCTGTCAGTCTACTGCTCTCAGAGAGGTCTCAATCATGTAATAAAAAGCCTACAAGTTAGGCTACCTCCACAGGCCTCGGAGCAGTGTATTAAACCATTAAACCCAGCTGGGGAGAGGGAAAATTCCAGCGCTCCACTCTTTCCTCCTCAAACACCACCGTCCCTCTCACCCATTGGAGCAGCCAGAGAAAGGCGGGGTCTGACTCCAGCGGAACTGAAAAGGAAAAAAGGAAAGTTGAACACGGGAAATACTGTGAGCAATACTGTTTTTAATTAAATTAACTGCATTCACGACCAAGCACACAGTCAAAGGGGACACTAATTTTGCAAAGGTAAAAAAAATTTAAAAATATGCTATATAATATATCAGCTGACAGATTTGACCCCTGGAAATGAACTATGGGCTCAGCATGATAAACGCATCAGTGAAAGTGACAGTTAGAAGGGAGCTGTGTCACGTGACTGAGCCCCCTGGGGACGGTCCTGGTAGGCTCTGCTAGGGTTTGGAGATGCTCTGTCCTGTTGGCACACAGCCGTGGAATTCTTTTTCGACTCGAAAGACAAAGATGTTTCTTAGAGAGAGCAGCAGAGGGAAAAGCAAATTCAACTCATCCTTCCCCCCTGCCTTCTCTCCATGTTCACCAAGGAGATAGACTTCACAGAGTGCCACACTGGCTTACGTTAGCTGTCTGTACGATCATTGTCATTGATGCATACTTTTTACATGTGCCTGTCAAATACAGCAGCAGCTCTCAC
This sequence comes from Anguilla rostrata, assembly GCF_018555375.3. Lineage (NCBI taxonomy): Eukaryota > Metazoa > Chordata > Actinopteri > Anguilliformes > Anguillidae > Anguilla > Anguilla rostrata. Next base: position 2,834,849 of record NC_057944.1, read on the forward strand.
TCAGAGTGAAATACATTATTTAGATTGTGTTGAGTGATGTAACAGTAACCCTGGCCGTGGTATAAACAACAGTACTGTTGGCACACTGCATAGCTACATAAACTATGTTTTCTTGGTGGCCACATTCTTCTTAAAAAACTATCCAAATGACAATTATTAAGCAACCCCTGAATAAGGTTGTATTGCATGTGTGTAAATAAATAAGATGCCTTTTTAAAACATGCATAGCCATTACTGAAATTACATTATGCTGTTTCGATGCATCTACCCAGTGCTTTTTGGTCTTCTAAATGATCCAAAGACCAAAAGTATGTCTATGACAGACTGAATTTCCTCCATGCGCTGCCAGTTGAAAATCCCTTGTGTGTAGTTTATTACAGTATGAAACTGCTATCATGTCACAGATGGAAAAAAAGCGTACTGAAACGTAACTACAAATTAAAAAAATGTATTAACGACCCTGATTCTTCTACTTGGCACTGATGCATCCTTAGCTCACCATATGGTTCTAATTAAAACCTAGGATGATGGAAATTACGTTTTTGTCATGATCTGTTGGAATGAGCACTGCTGGGGAGCAGCTGTTGTGTCTGCATTGTTATCTTGTTGGCTTTTCTATCCATTCTCAGAAACCCATATCAGTCTCTTTCCTTCGGATGACTCATTTTTATTCTTAACTGTCATGTGAGATTACCGCCTGATTTTCCCCTACCTAGTTCCTAATCTTCTCAAAAGCCTGGGAAAGCAGTTTTATGTCTTTTGTGTGCCAGGCCTTTATGGTCCTGACTCAGTGGTAACCTTGATAAAGAAAATAATAGTTAATAAACATGGGAAAATATCAGAGGTACAGTATGGGTGAGGTTAGACATGAAGACAGAATGCACCTCCTCCACAGCACAAGATTAGCTCTTTAGTTGGCTAAGTGGCAGCAGAGTTACTAAGTGCATTTTCGCACGACCTGAGGTTTGTGATTGCCTGCCTGATTTCAACTTTGGCTGGTTCATGTGCCAAGGTCATTTAGAGACACAAAATCTGAGTGTATTTTAGCCCAGGCCTGCATTCTCCTGCTTTGCTGAATTCCTCATCTGAAGTTCTGAGGATGTGCCACGTATGCCTTAAATCTCCAACCCTTTCACCATTATGCCCTTTCTTTGTAATGGGGCGAAACCGCCGCCACATTTATGTCCAATCATGGTTTTGGTTGGAAATCTCCCGGCTACATTATCAGCAGCACAGCTCCAGTGGTCTACCGACATCATAAGAGGGGTGCGGATTTTGTGGTCAGGGACTAATGAGGGCCTAGGCAGCCCAAGAGCACTTTAAATATACCCTCTAAGTAGCAAAAATAGCCATTGCCAACTGGGGCATATAGGAAAGTGCAGTAAAGAGAGCAGATGCTGGATCACAAGTTCTGGAAAGGGAATTTGGTAGACGGGGCAGTCCAAGCAGGTGCTCTTTGTCTTTTGGATGATTGCTTTTACAGCTATCGATTTTAAGCAGGAAACTGTCTCTGAGAGTCTGAGGGCCATTAGTTGTGGAGAACCTCAGTCTGCTAGTGCATCTGGGCCAGTTCAAAACACAGCCTGACCCACAAACAATGTGGGATGGCAGCTGGAAAGTGTCACATAAGTTCCTTTGAGTCCAAACCTCACAGGCCACATATTTTGGCTTTCTCACAAAAGATGAGAAGTACTATGGTACTGGCTACCAGGAAAACGCATTCAGATCGTCTTGGTTTCCTTTTAATTGCAGGAATGCTCTCCGTACTCTGCCCACTTGTATGATGCAGAAGATGCCAACACTCCCATGAGAGAGCTCCCGGGGCTGTGTGGGGAGTACTGCTCTGAGTTCTGGCACCAGTGCCGCTACGTCCTCAGCCTCCTAACGGACAACAACATCACCGCCGCGATCGAGGACGATCGCGACCTCTTCTGCAACTTCCTGGAGCTCAAGGACCCGCAGTACTGCTACCCCAACGTGCTGTCCAACACCGACCTGAACGCCAACCTGGGGTCGGTGCAGGCGGACCCCGAGGGCTGCCTGCAGCTGTGCCTGCAGGAGGTGGCCAACGGCCTCCGGAACCCTGTGGCCATGGTGCACGCCGACGACGGAACACACCGCTTCTTTGTGGCCGAGCAGCTGGGCTACGTTTGGGTCTACCTGCCCAACGGGTCGCGGGTGGACCGGCCCTTCCTCAACCTGACCCGCGCCGTGCTCACCTCACCCTGGGCCGGGGACGAGAGGGGCTTTCTCTGCATGGCCCTGCACCCCCGCTTCACCTCCGTCCGCAAGGCCTACGTGTACTACTCGGTCGCCGTCAAGAAGCAGGAGAGGATCCGCATCAGCGAGTTCACGCTGTCCACCACCGATATGAACATGCTCGACCACTCCTCAGAAAGGTGAATATGTGTGGGGAGAGAGCCATGGTGGAGTCAAAGTGCTAAAATGACCTTAAATAACCTTAGCAAGCCCAGTATAATCTGTATTTATGTCCCATTTTACCATCCATAAAATCTCATCTTTTGCCATTTATAACCTCATCAACATGGCGTATAAACTGACTCACACAGATTGTATTTCATGCTGAAGGAAATACCAGTCTTCACTCATGGGAAATACCATGCTGAGATATTTCCTATAAGTTTCAAAAACACTTCGCAATACGTCTTTCAACAGCTTATTGGTTGAAACTAAACTTCCTTATTCATTTCTTTGGAAATTCAGCGAATACAAAATGTAATTAGAAGAGCTTTGTTCTTCAAAACAGCAGGTTTTCTTCAAAAGAACTTCACAAATGGCTGCATTTAATCCAAAAAAGTGCAATACCTGGCTTGGAGAACTCCGATATGGCTGTATATACTGCACACAGATTTCCAGTATCTGTAGTTGGAATGAAAACTAACACTGAATTGAAGATGCCTGGATGTAGGGCCCACAGAATGGTAATAAAGTAAATATCTATAATTTATAAAAGAATGGGGGTCAAACACACTACAAATTTGAGGTCAGCGATGGCAACAGACTCCTTATAATAATTATGACGCTAGCTCATGTGAATTTAATTAAACAGTACAGTTGCCTTTTTTTAAGTACATTTTGTGTATAGCATGTAACATTCTCAGGATATTTCCTAAATTTTTAAAAATGTTTCAAACAATGGGATTTGTTGTAGGGCGCCATAGGATTTTCTGTTTCTCAGCCCTTAATTGATCAAATAAAGCGGTTTATTAAATTTTGATAAATAGTCTTGACAGCACGCACGTGCCCTTCAAACAATGCCATAAGCTCTCTGCTGTGTGTTACCACAAAGTTGTATGGCTTTATTTAAGAGCAGCACACCCAGGTGAAAACTGCCTTTATAAATGCTTCGGGAGAAAGGGTTCATTTTAATCAAGGAAGTCACCGGAATAGATCTTAGTACATTACTACATTTCAAACTTGGAGTTCAACCTCTTCAGATTTGTCAGCACAGTCAAAGCATTTTGTTCTTGCATGTCTCTGTGAACATGAGCATAAGATAGAAGCAAGGTTGACAAATAGCACTGTAATTTTTGTTTCTTTTTCCAGAACTCTCTTGGAAGTGGTGGAACCGGCTTCCAATCACAATGGCGGACAGCTTCTCTTTGGCCACGATGGGTACCTCTACATCTTCATAGGGGACGGAGGCAGAGGAGGAGACCCCTTTGGAAAGTTTGGGAACTCTCAGAACAAGTGAGTGTGCAGTATTTCACAAACACACGCTGGCAGTGATAGCACCCCCATGCAGGAACTTTCATTTCCATATCAAATAATAGGGTTCTGTTCAAGACTTCAAGCATTTCCAGATGCCAAACCAAACCACCTGGACTTGAAAGCAGACACCCGATGGCCCCCACCATTCTGTCTCCCTGCAGCAATTTGCACTTTTTTTATAGCATAACTTGGTTGGGACACAAATCCACAACCTACTGGTTCCACAATAAACCCTAAAAAAAAGCCACTAAAAGCACGTTTTTACAAGAAAAATAACTTTCTGAATTCCAACCTCTTAACTTCAAATAGATTGTTAACATTACTGCCCAGCTGATGCCAGGCCAGGAAGATCAAGAGGCAGAAGACAAATATTTTGTGTTGTCTAGCGAGAGACACCATCATAAAACTGCTCCACAGCTACAAGAAGAACTCAATGTAACTAGAAACTAACTAGTTCCCCTGACTACACTGAAATGGCAACTATGATCTGCTGGTCTTAAATGAAGTGTATCTGCAAAAAAGCCCTTGCTATGTACTATTAACAAGACTCCAGTGGACCAAGCACCATCAACACTGGACCAAAAGATTTGGAAAAGGCAGATGCACATACTTTCAGACCTGAAAATCACTGCAGTCAAAACTGGTTTCTCTCTCTCTTTGCATAGAGTTCTTTCTGTAGTTGTGGTTACAACGATTTCTTTTGCTAGACACCAATCGCTGTGTGTCTCTATGCCACTCTGTTGTCTCACAGAGCAGTGCTATTTCCTCCATGCCAGGGGAAAACTGAACCAGCTGTGCCAAGACGAATATTTTCAGCCGCAGCTGAAATGTACAGTACACATGACAGTTTGCCAGGCTGCAGAGCACAAACGCTCAAAAGTTTGAATGATGTCTGGCCAACTTCAGCCTCCATATATTCCATAAATAAGTTTCATCTTCAGAATGTAGTATTTATGCATAAACCAGTCATTCTTTCCATTTCAGTCATTAGGGATTTCGAACATTTTGTTTGTAACACATGAATGGTCAGCAGTGTGTTCTGTCTCTGAATGCATTGCAGACAGCTTCGCAGGAAACTGAATGTTCCTCCCCCAGTGCATGCTGGTCTTTGGCTTGTGTTCTCCTGCAGAACCAGGCCAAGGCTAATATTTAATAGCAGGAGAGTCTGACAGCTCTGCATAAAGAAAGGATCTCCCCAGCGTGGTGTGTTGTGCCATTTTAAAGTATTCGAAACAACAATCTGCCTGAGATAATACATCTTATATTAAAAGGTTTCTCCATTTTGAAATATTTTACCTCCCTGTTATCTGTTCTGTTATAAATCTAGTTTAAGCATGAAATGCAATGCTCCAGAAAAACCAGCATAATTCATTGATGTCATATACAATTTCTACAGCAAACAAAATGCTAATGCAGAGTTTTACCTTCAAATTGTTTGGAAAAGAGGTGAAGTGCAGCATATCAGGATTATTCCGTGTTGCAGATCTGCGTAATGACTATGTATGGGTGCATTTAAAGGGGAATTCCATCTCAGCTGGGGTCTCAAGGATGGTAAGTCTTGATCTTGGGGGCATGTCAGGAAAAGTTGCCAATGGCTTTGGATGAATTGGAAAATTTGAAAATAGCGAAATAGGCTTGAACTGGGCAATGTAAATTTTCTAGAGGGATCATTAAAGGAGGCAAGGTTTTTGTCAATATAAAGACCTCAACATTTTGTGAGACACAAACAAAGAAAAAGCTACTCAGCTGTGCCTGTTGACAACAAACTGTACTGTGCCTGACTAGCATACAGGACTGACAACCATACAGGAGCTTAAATGGTGATTTGAGAAACCCCTCAGTTACACCAAACGGTGCATCTAAGTCACCAACTGCAAGAAACTCCTCCGCAAACCAAACGGTGGAAGTATCTGAGTGGCATAGGAACACGTGTAGTCTTACCCACTGCTACTAGAACGGGGTTACTTTAATGTCATCTTGAATATCTGACTCCAAATTTGTGTTTTAACCTTTCCTTTGTGCTAACAGTTATGCATAGATGGAGGAGACTGTTGTCCACTAGCAGTGTGGCTCTATACGGATCGCTGTCTATCTTGGTAGATGCGGACGTGTCTCTGGCTTGCGTAGGCTGCATAAGCACAATTGTGTATCCTGCTATGCCACTAGTGCATAGGCGAGTCCCTACTGGGTGCACATATCCTGAGTTCTATGTGTATGTTAGGACCTTACATCTGCTAGTTGTGCAGTGTTAAAAAGTCAACAAGGAATGCCAGGTTAAAATGAATGCAGTTTATTGTTCAGTGTGTTCAGTGATAATGACAAGATACAATGGTGTAAAATGTGAGTGGTGAAATGGCTATACACGTGAATGACATACACATAGCAGACGCTGTTGACAAGCATCCCCGAACCATTCCACGTTTCCCCTTATATACCCACAAGATCAAAGCAAAACACCTAGTCATCAAATAAAGACACAATCATGACAAAACAGTACACCAATGAACCTGCTTGCACTATACCTGTAAGCAAATCGTACCGGGTTAACCTTTGTATCTGGCTGGGCGCTGACCCATAGGTATCAAGATCTTTAGTCAGCACCCCACCACCAAAGACACCAACTTGTTCCCCATGACATTGGCTTTCCAACAATGCAAAACATGATTACATTGTAATGGAGAACCAAAGGTTCACGTAATGCTGATCCAAACTGAGCACTGTCTCTTTATTGCACTTGCTGCCTACCTATCAGCGCTGTACAGTCTGTTTTGAAGGTATGATAAGAAGCACACTTGATAATAGTGACCACAGGGAGGCAGCACTGGTGATGCACACAAATACAGAGCTCAGTGTGTTTATACCCCCCCTAGGGAAATCCTGGGAGGAAGGCTGTTTAAAGGATGTTGATGCTGTCCTGACTGCTTTCAGCTGCTGATGATTATGGGAGACAGGTGGCTTCCTAAGATTATATTTTATCACTATCAATGAGACACTGTTTGTGATTAGCTCTTCTGGGCATGATGACGCCCATTTTGAGCTCCTCTGGGCCCCAGCTAGTCGCCGTAGTGCTGTTGGCGCTATGACTCAGGAAAGGTGACTGAGGAGAGAGAGAAAGAAGCTCTCCCCATATGAACTACTTCCACAAAGAGGAGATTGAATTGTCGTTAAACAGTTTGTACAAAATTCACAGCCTAGCGAATGATGTTCTAGTGAAAGCATCAAGTTGTTTTGCTCCCTCTTTATAATTTTGAGATGTGATAAACTTTCAGACCAGGGAAGATATTGAGAATTGTCAATGAATTCAGAATCCTTGCTGATTTCAGCATTCAGAACCCTTACAGCCGGTAGTGTAACTTCCATCTTTTGGCATAATATTATCCTTGTGACAAGGCCAGTTGGACCACATTGACCTTGGCTTGAAGCAGGAGCTGCGTCCAAAAATATAAATTCCAAACTTGCATGCCTCAGATCATTTCAGTTGAATGTTGCAGAGACTGGCATTCAAACCTAAAATAGAAAGGAAAGCATGATCCTTATGGTATTCTGTGGCCACACTGGGGCTGTGGCTCCAGCATAAATAGCTTTCCATTCGGTTGTCTCTGCAGAGGTAAACTGTCCAGGAGGGTTGGCACCCCAGATTGCATGCATAGATTAGGGCATCAGTGTGGTTTTTAAATGCCCAAGGACATTTCCTCTGATGTTTGTTGAGGGGATATAAAACAGAAACAGGCAGCATTCTTACTTCGCTTTGACACTGATAAACTTGGTCGATGGGTCGCTCAAGTGTACACTATGCTGTGGGCGGAGCACAAGTTTCCTGTTGCGTCCTTTAAGTCAGCTTCTGCAGCTGCAAATTTTTTGAAGTGAAAAAAGAGCAATACACAATATAAAGACGTATATTTCCAATAGCTTATTAATTCAGCTTCTGTAGATACAGGCTACCATACCTAAACATAGAATTTATCTAGCTCATGTGATTGTCGTATCAACGTTTTATTCACACAACAAAATAACTGAAATACCTCACCGTCCATACCAACAGCAGTCGCATCTGCAGTCCAAGCGTCATTTTTAGACCCTTCTCCCTCTACTCTTTTTTAAAAATGTTATTCAATTGCGGGTTTGACTGTAGCATATTTATAAGCTGTTCCTCCGTTTTTCTGCACCGAGTAAACTAAGCACAACAATTATGCACAAAATGGTATCACATCGATTGGAGAAATAGAAAGATAGAAACTCTGATTGACAGACGACGGGCGATGCCCACACATTTTGCACAGTTGCTCGGGGTGCTGGCTGTCGCTTTCCGAATTGCTCGCAGTTTGAACGGGGGGTTACAATCAGGTCAACCAGAGAAGGCCACTTTGTAACAATGTAATATTGTATGGACTATGAATGTTTGCCGTATCCAATTATATTGTCTCTCTTTCGAAGGCTGTAATCTAAACAATAGATGTCCGACTACTCAAATATTGTATAATGTCTACAAATAAAAGGATCCAACATGCATTTATTACCACATATATTGGATATGTGTCAAATAAGAATTATATTAAATATTTAAGCATAAATCATCTTGCATTTATATTGACCTGTTGCCACGTGTGGAGATTTATTTTCTGTTCATTATCCCCAGCGGTAAAAGAGCTATTTATGACTTAAAGGACAATTTTATGGCTTGATTAATCTTTCATAAATTTCAATATGTACCTTAAAAAGTTCTAATATGGCATTATAATACAATTCATGTCAAGCATTTCACCAAGTCCAGCTTTTCATTCTTTTCACAGACATTGTTAGCCATTGCACTGAACTATGAAAGCTTGAGGTAAGGGAAATAAGGAAACTGTGTTCACTTCCTTTCAATATACAGTATATAGTGCAGTATGTGAGATGCCTTGGCTTTTAGGAATGCTACCTTAAAAACAGAACAGTACACATACCAGTCTCTTGGTGCGTGTGCTAGTATATGCAGATAGAAAAAAAAACGCCTTTTTTATGTTTTTGGATGATTGTTTTTCACTTTATAAATAGTTTCATTTAAGAAAGACTTGACACCATTAGTGGCATTTCAAGTATAAGTTCCTCTGGCCACACAAAGGAGCTCTTGAAAGCTGCAGATGTGGAAATGGAGTTAAGCAGAGGAGGACTGAACGCAGCGGTGGCAGCCTTTTCCTGGAGCCGTGAAGGCAGGTGCTCAGAGTGCACAGGGTCTGAATGTCTCTCTCTCTCTCTGGCTGGGAGCAGCAGCGGGCCGAGGGCTGACTCCACTCGCGCAGAGATCCCGCTGGCGGCGGGAGGCCGGCGGGGCTCTGGAGGCTGGGGACCGTGCCAGTGCTAATATTGACACAGCGCGCGCTGCAGCGAGCGGCGTTGGCATGCGTGTGAGAGAGCGCCGCTCGCCATGGACACTGCGCGGCTTTGTCCTCCTAACCCCTGTGGCGTGCGGCCGTGTGGTGACCCGGGGACCCCGGGGGGGTGGGGGGGGAGGAAGGAGAGCTTCAAAGGGCCCGTTGCTTTTTAGCTGAGGTGGCCAAGCCAGGGAGACTGGGAGAGAGTTCCGGAGTCCGGAGATGAGCCGTGTGAGGTTCCCCACACTACAGTTATCAATCAGATGCCTGGCATAAGAAAAAGGATGGTATAGCTGTGATCTTATCTTACTTGTAAAAAAACAGAGGGGAGCTCCACCAATCAGGAGGTCCACTTCTAACAATCAGTAGAACAACATCAGCAGTGACTGGTGGATCCTTTTTGGCTACTCCCTAGTAATTTGCAAAGGGATCCCAGAAGTATATCTTGAAAGCATCCACCAGTGACTGTTGGTCGTGTTACCGTTGTACTCTGTGATTGGTGGATTTCCCCTCTGTTTTCTACCAGTAAGGTGACATTATCACAGTCTTAACCCTAAGGACTTCCACATCTGTTGTTACAAAATGAGGGACGTTGTGAAGACTTTGTGAAGCCTGAGATTGGATGAGAATATCACACGCTATCAGTGACTCACTCACTTTAACCAGTCACAGTGTTTTGCTGTGGTGGTCTTCTGATTAGTCCAAACTAGTTAGTGATTTGGAAGCTGATAAAAGAGTGTTAAAAAATGATGTATGATGTATATGATGTATATATACTCTCTTCATCTTTATCTACTTGTTCATTTAAAGCATTGTTTTGTAATCATGTGGGTGAGTGTTTGTGAAAGAGCATGTACAGATTTTACATTCCTCCAGTTCTTGTATTTAATCTGTAGAAACATTATGCATTATACCTCTACAGTATATCATGTCTCATTCATATTGGGCCTCATTCTCAAAACATTTCTTAAATAATTCTTTTTTGTTCTTAAAAATGTTCCTACAAAAAACTATATGAGATTCCTGACATGAGCAGAGCTTTGTTTTTGTGCATATCTCAGGTGATTGCGTTGATGTATGCTGGTTGTTTGTAAATTTTATGTGCAATCCTGTTCATGTGATTAGGAAACAGCCATGAACAAATACAGATAAGAAAAAAATTATGAATACCGAAGTGTTCTTGGAAACGTTCTTAAACGCAGTTTACGATCAAATGTGATTGTAAGCATGTTTTGTGAATGAGGCCCCTTGTGTATTCGCAGATTCTAAGTCACATCTATTCTGTACTCTTCCCCCTGCTACCCCTCCTCCCCCGTTGTTGAATAAGCTCCCTAATAAAGTTAGGGCAGCCGAATCACTGTCTGTCTTCTGCCACAGACTGAAAACACAGTATGAAAACACGCAGCATCTAGGCAATCACAACTGATGTTGAACTCTGAGTAGTAACTGATGCTGAGAATTTATTATGGATTAACTAACCCAAACTTTTTTTCAAACCCAAACAAATGATCTCCCAAACACTATAGCTCCCTGTGCACTCACTATGGTGCTTATCGTAATGTTATAATTTAACACACTGACTACTACCATTGGTCTCAACATGGGTTGACTTGGCACTAGCTGTGCTCGTTGTCTGAACCTTTAAATATGTACATGGTGCAAGTTACTCTGGAAAAGAGCATCTATTAAATCCTGAAGTGCAAATATAAACTATAAATGTAATTGACCTCGGACCCCTTTGTGTGTAGGTCCACCCTACTGGGTAAAGTGCTCCGTGTGGACGTGGACAACAACGATGACAGCGCCCCCTACAGCATCCCCTCGGACAACCCCTTCCTGAGGGAGAAGAGTTCCCGTCCTGAGATTTACGCCTACGGGGTGCGGAACATGTGGCGCTGCTCCATCGACCGGGGCGACCCCGTCACGGGCGAGGGGCGTGGCCGCCTGTTCTGCGGGGACGTGGGACAGAACAAGTTTGAGGAGGTGGACCTCATCGTCAAGGGAGGAAACTATGGCTGGAGGGCAAAGGAGGGCTTCTCCTGCTACGACAAACAGCTGTGCAAAAACTCCACTCTGGGTAAGAGCGTCTTTTGGCATTACGATATACAGTGAATTACATCTGCTGACTCTTTTAGCCAAAGTGACTGTCACGGCCGGCTCACAGGGCCGCAAGAACAGAGTCCAAAGTAACAAAAAACCAGACAGACACTGATCTAAAAACACAAACTCAGACATTTATTAATCTAAAACACAAACTAAAACAAACAAAATAAAAGAGTCTTCACAAAAACCTACCAAACACAAACCACACAAAAGAAACCCCAAAGGAGATCTCCCCAGCCTCATACTGCAGGGCTTATATTGGGCCGCAGGCAGGTGGAGGCAATCAAGCAATTAAGCAATTAGGTATTACCTCCAGCTGCACTACCCAGGCAAGCAGAGGCTGGGGACGTGACTTATGAAAGGCGGTATTTCGTAAATTTAGAAATTCGGTAGCATTGTTTACCAGTGGACTCAAACCACAAACATGGCAATTACAAACTGTATTTAGAACACTGCTACTCACCAACCTCCTATGGGTCAGCTGTCACATGGCACTCCCCTTTTCATCTTCCTCCACTGGCTGTATGAGCTCACATTGAATCCAACACCTCGGTGTGCATTAGCTGTACTGTGTTTGGTGAGAATGGAAAGAGACTGGACTCCAGAACTTCTGTTTCACCCCTCATGTTCAGAGTAGTAACACTGTATTTTACTAAGTCATGCACAATCGAGAAAGAATTTCTCAAAATTTGTTAATTAAGGGAAGGCTAGGCTACGTAAAGCAAGGATTTTCTTTTTTTTGTCACAGTCTCACAAATCCTCATCATCGTGATTCTCAAAGATTGGCGGAAACAGAAACAGGAGTGCATTACAAGAAATACGGAAGTTTCCTATAGTTACATGCATATACATGCATGCATAGAGGTTCCTAAACTGTTGTGTACGATGGAAAAGGGTATAGCCTAGTCGTTTGTGACTAGCCATATGTTGTTCTTTGTGGTCCTCTGTTAAATTGTAGGTTTTCTTTATGTGCAATATTTATCAGAACCCCACAGTCACAGTGAAGAAGGGAAGGATCTAATGCCTCTGTGCGGGCAGTGGGGATAGTGACATCAAATGACTCAAGTTCTTTTTCTGCAGATGACATCCTCCCCATTTATGCGTACCCCCACAAAATGGGGAAGTCCGTGACTGGAGGCTACATCTACAGAGGCTGTGAGATGCCGAATCTCAACGGACTCTACATTTTCGGGGACTTCATGAGCGGGTAGGCCTGTAAAGCATTTCCACCACGGTCACGTTGGTAATAGAGAACACTGCAGCAGGAATGCGTAAGAGTCAGGAGTACAAGTAGTAGAACAGCTTCTGGGATTTATTCCCATCTTTGGAGTGGCAATTGTGTGGAATTTGAACTGGTCCCACTAAACTGAGTAAACCATCGTGTATTTTCATAGTAGAATCCCATCTTCCATGATTCCATGTTAGAACTTGCATGTTACATGTTGTCATTCTATATTGCTTAATTAAATTTAATTAAATACTGAAGGGTGCAATAGCAGTAGCCCAGTAGACTGAACCTTTGGGTCCAGATCCATAGCTATTATGCCACCTTTCCTCTCAGTCACACACACACACACACACACACACACACACACACACACACACAGACTGAGGTCCCAGATTTTAGCCTCTGTGCAAACTGTGCACCGGATTGCATTAATTACTGTTCATGCAGCTAGCTGGGTTATTGCTGGGATGATGTTGCAGTGTTTTACAAAGACAGAACTGTACTGTACATCCCATTAACGATGGAAAGAGTTAGTGCTTTCTGCACATTACGCATATCCGCATTTTATGTAGTTTAAATTGAAACAATGAAGTGGTCCAGCAAGGTCTTCCTGGTTCAGAAAAATGAATAATAAATGTCTTTGTGTCGTAGACGCCTCATGTCCCTCCAGGAGAATAAGGACACTAATGAATGGCAGTACAAGGAGATCTGCATGGGCACAGGTCAGACCTGTCGCTTCCCCAAGCTCATCAACAGCTACTACAAGTACATCATCTCATTCGCTGAAGATGAGGCAGGTAACTGCTGCCATGTGCATGCTACACTCTTTAGTCCAGAGCTACTAGATCTGCAGTCAGTATAGTCTGTTTGTGTGGCAAGGAGTCTCGTGTGTTGTGTTGTCTGCCTGGTGACCATGGAGGAGAGATCCTGGAGCATTTGGACAAGCTCCTGGCCAGAGCAGGGTGGGATATAGTTGATATGGTACATGATAGAGCTAATGACTTAGGTAAGGGTAGGTTTGAAGATCTGCATGACAGATTTCTGGAATTAGTGAAAAAGATTAATAGCTGAAATGTCACATTTTGTGGCAGTTTACCAGATTGGCTGTAGAGAATGAACATCAGTACTGTAATTATTTTGCTATCCAAGAACTTCTTTGGTTTTGTTTATATCTAAGGGAAGTGGTTAGCTTTTGTTCCTGATGTTTTTTCACCTTCCTTTAGGAGAACTCTACTTCATGTCTACTGGGGTCCCAAGTGCTGCTTCTCGAGCAGGGTTAGTCTATAAGATAGTAGACCCTTCCAGGTAAGAAACTGTAATTGTCATTTCTACTATTATTATTCAGCCCTATTTCCCTTATACAGGAAAATAGCTGTAAGTCTTTCAAACATTTGTCACTTCTTATGAGATTTTAAAGGATCCAAAGCCACACCCTCACAGCAACTTTGATGCAAAATATCCTGAAGGGGGCACTATAACAAACAGTCAAATTCAAAACTTAGAGAGGACATAACTTTTGAACTATTTGTTGTCAAGGCATGAATTCCGATCTGCATCATCAAGTTGAGCAAAATTATGTAAAAATAAAAAAGATGCAGCAATTCGATTTTGTGCCATTTTTTTGAACTTCGTGAAAAATACAAAAAACTTCTCATGAACCTTAGTCTGATTAAAAGAAAAATTGGTGTTTAGCATGTTTGTACTGGTCCTTGTACTGTGCTACATACAAATTAACCAGTACCATAAATAACAAAATATGCAAATGAGGCTATGTCAGTCATTGTTATGCTAACCTTTCTCAAATTTGGTGGGCTAAAAGGCATCGCTATGCCATCAATTCATATCAATTTTGAACAAGATCGGATAAAAAAGCATTTAAATATTCTGAATTTTTGTTGTATTCACCATTTTTAGATGTAAAAAAATAATACAGTAAGGCTAACTGACATGAAAAATGGTACCTAGCATGTTTGTACTGATCCCTAACAAGTTTGAAAAGGAAAAAATTCCTACGTCAAAAAACAACCACACTACATACTAGTTCTATTTAATCAGTACTTCAAATAAATACATATGTAAATGAGGCTATGTCAGTTGTTATGCTAGTCATTCTCAAACTTGGCAAACCTCAACACAGTGCTGTGGCTACCACATGAGATTTAATATTCTGCATTTTCTGGCCAAAAAAAAAAAAAAAAAAAATGATGTCGCTGTAATTAAACCCAGACTTGGTCAGTTGACTAAAATAACATTCTGAATGACAGGGCACAACATCACGAAAAAGATAAAATGAGAATTGTGCCAATACCTGAAAAATCTGCTATTAAGAGGAATTGAAATTTAAGCCTTTACACACATTGTTCGATATTGAAAAATAATAGTTACGAATCTTCTTCTCATGAAGCGTAACTGATACTGATGTGATCCTCAGTACGGATCAAGTTTGTCTTAATATTTTAACCTAATTTTTAATGGATAAGTTAGCCGCCACAAGAAACTAAATACACTGCACTGTCAGCAATGATTTCTTAGGAGCTTAAGCACATGACATGGAATTAATCAAACTTTATTCCAAAGACCTTAAGCTTGGAAGATAATGCACTTTTACGCTCATCTTCTTGCATGTCTATTATGTTAGGCTTGCGTCATTAATTGCTGATTGGGTATTTATTTATTTTTGTTGTATTGCACACTCCTCCACGTCAGTCATCCTAATACGTCCAAACAAGTACAAGTCTATAGGCAAGAACAAGTCCTCACTTTATGATTTCACATTGCAGAAAGGACAGGCAGTGTCATCGTGTGAAAACTATAATAATAATCATCATCATTATCATCATCACCAATATCGACATTGGCTATCGACACTGTTCAAGTTTTGTCTTGTTCAGAAAGCCCTCCCCTAGCATTAACAATGGGTTTCAGGGCTGAAGACCATGTCTGCAATTAATTACACTAATTGTAATGGACATGCTTAAATGGGTAGATTTGATTGGGTTGCCATTCAGACATTTCTTGACGTATCAACTACTGCTTTGCGATTTTGATAGGGACTCACGCAAAGAAGGTTCACACTGAATCTGACATTAACAGGATATAGTGTTCATGAGATTTTTTCATGTTTTTCAAAAAATTTATAGCGGAAAATCCTGTCAGGCATATTTTATCAGCCAAACAATATTATCTCTTCCTGATGAGCAGGGGCATCTTATAGACTTAGTTCCATGGCTCTGTGATTCAGTTCAAAAGACTTCTCAAACTTGAAATTTTTTGAACGTGCCTTATAGTACCACCACTAGGTCAATTGCTGGTATGCTTTAATAGATTGCAATTTCACACTATTTCATTTCATTTGAGGCTGAGAACAGCAAAGAAATACACTGGGTCGATTGCAGTGTACATAGCTGGGGTTTAAACCCCTAGACCACAGAACTGCAGTAATACTGAACCAGGTATCCAAATATGTGAAATAAGGATGAGTAGTTCCAGTTGTAATGCCAGTCTGTGGTCTATAGATTTAAACCTGAGGTTAAAGCTCCAGCTAAGCACATAGTAAATGACCCCACAATGTTTCAGCTTGTGCATAGACCACTCAAAATACAAAATCACACAAAGGTACGGTATTACTGTACATATGAGCAAATGTTATTGCTAACGGTTTGACTTAAAAGCAGCAATACTCAGCAGGGATGGAGCTTATTCTGAATTACTCTAGCAGCATGCCATTTTAAGAAGGCTTAATATGTTTTAGTATTTTTTATTATTATTATACATGCCTGTACATTTTAACCATAAGATAACTCATAATCTTCCTGAGGACATCTTTTAGTTTCATAATGCAAAGTGGTGCTCCACTGCTTCATGGTAAAGTGATACCTGCAATATAATCTGCAAGTGCTACCTATGGAGTAGGTGATAAAAATGCAGAATTAATTGGAATTGTGATGCAACTTATCTATTCAGGAGAGCACCTCCAGGCAAGTGCAGCTTCAAGCCTTATCCTGTCAAAGTGAAGGGCAAGTTAATTCATTTCAGGCCAAAGGAAGGTAAGCAATACCATAAACATACCATGTCGCCTTCTTGTCGGCCATATTGACGACGAACAAATTTTTCTGACATTTTTGTGAAACGACAGGAATGTTATTTTCTGCCTACAGAATTTGTGATTAACAAAAAGCCCACCACAACCGCAGCCCCTACCACACCAAAGACAACTGCCGCCACGACCCGGCCTGCAGGGAGGCCTACCACCAGGCCAAAAGCCACGACAACCAGGGCTGCCACCACCAGGACAAAAGCCACGACTACCAGGGCTGCCACCACCAGGTCGAAAGTCACGACTACCAGGGCTCCCACCAGCAGGTCGAAAGCCGTGACCACCTGGGCACAGACCCGAGCGGTTACGGATCTCTCCAGGACCACTCTCCCGAGGCCGACGCAAAGACCTGCCGTGGCAGCCACCTCGGCCCCGCCGCGATGGAACCTGGCGACCACTGTCAGGCCGGCCTTTGCCACCTCTGCTCCCCGGCCCCGCCACACCCCGACACCTCTGCTCCAGTACAGCGTCGGCACCACGGGTCGAACTGCCACCCCCGCGTCCCACAGGACCAGAGTCCCCTATACCCCAGCCGGCAGGAGGACTCCCCAACCCACGGTGCGCCCCATAACCAGGCAGCACCCCACTACTGTCAAAAACCAGACACCGCTGCTGAAGACCGAAGGCGTTTACCCAAAAAGCCCACAAACCACTCCAAGGCCCCTCCATTGGATTTCAACACCAAGGACCACCTCCAAGACACAGCGGCCCAACTTTACCATCCCCAAGGCCCAAGAGAAGACCTTGAAAGGCCTGGAGGACAAGGCCAAGTCCCCGGACAGCCTGAAGGAGAACCGGGTCAACAAGAAGGGCCGGGGCCGGGGCCCGAAGTCCAGGAGGCTCCGGCGGCGCAAAGAGGGCGCAGTGCGGCTGGTCAGCGCCCAGAAGCTGGCCGACCGGGGCCGGGTGGAGGTCTTCGTCAAGGGCGAGTGGGGGACGGTGTGCGACGACATGTTCAACAGCAAGGCGGCGACCGTGGTGTGCCGCCAGCTGGGCTTCCCCGCGGCCCTGCGGGTGGCCAAGCGGGCGGAGCTGGGCCCGGGCGAGGGGCTGAGCATCCTGCTGGACGACGTGGAGTGCGAGGGCACGGAGAAGACCCTGCTGGACTGCAAGCGGGCCAAGATCGGCAAGCACAACTGCTCGCACCAGGAAGACGTGGGGGTGGTGTGCGGCTACGACGAGTACGAGGACAGCTGAGGGCCGGGACCCCCAGCGGGCCCCTCGGGCTTTCCCCGACGCCCCCTGGTGGAGGCTCATGAACTCGAAACAGAGAAGGCTAAAAACTGATAGGCGTACGGTCGAGCACCAGTTTGATTTTGAGCATCATCCAACACAGCCAAGTTTGTTTTTTTATTTGCTTGCAACCAATGTGGTGGAAATAACTTTTCAACCTGAGAACTTTTCACGTGAAAATCTGAAATATTGGAGTTTCATCCACATCCCTTTTCTTTCATTAAAACATATGCAATGGGAAGGTTACAATGCTCATTTCACCACATTAGATGCAATTAAGTACAAGAATAACTGGTTGCTGGTTGGTATTTTTTGACAGGATAGGAGAAGGTGCTTGTTTATACAAAACAACCAAAGAAAAATGAAGTTACTTAGCAGAGTAACTGTGGTTAATGTTTTTTCCTGCCTCCCCTGCTTCAGACTAGTGAGCTAACACTGAATGCCCAGCTCTAGGTAATGTCCCCTTATCAACACACCAGAGTGAAAACACAGCCATGCGATGAAAAGCATTTTTCTCACTAAATTATATCTACAAGTGCCTTGCTGGATATATCGAGTATTTTTCAATCAATTTTCAGCCTTTCAAGAGCTTCACCTAGTGTTGCCTTGGTAAAAATATTTAATTCACAAATATAATATTTTTTTATTCTGCCATGAATACTGAGGTACTTTTTCATGGTTTGATCAGTTATATTTTCAAAGATCATTTGCCTGAGAGCGATTCTGGCTGATCTTGAAGTTCTCCTGAACAGTTCATGAATAAAGATGAATGAGAAGCTCCTATTTAAGTGCCCTGCTTACAGGCACCAGCTAAGAAACAATGACTTTAATGGAGAAAAGCAGTGTCACTTTAATATTTGCTGTAAGTTTACATAATCAGTTTTACTGCTACTTCTCCTGGAAAGAGAGACATTTGAGTTTGCCCACCTTTCTCTGGCCCTAATGTGGTTGTCATGACAGAAGCCTAATTTGCACCCCCATGCTTAAAAATGCCAGGAGCTCCTTGGTAATTGGTGGCTTTTGCCATTTCTTGTGTAGTTCAAAAAATATTGCTGATGAGAACATACCATAACATATCACTGGTTCGCTTTTTAGAATAAAATGTTGAAAATATTCATATTCACTAGGGCTGGGACTGGGTTATTTTTCAATCAAAGGTGTGTCAACTCAATGAACATTGGTCAGAAATAAAATGTATATCTATTGCTATGGTATCTACTTGGAGCAAAATTTGGTTTAAACCTAGTGTAACACATGAAAATGTGTGGTTTTTTGTATTATTACAAAGAGAATATTGCTAATGAAGAAAATGCTGGACATTATTTGCTTTATTGTAAAAGCTGCTTTATTGTTTGCACACTGTATATTCCTAAGGCACAGGATGTCTTTGTAATTGATAAATTAAAAAGTAAAAAGAAAAGCTCAGATTATTGGAAATGTGTCCCAATTGTTTTAGAGCAACAGTGTCAAACATAAATGTGAACAGGTAACTACTCAGCAATCAAGAACCTATGGGACCACTGTCGGCATGCAAGCTTATTCCAGATTGGCTCTACAGCAGTCCCCGGTGGCAGGACCATTACCCAATGAGAAGAAGATCTTAATCTCCTGATCTTGACAGCCTCACCATGACAGTATGCTTACAAAAGTTATGGACACTCATGGCTGCCTTGGAAATCATTGGTTTAAACCGAAAGGCACGTTCCCAATAACACATACAGGCACAGCATTTGAAACAGCCCGCTATAAAAGGCTGTCGACCCAACATGGGGCTCTAACCCACAACCCTCAGATTAAGAGTCTCTAATAAACATAATCACTGCTTAATTCAGTGAGAGCAAATATGAACACATTCAATCCCTATGGCTGAACAAATTGGCTAAGGCAAATGAACATGAACATGTTCACTGACAAAGTACATAACCAAATGATTTTGTACGGACCTGACTATGGTACCAGCAGAACTGTTTCGTAGGACGTCCCTTAAATGCAAGCCTGAGCAAGCCTTCCACGTTTCACAGTTCCCTCTGTTTGCCCAAATATGGTCTGGACAGGAACAGGCGCATAACACCCTGCCCCACCCCCGAGGGACCCATCCTACTCCTCCAGGAATAGAGAAACTGCATAATATACTCCCCGTGATCTAGTAGTTCTCATAGTAATAAGATGTTTTTTTTATGACAGTGTGTGATCTTATGATTGTACCTGTTATTTCTATCTATGTGTATTTCTCTCCTCTGTGATCCAGGCACTTATGCAGGCATGCTTATCTATATAAATATACTTTAATTTCCAGTCCATATATACTTGTAAAAAGATCCCTCTGGCAATCCGGCATCAGGGGAGAACCTGCATAAGACTAGTACCTACATTACAGAGTGAAAGAAGGCATTTTAAGTAATGCATGTGCATGTAAATACTGGGGATGATGATAAATGTGGTGGACTGTGAATAAATAGCAACTGAAATGCAGGAGGTACTGTATGTTTTACATAGACAAGCACACTGAGCAGTTATGAGATGGTAAAAGGATGTTAAGATCACAACATGAAAACAGACCATGCCTGTTGACACCATGTCCTGGGTTTTCAGTCCTCCAGGCCAAGGGGTGTTGCTAGGTTGCAAGACTGTCCTGTGAGCAGGAGGCGACTGTGGTCTTGTTATATTGTCTTTCCAGCCTGTGCAATTTACGTCTGCATTGATGTGCAAGCAATGGAATTATTAGAGTCCAGAGTAAAAAAAAGAAAGGTGCAATTTGCTTTAAAATGTCAAACTTACAGTGTCACACACACACACACACACACACAAACACATGCACACACACACACACACACACGCAGGCATACACACTGGCACACAAACGCACACACCCAATGTGAATACTGTCCCATTCTATCCCATAGGAATGAATGCTCTACAAATCCAACAAACTTCTGGTTTTAGTTTAATGGATACAAACTAGCAACGTTGTTCACTTAAACTGAATTACATCCTAATTTTGCAGTCACATTGCATCTCTAGTATGTGCATTATTATTTACCCGTGTGAAAATGTTGATGTTTCATTTTCTATCAGAAATAGACCAACGTGAGGATAATGAAGGAGAACATGAGGGTGGGGAAGCTTCCGTCAAACATGAAGAAGAACCGTGTCCTGCAGAACATACCATGTGACAACTCTTCCCATTCCTCTCAAATTTTACTTTTCACATGCATTCTGTTGCCATTATCACTTTATCACTCAACATCTGTGCCTGACCTCACTAATTCTCTTGCGGCTGAATGGAAGCAAATCCCTGCAACCATGTTCCAATATCTAGTGGAAAGCCATCCCAGAAGAGTGGTAGTCAGCAAAGGGGGGACCAGCTTATTAATGCCCATGGTTTTGGAATGATGTTCAACAAGCACATATGGGTGTGATATATTCGGGTGTCCACATACTTTTGGCCATGTAGTGTATTTAGTGAGCTAATTATCAAAATGTTATTGCTAGCTAGCAGTTCTTTTGATATTTCATTATTAAAATTCCCTAACTAGCCATCTCCCATGTTGTTAATTCTTATTAAAATACTGAGCCATAGCAAATTAGCTTTTCCAGTATTACACCATGTTACATTCATTCAGCTGGCGGGCTATCTCAGCCTGGCTGGCATTACACTATGATCACAAAAGCTTCCATTACACTCTATTTTTCATTTACACAGCTAGCAGGCTAGCTAGCTTTGCTTTGGCCATTTCATTAAATCTGCAATGTGATACTATGCTACATAGCTGTTCCACCATTTTATGTTTCCAGCCAATAAGGTTGAGTTTGTCGGCTGTGACATCACCAGACATGTCTACTGAGCAAAATGCCTCTGGAAATGCATGTGGTTGTATAAATGGCACAGTCATCAAAAAAACAAAAAAACAAAAACAAAAGTAAACAGAAAAAAGATCTTTGCTTTGAAATTGATTTTAATGAGATCTTATAAGATTTCTTAAATACAGACATATTCATCAGAGTAATATTCAACACTGTACTAGTAAAATCATTTGGGATGGTTCTTTAAAGGAGAAAGCTTTTTTTTTTGTGGTGGGGGCATGGTAGGGGATGAAGTGGTCATTACTGTTAAAACAGCCAGTGTGGGCATCACAAAAAAAAAACAAAACAAAAACAAAAACAAAAGAAAACAAGAAGAAATATCATTGTTTTGCAATAGATTTTGATTAGATCTTATAAGATATCTTAAATACATACACATTCATCAGAGTAATATTCAACACTGTACTTATAAAATATTTTTTTTGTGTTTTGTCATGCGGTGGGGGTGTGGTAGGGGGAGGAGGGGGGTCAGTGCTGTTAAACAGCCAGTGCGGGCTCAGAACTTAAAGTCTGCTTCGGCCATGTCGATAGCCCAGGCAAACTTCTCTCTCTGGCTTTTATTGTAGATTTTGTCCACAGGCACATTCATGTTCATGCACCTGGAGAGAGAGAGAGAGAGAGAGAGAGAGACAGTAGAAGATTAAGCAGTCAGGCATGGATTCACCAGACACAGTCCACACACATTCACCCCTCTGCACTGTACAATTTAGATAGTTCAGAGAAAAAGGTGATGACTTCTGATTTTTATTCAAAATGTTTCCAGCATGGTGTGTGTGTGGCGTGTGTGAGTGAGTCTGCGTGTGTGTGTGCGCTCATCAGGCGAGGGTGATGCGGGGGTCCAGGTAGTTGAGTTTGGATGTTCCTAGGGCGATCTGTTTGCCCTCCTCTCTGTCTGTGGCCTGAATGTTCAAATTCAGTAACTGGTCCTCAAGGCGACGAGTGGCTTTCCGCTTTTTCTCAACGTCACTGAAACACACACACACAGTAAATTACACACACACACACACACATGAATGCACACATGCACGCACGCAGGCACGCAGGTACACACACACACACACACACACTCACACACACACACTTGTGAGGGAATAATGCACATGTGGGACACTCACACATGCAGCTTGTTGCCAGGGCAGCCCTTGGCATTCCATTTGGCCAGTGTCAGGTCTGTCTTGGCCTGGGCCAGGTCCTGTGTCTTACTGTTAATCTGCAGGAGCAGGAAAGAGAACATAGGAGCAAGAACAAGACACCGTCTTCATTCCTCCTCCCTCTATACTTCCCCTCAGTCTGTGCTCTACACCTCTTTTTCCTCCGTTAATCATATTCCCAGTGCTTATGGCTCCGCCCCCTTGTGTACCTTGGTCTGCAGGCTGGCCATAGACTGCTCAAAGCTCTTTGGCTCCGCCCGTTGGTGGTTACAGAGAACTGCAACTACGCAGTTTGCCCTGTTGCAGTTTGCCCTGTTGCCCTTCTCAGCTTGGCCATCTGATTCTATCAAGAGAGAGAGAGAGAGAGAGGGGGGGGGGGGGGGGGGGTTTGACTGTGATTAGGAGTGACTTTATTAGATGCACAGGTTTATATAATTGGATGTCGGTATGATTACATAACTCATATATGGTGCTTAATACTGTAGGGATGGGACAGGTAACAGGTAAGTGTACAGGTGTGTTAGATGGAGCAGAGGTGTAGATACTCACTGCAGGACAGTTCTGCCAGTCTTTTCTGCAGGGTTATGGAGGCGTTGTAGGTGCGAAACACTTTGGCGGTCAGACCACGCATCAGAGAACTGAGATACTTATTCAGAGTGGACGTCTGAGCAGGGATGAGAGAGTGGGAGTTATAGACACACACACACACACACAAAGAGATTCTCCATTCAGCTATAGATTTTTATAGACCTGGAGCACAGAACAACAGGACAGTGCATCGGAACCATTCCAGATAAACATAAACAAGAAACGTAAACGCAGCGCTGAGGAAACATTGAGGAAGCGTTCAGGCCGATGTCTAAACTCACCCTCTTGACGACGGGCACTCGGCTGCAGTAGCAGATGGAGTCTTTTCCCGGGAAGTCAAACTCCACCACGTACTCGTCCTCGCCCAGGTGCCTGTGCAGAGTGAGGTGCTCCACACGGAGGGAGCAGCAGCCCACCGTGTCCGCTGTCTCCCCGCCACCTTCTCGTTCCCCGCCCTCAGGGCCAGCTGCGGCGGCAAATCGAATCTCCGTTCGTTTCGTGATTCGGTCGTAACGATAACGCAGTGGACCTTAGCATCTCAAACTGAAGGGTGGCAGTCGTTTCCACGTCACACCTTCAGGCCATGTGCTCAGCCAATGACAGCAGAGACCTGTCTCAGACAGGAAGTCCCGCCCTCCACTCACCTTATCGATGAAGTAGAGAGCAGTGGCTCTCTGCCGTATTAGCATCTCTTTGGAATCCATGTCCTGGTAGTACTGGGACCGGATCTGGTCCACGTAGGAGCTCAGTCTCCGGGCCACCTCGTACTTCTCCCAGTCCTTCTCACCCTGGGCGGACAGTGCAAAAGGTTTACTTTGCCTGCTGTTGCATCACTTACTGGTCTATACTGGTCATATCTAGTGTGGTTTCTGTAGCAAACCGTTACTGCCTTGTGTGGGTTGGGTCCAACGTGTACCTTAAGCTTGGAGCTGGCATGAAGTGTGATATATTCGCAGGAGCTCTGCATGTTCTCTGTCCAGCTGGCCAGCCATGTAATGATGTTGTCATGGCGAACTTCCTTCCACCTGTGACCAGCAGGGGGCTCTGGGATTATGGATTATCTGTGGGGAGGGTGAGGGTGGCGTTTTCCTTATTCTACCAACATGCCCTCACTCCAGGCATGCATCACACATACCAACATACCCTCACTCCCAGAATGCATCACATTTAGGAACATGCCCTCACTCCCAGCATGCATCACACGTACCAACATGCACTCACTCCCAGAATGTATCACACGTACCAACATGCCCTCACTTCCAGAATGTATCACACGTAACAACATGCCCTCACTCCCAGAATGTATCACATTTAGCAACATGCACTCACTCCCAGAATGTATCACATTTAGCAACATGCCTCTAACTCCCAGCAGGCTTTACTCCCACCATGCCTCTAGCTCCCAGCATGCCTCTTACTTGCTGCAGTTGATGATGACATCCTCAGGCTGAATCCTCCTCTTCAGCATGCCGTTTGGGGTGGTCCCCTCGGCCACGGAACAGGCCTGGGGGCTCAATCTGGAAGTTTCCAATGCGCTCTGGTCCAGAGTGCAGTAGCCATACTCTTCAGTAAGCCTCTCACTGGCCGCTTTGATGGCCTGAAAACACACAAGTAGTAACAAGTGAACACTGGGAGCGGGTGGGTCAGGTAGAGAGGAAAAGGAAATACTGAAGAATGACCCGAGCTGTCAGACTTAACCCCGTCCACCTGGTGATGATGCCACGCCTACCTGTTTCTCCTCCTTGCACATGTTGGGCCTCCACCCTCCTCTTATGCAGGTTGAACAGCTCCCCAAAATCATACTTATCCAGGTCAATTATCAACATGCTCTCCTCTGGAGTCATCTCCTGTTCAGAGAAACATAACCAAGGAACCGATTAACAAAGGGCTGAACAAATCATCCCACCAAAATCAATTAAACACGGACAGCCAAGCCTCCATCACCCCCCCCCCCCCCCAACCCCCTTCTCCCCCCGTTTCTCACCTTTCTCCAGTCTGTAGAAAGTTGTTACGGATAACCTCTTTGGCAGTGTACTCATGGTCCAGCATCTGAGCGTAGAAGAAGGCCACTTCCTCTGCATGGGGATTCAGTTTCACTGCTCACCCTGAGGCCAGAGCACACACACACACACACACACACACACACACACACACACACACACACACACACACACACACACACACACACACACACACACACACACACACACACACACATTTCCTCAGGTAACAACACACACTCATCTTTCCCTAGACATGCAAACATGCAAAGTCAAGTGGTTTCTAGCTACGTCTCCGTGCTCACCATCATAGTAGAAACTGACACCATCGGGAAGGGGCTGGTGTTCTGCGATGAACAGCGGTCCCCTGTGTTCAAGGAACTTCCATTTGTACCTTCCTCTGTACCATCTCCGCTGCTGGTTTCCTTCTTCTTCCTTCATAATCTTAATGGGTCTCATGGGTTTACTGTCCTGTCCGGGCTTCTTTTTCAAAGACAGCAGGCAGCCTGGTGTCCTCCTTCTGCTTCTGCTATGGTAAGAGCAAGAGTAAGCTGTTACATAGAGTTTCCCCCATTCTTGAATTCATCTTTCTGAGCTACGTGTGTGTGTGTCTGTACAGTGTGTGTGTGTGTGTATACACACCTTCATAGTATCAGCAAACTTGTTGCTCTCTTCCATGAGTCTCCATTTCTCCTTCAGATCCCCTTCTCCTGGCGGAGTCCTCCTTAAGCTCCTCTTGCAGGACCTCGCTCTTTCTTCTCTTCTTTGTTTTTGTCCCTTTTGGCTTCATATTCATAACCATAACTCATTCTGAAGCTCCGCCTCTTTTTTCTCCTTGTCAGTCTCATGAAGCCCCACCTCTTTGCGCTTTTTCTTCTTCACCTTTTTTCGGAGCTCCACTTCTTTCTCCTTTTTCATCAGCTCATTGGACCCCACCTCATTTTTCTCTGCCTCTAGCAGGGAATTTTTAGCTTCTTTCTCTCCCTCTGGAAGCCCCACCTCTTTTTGTGCCTGAAGCTCCGCTTTTTTTTCTCTTTTGAATAATCTTTTTTCTCCTTGTCAATCTTGTGAAGCCCCGCCTCTTTTTGTGCCTTCTCAATAACCTCCTCCTGAAGCCCCGCCTCTTTTTGTGCTTTTTTAATCTCCTCCCCTGAAACCCTGCCTCTTTTTTCTCCTTAATAACCTCCTTCTGAAGGCCCGCCTCTTTTCTCTCCTTAATCATTGTCATTTTTCTTCTTCTTTATCATCTCCATCAGAAGCTTTAGCTCTTTTTGCTCATTCTGAGTAATCTCCTCCTGAAGCTCTGCCTCTTTCTGTGCCACAGTAATCATCTCTGTCTGAATCCCCACCTCTTTCTTCTGCTGAATCACTTCCTTCAGAAGCTCTGCCTGTTTTGGCCCGTTCTTACCAATCAGCTCCTGAAGCTCCACTTCTTTCTGTGCCACAGTAATCATCTCCGTCTGAATCCCCACCTCTTTCTTCTGCTGAATCACTTCCTTCAGAAGCTCTGCCTGTTTGGCTCATTCTTACCAATCAGCTTCTGAAGCTCCGCCTCTTTGGGCCCTTTCTAATCTTCTGAAGGTCCGCCTCTTTTGGCTGTTTCTTAGAAATCTTCTGATGCTCCGCCTCTTTTAGCTCTTTTCGCTTTGCTTCTTTTTGCTTCTTAATTTTCACCAAATGCTTCTTTAAACCTGGGTCTTTCTCCTCTTCAGTGTCCTTTGTTTTCTTCTCAAGCAGGTCCTCATCCTCATTGCTTTTTCTCTTCTTAGTTTTTGATGAGGCCTTAGCGATCTTGCTCTGCAGCTCTGCCTCTTTGGGCCCTTTCTTAGCAATCTTCTGAAGGTCCGCCAGTTTTGGTTGTTTCTTAGCAATCTTCTGAAGGTCCGCCACTTTTGGTCGTTTCTTAGCAATCTTCTGAAGGTCCGCCACTTTTGGTTGTTTCTTAGCAATCTTCTGAAGCTCCGCCTCTTTTAGCTCTTTTTGCTTTGCTTCTTTTTGGTTCTTAATTTTCATCAAATGCTTCCTTAGACCCGGGTCTTTCCCCTCTGCAGTATTCTTTGTTTTCTTCCTGAGCTCCTCCTCATCCTCATCACTCTTTCTCTTCTCATTTGTTGGCCCGGCGTCTTCCTCGCTCTGCTTTTTCAAAGCCAGCCTCCTCTTCATCTCTATCTTCCAGATTTTCCTAAGCCGCTTTCTCTCTTCTTCCTTATTCCCCCTCTTCACCTTCCCTGGCCCCGCCTGTCACTCTCCCTGCATCCTCCTTTTTTATCCTCCATCTCAATCTCCTCTTTTTTTGGGCTAGCCTCACCCTCCACCTTTTCCCCCTCCCTTTTTTTTTTATCACCCTTCTCTTCCACTCTCTTCTTTTCCATGTCCCCCCCTTCTTTCTCTCCTCTTCCACCTCTCCATCCTCGCCTTTTCCTTTCTTTTTCGGGCTGAGGGGTGAGATTAGCTGTTGGCTTCATACCAGCTAACAGTGTCTAAACATATTGTTGAAGAGCAGCCCTAAGTGGAGACTAAATTAGGCTACTGCTGATTGACCAGAAGAAGGACTGTTCAAGTTTAAATTAATTTGACTGAACTGAATTTTATTTCAAATCACTTATTTGCACTTAACCTGCTATATTGCTTATCTATGCAATAGCCTCAAATAGGACAGAAGGATTGCAGGAGCAGCCAGGCTATCTGATTACCGCGTATATAAGGCGAAAGACTTTCCATTGTTTCGACTTGGGAAGTGTTTATCAACCGTTGTACATTCAATTGTGAAACTCAAAATGTCGTGTATAAAATTAAAATACAGGGGAAAAAAATAATACGGTTTTGTTAACTTAATATTTAAATATTTAATACTCCTATTCCCACTGTCCATATCCCCCATCTGTACAGGCTGGTACTATTTGCTGTTAATATTTAACACTATGTTTAATATTATGTGTATTTTTATTAGTGTGATTTTCTTGATATATTTTAGATATTTTCGATATTTTGCTCTTGCTTCTACGTAGTTGCTGCCTGCCATGTCACAAGAATTTCTTTGCTCAGAATGACCTGTGTTATACTGTGCACTTGACAAATAAAAACACTTTGACTTTGAAAAAAAAAAAAAAAAAACTTGAGCGGTTGGCAAGTTCCTAGCCGTCGAAGCCATTTTTCTTTCTGCATTCACACATTCTCGTATTTTACTGCCAGTTCTGAGATATCCCAATACAAGTTTGTAGTCCTAATACCCGGAAATAAGTTTGCGTTTTTGAGCCGTCGAGATTCCAATGCTTTCTCCCCATAGGGATTTCGTTTTCTGCTGAAAATAAGGTATGTGGTTAACGTAAACCGTAAGCGTTTCAGGATTTGTATCTCCATTAATATCTCAACAGTGGGTTTCGAAGCTGCAATGTGCTTTTAAACTAAGTTTTTACAACAACGGTCGCTTTCTGGCAGCTGTCTAAAAAACGAAATCCTTATGGGGGAAAAGCATTGGAAATATGCCGAGGGAACCCATGGCGAAAGAAGCGTCCCCGTTTGGCCTACAAAAAGACGTAATCACTGTAACATTATATCCATGTTCCCGTTAGCCTGGTGAAGTGATGGAACAGGCATTCCTTATTTGGGTGTATAATTACGTCACGCTTCAGTGGTCTATTTCGGCCACTCCCATATGACATGATGCGGCGTAAATACCGTAGTTTACTAGTGTGGTTTTTTGAACACAACCTGTGTTCTAACTACAAACGTTTCGTCTGATGACATCTCCCTGCATTCTACACCTCCCCACTGTGACATCACAGAAGCTATGAATCTTTGGAATTATATGAAGCCTGAATGTTCATGTTCAAATAATGCTGATAGTCAATAGCCCAGTTTTTGCTCCTCACCCCAAATGAAGATTGAGCACTGTTAGCTATAGTATGTTATACATGTGGAATAGCTGGCCTTTACATTGGAGGGTAATTGAATTGACACAGTAATGGCAACATGCAGAAATACAATATTATTATTATTATTATTATTATTATTATTATTATTATTAATACAAACATTTCATGTATTATTATATTTAATTGGCATGTACTCTTTCACAGAGAGACTGGCTGTTAGTGTTATGATTTGTCATTGTCACAGAGATAGATCTCATCTAATCTTTTAGCAATTAGTTATATTTACAGCTAAATCAGTTCTGATGAATTAATAAAAGCTTGGACACACTGTTCAAGGTGAAGCCGAAGGGTTATACTCACAGAGAAGGAGGCCACGGTCCCAGAAAATCAACAAGTACAAGTTTTGATGCCATTATCCTCCTTTTTCTTGAAATAAAATACTCATGACTATAAAAGCAGTTACCAACAGTGTGTAAAATGTCCAATCTGACAATCAGTTGATAATAGTTAGCATTTTATCACATCTTCCACTGTGACATAATAGAGATAAACAATACTGAACATTCTAACCTACTTGAACATTCTATTTCTTTATGGTTTTCTTGTCAGAATTTCTACTGTTTTCAGGCCTGTACTTTGTAACATCAATTTGTTTAATGGTTTTCAACATGAAAGCTAATACGCATATACAATAATGCCAAGCATAAATACATCTCTAAACACATACAGCACATGCAAAAATATTTCTTCCTAAAATTATATTAAAGGAATATATTGTCAATGGCATGCTGAAGCAAAAACTATTCCGTGTTTGAAAGAAACTCAATAAGCATGGTTCCAAAGCAATACTACCCCTTGGTTTCTACATTTCTGTGACCTGTCCTGGACTTCTTCATCTTGCCATTTCAAATGGATGTAGTCTTAACATTCACACAACAGTGATGCCAAGAAACAAGTGGCTAACTCAGTCAGTTAATATCAATAATTGTGTAGGCATACAATTTCTGGTAAATGCTAAATATGGGATGGTATATATATATATATATATATATATATATATACACACACATATATATGTGATAATTAGAGCACAAAGCTGATTCTGTTTCCTAAAACTTGTTTTTGTTCCTAGATGATTTCAACAAAGTAACTCTGTCTATGAAAAGGGGCCAGGAATTCACAGATTACATCAACGCCTCCTTCATAGACGTAAGCACCCATCCACAGCCCTAATAAGCCATGCTGGCTTTCACTGCATGTACAGTACCAGGCGTTCACCGGTCTGCTTGGTGAAGTTCATTTCCTGGTTTGTGCTCGGAACGTCCCACTGGACACTAGGCCCTCATTTTATTCTGGAAAAGTCATTGCATTTCTTTTTCAAGGAACTTTAGTCTTTCAAGCCCCCTACTGACATGTAAACTAGAAATGTTAAAAGTGAGAGGAGAACTGTGACATTTCTCTGTAAAAACTGCAGTTTAACTGAAAGTGTGAGCAGGAAGTGCGTGGAGATGACATAAGATGTGTGTGGAGAGCTCATACGAGGTTATAACGT
Organism: Anguilla rostrata; assembly: GCF_018555375.3. Taxonomy (NCBI): domain Eukaryota; kingdom Metazoa; phylum Chordata; class Actinopteri; order Anguilliformes; family Anguillidae; genus Anguilla; species Anguilla rostrata. The sequence continues at coordinate 2,865,622 of NC_057944.1, forward strand.
GGTATAGGCGGTGTGGCTCTGAGTTGTGTAACTGTGCTGCTGTGTAACTCTGAGCTCATGATGCTGTGCTGGTCTTGAGCAGGGCCACAGGCAGAAGGATCACTACATGGCCACGCAGGGCCCCCTGGCCCAGACGGTGGAGGACTTCTGGAGGATGGTGTGGGAGTGGAGGTGCCACTCTGTCGTCATGCTGACCGAGCTGCAGGAGAGGGAGCAGGTGGGTGAGCCGGGCTGCGGACAGAGCCTCTTCATAAAAATGATAAGAGAATAAGCGCATAGCCATAGTAACGCACACAGGCCGCAGCTATTTATAGCGTCTAACGGCAAACGTTTCTCTTAAGAAACAGGAAGCGGACATGCTAAGTGCACATTTTATGGCGCGAACAGTTTTGGGATGACAAACGTGCAGTTCAATGCTCCTTGCTCTCGCGACTTTTTATTGGGTGAATGGCATAAGTACGTTTACGACGTGCTTTTCTGACTCTGACGCACCCACGTCAAACTCAACAGTCGAAGTGGCCTTGCCCTTTTTAAAACGTAACGGCAGACAGTCAGCTAGCCTCGAGTTCGTTCTGCAATCGTTCGTTCAGGCTGATGGGCTTTTCCGCACCGGACTGTCAATCACATTGTAAAAAATCACAGAACCGCTCAACTCTATGGTTTTGGCTCCAAATCGACAACATGGCCGCGCCCGCCACTGAGCTTCAAAACGTGTTTTACAGACCCACGGAGAGGCAATGGGTGACGTCACAGTAGCTTTGTCCATATTTTTTACAGTCTCTGGTCTCAACGCTCGCTAAAGGCATGGCGACGCTAAGAGCAAGCGCAGTTGCGCAGCGGCGATCGGCTGGGAGCGCGCGGTCGGGAAGCGAGGCGGCGGGCGCTCTGCCTGAGCCGTGCGAGCCGTGCTCTGCTCTGGCGGGGACGTACTGGCTTCCGGCGTGCGCGTGCTGACATTCCGGCTCCACTCGCTCCAGTAGCCGTGGCCTTCCTCGTGCATGCACCGCACCTGCACCACGTAGTCCGTGTAGGGCTCCAGGTACTGCAGTCTAAAAGACTTTATGCCGCCTACCGAATCACTAGGAGGGACCTAGGACAGAAAATCAATACATTTAATGACAATCAAGAATATTTTCATATTTCATAGGAATACCCTTTATATTTATATATAAACAATCACATATTATTCCGGGCCATCCCAGAACTGTAGCTTTTTGCAGATTTGTCCTAAATATTTCGGGTAAAACCATCACAAAATGTTACTTATGACATGGGACACATTCTCAGCGAGATGAGCAATGATCATACGTACACATGATATAGCATCTGCAATAACCCAAGGAGGCCACACTCAATTTTATGAATAGCAACCTGTCAATTGCTGCTGGCTGATAGTAATATGGATTTTCCAGGACAGTCTACAATACCATGTGCTGGAACAAGTTTAACGAAGTTTAGGCTGAATGTAATGTATACTGAAAACTTGCTGAGTAATTGCGAGGCATGTGCATGTATTCAAAGTCCACTTGTTTCTCGTTAAAAGCTAACATATGCCTTTTGCTTTCGGTATGTGTGCACATATGCAGTAATACCTATCCGATTATTTGTGGAAGAGAAACACGAGTGTGTAGTGCCTGCATATCTACCTGCGACCACATGTGGGCCCCAGCTGGGCAGTAGCGGATGTTGTACTTGAGGGTGATGTAGACATCTTCAATGGGGTGTTCCCAACGCACAAGCAGAGATGTGGGAAACCCCTCCTCAGAGACCACTTCCACATTGTTCGGGGGGTCGGTTTTCACTGCAGGACGGGACAGGCGTGATTAGCGGTGTGGGTACAGATAATGCTAAAACCAAAGCCGGGCCGACCGCAGCGTACCGATGTATTCTGAATCCAGGATCACCACATCCGATCGGACCTTCCCCAGCGGGTTCTCCACCTCCACGCTTATATTCAGCACCGTGAACATAGGGTAGACCCTGAAGACTACAGACCCCCTGTCTCTCCTGGCTGCAGCTCTGTATTTCTCTCCATTCACAATACTGAGGGGGGGAAAAAACGAATGACATCATCGTAATCAGAAAAGGATAATAGATATCTTCAGGTGCAATTCAAATAAACATTATTTATTTTTTCATATTAAAGAAACATGTTAAGAATATTAATCTGTATCTGTTCAAATGTAATCATTGGACATCTGTGAACATTAAGGAATAAGGACAGAGACAGTCTTTTGATCACCTTATACATGGTGTTCAGATACCCTCAAGGCCAACAGTACTGTTAAAAGTCTATCTTTTTACCTGATTGGTTAACTGACTGATTGATGTCACAGACTGGGCAGACCATTCACTCACCTGAAGGCCCACCAGTCCCAGGTTACAAGGAGAAGCATGAGAATCTGGCATCCACGGGCAAATTTGAGTATCCTTGTTGTAAAGTGCAAGGAGAAAGTCTAGACAATACCTTTTGTTTGCTACACATGCCTCAAGGCTACAATGACAGGACATCAGCGGTGAATCAAGCCTGTAAACTTTTAAGAAAAGAGCCCAGTTCCCCAGCCATTCTGCTACACTCCTGCCCACGTACTGTACAATACCAGTAGAGGTAAAAGTTCACATTGGTGTAAAGTTTTTGGAAGCATTGCATTTTTAAAGGAAAACGTACGTTTCGACAAGCAGTGTGTATGTGGTGTTGAGAATGGGGTCTCTCTCCCCAGGATTCCAAAAGCAGGTCATGATGGGGGAAAGACCCTTGCCAGACTGAAGCACGATGCATGACAAATTGTCTGGCTTTTCAGGGGGATCTGAAAAAAATTCATAGTGCAGCACATTTTAAGAATAATATGAAACATACTGAACAGTTTAATAATTTAATTACCATCAAAGAACAAGAGGACTACTGCCTGATACTGTCAGGGTTCTGTTGTCTTCTGTGTCTTCCCCCTGTGTTGTTTCTCTGTTGGGCCGCCAGATGGCGGTACCTTGGTTTTGTGTTCTGTTAATTGTTTTATTGGTTCTCGTTATCCCATTATTAGTTGCGTTTTTGTCTCGTGTTCCCCTCCCTCTCTGTGGCTTGATTGCTCATTGTGCCCTCCTGTGTCTCGTCTGCGTCGCCCCTATTTAAGTCTCCCTCTCCCTCACTCAGGCGCTGGATCCTTTTGTTTCGTTACCTGTTTGTGGTTTGTTTCCTGGTTCCTGCCTGCCTGCCTGCCTGCCTGCCTGCCTGCCTGCCTGCCTGCCTGCCTGCCTGCCTGCCTGCCTGCCTGCCTGCCTGCCTGCCTGCCTGCCTGCCTGCCTGCCTGCCTTGCCTGTTTGTTTCCGTGACCTGTTTGTTTCTGTGCCTGCCCTGTTTTCCCCTGTTTTTGGGTTTTTGTATTTTCTTTTTGTTTTTTCTTGAAGATTTTTGTTGTTTGTAGTATTCGCCCTGTGAGGCTTTTTGTTCCCCATTTTAGTTTATTAAAGTCTTTTGTTTTCCCCATTTTTGGACTTTTGTGTTTTTACTCTGCACTTGGGTCCATTCCCGCCCCCTCGCCTGACAGATACACACTAAATAATGTCAGTAGTCACTGCCCGACAGAATCCATTGCTTTTACAGCAACAAAACCATAATATCAAAAATAATATGGATATAAGAACATTCATAATATATGCCTGACATGCATATAGTTATGAATGCTTTTCAAGATGATTATAATCCTGGCAATTATTATTTTCTTTACATTACTAATTTCATAACTAACCAATCGAGTGAACATGTAGAATTTCTATGCACGTTCCACAACTTATACAAAGCATCACAGAGCACACCACACATCAGCACTTCATTGGGGAAGGGTAACTTTTACAGTGATACTTACACCCTACAGTGAAAAACAAGCAGTGCACATTCCTAATGCCCATGTTTGAGGGAGAGCGGGCTAAGACGTTGCACTTCAGAGGGTTCTCCAGCTCCCTGGTGACGTTGACGGTCACGCTGACGGTGGAGTCATTGATTCTGGTGTAGAGCTCCTCGGGCACCCGCGTGTTCCTAAACTCCCAGAATACGTCCTTGGCGGTGGCTCCTGTCTCTCTCATCCCGTCCTCAGACAAGACGCAGGTGGCGGTGAAGGACTGGCCCACTTCCAACACTGGGGACTCGGGGTACGTCTTCCCACAGCAAAAGTTAATATGAGCTGCAGAACTAAACTTAAACCATGAACCCTGGATGACCCTACCAACCATTGAAAATGTGGCAGCTCATCAGAAACTATTGTAACTACCTAAAATACCCTTCATTGCACATGAAAACATGCTAAAATGCACATGCGCTACAACTGAAAAAAAAAACCCAAAGAACTATTGTTCAACAACTAGCAGTGATATAACACAAAGCAGCACACTTCCTGGCAAAATAAATGTACAGGGCATGTTTAAAGGAAAGTAAACTAATGGCTATCCTTTGTGTGCCAAAGAAAAAATGTACAAAATATTCAATTATTCTTTAGTCACCTGGAAATGAGATCAATATGACTGAAATGAACATTATGTAACACACGGCAGCTGACAGCCCTTAAAATAGGGAATGTCCATACTCACCTTCCAGATCAGCCTCACACACCTCTCAGGGCTGCCTTTTGACGAGGTGATGATTCTGCATAAGTCAGGTGCACTGGAGGGTTCTGAGTAACATAAGAATGATAAGAGAATAAGCGCATAGTCATAGTAACGCACACAGGCCGCAGCTATTTATAGCGTCTAACGGCAAACGTTTCTCTTAAGAAGCAGGAAGCAGACATGATAAGTGCACATTTTATGGCGCGAACGGTTTTGGGATGACAAACGTGCAGTTCAATGCTCCTTGCTCTCGCGACTTTTTATTGGGTGAATGGCATAAGTACGTTTACGACGTGCTTTTCTGACCCTGACGCACCCACGTCAAACTCAACGGTCGAAGTGGCCTTGCCCTTTTTAAAACGTAACGGCAGACAGTCAGCTAGTCTCGAGTTCGTTCTGCAATCGTTCGTTCAGGCTGATGGGCTTTTCCGCACCGGACTGTCAATCACATTGTAAAAAATCACAGAACCGCTCAACTCTATGGTTTTGGCTCCAAATCGACAACATGGCCGTGCCCGCCACTGAGCTTCAAAACGTGTTTTACAGACCCACGGAGAGGCAATGGGTGACGTCACAGTAGCTTTGTCCATATTTTCGCTAAAGGCACGGCGGCGCTAAGAGCAAGCGCAGTTGCGCAGCGGCGATCGGCTGGGAGCGCGCGGTCGGCAAGCGAGGCGGCGGGCGCTCTGCCTGAGCCGTGCGAGCCCTGCTCTGCTCTGGCGGGGACGTACTGGCTTCCGACGTGCGCGTGCTGACATTCCGGCTCCACTCGCTCCAGTAGCCGTGGCCTTCCTCCTGCATGCACCGCACCTGCACCACGTAGTCCGTGTAGGGCTCCAGGTACTGCAGTCTAAAAGACTTTATGCCGCCTACCAAATCACTAGGAGGGACCTAGGACAGAAAATCAATACATTTAATGACAATCAAGAATATTTTCATATTTCATAGGAATACCCTTTATATTTATATATAAACAATCACATATTATTCCGGGCCATCCCAGAACTGTAGCTTTTTGCAGATTTGTCCTAAATATTTTGGGTAAAACCATCACAAAATGTAACTTATGACATGGGACACATTTTCAGCGAGATGAGCAATGATCATACGTACACATGATATAGCATCTGCAATAACCCAAGGAGACCACACTCAATTTTATGAATAGCAACCTGTCAATTGCTGCTGGCTGATAGTAATATGGATTTTCCAGGACAGCCTACAATACCATGTGCTGGAACAAGTTTAACGAAGTTTAGGCTGAATGTAATGTATACTGAAAACTTGCTGAGTAATTGCGAGGCATGTGCATGTATTCAAAGTCCACTTGTTTCTCGTTAAAAGCTAACATATGCCTTTTGCTTTCGGTATGTGTGCACGTATGCAGTAATACCTATCCGATTATTTGTGGAAGAGAAACACGAGTGTGTATTTCCTGCATATCTACCTGCGACCACATGTGGGCCCCAGTTGGGCAGTAGCGGATGTTGTACTTGAGGGTGATGTAGACCTCTTCAATGGGGTGTTCCCAACGCACAAGCAGAGATGTGGGAAACCACTCCTCAGAGACCACTTCCACATTCTTCGGGGGGTCGGTTTTCACTGCAGAACGGGACAGGAGTGATTAGTGGCGTGGGTACAGATAATGCTAGAACCAAAGCCGGGCTGACCGCAGCGTACCGATGTCTTCTGAATCCAGGATCACCGCATCCGATCGGACCTTCCCCAGCGGGTTCTCCACCTCCACGCTTATATTCAGCACCGTGAACATAGGGTAGACCCTGAAGACTACAGACCCCCGGTCTCTCCTGGCTGCAGCTCTGTATTTCTCTCCATTCACAATACTGAGGGGGGGAAAAAAACGAATGACATCATCGTAATCAGAAAAGGATAATAGATATCTTCAGGTGCAATTCAAATAAACATTATTTATTTTTTCATATTAAAGAAACATGTTAAGAATATTAATCTGTATCTGTTCAAATGTAATCATTGGACATCTGTGAACATTAAGGAATACGGACAGAGACAGTCTTTTGATCACCTTATACATGGTGTTCAGATACCCTCAAGGCCAACAGTACTGTTAGTCTATCTTTCTACCTGATTGGTTAACTGACTGATTGATGTCACAGACCGGGCAGACCATTCACTCACCTGAAGGCCCACCAGTCCCTGATTACAAGGAGAAGCATGAGAATCTGGCATCCACGGGCAAATTTGAGTATCCTTGTTGTAAAGTGCAAGGAGAAAGTCTAGACAATACCTTTTGTTTGCTACACATGCCTCAAGGCTACAATGACAGGACATCAGCGGTGAATCAAGCCTGTAAACTTTTAAGAAAAGAGCCCAGTTCCCCAGCCATTCTGCTACACTCCTGCCCATGTACTGTACAATACCAGTAGAGGTAAAAGTTCACATTGGTGTAAAGTTTTTGGAAGCATTGCATTTTTAAAGGAAAACGTACGTTTCGACAAGCAGTGTGTATGTGGTGTTGAGAATGGGGTCTCTCTCCCCAGGATTCCAAAAGCAGGTCATGATGGGGGAAAGACCCTTGCCAGACTGAAGCACGATGCATGACAAATTGTCTGGCTTTTCAGGGGGATCTGAAAAAAATTCATAGTGCAGCACATTTTAAGAATAATATGAAACATACTGAACAGTTTAATAATTTAGTTACCATCAAAGAACAAGAGGACTACTGCCTGATACACACTAAATAATGTCAGTAGTCACTGCCCAACAGAATCCATTGCTTTTACAGCAACAAAACCATAATATCAAAAATAATATGGATATAAGAATATTCATAATATATGCCTGACATGCATATAGTTATGAATGCTTTTCAAGATGATTATAATCCTGGCAATTATTATTTTCTTTACATTACTAATTTCATAACTAACCAATCGAGTGAACATGTAGAATTTCTATGCACGTTCCACAACTTATACAAAGCATCACGGAGCACTCCACACATCAGCACGTCATTGGGGAAGGGTAACTTTGACAGTGATACTTACACCCTACAGTGAAAAACAAGCAGTGCACATTCCTAATGCCCATGTTTGAGGGAGAGCGGGCTAAGACGTTGCACTTCAGAGGGTTCTCCAGCTCCCTGGTGACGTTGACGGTCACGCTGACGGTGGAGTCATTGATTCTGGTGTAGAGCTCCTCGGGCACCCGCGTGTTCCTAAACTCCCAGAATACGTCCTTGGCGGTGGCTCCTGTCTCTCTCATCCCGTCCTCAGACAAGACGCAGGTGGCGGTGAACGACTGGCCCAATACCAACACTGGGGACTCGGGGTACGTTTTCCCACAGCAGAAGTTAATATGAGCTGCAGAAGTAAAGAACAGAAATCTGCTGCTTTTAACTTTTTCTCGATGGATGCAATGTAAAATATTTGGTTATTTTTTCCAGAACAGCCTATTTTGTTTGTGTTCCCACTAAAGGCGCTATTCTACGCTTTTAGTAAATACCGCTAGCATGAGCACTTTATATTTCCCTTTCAGACATTTAAAACATACTCACCGGAGTGAGAGACCATGCACACCAGGACCAGGAGCAGCAGTGCTACATGGGAAACGTCCATCTTGCTGGCACTGTCACTGTCTGAGGGGAGATGCATGCATGTCAAGTCTTGAACACTAGCTGAGCCGCCAAAAGGAAAACGGAATAGACAGAGTGGATGGAAATCCACTCTGGCTTTGCTAACATTAAATCATGCTAGCAAAGCCGCATGTGAATACACAATAATTACAGGAATACGTTTCTATAACTCCACCCTCCTGAGTTCCAGGCAGACCCCTGGAACCCATCAATTCTGGTAAAGTGTGTTTTTTTTCCTCCAAAAGCCAATAATTGAAACAACATTTTCTTGAAAATGTTTTTATTCTCTCCATAGCCACTGGCCACAGCAGTAATGGGGAGTCCGGGGACAAAATGTAAAAGGTAGTAAAGAGATCAAAACTGTCAGGACCATATCCGTATTCTCTGAACAATGTGTCTACAATAAGATGTCAGAACAATGATTTAAAACTTCCCCTCATTCCCCCGTTTACAGGTGGTGGTGGTGGGGTTTGGCATACTCAGCAAAACAGCCAAAGTCTGTGCCAATTCAGTTGTGTAATACAGTATTATTCAAGTTCAAGGAAACAATTATATTCAGGATGCTAATGTTTGAACCTTTATTCCAAATTGCTGGAACAGTTTCAAAGTGGAATAGTGGATAAGGACAGTGGGTTACAAGTTTCACAGTATGTTTGAAAGTGCATTTTGTTCTCCTGAATTAGTTTATTTTTTATATGAACTATTCCAGCACATTTTGATCAACTCGATTTACCGATGTATTTTTCTTTTTATTTCATCAGTAGGCTAACTACTGTAGGCTGATTATCTTCAAGGCTAGAAAATGTTCCATATAGTAACTGCTTTAAGTCATTGGAACGCTGTGGTTATATCTTCTTATGAGTGTTTTAAATAACCATGTTTAAACGAGCATTTCTCAACCATAAAACATTACACCTATCAATATTGTGCCTCGACGTCAATATCTCAGTCTCGACACCCCATCGGACTAAAAATTTGCTATTTTTCATCGCACAGCCGATGACGACAATAGTCCGTTCAGGGCAGTGTGACACACGACGAGCTCATGATTCGTTGATACGACTGCCATTCTGCATAAACATGTGCGTCATTTTTTCGACCAGAATTCCCGTTAATCTCCTCCCATTAGCGTGAAATATTCCTTTCAGTGTGCTTGTTTGGTAATGTGCTGGGAACCGATAGGCTAAACACAGAATTTGCCCGTATGTGCGGAATGGGATATTATGATCGCCTGAAATGTTATCTTCATAAGTAAATTTAACGTATAACCCAATGAATTGAAACTTGTGTTGCGTTTTCAAAATGAAATATGTAGTTAACAATAAATAATTAAATGCACATTCATAGCTGTATCCGGATTACTACGAGTAGCCTACAGTTAAATATTTTAGGTTAATGTCTTTATGTGAACGTCAAATGATCAGATCCGCAGTTAGTTGTCAGTTGTCGGCGAAGAAACCAACCATGCTGTCAATAGCACAATGCCGCGCGTTTCCCGCCCCAACCATATATATGTCTATATATATATATATATATATGTATATGTACAACGATAACTCCCGGGAAAAGAGCCTCCTAGTAGCGACGCATTGAAATGCGCGAGCGAATTGGAGGAAGTCCATCCTCCTTTTGTATACACACTCGACTCCAAGCGAAATTTGAAGATGAATCATTTAACTGGAATAGTGCTTCTGGGAAATCCCACTGCTTCACCTTGATCAACGCTGGACAGTAAACATGAAAGCCACTAGGCGTGATGCTTTTTCATGTTTTGTACGAACATTTCACTTACAACTATTATTTAAAAATAGTATGACATATGTCACCCCATAATAATATATGACTTTTTTCATAACTAGTTTTGCCAGTTGATACCTTTTTACAATTATTATACATTTGCGAATTAAATTTATTAAATGTCACAAGGACCAAACGGCTTAATGTACATCCACCACAATCTGAAATATAATGTTGGCTTGGGTAGATACTGTTTTGAAATAAATAAATTGTATTATTGCATGAAGTAGAGTATAATCTCCAAAATTGTGGAGAAATGTTTAATGTATGGTTGTAACTTTTTGAATATTTTCAAAAAATGTTTGCGGTGATGGAAATGACAGGGTGCTGTGGAAATGACATTGTCTTGCGGAAATGACAATTAATGAACACGAATGTAGAAAATATTAAATTGAAAACAGTAGAAACATTTATTTGAAACATTTTTGTTGAACTGTCGTGAGACAAAACTGCTTTTACAATGCAAAATAATGGCAAGGCAAAAATGTACATAAGCAATGATACATCAAAATTACATCAAATAATTGTGAGAGTTGGATGTATATTTTAAAAATTTGAATTGGTCTCTTAGATGAACAGTTGTGTATGAGGTACTGTATAGAACTTTAACAACACCCAGTGGAAATGTACCTCATACTTTCAATGCATAGTGTGCGTAAAATGTGTGTGTGTGCATGTATCCCAGTCTTCCATTATGCAGAAGATGATTCAAAATGATAGTACATCTTTGGACTTAAGCATTCTGAGCACTCTAGTCTGGCCCATTATAAACAGTTGTGGGGCTGCACATAATGTGTGTGTGCGTGTGCGTGTATGTACGTGCGGCACATGTGTGTGTAAATGTCTGAATGTGATTAAAGGCCAAATCTAATCAAGGGTTTGACAAATTTCTTTCCAGACTGACACTGGTGCCGTTTGGTCACTGGTTCAGGCTCAGGTATAAGTCCTATTACTTTCACGGATTGATACCAGATGATGTCATCTCTCTCTGGCCAATAGAATCGATTGTTACCTATAGACCAATTGTTACCTATGCGGTTCATTGTTTTAACAAGAGCACCGCTGTAACCATCAATATCTTGAATGATGCCCAGGTAAACATCTCCGACATAATTGACGGCACACCACTGACCTATAAGCCCCTCGTGTAAGTCCGGAATGTGCTGCAGACCTAAATTGTGGGATGTGTTAGGATGTGATGTGCTGGTTGAGGGGCAAGCTTCCTCCCATCCTGAAAAATTGCGGTTTCTGGATTTAATTAATATATAAACATAGTATTACACATATCTATTTTTACAATCCATATTTGTGCCTTATCAACATAGATAGCTCGGGTTTATGTGTTAACACAATGCCTTTCTCATTTCCACCACACTCTTGTCTTTTCCACCACAGAGGGAAGTGTGGTGGAAATGACTGTGGTGGAAATGACATTTCTACAGTATTTTGTGAAAAACTTTAAGGTAGCTTGACATATTAGCTTTGATTTGATAGCTAGCATATGATGCATGCAAAATACACTTATTTAACTTCTTATTTAAAATCTATCCTCTTACAAACTTCCATGAAGGTACAGCATGTTTGGAAATGACATACAATAAAAATATTGTCTGTTCAAGCAATATTTACCTTGATTTTTCTTCAATAGCTGTACATGAAAATGCACATCTCCTCCATATCAGACATGTGCTCTGTTGCCACTGTCTAGTTCCTTAACAACCACCTAAACAATCTCTCATACAGACTTTTTAAAGGGAAATTACATTGCTGTGGTGGAAATGATGGTGATACTGTGTGACAACTATATTTTGTGTAAAAAATAATATTGACAACTGTCTCACATTAAATACTAAAATGTTTTTTTTATTATTTGAGTATTACTTTGTTCAGGAGCATTAAATGTTTTCATATAAATTATATTTTTACACTTTATTTTCATTGTTTAATTTTAAAAGTCTGGGTGTGGGACAAGGGCAAAACAGTGATATTGAAGCCTATAAGGCTGTTGAAAAGTAAGAAAAAATCATAATGGACACATGGTAAAAAGTTTCTAAGATGGTTTTATTGTTAATTTAACAAAGAGAGAGGGAATTGTACAAAATTATATGTATTTTTGAAAATATGACCAAAGGACATGAAAGTGCTTGTAGTCTAAGAACCACCCATATGGGAGCTATGAGGCATGAATATTCTTAACTTTAATGTTTCCAAAAATTAAACCATGTGCACAAGCCTATAATTTAGAGCCCTTCATGATTCATTCAGAATGTGTCCATTATTTATTTGTTTCTCTGTTTATTTCTAGCATCTGAACCTCTATTGGATCTTGAGGTCCAACCCCTTCTGTTTTCCCACACTGCCCCCCCGCCCCCTCCCTTCACTCGTGACGCGTCGCCCCTGTCCGAAAACTCGGCGCTGCGCTATTTCAGACCGCCCCCGGGCCGGGGCGCTGGGGTGTCCCGGCCCGTCCTGCTCGGGTTTCATCACCTCCGTCTCTCTCGGCACGTCTGTGCCTCCCGTCTAGGCTTTCATTCTTTATTTACCCGGCCTCTCGCTTTCGCTCGCCCCTGCCCCGCACGCCCCCCCCCCCCCCCGACCCGCTCCTGCACACCTGTTCACATGACGCCTCCTCCCTGAACTCCTATTTCTCCAACACCTCCTATTTCTCCACACTGAGGCTGGACTGCCAGCCCCCAACAAGGAGGGCCTCGATTTTGGCTACAGTGGATGACATTGATAAAGGATGATGAGACCAGTGGATGATACAGACAGTGAATGTTATAGACAGTGGATGACACAGACAGTAGTTTCACATATATCAAATCCACACACAACCTATCGGTGGGTTCCGACACACGGTTTGAGAACCACTACTGTACTTTTGCAGCATCAACAGAGCACCATCGCCAATGTACAATCTGGAAAGAGATTGGTCGGTAAAGACCGTGGCACTGTCTAGAGCCCTGGGACTCAAATCAATGCCCTTGAGGTCCAAGAACTGCAGGTTTTCCATCCGACCTTTACCTGGGAGTCAGGTGTGAAGACAGTCTGGCCAATCAGCAGCACTAACTGTTCAGTTAATTACCTGGCGGAAAACAAAAACTGGATTTGGATTCGAGGTCCAGATTTGAGTATCCATGGTCTAGAGGGTGGATGGTGGCATTTTGATTTGGACGGTGGGCGAAGGTGGCATCTGAGGTCATGCCCGTTGGGGCCTGGTGGGGCCCCTGGGGCCCTGTCCTTTCTCCCAGACAATGTGCTGGCTGGTGGTGGGGGGGGTTGGCGGCCGGCCTGTGGAGAATGGCCCCAATGCCATGTGGGCCCAGGCCAGGGGGGCCGCGCCAACCCCCCCCCTCCCCCCCCGACTCTTTCCAGGGCTAAAAGCGTCCCCGCCCGCTGACCCCGAGCCGGGGGCACAACGCAGCGGTAACAATTTTTAGTTTTAGTATGGCAATGCATGGCCGGGCTACATTAAAACACCAGCAACAGTTGCTGGGAACGTGATTTAAAATAAAATATTGTATCATCTTGAAGATATGGGTCTGTACAGTAAATGTATACCCCCTTTAATTTGGTAACAATTTTTAGTTTTAGCAGTAATCTGGTATGCAAATGAGCCAGTACCGAACTAAGAGTGTATGGCAATGCATGGCCGGGCTACACTAAAACACCAGCAACAATTTCTGGGAACATGATTTCACAGAAATTACTACATAATGTTATAGGTATGGATCTGTAGAGTAAATGCATACCCCATTTCATTTGGTAACAATTTTTAGGTATGGCAGTAATCTGGTAAACAATGAGCCAGTACTGAACTGAGAGTGTATAGAAATGCATGGCCGGGCTACACTGAAACACCAGCAACAATTTCTGGGAACGTGATTTCACAGAAATGACTACATAATGTTATAGGTATGGGTCTGTAGAGTAAATATATAATACCCCCTTTCATTTGGTAACAATTTTTAGTTTTGACAGTAATCTGGTAAACAATGAGCCAGTAGTGAACTGAGAGTGTATGGCAATGCATGGCTGAGCTACACTGAAACACCAGCAACAATTGCTGGGAACGTGATTTCAAAGAAATTATTGCATAATTTAAAAAATATACATACAAAGTAATATTCCAGGCCTAATTTAAACCAGCCAAACGGTAAGCTAGTACTTTAAACCATCCAAATAGCAAGACAGAAGCTAGTAGCTAGTGATTGTGTACAAATTGTATCTGAAATGTTTTTAAATAAAAGTAAGTCTCTATCAAAGCTCAGAAACCGTGCTTACTGTAATGTTATTCTTCGGGACTAATTAACGCTATTAACGTTAATTCTGTGCTTGTATTTTGATATAAACTCACCGGAAGTTTTTACCGGAACTTATACACAGGAAGTCTAATTCTTGCTAGCTTCACGGAGCTGCAAAGTTAACGTGTACGTACTGATATTTGATTGGAGTCATTTCCAGTTGGCTACAATGGATTATTCAGAGACTCCAACTGAGTTCAGACATCGTAAGTTACGTACGTCAGACTGTTCAAATGAATTATTCCGGTGATTAAGATAATTATATCAGCTACGTGTGAAAGAACTTAAAATGGAAATCGTTTTGTTTGGGTAGCTAACGTTTGCTAGCTATCTCCGGCTAGTTCCTCAATGAGCCGGTTAACGTTAATGCTAAGAATGAAACTAGCTAGCCAACTGGGTGTAGCTACTGTTATAAATAGTATAACAGTCTCGCCAACGTTAATTGTCTGAGACCACATAGCTAACCAAGATCTCTTGCTACTGTTTCGTTCAAGTCTTAACTGGCAGGCTGTATCTGTGTGTAACTGTAACTGTGTTGGTGATCTTTTGTACATTTCATGTAACGTAATCATCACATCGCACGGATTTAATGTTACAGCTAAATTACACCTAGGTTCGACAGCTAGCCGGGTATCTAGGCAGGTAATAATTTAAATAGCAATTCATTGCACGGATATAAAATAAATTGATCGCGTCCTAATGTAGGGATACATGTGCAACTTTTGCCGGCTAGCAAATGGTCTAGCAAACTATATTTTACTATGTATTAAATAATGTCTAATATAAATGACAATTCCACAGCTGTAACGGTAGTTAATATGGTACACTCCGTGAATGAAAATAATTGTTAATTCAACGTTGCTAATATGGTGTGATTTGAATTATTTTGTGCAGTTTGGTTTTTTAACCAGACTGGCTGTTTAGGTCTTGTAGCTTTGTAAGTCCTGGCCCATGTTGGAAACCTACACGTAAAAGTCCAGTTCAGTCTGGCTATATTTATACAAAGGCTAATCATGTGGTACGGTTTAATCTAGATTTCACTACGACTTTATTAATTGCGTAGGCTTGAGTACTATTAAGTCAGAAACTACCATCAGGAGTCTGTTGCCTCACGTTTTGGACAAATTTAATAGGGTTGAGGATTCCCAATGGATAACTATTTTTAGTGTAACGCAGAGCCCACCCTCCTCGGCCTGCACTGATTTAGAATCCGAGGGGAATTCCTACTCAGTGACACTTGCGATCGTGTGACTCTCATGAAACACAAGAGGAACAAAGCCGTTAGTAAAGATTAAGTTGAAATGATGAAAGGTGGTTTATGCTGCCAATATCACCCAGACGTCTCAAACATCAATGCAGTAGCCTAGTTCTTAAACCGTGTACATGCATGGATATGTCGGTGCAGAATCAGTGTTCTGTTTCTGTAACCATAGTGGTGACTCTGTAAGACACCCTGAAAGTCAAAGTAACATGAAAAATAACTGAAAATTACTGTTTTCTTTTGCAGTTTGATGTTGTATTAAGGTATACCTTAACATAACTATCAGCAATACCTTAAGGTATAGCCTACCTTAACACCACTATCAGCAAAACCTGGACATCAAAATATATTTTGATGTCCAGGTATTGCTGATTCTGTGGATTGTTAACACTCGGGTCAGTTCATGGAACCATTTCTTGAGTCCTTTTAGTGGCTTTCAGTTTGTGTATTCAGTTTTGAGGACTACACAGTGCTGCCTTGGAGGTGCTTTCAGTATTAAGCTGGGTTGCTGTGGGTGGGTATGGATATGTCTGGCAACAACCAGGGGGAAGTAAAACGTGCAGTAGTGAATTGACAGCTAGCTGACGCTAGTTGAACAGTAGTTAAACAGAGTTAACGGACATGAGGTTAGTTGGAAAACAAGTTGTTGCACTGGCATCAACGCTGATTCATTTGCGATTGGTGGACTATATTTTTCCAGAGATCTGTCGAGAAATAGTGTACCAATAAATATCCATTTATAATGATGACAAGAACATGACTCCAATTGGGATCAGTAATAATTAGATTTATTATTTATGCTTTTGTTAATTGAGTTAATTAGTAAATTTTTTTTTTTTCTCTCAAGTCAGCTGGCCAATCAGGTTTGCCGCTCCTGGACCCCTGGAAAAATCGCCTGTAGCCTGATATTCACAAAAGTAATAACCTTTGTAGCCGTGCCCACATCACGCAAAACAGATGCAGAAACACAGCCATCATGGGTCATCTGCCATTTGACTCTATAAGCGTGGGCTCACTGAATCTAAATGAATACTGTTGTCCCCTGAGTACAGTATCTGCATGATTTAATAGGCACACAATGATGCAGAGAAATACAGATAATTTTATAATAGCTTTCGTACTAATTGCCCTGTAAGCAATAACATGCCTCTCTGTGCTCGTACACACACATACTGATACTCAGACATGCAATAATAATAACCAAATGATGTTATATCCCACCGGCTTTGTCAAATACTCGAAAGTAATCCTGAATTTGGTCTTCTACTATTCCTGTTAGCTTTCACCTCAGCTGTAACCTGTTCAACCCATTTTATTTGCTGTCTACTATTTTACACCAGGCTGGCCAGTGGAGGATGGGCTCTCCCTTTATAGCCGGGTTCCTCTCGAGATTTCTTCCCATTGGGGAGATTTTTCTCACCGCTGTTTGAGAGTTTTCTCCCCACTGGGAGTTTTTTTAACCTTATGTAGTACCTGCTATTTGGGGGTTCAAGCTGGGCGTTTGCTGTTTGCTCTGTCTCTTGCCTTGCTACTCTGTAAAGTGTCTTTGTGACAGTTCTCTGTAAAAAGCTCTATGCAAATAAAAATGAATGGAATTTAATGAATGGAATTCAGTATCGGTAAACATCAAGTTCTAAAAATGAAACCATAAGGCAGGATTACTTTGTGGGAGGAACTAAACTGGAATGTGCTCAAGTGGAAAAAGAGTTCATGTAGCCTAAGCCTTTCAGGTTCTAGGCATTGTGCTGTGGCAGACCATTGTGCTGACCATGAAATGCACTTTTCTGTACATCGCTTTGGATAAAAGCGTCTGCCAAATGAATGTAATGTAATGTAATGTAGTAAGAAAGGCCTACAGGACACTGGGATATTTTGCCAAAAGTATTGAGTACAAAGCCAAGGAAATTATAGCCTGCTTCTAAAAATGCCTTTGTTAGACTACACTTACTGTGTGCAGTTCTGGGGATCATGCTACAATATACAGTGTAGAGAAAACGTATTTGCCCCCTTCCTGATTTCCTCTGTTGCATAGCCTATTTGTTGTACTAAATAGCTTCAGATCTTTAGACAAAATGTAATAGTAGACAAGGGGAACCTGAGTAAACACGATACACACATTTTTAAATAAATATATAATTTATTTAATTAAAGAATTTATTAAACTCCCAACAGTCAGAACTTTAAATCCTCAGTAATAATGTGCCCACTGCTTACTGTGGGTAACTGCTTGCAATCTGAAGCCCATATTGCCGGCCTTCTGCTATTCCCCGCCTCTGGAGTCGAACTGAGAGGCCCAGCGAGCCTGTATTTCAGTGTCCCTGTCCCCTGAGCCCAAAGTCAGTGTGTTTCTGTGTCCCTGTAGAGCCCAAAGTCAGTGTGTTTCTGTGTCCCCAGAGCCCAAAGTCAGTGTGTTTCTGTGACCCTGTCCCCTGAGCCCAAAGTCAGTGTGTTTCTGTGTCCCTGTAGAGCCCAAAGTCAGTGTGTTTCTGTGTCCCTGTAGAGCCCAAAGTCAGTGTGTTTCTGTGTCCCTGTAGAGCCCAAAGTCAGTGTGTTTCTGTGTTCCTGTAAAGCCTAAAGTCAGTGTGTTTCTGTGTCCCTGTCCCCACAGCCCAAAGTCAGTGTGTTTCTGTGTCCCTGTCCCCAGAGCCCAAAGTCAGTGTGTTTCTGTGTCCCTGTCCCCAGAGCCCAAAGTCAGGATGAGGAACGCAACGGCGGAGGCGGGAGACCCTACCCAGCTGTTTGAGGACACCAGCGCGGGCGCGCGGTCCGCCAGCTACAGGGGACAGGATGGGGCAGGTTTGGGGTACCCTGCCCAGACCCTGCTCTCCGACCCCATGTCCAACCTCGCCATGGCCTACGGGAGCAGTCTAGCCAGCCAAGGGAAAGAAATGGTAGACAAAAATGTAAGTTGAAGTCAAATTTTTTTAGGATGTTTTTGCAATCTGTACATTCATGAAATAAGAGTTGGTCCAACTCTTCCAGCTGTAGAATCAGCTCAGACTATAAATTGCAAACAGTGATTCAGTACCTACATTTATATTAGTTTCATTTAGTACAGTTAAAAAGCGTTTTCGGATTGTGTAACACTTGCATTTGTGTGTGGTACCCATGTTATCAGAATCCTGTCCTACGTGGTTCAGTGTGGTGCATCTTGGGAGATGTATGCCATTTCATCTGCAGAATACCAAAGGTGATTCTTTTTGACCTCCACAGCTTGACCGGTTCATCCCCATTTCCAAGCTCAAGTACTACTTTGCGGTGGATACTGTTTACGTGGGGAAAAAACTGGGCCTCCTCGTCTTCCCGTATATGCACCAGGTAATGCGACTCATCTTCTCGCTTTTTTTTTCTTGGTGAAATCCACTGCTGCTGTCTTTCAGCCACTAAGAGTTCCAGGATTTTTATCTAGAGAGCTCTTTGAGAATGGAAGTAGGCCGATGCACTGAAATAGTATCCTTCGCTGAAATCATATCTTCCATATTCAGGTGTGCTTCAAGGATAGTGGCTGTTGAAAGCGCCTCTGATAGGCAAATTTTTAAAAAGCCACTGAATTTGCCTGACCCTAATTTGCAGGTATATTAAAGCTATGGTGTGAGAAGGCTTGGCTCGCAAAAATATAATGGCAACTCCAGGAAACTGGCCCAGCATGCACCATCCTATTCACCCTGCAGACTTTCATTGTAATTAACTCACTGGTTGTTTTTGTTGAGCCAGCCAGTCAAATGTAGCTGTTGGATACGTAACATCTATTCAAAAATTTAGCAGATTTAATATAGCTTATACTAGTGATAGGTAGTATCACAATGTCACTAGCTGGTGATACAGGAGAGCTATATTTACAGTTTGCTTTTGTTGTGTTCAGACTAGCTAGTTGATTTTAGCTTCACACTTAGTGTTGTGCCACTAGCTGGCCTTAGCCTGAACGCTTACAGTTCACCTCAGGTTACCTGTGCATAAAACAAAAAAAGACTGGTATTATTTCTTAGCTTGACCAACACTTTCTGACTTTGGAGTAAGCAGACATACAGCACTAGGTGTTACCTATCACTGTTCAAGGGAAACAAACAAATCACTGAAAGGGAAGTTTGGTTTTCTGGTCTGATTCAGTATTTTCTTTGTTGTGTTTTTTTGTATAACTAAAATCTAAATCAATTTAAAATCTCCTACTGAATGCTGCATATTTGTGCAGAAATCAAATCAAATCAAAATGTATTTATATAGTGCATTTCACAAGAAATTGTCACACTATAAGCTTTACAGAGAACTCTAGCCTAAACCCTCACAAGAGAATACCCAAGGCAGCAGTGGCAAGGAAGAACTCTCTGTGGCAAAAAAAAAAAAAAGACGAAACCTTGGAAGGAACCAGACTCAAGGGGGGGAACCCATCCTCCTCTGGTCGGCTCAGGGTGTGTCTTTGTCAGTCAGTCAGTCAATGTTCACGTTGATCAAATTAGTAGCAGTTAAGTGACAATCCTGAGTTAATGGCTCAGATGATGGGCGGGGCCGGGTGGCGGTGGTGGGGAGTGGCAGGCAGTGACAGAAGTGGGCTGGGTGGAGGCGGTGACGAAAGAGGGGCCGGACCGCAGTGGTGGGCAAGTCCAGAAAACAACATTCTCGGGATTAGGGGCAAAAGCCGCCGTCAGCATGGGGAAGAAAATTGAAAGGGCCATTAGGGAATGTGCAGTAGAACAACGCGGGGTACAGTAACGGGGCATTAACTGGGGATTACAAAGTAGCCCTGCCAGGAGTAATCTACGGCTGCACAGCTACTAGGACAGGGATCGAGAACCCATGCAGTCATGGGCGGGACAATCATACTCGCCTATCAAGAGCCAGCCCATGTAAAGTGGGGTCACACAGTAGGGAAAGGATGCCACCTGTAAATCCTGTTCCACACGATTTCATGGTTCCCTGAAAAATGAAAGTCTCTTGGTGTTTTGCCTGCAGAACTGGGAGGTGAGCTATCAGCAGGACACCCCGGTGGCACCTCGATTTGACATCAACGCCCCTGACCTCTACATCCCTGGTGAGAGCCTGAGTTTGTATGTGTTCTGATTATAGGCTATTTGGGGGATATCAGCATAGAATAGCATTTTAGTCCCCTTTTGGGGGCATGGGGGTAACTGTTTGCTAGTTCTGTTGTTTAAATCGCAAATGAACTGCCATCTGGGCAGGTTGGTCTTAGGATGAGGTGTGGTCAGGCGCTTTGTTGGCATATTATTTTGATGCAGCTGAAAGCATTTGTGCCAAGGCCAGCAGAAACGTGGTCTTAAGTCATGTTGCAGTTGTTTCATTGTTATTTTATCCCCTTAACCGGCACCGCTGTTTTTGTATTCATTGCGTTTTTTACGGTGACGTTTTCAATCTATCTGGTCACACAGTATGCCATTTGAGTGTTTAAACTCAGAGTTCCATCTCTGTAAACTATTTTACGATCACAATGTTACAGTGACAGTGGTCCCTCAGTTTGTAATGTGTGGACACATAACAGACCGTAGTGCAAGCAGTGCTTTTACTGAGTGAGCTACCCAGCAGCCCCCCCACACACACACACACCTGTACACTAATGCATGAGAACACACACATGCTATACAAGAACGTGTGTGGCATTATAGGTACAAAATAAGTACAATTGTTAATTTAGAATGAAAATGAACCATGCTTATTGGATTGTAGTGTTAAGAGCAAAGTTATGTTTAAAATAAAATATTAATGTTTCTTTAATTGTGTTTTAGCTAATGCAGAAGGAGGCTTATTGGCCAGGTTGATCACCCTCACATGCAGCTGAAAGGAGAACAATGGCATTTAAAGTTAATGTGGGATTATTCCTGGGCTTTTAAGCGCTTGCATCTAGATGTGATTCCAGTTAGATAATACCATGTCACAATGAGTGATTTACCAAAAAGTCTGAATGTCATTCAGAGTAGCAAAATCATGTTGTTCAGTAAAGCAATGAAATTAGGCCTAAACGTTAAAATATTAAAAAAATAAAACATTTATTCCACCAAAACATCTGATGGTACTCACAAGTGGTTGAACGATGTGAATCTTGAATTAATTTATTATCTCTTTTCACTTTTCTACTATAAAGATGGGGACTGACTCTACAATACTAGAGACATTTCCTATAAAATTATAATTATTTCGTATTCCTATTATAATAATAGTTTAATTTCTTGTACAAACTCGATGTTTCATTGAATTATGTTTTTAGGGAGTAAATCTGACAAATGTATGTAAAATACCAAATTCTTGAATAAAACATTTTTAAAGGTCAGAGAGGCACTTCAAACAATTTTTAAAAATGCTACTTTAAAATTCTTGACATTTTGGGAGAAAAAAAAAATCACTGACACATATAGTATACAATATATAGTACAATTTTACACCTGTAATGACCCATAATATCATTTCGTCCTTTTGGAGTCTTCAAATACAGTTTTTCGGGCTTGTGTTAAAAAAGGGAGCAAATTCAAATTTCATCATTTTATACACAATTTTTAATCCTGTTTTATTTCATTGACCAGGTTTGCATACTTTCATCAGTTAGAACCCTAATGTTTTCACCTTTTAAGTACATAATTGCGCAACACGATTTTAAAGAGCTTTGGTGAAACCCTGTTGTTACCATGTTCTGCTTTAACCTCACACACACAAGCAGGTCTGTTTAATGTCTTGCTAAATACGGCATTATTTTAGCAATCCGCCAAGGTGAAATGCACGTTTGAACCTTGCGCCTTATTTTGCACTCAGATTATCCACCGTTAAACTAGCGAAAGTGTATTTGGGCATGCCCTAAGGCCATGCGCTAAGATGGTTAAAATGGAGCCCGTGGAGAGCTCAGTCAAGCGCCTGCCCCTGTCTAAAGTGTGCAATGTAAAGGCACTGCTTCCATTCACACCACAGTCCACAAAGTTCAGCCTGGCTACACAGGTTCACAGGATCTATCTCGTGCAAGCGACTGGAACCAGCTTGACAGTGGGGTCATGTGCGTGGGATGAAGCCCTGTGGATTGCTTGGACGACAGTGTTGATTTCCTTCCTCCTAAATGTTGTTTCCCCCCCACTTTTTTTCTTATTTACAGCGATGGCTTTCATCACTTACATCCTGGTTGCAGGTTTAGCGCTGGGAACTCAGAACAGGTAGTCGTATGAAACCGTTGCTATACTGAAACATAACAACCATTATTTTTCTTCAGTTAACTAATTTCTTCTTCAGCTTCTGTGTTACTTTAACTTCTCGCAGATTGTTTTGCTGTGTTATATTGGTTAAATAAATTCACTCATGGCTGAATACATTTTGAGAAGGAATTTAATTGTAATGGAACTGTTACTTGTTCTGAAGGAACTTTTCTGAAGGTATTTGTAGTAATGGTACTCTTTTAAGAAGGAACTCACTTGTGGAAAAATAGCTTTTTTTGAGAGGAGCTTCATCTCGGTGTATTAGAGGAGCTTTCCACAACCCCGTCTCCACGTGATCCTCTTCCTCTCTGGCGTCCACAGGTTTACCCCGGAGATCCTGGGCATGCAGGCCAGCTCAGCCCTGGTGTGGCTCATCATCGAAGTGCTGGCCACCTTGCTCAGCCTCTACCTGGTGACCGTCAACACGGACCTCACCACCATCGATCTTATTGCCTTTTCGGGGTACAAGTACGTGGGGTAAGTTCCGAGGGCTCTTGGGCCATCCGCTAGCAAAGTGGCTATCTGTCATCACGCCAGATGGCCCTTCCTCGCATCGACCCAGCAAATATTACAGCCTGTGATTTAAAATTCATGCCATCCTGCTACCTGGTTTTCCATAGTCCTGGCTCTTGACAGTGCTTGAGTCTGCGTGATGTAGTTCTTTCTGAGAGAGCTTGTGCCAACAAATGAATCACGTTATATTGATTCCTTTGAATTTCCTTCGCATAACTCTCAAAGCTGTTTCTCAGTTCACGGTGTTTGACTTGCATCCACAAATAGGTATGTCAGGAGGAATGCTCTTTTGCTAAACCGTGCTCTTAAAGCCAAGTGACCTTTCAAACCTTACAGTGTCTCAGCAGGATATGTATACATAGGCCTACGTAGTACAAGGATTTTAAGCCTATTGCTAGCTGCTGATTGATGGAAAGACAGATCAAACTGCAAATATGCAAATGTTTATTTAGGCTTCATATAGCTATATTGTAATATCGCTGTTATTGAAGCAGGGAGATCCAATGGGGATGTTGGTAGGCCTATTGAAATTCCATGCTTCTGAGGGTCTGATTTAAGTGTACATAGTAAATGCATTTGCTCCAGGTGTGATACTGTACCACCAGTAGAGTACATTACATTACAATAATGATCTAGTTTTTTTAACTACTCTGCACAAGCTTTTTGAAAATCATCTTGGAAACTGTGATCACGAGCTCTCTTCTTCCCCAACCATAAAGCCAAGCGATTTCCCTCGGGTCACATGTTGCTCTGCCTTAAATGGGTCATAGTAGGTTGGTGAGATGAAAGGCTGTTTTTGTCGCTCCACAGAATGATCGTGGGCGTGGTGGCAGGGCTTCTGTTCGGCAGGACCGGATATTACTTAATGCTGCTCTGGTGCTGTGCGTCCATCTTCGTGTTTATGGTAAGTCCAGCAAATGCCTGGAGTTGTGCTCGAGTGCTCAAATGCCCTGTTCTGGCCCTGTTCTGACCCTGTTCTGGCCTTGTTCTAGCCCTGTACTGGCCCTGTTCTGGCCCAGTGCATTTGGAGGCTGTCAGCTTCTCTTAAATGAAGCCAACTAACTGTTTCTTTATTTTTGGAAAAAAGATAACTTGCAGTGTATTTGCTGGATAAAAACCATTGCATAGATAGTGAAACCACCCTGCAGCCACCTCAGTATTGTGTTTAACTTCATTTACGAGTCAAAGTTGTGGACAGCTGTCCAATTCAGGTCTCTGGGCATTGATGAAGCCGAGCTGAGAGGCTATCGCCGGACTAACCGCGAAATTCGCCGTCGTCCCGCAGATCCGAACTCTGAGGCTGAAGATCCTGTCGGAGGCGGCGGCGGAGGGCGTCCTGGTGCGGGGGGCGAAGAACCAGCTGCGCATGTACCTGACCATGACCATCGCAGCCGCGCAGCCCGTCTTCATGTACTGGTTCACCTTCCACCTGGTCAGATAGGAGGAAACGGGCGGCGAGAAAAGGGGACGGGCACACCGAACAGGGCACTACCTCCTCCCTACAAAAAGACTCTCCCCCCCCTCCCTCTCCGGACTCCGAGAAACAAGACGCTAGCATGCAGAACAAAATTTTTTTTAAATATCGTAGATGCAGGATTGTTGAGTTTCACAGCACAAATGATCAACATCTCAACTTTTTTTTGTATTGTCATCTTTTTTTCTTTTATGTAAATGTTAAATGGTTATAAAATTGATACCACTTTTTCCATGTGTAGTAGCCTAGAATGTCCAGTGCAATTTTTTTTTTTTTTTTTTTTTTGTAACTTAATTATTTCTGTTTTTTAAAATGTATTCGAACTGTGATCGGGAACCCTGAGTGCAGTTTGTGTGTTGGGTTCTAATGGTTTTGAAAGAAAAAAATAATTGCAAATGACGGGAGTGAGCACAGTCACATAGGCTTCAGTCTCAAGACTCAACACCACGGCAACTGCTTGGTGTAAAAGCTTTTTAATCAACGGTTGGCAACGAACAAACTAAACAACATGTCCGTCTGTCCTTGAAAATGTGTCTGTGAAGTGAAGGTGAAGTTGAACTTCACTGGTGTGGTCATATTAATTTCGACCTGCTGCTGGTCTTGGGCGGTAGAAATGCTTTGCTGAAATGATATCGCGGTCTCTGGAACAGGAGAGCTAAAATCAGGACGGTCAGGTAAGACGAAGGCAGACGCTCTCCTCGGAGTGTCACGTCTTTCCTCGTCAGGTTCGTCTTACTCTAACATTTCAGGAGGTGACGCGTTTCTGTGACTTGAGTAATATGTGCCATCTGTTCTGAGCACACGCATGGATAAAGCTATGACAATTTCCCAGATGCTTGTACTGATGCTTGAAGTGAAGGCCAAAAGAAAAAACACACTACAGGAAAAGGGAGCCCAATTCTGTCCGTGAAGTTTTTTTTAATGTGATCTCATTTGATTTGGTTAATGGGCCATTGTTGCTCATATTGTTTAATGAAGTGCTCTAGGATTGACGGCTCCACACAGGCCTGTGTTTGAGCTTGCATTGTAGCTTGGTTTCAGTATAGGCTCCACACAGGCCTGTGTTTGAGCTTGCATTGTAGCTTGGTTTCATTATAGGCTCCACAGAGGCCTGTGTTTGAGCTTGCATTGTAGCTTGGTTTCAGTATAGGCTCCACACAGGCCTGTGTTTGAGCTTGCATTGTAGCTTGGTTTCGGTATAGGCTCCACAGAGGCCTGTGTTTGAGCTTGCATTGTAGCTTGGTTTCAGTATAGGCTGCACACAGGCCTGCGTTTGAGCTTGCATTGTAGCTTGGTTTCAGTATAGTCTCCACACAGGCCTGTGTTTGAGTTTGCATTGTAGCTTGGTTTCAGTATAGGCTCCACACAGGCCTGTGTTTGAGCTTGCATTGTAGCTTGGTTTCGGTATAGGCTCCACAGAGGCCTGTGTTTGAGCTTGCATTGTAGCTTGGTTTCAGTATAGGCTGCACACAGGCCTGCGTTTGAGCTTGCATTGTAGCTTGGTTTCAGTATAGTCTCCACACAGGCCTGTGTTTGAGTTTGCATTGTAGCTTGGTTTCAGTTCAGAGACGGGACAGGGGCTGCTGAAATAATAGCAACCATATTAGTGCAGCCCAGACTGGCTGTTGTGTTAGAACTTTCTGCTAAGCAGTAAAGTAATAGGACTTTTATAGTTCTGCATGCAACAAACATCTGTATTCTTTTGGTGCTTCCATTCTGAGATCCAATCACAGCTCAGTATGACAAACTGCCCCGAGATCAGAAGAGAGTGAAGATGATGTTTGGAATGCTCAGGATTAGCACTGAGAATTGCACCTTTGGTGGAACACCATTACTTAAGGTCTATATCCAAACCCATCATTCAGAACTTGAAAAATCAAAGTCAGAATTAAAGCCGTTCATTGAAAATGTCTTTGAGCCATTTGTACATTGATACGAACTTAAATCATGAGGTTAAATTCCCATCCTGACCAACTTGCAAAGAATTGGTTACCTCGAGATGTGTTGCCACTGTGCTAGACAGCAAGTGTTTCAGTTGCAGCCAGTGCTTTAAACTGTCTTCAGACCAGCGGTGTGTTTTTTACAGCTGGGTTTTAGGAAATTGTAGTTCTGTAATTAAATTAAGAAGGTAGCTGTTTAGGCTTGTTTCAGCCCTCAACATGGAGAGTTAGTTTGCTTACGAAGCCAGCCAATATGTTTGGTGAAAATGCTTCAGCTGCATGCAGTTGGCCTTATATTACATCATCTCTCCACAGACTTGCAAGCTAGGGCTTTTTTTAAGAGTAGGTTGTTCACATGACCAGAGAGTAGTGTGGCATTGTGGGTAGTAGACTAGACTTGCAACCATAATGCATAATGTAGGCAAGTGTCCTTGTTGGGTTTTTTAAATCCTCAAGCAAGGCACTTGGGCAGAACAGGAAATATACAGCTACTAGGTAATGTTTACTTAGGTAAGGTTACTAGGTAACTTGCATAACTCATTCCACATTGAGGGTTCTGCTAAGCAAATCTGATTTCCTGTACCCCTGAAATGCGTCTGCTTTGGTTTTCTGCTGTACCCAGAAAGCTGCCCGCCTACATGACCTTCTTGCCACCAAATTAAATGGTTGACTAAATGCCACTTTCAAATCAAAAGAGCAGCTTAAACACACAACCTTTAAAAAAATAAAAAATACAATGCCTGATTTGTGCTTCTGCAAGTCCAGTTCTGTGATTGTGGTGTACATGAACTGTGCATATGGTGAAAATCCTGTGATGTTTTGTAAATGGTATTTATACTTAGAATCAGACTGCCACAATAAAGACTGATGATATTTGTTAAGCCATATATACACATTTTTTCCCCCTTTGGCACTGACTTCGAACTGAGCTGCAGTTTCATTAAGGATTAAACCCCAGTTACCTTTGGACATTTGGGGAGCATGCACTAACACATTTTGCCACTAGGGTGTGCTGTAACATTATGTTTACCGCACTGTTTCATCTGATGGGAAAACACAACATTTTGACAGTGTGTATTCTGACCGCCAGGGGTCGTCCAAGTTCAAACTTGTTGATCTTTGGAACCCGAATGTATTGGTTGATTGCAGCTGTAGAAACTATTTGGAACGTTACCGAGAATACGTTTCATAAAGCGCTCCGTATAATCTGGTGTATCCGAAGTAATTTAATTTCTACGGTAAGTAGAGTGCAAGAGTGACTTACAGATGCACGAATGCATCTTTGCATGTTTCTCTTTAATGAAGGAAACATGTAATTTTAAGAGTTTACTCTCCTATACTGTATACAATAATGTAAATGTACAGTGTGCAGCAAGACCCACTGTGTTGTAAGGCTGTTTGGTTGATGATTTAACACATTAAAAATGGAGAATGTGCTTGCTGGCTGTTTTACCAATGAACTTATTTGAAATTATTGCTGATTTGCAGGGTTGTCATGCAATCTTACAAAGGAATTTTTCCCAGTAAATTGTTTGTGAAAACTCCTAGCCTGTTAACACCAGTGATTTGGCCCAGTGTCATTATCTGATGAGAACTGATAAAAGAGTCCTAAAATATCATTTCTTAGACCCATTTCTTTTTGCTGCAGTAACTGCCTGAGAAGTCAAACAAAAAGCTTTTTAAAGCTAAAATATGTGCTATTTTCTGCTCCTGACTGCACACTGAAGGACTGCATTCCACTATGCACATTGATTTCTGTAGGAAACACTATGGATGCAAAGTTAAGTCCAAATGTGTCAATACCTCTTAAACTACTCCTGCTCAACTGCAGGCTTGGATTTTACAATCAGCTGAACTGCACAACCTGGAAGACAACCATCTCACAAGCATATTTTATCCCTGGCAAAGTCACCAGTGTTTCAGACAAGAATACCCTTGGTGCTTTCAATGAACTGAGGCTGGCCGGTACACTGATGGTATGCTGGCGCTTACTGTGTGCGTGTGTGTGCATGCTGTGTGTGGGGTGGGCGGCTGGGTGGGTGGCTGGCTTTTGCTGATGGTCTGTAGCCCCGCCCTCTAATAGAAACCATGCAGATTTCAATGGATCAGCTCTACTCGGCCTCTTCTCTACATTGA
Source organism: Anguilla rostrata (assembly GCF_018555375.3). NCBI lineage: Eukaryota > Metazoa > Chordata > Actinopteri > Anguilliformes > Anguillidae > Anguilla > Anguilla rostrata. The sequence continues at coordinate 2,894,437 of NC_057944.1, forward strand.
TACCCGGATGACTATTGACTCCGAGCCAGTGGGTACTACTTTATTTCCATATAGACGCGGATGGATCACAGCCTCATCACTTGCAAAGAAGAAAAGGGCCATTTAACAACTTTTTTTTTTACGATAATCATATTCATCCACGCCGTCATTTTTCCTGTGGTAATGACTTGCCCCTGCTGCCTTTTGTTCTATTAAATACTATGCTTGCAGAGTCAATGTTTTGATTGTGATGAGTATGAGACGGAATTTCGAGTCAGTTGTGAAGAAATTGATATATAAGTCATTCTTATGTATTCTCATAAATAACAGTGAGCAATTTCTGTTGTGTGCAGCTCAAACCTCACCTATGGTAGAACGTCAGCGTGAACTGCGGGACTCGAATTAACCCCATGTGCTCAAATTTTGGGCATGGAATTAATTCAACCACACGAGCGTCTTTTCCGTTCGAGTAAGCTGAGCTAAAAGTCGTTAAGAAGCATGAAACTTGTTATAGAAAAATATAATGGTTCTAGACTTTTTGATATTTAAAACGCTTGGATCAAAAGGGAAATGTCGACATAGGCTATTCCATGTAGTTGCCTAGTAGTGCAGTTACACGATGCTGTGGACGACTGATGTTGAAGAGGAACTATGGAATATTGTTGGGCAGCTCTGCGAATATAGAAACACACAAACTGTCATCTGTGGGATGCGATTGTGTCATAACCAAAGAGAAATATTTACACAATAACAAAACGTTTCGTTCGAGTGTCGTTTATCAACATTTGTTATTTCAAGTTAACACATTCAAAAAATTGAAGTCAGTGTACCCACAGCATGTGCAACAGTACATTGGCTGAAACAAAAATAGGTGAAATGGCGTTCAGAGTGTCCCTACTGGTCCTGCATTATTGTTTGTTGGTCGATTAACATTTTGGAAATTATTGAGGGCTGATTGTGATTCATGCCTTGGAAGGGTTAAAGCATTCAAGATTGTCGAAGATTATGGGTCCGACGTCAGAGACAGAAGGGGGAGAGTAGGGAAAGACAGTGGGACACAGAGACACACGCAAAAAATAAATAAATAAATAAATAACATGTAAAAAAAAAATCATGTTCGGTGTTTAATGCAACGTACGGGGTAGCATATTGTAGCAGGTGAAGAACGATAGTAGCATTGGATACTACAAAAGGAAAAGGAAATAAGTTCAGAGGCTTTCAAGTTCGGACTTTTTGTAAAAATAAAAGAAATAATATTTGTATACATATATTTAAGTGTGGAAGATGGCAGCAAACATGTACAGGGTTGGAGGTGGGTAAGTTTGGATGCTTCCAAAACTGCACGGGGGTTTGGAAAGGGGGAGGGGTGAATCTAGCGGGTCTGCTGGCAGTTTTTTGAATAGATATTTTTTTTGCCTTACCCAACTTTTTCATTGAGGAAAAATCGTTTTGCTCATGCTTATAAAACGGTAGCATTAACCTTTCTATTTGGTAATTGTATATATGTTAGTTTCCCCCTTACTATTCATTTGACGGAACCACACAGAGAGGCATTACAATGTATCAAGCTTGCGGTTCAGCGAATGCGTGGTATCGGCTAACTACAGGCTATGTACGCATTCCCAGTTTACCGAATAGAAATGTTTGTTTTTTATTATTTATAAGAACAACCGAATGCATGGCTAAGCAAACACATTATTTCCAGCACCACGTTATTACTTTCCAGTGTTTTAGTCAAATGCTAATGTCTCTTTTTGTAAACGTTGAATCATTTTAATAATATTACCCCACGAATTGACATTTTTTAAAATTTCAACATAAAGCCATAGTAGGATAACGGTGTTCTATATAATCACAAAAACGGATGTCACTGACTGGTCTGAGAATAGATAAAATCCGTCTTCTAGTCTGTTATATAATGATCGTGCCACCGTTTATAACAAAAGATCAGGGTGAAACGAGGGCATCACTGTGGTAGTCTTGTGCTCTGCTTCTAATGGCGACGGCTAGACAGGAGCGCTCTCCGCTGCTTTCGTAACCTACGAGGTAATGCGGAGCAGAAAACGTGACGCTTCGATTTACTCAGTGTTTGTGATGTTTTGAGTGATATATCCATGTTGCAATGAGGATTTGCATTTTGTCAAACTGCATGCACCTGGCCATTGTTTAATATCAGTATTACTGTACCAAGCAAACACACACATACGCACGCACACACACAAACTGAGAATTCCTTGTTTGGAGCCAAATTTTTAACATTTTTTCTGGGACAAGATAAATACCAGCATAGATATCAGCACTCCATCCTATTCACCTGTCACATATCCACAGTTTACCTATGTTGGTCCCAATCAATGACTCATAATCAATATTGGCATCTGTATCTGCAATCTTATTCACATAAACAGTCTTGGCAGGGACATTGAAAGCATATTTGGTTAAATTTTCAGATGATACAAAATTGGGAGGTTTAGTTAACAGTTTTGAATATACTAAAGTAATCCAATAAGATTTAAACAGAGTCCTGAAATGAGTGGAAACCTGGCAAATGAAATTCGATATAGCTAAGTTGTAAACTTCTACATGTGGGACATAAAAGCGTAAGACAGGATTATGGGCAGAAAAAACTGGAATGTTCTCAGTTTGAAAAAGTAATAGTTGATCAAATAGTTGTAGCAGTAAAAAGGGTCAACAGGATGCTGGGATATATAGTAAAAATATTGAATATAAATCCAAGGAAGTTATACGTATGTTATATATTACCTTTGTCAGACCACATTTAGAGCACTATGTGTAGTTCTGGGGACCACACTAAAATAAAGATATAGAGGCCCTGGAAAAGGTTCAAAGAAGGGCAACTAAATTGGCTCCTGGTATGAAAGATAAAAGTTGTGAGGGAACACTTAAGATACTTAATCTCTTCAGGCTTAGTTAAAGGAGACTTATGGCCAATTCCATTGAGGCTTTTAAATTCATAAAAGGGAATGGAAATGAGCAAAAGGTAAAATCTGCACAGACATTAGGAAGTATTTCTTCACATAGAGAGCAGTCGCCATGTGGAATAGTTTGCCAGATCATGTAGTAGAGGCAGAAACTCTGGGGGTTGTCAAGACCAGGCTTGCTACAGCGCTGGATATTATCTAGTTTGTTGGTAAACAGTGAGCACTAGATACCATTTAGTGGAAGAAAAAGTGTGAGCATTGTTGGGATGAAATGGTAGCCTACAGTAAAATATTTTTTCACGCAGAGAGTAGTCAATGTATGGAATAGCCTGCCAGGTCACGTAGTAGAGGTAGAAACTCTGGGGATTTTCAAGACTAGGCTTGATACGGTGTTAGATACTATTTAGTCTGTGGGTAATCAGAGCACTAATTTAGTCAGGAAAATGGCGAGCATTGTTGGGCTGAATGGCCTGTTCTTGTCATTATGTTATGTTATGTTATTAGGTATGCATACAGTCTGGACCTTCATCACAATTCCTGATGAGAAATTCTGGAATAATTTCAGGTAAATTTTATTTAATATGCACTCATTGTTTTACTGTCCTGCAAGATTATTTCGTTTTTTGAAATGCTAGGGCAAAAGATGGCACTACAAATTTCATCAGGCGTCTTGGCAAGAAATTGCTCTTTCCGTCTTTTTCCCATGAGCGTGTTAGACATTATCCTTACCAGACTGACACTATACAAAGTGTAGCTCTGAATTTGATGAGCGGAGAGTTTCACCAAGCATTCACAGTTTCTAGCTTCTCACATTTTAATCAGTCAGATGCTTTTCTGCAGCTTCTTGCAAAATAGGCCTAAATCTCAGAGGTACCCTACCAACATGTGAAAGCTACATGACAAGCCCCATCATTTTTTCTTTTTCAATTGTCAGTGTGGGAAAATGCACACTGAGAAGTTACTGTTTATGCTAATGCTTCATTATCATTGTTATGGTTTTTCTTACCACTGCATAGAAACCTCGGAACAACACCTTAATATTGATATTGTATTGCTTTTACATGCACAGTGCATGCAAGTATAGATGCAAGGTATTGCTGTAGATTTCAAGAAATCAATTAATATGTATCAAAAAACATAAATCAACAGCTCCCCCTCTCATGACCTCAGTTAAACATTAAGGCGCTGACTATGGCCTTAGTCAGATGTGTTCATCTGTCAGAAGGTTCGAGCAGTAGAGTCGCCAACTCGATGGAACAAAATTCCTGAAATTTTTTTTTTTTTTGTGACACCCACCCAACCTATGAACTATATTTGGACATCCAGCTATCTTCACTTAGCTAAAGGGGCATGTCTTGTAGCTATGGATGTGCTTTCTAGGTCTTGTCTTGGTGTCGGCAAACCACAGCTATGCCCTTCTAAGATTTGACGCTGTTGCCAATATTTAAAGTATACTAAAGACATTTGGATCTGAGATCCACCCATCGATTCATCCATTAAGTAACCCGCTTATGCCTGGTCAGAGTCGTGGGAGAGCTGGAGCCTTTCCCAGCATGCATTGGACAGGTGCACCACTGGACACACCATTCACTCACACACTCATAATAATGGGCAATAGACTCTCCAAACAGTGCCGTGGAAATGAATGTCCCCTTCCTGATTTCTTCTATTGTTGCATATTTGTTGCACTGAATGGTTTCAGATCTTTAGACAAAATGTAATATTAGACAAAAGGAACCTCAGTAAACAGAAAACACATTTTAAAAATTAGTATTTCATGGAAAGCACACATATCACCCATACAAAAAAATAATTTCCATCTTAAACTTAATACCTGGTTACACCACCTTCAGCAGCGACAATGGCAAACAAACACTTTCTATAATTTGATATCGGTCTCACACATTGCAGTCGAGTAATTTTAGCCCACTCATCTTTTCAGACCTGCATTAATTCAGACAGATTTCTGGGTTTTCGAGCATGAACTGCTGGTTTCAGGTCCTGCCACAGCATCTCCATTGGGTTCAAGTCAGGACTTTGACTAGGCCACTCCAAAACTTTCATTTGGTTTCTTTTCAGCCATTCAGACGTGGACTTGCTTTTGTGTTTTTGATCATTGTCTTGTTGCATAACCCAGTTATACTTCACCTTCAGTTCACAGACAGATGACTGGACACTTGGGTGATAACAGTTTTATTAAATTAATTAAATAATGTTTTGAAAACGTGTTTTGTGTGTCCCTTTGACTAATATTACATTTTGCCTCAAGATCTGAAACCATTCAGTGTGATAAATGAGCAACAATAGACGAAATCAAGAAGGGGACAAATACTTTTTCACAGCACTGTTACCTGCTTGTCTTTGGACTGTGGGACCTTCTCGCTGTGAGCCGACAGCACTCCTCACTCCACCAGTGTGCCGCCGAGATTTGAGATCAAAAGATGAATATGAGACCAAAGGATAGACAATCAGCTTCTATTTCCTGATATTTACATTCATGTGTTTTTCTTTTTTGTTTCATTAGAAAAGGAGGATAAGATCAGAAGTTATTCGCGCATAACTTTGCCTATTTGTGATTTTCTATGAGGAGGATTTCTCTTTTTAAAAATGGCGTATCCCTTAGTAAGTGCAGCGACGCTATTGCCTTTGCTACATCAGAATATGCTTTTTTGCATCTAAAATATCTTAATGGTCTCATGTGGGAGCGGGAGGGTTAATACAGGGTAAGGATGGCTGGACTTGGGATCCTACGTAAGCGTTAGCATAAAGCGAGCGCAGAACGTGGTGTACTGTCTCCGCAGATACGCAGTTAAGGATAGTAGAATAAACCATAACCGCCCACCCCTTCCAAAATAATGCAAATAATAGGAATAATAACTGTTAAAGCGTCTGCAGGCGTTTATTTTTCTCTTGGATAGTCACTAAGCCAAGCTGATACAATGGGTAATCAGGCATCATTAAGTGAAATCGCCTGGCCGCTACATGTTCTTTAACATTTGGCAATCACATTTTGTTTATTGTTAGTGCCAAGGTGGAAGATGGCAGCGAACATGTACAGGGTAGGAGGTGGGTAAGTTTGGTAACTTAATCATTATGATTTATAGAGCCGTTTCGGTTTCACAGTGGCGACGTCCACAGTATGGCTTTCACAAAATCAAAACCAACTTGTTCTTGCTTCTTCACATGAACTAAAAGTTCGACACAACCGCTTGGTGTAGTTTTCGTCGCTAAGCAAAATTAGAAGTACGTTTACGCGATCGAAATGGCTTTTATGGAGTAGGCTAATAGTTATGTTTTAGATGTTTTTATTTTATTTGTTATTATAATAATTTTTTAAATAACGGACAACATGGTCCGACTAAATTTTATGCACGTGTGTTAAAAATTATGTGCTAGAATTTCTGTAGTAAAAAGAAATATTGAAGTGCATTAGCTATGTGCAATTATTTACTGTTATTATTATGGTTATAATAATAATAATAATAATAATAATAATAATAATAATAATTATTATTATTATTATTATTATTATTATAGTTGTCATTTTGTCATGTATGTAAAGTAAAGTACCTCATAAGGCATTTGAAATCATGATTCAAAATCAGTACAGCAAAAATGAGCAAAGAATTATAATGTTCTCCTGAAAAAAGCTTACGTTAGTGACACTGTACCTGCACTGCGAGTAGCATTAGTGCCAGGTTTCACTGGTTTTAATACTGGATTGTTACACTGAACGAGCATGTAGGAAGGTTGTATGATTTACACAACTGTCTTCACCGAGGAGTAAGCTATAATACAACAACCATTAATGACAATAGGTTATAGTGCTTTACTAACATTTAATATATTCTGTTTTAACTGCTGCCTTTGCTGTTGTTCTGCAGATATTATCTTCCCCCTTGTGGTTCATCAGTCAGTGGTTTAAATCAATGTTAATTTTCTGTTGGCACACTTATGGGCACAAGTCTGTCGGCTGACAGCTGTTTGATGATCTCTACCCTGCTTTAGGCACTGTGAACCTTGTTATTATCAGGATAATACAAACACAGGCAACATTCTCAGTCTTTTGTGTCGCTTTTCGCTACAGACTCCCACATGCATGCATATCAATAAGCAGAGTGTGGGAGGGGCAGAAAAAAAGACTAGTTTGGGTGGGCTGATGGCAGGAGTGGTGACAGCCCGCCTTCGAAGAAAAAAACACAGCACGTGAAAATCCAATTTGTAGTGATGTCTCTAGATGGAATTAAATGCATAGATTTTGCTGTGCTGCACAAAAGCAGGACGACACCTTGGCCCCGGTGATGTTGCTCTGAGCTGCGGATTGGCATACCGCATATTTTGTCAGCCGGTATTTTTTAACCTGTCCCGCCTCGTTGATTAGAAACAGGGTTTTTCCTGTCTCAAAGCAGGCTTTAGGTGGTGACTTTGCGTGACCGCAGCTGCGTTTGGTCTGGATTTACTGCCACTGCCTACTGGATCCATTGTCTCCATAATAGCTACATTTAGGTTTGTGAAGTCTTCATGAGACCACCACAATGCATTGAGATGTAGGCTATAAGAAATGAACATTTTAAAAGGTGACAATTAAAATGTGTATTGGAGAAGTGCCAGAATGGGGGGTGGGGGCGGAGGGGATATAGCCTATGAAAGCTTAACACATTGTAAGGAATATAGGTTTTTGGAATTGCAGTATGTCTTGAAATACAATTTAAATATTTGTCACTAATTACGTGGGGTACAATATTCACCCTAATTAATATTGAACTTAACAAATTTGCACAAATGCCACCTTGATGTATTTAAACTATTTTTATTAATTCACTCAAAGAATGCTTAAAATTCCTTTTTGTCACTGATGTTTCTTCTACCATGCAACAATATTAAATGTTTTTTTTTCAGAATTTTATTTTTCAGTTCAATCTGCACATATAGGCAAAAACAGTGTAGGTTAATGACATTACAGTAGAATCGAATTGCCAAATCCTGAACCATTTCCCATTCATTCCGGGCGACATAGCTCAGGAGGTAAGACCGATTGTCTGGCAGTCGGAGGGTTGCCGGTTCAAACCCCGCCCTGGGCGTGTCGAAGTGTCCTTGAGCAAGACACCTAACCCCTAACTGCTCTGGCGAATGAGAGGCATCAATTGTAAAGCGCTTTGGATAAAAGCGCTATATAAATGCAGTCCATTTACCATTTACCATTCCATTGTAAAGAGATCACATATTTCGGATATTATCACGGAATTATGTACAATTACATTGCATACTTATCTATAAATATATGTCAAAAGCCAGCAGATACCTCTTAAATAAAACGACAATTGCCCTATAAAGACACACAAACTGGTGAAATTTCTGAAGGTAGGCAGTTTCTATTGAGACGTCTCAGTGGCACGCATGGTTTTTGGCGCTCTGTCTGCTATCTCATATTTTTATACAATTAAGCAGATTCAAAGTTAATTTAGCATGTATAAGATTACACGTAAACTTGAAAGCAGTCAATACTTTGAAAACATGAAATGCAGTATCATTCATGAACAAGTTATACCAATAACTGCACAGACCATTTCTTATTTTTTTCCTTTTATTTTTGCCTGATTTTTCCTATATGTGTCTTAGGTGGCTTGAAAAAATACTTCTAGGCAGCTGGGCTAAGACATATTAATGCAGGAAAGCCCCTGAGAAGAAGTAATTGGGGGAATAGGGTGTTGGAAGCGAAGACGTGTTGGTTAGGTGTAGCCCCAGGCGAAACTGTGGAATCCCAGAGAGAAGTGAGTCTGCTGAGATGGTGGGGCCTGGGGGGGCCTGGGGGGGCCTGGGGCGGTGGGGGGGTGGGGCTGGGGGGGCACATGAGGAGTAGAGCAGATACTCTACTGGAGTTCATAAATGCATGAACCCCCAGGGCCCCCCCTGGCCCCCCCTGGCCCTGCAGGGCCGGCCCGTGGCATAAACGCTCTATGTGGTTGTTTAGGGCTACAACCGCTGTGGTGGGGGGGTGGGGCGGTTGGGATGGGGGGGGGGGGGGGCACACGACCACGAGGGGGGGCCAAACGATCCAATGTTTATCTAAGGTAAATAACATTATTTTTATAATTACGTTATTCATCCCCTATCGCGGAAATAGCGGTATACATTTTAAATCGAATGGCAACAGAACATGAAATATCAATCTAATGTAAGAAGGATTTTACCAAGCGAACTCCCCCCTTGCTTGAACAGATTTTTTTTTAGGGCCACCAAACTCCTAGGGCCGGCTGTGGCCCTGTATCTGAGGGACTCCTCATGCTGAGAGTATGAGAAATGGCTTTGCTTGTAAAGGTGTAATGTTCACTGTCTATCATCGTACAACCTGCCGAGGCATTTCCAGTGATGTCTTATGTAAAATATCCAGTGAACAGCACCTTTGAAACAGGCAGGAATTCAGCCCATTCTGAGAGGATGGTCATGGTGGTCTGCCTGTGTGCTTGCTGCTTCAAAGAGTCAAAGGCACTGGTAGCACATTCACTTTTGCTGAGAAACAGGCTGTCCCGTCATTTGGCAAGAAGAAAACCACATAAGCTTTTCCCATGCCAAAATTTTGTTTGTGTCAGTGCTTTTGGATGACACTTTGTTTTAAGGGTTTAGTGTGTTTTCATTTGTTTTATGGAGGAATTGAAGCAGAGGATGACCTTAAGAACTAGGATAACATGATCAATTGTTTTGGCCTAGTAACTCTCATAAGTCTTGCTTATCAGGTTGCTTGCCACTGGAGTAAATCTGTACTGCACAGATGTACTTCATTTTGTGTGCAATGCAGTCAGTACGTCAGCCTACATTTGGACAAATGTGTCTGCATGGTTTTGCATTATTGCTTTGCTTATTTGATGCGTGCATAAAATGCTGGCTGGCTAGCTTAGGTTTTCAGGTAAAGCAGGATACTTACAGTGGCAGTAAAAACATTGTTCTGGGGTGGAAATGGCCATGTAATTAACAAGGTTTTATTTCAGTTTTCTTAACGGCTTTTTTTCATTAACTGAACCTTTAAGGTGTATTATGTGGGCTGACATGGGTAGGTGTAGCTGCAGTGTAAGTGACTGCTCTACAGTGAATGAACCTTGTTCCACAGCCAGTTGGGAGTATGAGGACTTCAAGTTGTTGTGCGTGTCAACATTTTAATTTTTATCTCACGTTTTTGTCCGGACTGCGACGACTACCGGCGGTTGAGAAAGAGGAAAGAGACGAGTTGGTGACGGCAAGATGAGTGTGGGTCCCTTCTGATTTGTTCCGTACAGTCAATGCCAAATAGGGTTGATCCTTCAGAATGACCTTGTGTTGTCAAATAGTATTTCGTACTGTCTGAATGGCAACTGTCCTAGATTCATGCCAGACAGTCTGACCTAATTATCACAAGCTGTTATGACAGGTAAGAGTTTAGACTCCTGATTGCTACAGTAGATTCCTACATAGTTAGGAAAGGAGGGCAGAGAATCTAGTTTTTATGTTATCTGAAAAAAAGTAAAAAATGGGAATTGTGATCAAATGAAAAATATTTCATGGAAGGTAAACAAGTCACAAATCACAAGTTTATCCTAAAGATCCAAAAAATAGGAATCCCGAGTTAACTCCATAAACTTTATGTCATTTAGTAAGAATGAAATATTTGTTTAATATTGTGTCATGAATAATTCAAAATAAAAACTGATAACATCTATAAGGCAATAGTGGAAGTATTACTGAGTAATTTCCGCAGTTCTAATATTCAGTTATTTTTTATGCAAAGGTTGCATTTGAACTGTATTATGAACACTGCTTTTATATATCTACACAATTTTTGTAACATTTAAAGCCATATGCTCAGAATCACAAGCATTTCTGGTGTTCTCCTGAATCTTAGCACATTGTTTTCTTTTCAGACATTACTTCAAAGATCCAGCAAGAACTCCAGAGAAAATTGAGAGCAAATTAGCTGAAGCCCAGATGCCTTTTGTGATGTTGTCAAATTTGTGGTTGCCAGATCTTATATATATATATATATATATATATTATTATTATTATTTTTTGTGTGTAATTTTGATATCATATCTATTCCTTCAGAATAACATGAAATTCCCTGGGAGGGTGGAAGGTTGGGAAGGGGACAGACTGCAGTTTCTAATGTCTGCCTGGAGCATGTTCACTTTTTGGGCTGATAAAACCATGAAGTCTTATCTGAGGTCTCGGAGTCTGTGTGCTTTTCATTTGAAACAAAAATTTCTCAGACTTACAGGCATAAGGTTGCAATATCTTTCTGTGTATGCGCAAGCCACTGATACACAGCCTGCAGCCAATACCCTTGGGGTTCTGGCATCGATTATAACTGCCTGCCTTATGTTTGTCTGCTGCGTAAGTGTCACCTCATTTCAGGAAACGCTAGTTTAATCGTGGAAATGACATTCAGAGTTGAAACTAAACTGACCGTTTTTAGAAATGACCATCGTAGAAACATTGTTAAAACTAAACTGCTAGCTTACCAGCTGTTAGTATGTTATGTAATAGTTTAGCTTGTCAGTTTAATATGATGTCCACTTGTATTATCAATTCTGACACAGTAAGAGCAAGAGACTGTATATTTTAAAATACAAATACAGAAATACAGAGGTGATTTTCATGCTAAAACAATTTGGGAAATTGTATACAGTACTGTAGTAATAATGGCACCCCAAAATAGTCATTTTAGCTCATTTTAATTTGAGAAATTATATACAGTATTGTAGTAAAAATGGCACCCCAAAATAGTAGTTTTATCTAATTTAAATTATTTTCCTGTAAACAAAAAAAAAACAAACAAGAAAATACACGTCATATTTTATGCCTCTGCCTTTGCAAGAAAAGCACTTCTAAGTGTTAAAATTTGTATGAATTTGTGGAACTTCTTGGCAGGGAATCTTTTGCATGTCTTCCATGCTCAGCTTTTCAAGATTCTTCAGAAATTTTTTCAGATCAAAGATGACCAGAACACTACCAGAGTTTTTGCTGATTTGGATGTCAGTGTGATTTGGATCTTGCCAGAAGGTCCATTTGCAGCCAAACTGAAGCAAATTGGCAGCTGGAATAAGCTTTGTGGTCAAACTGTATTTGTACTTTATGCACTTCATGATCCCACCTATCTTCATAATGGTCCCAGCACCCATGTAAGCAAAACAGCACCAAACATATTTCACAATAGAGCAAGAAGTTCTTTTCAACGTATGCTTAATCCTTCTGACATCAAGCTGCTTGTGCTGATGTGCATATCCAAAAAGCTGCATTTTTGTCTCATCTGAACATACAGTACACTACCATTCAAGAGTTTGGAATCACTGAGAAATATGTAATAATATATTATGTTTTCGAAGGAAATTGATAATTTTATTCAGCAAGGTAGCCTTAAATTTATCAAAAAAATATATCGATAATGTTACAAATTTCTATTACTGTTTGAAATAACTGTTTTCTAATTCAGTCTTTATGTATGATTGCAAAGCTCCATTTTCAGCAGCCATTACTCCAGTGTACTGACAGCACACTGTTACCTCATCCTTAAGTATTCATGCTGATGTACTCATTTGGAACTAGAGAACGCAGTCCCATTATATTAAGCTCAGCTGAAAACAATTGTGCTGTTTAATTATGCTACAAAATATATTTATTTCTGTTGCCACGGTATCTAGTACACTGGCATGCCATCCAAAACACTCTTTTCCGACCATCTACCATTCAATATTTGTGTTTTGCTCATTTTAACCAGTTTGCTGTTTCAGAAGTGGCCCATAAGGCCAGCATCCCAGAGTCGCCTCTTCACTGCTGCGGATGAAACTGATGTTCGGCGAGTACTGTTTGATGAAGCTGCCAGTTGAGGACCTGTGAGGCGTCTGTTTCTCAACCTAGAGACTCTGATGTACATGTTCATGCAGTTGTGCATCTGGGCCTTCCACTTATTTTTGTGGCCTATTTAGATCCAGTTTGCTCTCTTCTTTCACAATAGCAGTGCACACCTTTGAGTGAAATATTCAGTTTCTTGGCAATCTCAAGCATGGAAAAGCCTTCATCTCTCTGAAGAACAATTGACTGACTAGAGAAGTGTCTAGAGAAAGCTGTTTCTTTTTGGCCATTTTTGAAACCAAAATTGAACTTCAGAAATTCCAGTGTACTATATACTGTAGCAACTGAAAGTAATATTTATTAATATCTATTATTTTAGCTTTATTAAACAGCAAAATTGTTTGCAGCTGTGCTTAATATAATGAGAGTGCTTTCTATAGTGAGCACATTAGCACCAATGAGCACATTAGAATGAATATTTAAGGATGAGGTAACAGTGTGCTTACAGTAATTTCAGTAATAGAAAATTGTACAAAACAGTAATAGAAATTTGTAACATGATCAAACTACAAATTTGATAAAACTACTATGTCTTGGTTGTATATTTTAACAATTTAATGCTAAAAGTATCAGTTTCTTTCATAAACATAAACATTTCTCAGTGACTCTAAACCTTTGAATAGTAATGTAAATCTCAGTTTATAATATAATTAGGCCTTGTATTATGTTGATATGTTGCTCTTTATGGGTGTAAATAAATTCAGAGGGCACTCTCTATGCTTAATGTTCTTCATAGGTCAGATATGTTTTTCATACAAATGGAATTTTCACATCCATGAAAACATATGATGTCATGTTTTATTTTTTTCTTTTGGTCATGATTTTCTATCATTTTCAGTGAACATCACGAGATATCATAAACACCACAATGTTTTGGCTCGTTGTATGCAACTATTTCTTACTGAAATCACTGCAAAGTCTTAAGTACACACCAGAGCAATCATTTGCTTTTAGAAACATTACCTCACAGTGACTAAATGTCAAGCTAACTGGCAGTCTTTTTAATATACTGAAAATACATTTATTCCTTTAAACAGTGAGGCTCTTCTTCCCAGAATGGCTAACCTGCAAACCTCTATGGCATTTTGAAGTGCGTTTACACTGTGAAGGTTTGAGAGCAGAAAAGCCATCTTAATTCATTCTGAATGGATGCACTGACATGGTCAGCTGTTTCTGGAGAAATCTCCATGCCAATCCGGCGCGAATGCGTTTTCTCGGTGGCAGCGAATGAATGTGTGCTGCTGATTGGGCTGTGTGACGCAGGGTGTAGGGGTGCGCTCCGTGCTCAGGCCACTTGCATTTCACAGAGGTGCTGTAGGCTGCTGATTGGAAGCCCAGAGCTGTGACCAAACACCTTCATCAGCACATGATGTTGCTCATGATTTCCTTACTGAGGTCACCGAGACTTACAGCTGCAGTCCGCAGGTCATTTCAACTTCCCATTTCAGGAGAATAAAAATGCACCTAAATAAAAAATAAAAAAACACTTTTCAGTTTACAAGTTACTTATACACTATGCCATTCTGTCACATAATGTATACTATTAGTGTGTACATATGACATTATTCAGAAGAAAGGGCATAGAATCACATATTAGCTTTGAAAAGATTAAATAAGAATCTGAGTTCTTGTTTTTTCTTGTCTTACACAAATCCACCTTTATTTTTCACATAAACAGTTATTAGTCCTTTGAGCTGGACCTATGCAAGTAGATTCTAGAGGCTTCCAGAAGTCTATTAATAGCAATGTTCCATCATTCCCTTTGTTGTGCTGAGCAGCAGCCACGGTACACATTACTTTGATTTTTTATTTTAATTTTTTTTGGCTAATAAGCAGTATTATGGTCATAGTCTGTCATTGTTGCACACATGAGTCTGGACATATCTGGGGCTCGCTGTCCGCGGTTAATTATGAAGGAATCCATCCTGAAGGAGAACATTTGTTCCCCCTCCCCCACCTTTCGCCAGATGGAACCATTGAGGGCACATGGCCAGTGTCTGGCTGGCTCTGGCTGGCTCTGGCTGGCTCTGGCTGGCATGGCTGACCGGGCCGGCTGGTCTGATGTTACGTCATGATCACAGTGTCGTTATTGCCTGGAGGATCAGGATGTTCGGTGAGAGCTTTTGTCCTAGGCTCCATCATTTCATTGATCATTTCAGTGTGGGTCTGATAAACTATGGAAAAGAGAACTAGCACTACATTCCGAATGGGCTGAAAATAACTATAAGAATTCCTTGCTACTTCTAATTTGTTGAGGAGTCTGGATGCAAGCTTCCCATTCTCAATTATTATCCTGCCAGTCTAGCATGTGAAATACATTTAGCACAAGTAAAATTACCACTAATGGCAGAAGAGACATATTACACTCAGAGCCCGGGCATGAAAATGGATTTTCTATCCGTTTGCTCCGAGCAGAATCAGAATTTCAACATTTCTGTTCCTTTGTTCCACCTGCAGCATAACGTTCCTGAACTGGTTTGAAATAAATAAAAAAAAACAGGTAATTTAGTTCCTTTTCTCTCACCTGGCAAACATAGAAACCAGCCTAGTTGCCCATCTCAAAGCCTACTTGAGACTGTGTTTCTGAAAATAATAATAAACACGGGTAAGGTGATGAGTTATTTTTTAGTTGTGCATCATTCATTCTATGAGGTGCATGTGGCTTTTGACAGCTGTTTTTGCTATATGCAAGTTTATTTTTTTTTTACCAGAAGTATTTTTTCAGCATTTTGTAGGCTAATTGTTAACAGTCTTTTAGTGACTAACAGATCACATAGTTTTGATATAAAGTAGCATACCTGCCATCCCAATCTCAAATCTTTAATTGTGAGCCTCTTGCTGTGTACCACATGGTATTGTGTGCCAAGCTGTGTATGAATCACTTTGTTAACACTTGTTGCATTTTTTGGATTACTCCAAACTCATTATGGTGTGAGTTTCTTTACCGAATCAATGAGCACTCTATCACACCTGGTTAGTTTGTTACATCTTCAGTGAAGACATGTATAAAAATTTACATTTATCAAATTTTACTTGATTCACTGGGGCAAAACCTCTTCACTGAAGAGGACATTGCATATAAGTGCGTTCCTTCCAATGGACTATGACAGGGGTGCCTGATCCTGATCCTGGAGGTCTAACATCCTGTAAGTTTTCATTCCAACCCTAATTTGACACACCTGATTCTACTGATTAGAAGCTCAATGAGATCTTTAGCTGTTGAATGAGGTGTGCATTGTTCGAGTTGTTGCGAAAACGTACAGGATGGTACATCTCTGGGAACAGGATTTTGCATCCCTGTACTATGATATAACATGATTCTACTTTTGTTTGCAACGGGTTCATCTCAAATGAATAGTTCTTCAAGCATTCATGAGTGTAAATATTGATATATAAACAACGACATTGCATGGCCTGGTTGGTCGTTTTTTTTTTTCATTTCTCTCATAGCACTGATAGAAAATATCCTCAAGGTCATGACCTCAGCTAATAACACACAGTGAATCAGTGCCAACATAGAGAAATAGAGGCAATTGCATGTCCTTTCAGCGTTGAGAAAGTGATGTAACCTACCTGCAGGATAACCACAGTGGCTGTATACAATTATACATTTTCCTTCCTTCACTCCGTGGTTAACTGTGCAGTATCATTACACAATGGGATCATGGGGCCCATCCACACACTGGAACAGAGCCTTAACAGATACCAGTCTGTGGGACCCATCCACACACAGGAACAGTGCCTGGTAACAGATACTGGTATTGTATCCTGACTGTGCCAGTGCAACCTGTTGCCAGTAGACAAATAATTGACTGTAATGTCATCCAGGGAAGGAGGATTGAGCTAGCTGGAATGACTGTGTATAATTGCTCACCAGTGACCCCTGCTGGTCAGTGACGCGATCACAATCAGCTTTCTCAAGCTGAAATGAAGTGTCTTTCCCTGACTTTTGTCGGTACAAGCTCAGCTTGCGGACTGCAGTGTGAAAAGAAGAATTGGCTTCACAGAAGACCTTCTGGAGGAGAATACATGCCTGTCTGTGCCCTCCCAAACTGCAAGAATAGAACATTAGGCATTAAATAATTTGTAAACAAAAGGCACACATGGTTTTGGTTTTACACCATATGCGTCAAGAAAACCTGATTGGATTGGTAACCAGCCAATGAACCATAGAGACCCTTGTCTGTTTGTCAGCTTCTCATATCTGTAATGACAGACCACACAGAAGAAAAGCCCAAGACTGTTTCCTGTGAAAAAATGTTTTCCACAGACAGCATAGCCCATACCCCACAGAGAGCCTCTGAGCTCAGGAGTTCAATCCCTGACAGTAGGCTTGTTTTTTTTATCGCTGCTGAACAGATGCACTGATTGTTATATTATCTGGATGGTTCATACCACAGTATCTGCTGAGCCCACCATATCAGCCCATCCATATTTTATAGAGCCCAGTAAATCTGTGAAGCAATGATCACAGGAAAATTCTAGCACAGGAAAAAGGGGGGGGGGGGGTTGTCAGGTGGTTCTGTGGATAAACATGAGAAAAATGTCAAATAAATGTCCCCCCTGCAGGCAGAGAGATAAAGCGGAGATCTTTTTATCGATAGGCCCCAGAGACTTCGTCTGAAGCCAGAGACGTCTGTTGAAGTGTGTTCTCCACACTGACAACACTTCCAGGCGCTCTTCTAGTTTTGGAGACTTAGCGGCACACGTTATCAAATTAGTCCCGTTCTGCACATCATCGCATAGCTGAAGTGCCTGCAAAGTGTTGCAGGACCACATTGTGAACTGGTGAATTTTCACTGTTCATCAGGGTGTGGGGAACAGGCATATAAACACATCACCTTTGTGCATCTCTCTCTCTCTCTCTCTCTCTCTCAGAGCAGTCCACTGTGAAGCTAGAACAAAGCGCATGCATTGTTTCACAGACAGGACTAAGCTGTTAACAGCATTAAAACTTTGTATCATTGTTTATATTGTTTATTATACTGTTGCCATAGTTAACCCTGCAGATTTATATTGTATTTCACATGCAATTAGGAACCCCATCTCTTGTTTGTTGGATCATTATAAGTCGGATGCAATATATTTATTTCTGGAGATTTCCTGGATCTAACAGACTGCACTTTATGTCCTGTTTGTTTGGTAATGTAGAGCATTGAAGCCATAACTTGGCCATGTTAAATGAAATATGTTTTCCCATGTGCTATAATAACTTTACATTCCCGTACAACAAGTATTATTATAATAATTATTTGCATCACTCTGAATTTTCATATCTATTTGTTTTTATAATTGTATGTTTTTCCAAATGACAAGAGCCCAAGGATTAAAACCCATAATTCAGCTCACAGCATTTACTCTTGTGTTTTTCTTTCAGATTATGTCTACTTTGAAAACTCCTCAAGCAATCCGTATTCAGTTAGACGAATAGAGGAGCTCAACAAGGTACGGTACAGTGTTGTAACTTTATTTTCCTTTGGGTGCCCATAATATAAGCAGCCATGGAGAGAAGATCACACATCACAACGATTGCTTTGGGATTTGTTTTCAAGAGAGGTGGTTACACTAAAAATTTGAAAAAGTATGAATTTTAAAATATATCTTAGGAAAGATAAAAGCTATATATTACAATGTGTACAATCAGCATACTGTGATTTGAAAAAGAAAGTACACCCTCTTGCAATTATATTGTTTTACATTTTTTTTTACAATTGTTTTTACAATGTTATATTATTAAATTCTACCAAACCCTTATCAGCATGTCAGCCAAACATGCTGATAAGGTTTTTTAAGGGGTAAAAAATGTATAATAATGCAATGCATTAAAAAAATATATAAATCCATATATACTCTTCAAGCTAAATGGGCCATTTTAGCTGGTCGTTGCACATTTTCATATTGATTGGTTAACTGATCGGGAATGATACGAACACTTCTTCCATATGTTGCCCACACTCCTGGTCCGAAAAAGTGAACAAACAAGTGCCCTTGAATCATTGGGTACACATTATATGTTTGAGCCGGAGTTGGATCTTGTATTTAGAGCCATGGAGGAAAAAAAAAAAGGGCCCTGCAGGAACTGTCCAAAAACAATGTGTGGCAGTCGGTCTGCCGGAGAAGCAGATTGGTCTTGGCTGCGCCGGCTGGTGGAGAGGGCACACGCACCTGGGTTGCGTTAGCTAATCAGCCCAGGTGCTTAAACTGTGCTGCTGTCCACAGTTCGGGGCTGAGACTGGGAGCTCACACCGAGAGCGCAGTTATGATTTTCATTTCGTTTTTGTTTGAGCACAAAAGTCGAGAGAAGTAATCCTCAACTGGGATGCTGCAGGAGCTGGACCCAGCCAGGAAGGCGGGTCAGCTACAGAGTTTTTTGCCCGGAACTCTTGAGGGGGAAGGGAGAAGAGGGTCATTTATTTTATTTCGTGTTTGTGTAGGTGTGCTCTCTCTGGCGTGTGACACAATTATACAGGCCTGAATGCTTGACCCCTACAGTGAGGGGGTCCAGTGGCTCTGTTACGCTGTGGGGGAGTTTACCTGGCATGGTTTGGGTCCACTTGACCCCTTAGAGGGAAAGGTCACTGCAAATTAATACAAAGTTATTCTGAGTGATAACCTTTATCCTATGATGAAACATTTCTATCCTGATGGGAATGGTCTATTCAGCATGACAAGGCCCCCATCCACAGGGCACGAGGGGTCACTGAATGATTTGATGGGTATGAAAAGGATGTGAATCATATGCTATGGCCTTCGCAGTCACCAGATCTCAACCCAGTTGAACACCTGTGGTAGCCATTCATGCCCAAACCATAAGACCCCCACCACTATGTTTCACAGATAATTATGGTATGCTTTGAATCTTGGGCAGTTCCTTTTGGCCTCCACACTCAGCTCTTGCCATCTCTCTGATACAAGTGAATCTTGGTCTTATCTGTCCTCAAGAGTTTTTTTTCAGAACTCTGCAAGCTTTCAGGTACTTCTTAGTAAACTTAGCCATCCTTTTTTTGAAGCTAGTGGTTTGCTTCTTGCAGTGTAGCCTCTGTAGTTCTGTTCATGAGGTCTTCTGTGAACACTGGACAGTAGTCACTGACTCATCTATGCCTGCCTCCTGAAGAGTGTTTTTGATCTGTGGGTCAGGTTTTTGGCTTCATGATGGTGAACATTGAGAATTGTTTAGGCATCAACTGTACAGGTCTTCCTTGACTAACCAGGCCCTGTATGATTACAGAACTCACCAGTACTCTCTTTCTTCTTAATGATGTTCCAAACATTTGATTTTGGTAAGTCTATGGTTTGGCTTATGTCTCTGATTGTTATTTTGATTTTTCAGCCTCATAATGGCTTCCTTAACTTTCATTGGCACAACTCTGGTGCTTGTGTTAACATACGGCAATAACAGACACCAAAGGCAATAAAAAGCCTTGAGTCAAGAATAGATATTGAAAGCTGTCTAATACCTGCACTAAGCAAGCAAGAAGCAATGAACACACCTGAGTAAAAAATTAATAAATGAACAAATGACCTGCAATACAAGCTGAGAATCTGTGATTTAACAACATGTTCGTTGTTTGATTACAAATCTAAAATTGTGGAGTATAGAGAAAAAACATGTCTTTGTCCCAAAGATTATGGTACACTCTATGTACATATATATGTGTGTGTGTGCGTGTGTGTGTGTGTTTGTGTGTAGCATGTAACTAAGTATGTATGTATGTATGTATGAATGTAATGCAGCATTTGTGCTGTGGATAAAAATCAAATAAAATGAAATGTGAGCATATGTTCGTATGTTTGGTAGATGTTTGCTGTGGCCACCCTTGTGCTGGTATTAGGTATTAAACAGGGTATTAAACAGGGATTGCGCAGTATGAGCCAAACCAATAGATTTGCCATATTTAGCCCACAGGGACTGGATCAGTCCACAGACCCCTCTTTTTCCAACCGGTGGGTTGGCTGAGACTGAATTGCCCAGCATCAACCTCTCCTTGACCCTTAGTCCTCAGGGAATGACCTTTCTTTATCTGTGATTTAATCTTCAAGTGGTTCAGAAAGGTTGCGGGTTTGAAAGAAGTATGCTTGTTCCAAACTGCGCACAATGCAAGCTGCTCTCTGGAGAACAATAAAATGAATGAATCCTCCCCCACAACCGTATGGTGTTGTGATTATCGGTAATGTTCTAAACGGTCCCCTGTGGTGCCCGTGTATGCTGGTTCACACTGCGCACCCTTAATTGTATACTCTCTTCTTAATTGCACAGGTCATTCACCCTGGTTGAAATTTCTAACAGTCATCAAAGATGAAGTATATTTCACATATCTCTGTTGCACTTTGGGGAATGTAGTTAATGGTATAGACCATTTTAACTCAGCTGAGTGGAGTAATTAATAAGTCAAATAAAACCTGGATAAGAGAAACAGAGCGTCCTTACTTCCTTCGGAGAGTCGAGTGTGATGACCATTGTGTGAGCTGTTTGGTAAGATGCTGTGCCTCACTTCCTCTTCTTCCTCCTCCTCCTCCTCCTGCAGACGGCCAATGGCAACGTGGAAGCCAAGGTGGTGTGCTTCTACCGAAGGAGGGACATCCCCAGCAACCTCATCGCTTTGGCAGACAAGCACGCCAGTAAGTTTGGCCTTCAGATATGGGGTCCTGCACGTGCTCAGAGCACGCTGGCAACATTGTTCTAACAGTTTGGAAGCGTTTGAAACTGCCGCCTCCTTTGTGGCATTGTTAAATGGTGGCACAGCAGGGTCTGGAGTATTTCTGATGAGTGGTGGGGGTTTAAAGACCCAAGTCATGTGACTGTGACAGCCCTGGCTTTGGCTCAAACCTGTGTTTGAACAGAAAACAGAAACCAGCTTGGATTGTGGGTCAGATCATTTTAGTCAAACAATAGATGAACATACAAAAACAGCGCAGCAGGTTGCAGTGCATTGTGGGATAAAAAACAGCAGGCACAATGGAACTAGGTTATTTTATAATGCAGCAACCCCATTTTTGCAGATTGGTTTGCAGCCATGGCTACCCATTCCCAGCCCCTCGGTAGAGTGCAAGAAGGACAAAGCTCATACCCTTTGCTCCAAAGGCATACGGGCGCATGGACACACACACACACACACACACGCACATACATGCACACACACACACACACACACAGGCACACATGCACACACACACACACACACACACACACACACACACACTCCCACACACGGGTGGCTTTCCAGATCACACACAGACACAGATACATCAGACACAGACGTTTCCATAAAGAACAGTTATTAGTACATTCTAATTTCTGATAAAGTGCCTTTTCGGATTGCTGTTGCTGATTTTACTGGTGAGAAGCGTTTGGAAAATAAATGGCGGTGTTGTCTTTTGCTTTGAGTTCAAGGGTTGGTGGGGCTGGGGAGTGTGGGTGGTTGGATGTAAGCTACTGGTGGGGTAGGGGAGGAGGTCCTAGAAGACTGCAGGCATGAAGGGTCACAGGAGGGCATAGGGATAGGACATAGTGAAGCTTCAGGAACCCCAAAATGGGGTGGAGCTGTTGTATGTTAGCAGTGTCTCACTGGTGTTAACTAGTATACTTTGATGTGGACTACAGAGACCTGTGATTGGTTCACACATGCCAGTGACTGAGTGCACACACCTGCCAGCTCCACCTATCATGAGGGACATGAAGCTTCACGCTCCTATCGCGTGGCAACAGGCAGATTAGGAGGGGCTGCAGGGGAGGAAGAGGAGAAGCACTGTGAATGTTGGCGTTTACACTCGGGGGGTACCACATTGGAAGGGATTACATCATTTAGGCAGTTGTGTCCAGAAAACCCATTTCATAGATGTCTACAAGAGCATTTGTGGGTTTTCAGCTTTTAAGCATTTGTGGGTCGTAAGGCCCATATCAAGGGGGTTAGTGCTGGTTTAGTCAGCCTGTGTTTCAGATGGACACAGCTGGTGCAAGTACAAGATTAATTCGCTGTTCATAAATACTTGTGCTTGCCGATGACGACTCCTACAGTTTGACTTTGATTGGCTAAGGACTGTATGAGTCCTCTCCCTTTGATTGACTATGGACTGCATTAATCCTCTCCCTTTGATTGGCTAAGGACTGCATGAGTCCTCTCCCTTTGATTGGCTAAGGACTGCATGAGTCCTCTCCCTTTGATTGGCTAAGGACTGCATGAGTCCTCTCCCTTTGATTGGCTAAGGACTGCATGAGTCCTCTCCCTTTGATTGGCTAAGGACTGCATGAGTCCTCTCCCTTTGATTGGCTAAGGACTGCATGAGTCCTCTCCCTTTGATTGGCTAAGGACTGCCTAAGTCCTCACCCTTTGATTGGCTAAGGACTGCATGAGTCCTCTCCCTTTGATTGGCTAAGGACTGGCTAAGTCCTCACCCTTTGTCGCAGTTAATGTCATTAGCAGACCGGAGTATGCTATATGAGTGGACTTCTGCCCAATTTCTATGCAGAATTAACCAGTTTACGTTTATAACCCTGTGTAGCATTTGTGAAAAGTGTGGTCAGGCTCTGCACGGTGCACTTTGCATACTGCATTCACGCTTGCGGGATAGTGTACGATGTGCTCTGCAGCAGCGCTGCTTTGAAAAGCAGGCGGGCTGACAGTTAATGTGGCCCACAGCTCACAGGGAGCTCGCTGCCGTTCCCGCTGACTGTAAAAGACGGATGTTTCCAGAAACCCGCGCGCAGAAATCCCCTCGCGGCTCTCCGGGGTCTCCGCGAGTGCCGGCGGTGGAAATCCCGCGGCGGTGGGGACCCGCCGGCCGGGGGCGGCTGGCGTCCCCGCAGCATCTGCTGAGTTTCGCACCCCGCCGCTCAGCTGTTAGCGTCCCGAACCCCAAACCCGCCTGAAGTCCCCCGTGGGGAGGCTCAGACAAGCGAGCCGCTTAACCCCGACGCCGTCAGCTGTGTAAGCAGGCTCCGAGCGGATCGGCGGAGGGGGGCGCGGGAGGGAAAGGCTGGGGGGGCCAGTGTGACAACGCGCCAGTTTCAAATGCAATGCTGCCCACTGGCTCACTAAATGTAGTCATTTTCTAGTTTTTCAACTAATAACAGGACAATTGATCGTTAAAATGTTATTTGGTTTTGGAATTCCATTCAATAAATTAATTAGCATGTTTTTGGTGGTGTTAGATATTTGGTAATCTGATGTGCAGTTTTGTCCCACCCTCTACAAGGGACAATGTAACGGATAATTACTTCAGTGTGGGCAATACATGCAACGACCAATATGGAAGGATAGTAATTTATGCCACATTTAAATAATTTCCCAAGATTTGGTAATAATTAGCAATAATTTGGGATCTGGCACAGGGTATTCTAAGCTTTGATTTAGGAATCTAGCGTGCTGACATGAATGACAGAATTAGCAAGAGGAATTGACTTTAGCTAGCTAGCATGGAATGAGTCCTAAGAATGCAGGTACACAGCACAGTGTCTGACAGTATTTCATGGGTGTGAATGTCAATGGATAATTTTGTAGACGCAGTTATGTTTTGAAATATTATTTTCACTTATTATTATTTTGCTTTCCTACTGTAGTCCTGTGAGAATAGTGTACTTTATATTTTTATGGATTGAATACTCCACAACTAAGGGCATTGCAATTATTTCATTTAACTAACTACCTGCATCACTGCAAGCATTCTCTGTGAAGTTTCTGGACAGATTCCAGACAGGCCAGATTGAATCAATGCTGAGTCCAGTGAATTATCCAGGATTCATTAGTAGAATGTCAAAACAGCACATGGTATTATCATGTTTCTACTCACTGGATTGATATGTGGTTTTTCATTGCACTCAATATTCCCCTCACTCTTCGTGGCCACAGACTGAGCACTAGAAAAGTCAGCAGCACAGGCGCAGACTGAGGACTAAAAAGTCAGCAGCATACCCACAGACTGAGCACAAGAAAAGTCAGCAGCAAATGCCCCACAGACTGAACACAAGAAAAGTCAGCAGCACAGCCACAGACTGAGCACAAGAAAAGTCAGCAGCAAATGCCCCACAGACTGAGCACAAGAAAAGTCAGCAGCAAATGCCCCACAGACTGAGGACTAGAAAAGTCAGCAGCACAGCCACAGACTGAGCACTAGAAAAGTCAGCAGCAAATGCCCCACAGACTGAGCACAAGAAAAGTCAGCAGCAAATGCCCCACAGACTGAGGACTAGAAAAGTCAGCAGCACAACCCACAGACTGAGCACTAGAAAAGTCAGCAGCACAGCCACAGACTGAGCACTAGAAAAGTCAGCAGCACAGCCACAGACTGAGCACTAGAAAAGTCAGCAGCACAGCCACAGACTGAGCACTAGAAAAGTCAGCAGCACAGCCACAGACTGAGCACTAGAAAAGTCAGCAGCACAGCCACAGACTGAGCAGTAGGAAAGTCAGCAGCACAGCCACAGGCTGAGCACTAGAAACGTCAGCAGCATAGCCACAGACTGAGCACTAGAAAAGTCAGCAGCAAGCCACAGACTGAGCACTAGAAAAGTCAGCAGCACAGCCACAGACTGAGCAGTAGGAAAGTCAGCAGCACAGCCACAGGCTGAGCACTAGAAACGTCAGCAGCATAGCCACAGACTGAGCACTAGAAAAGTCAGTATCACAGCCACAAACTGAGCACTAGAAACGTCAGCAGCACAGCAACAAACTGAGCACTAGAAAAATCAGCAGCACGCCCCACAAACTGAGCACTAGAAAAGTTAGAAGCACAACCCACAGACTGAGCATAGGAAAAGTCAGTAGCACAGCCACAGACTGAGCACTAGAAAAATCAGCAGCACGCCCCACAAACTGAGCACTAGAAAAGTTAGCAGCACAACCCACAGACTGAGCACTAGAAAAGTCAGCAGCACAGCCACAGACTGAGCACTAGAAAAGTCAGCAACACAGCCACAGACTGAGCATAGGAAAAGTCAGCAGCACAGCCACAGACTGAGCACTAGAAAAATCAGCAGCACGCCCCACAAACTGAGCACTAGAAAAGTTAGCAGCACAACCCACAGACTGAGCACTAGAAAAGTCAGCAGCACAGCCACAGACTGAGCACTAGGAAAGTCAGCAGCACAGCCACAGACTGAGCACTAGGAAAGTCAGCAGCACAGCCACAGACTGAGTACTAGAAAAGTTGCTTCCCTGTCCGTGGGCTCCTGGCTCAAAGGGGTTCTCTCAGCAAACAGGAACCCAAACCAGGAACTTTTAAAATAGAGGGGGAAGCTTAATTTATACGCACGGCGTCTGAGCGGCAGGAAGTGAGGTAGGGGGAGTGCACAGTGCGCACCGGCTGGGCTTTATTTGCCCTGTCATGACTGCCATGCTGGGCGCTGCCCGGCGTTCGGCAGCGGTTTAGGGCTTCTGCCAGGCTCGGGACACGGGCACTGTATCTGCCCCTGCTTGCCAGCTGCACACGCTCTGTTAAACCAGCTTGGCCTTCCCATTTCGGCTCATCCTGCCACTTCGCATCCAAAAAAATATTGTCGTTGCCTCGCAACACTTCCTGCCACTTCAATTCCGTGCCACTCGTGTGCCTGAGTAAATGTTGTGCATTGGGCAAGTGAAGCTCATCTACTGCATCTCCCTCATAAATAGGGAACATTAGGGGCAATGGGACTCCTAAACTCCCACTCTCCCACACCCAACACACGCTAATTGTGCTTTATTAGTGTCTGTATACACACACGTAACTGGATTTATTACATCACTGGAGACACTGGGGAGCTGTCTCTGCCCTTCTTGCCCCTGCTCTCTCCTTTACAACCCCTCCCTCCCTCACACCCCTCCTCCTGCTGCCATCCTGGCTCTGCTCCAAGGGAAGATGATAGAATTCCCAGTCACATGACTCCTACCAGCCATGTAATCAAATCTATTTCCTGCTTCACTTAGCAACAACAACAGAGGGTTACCATGAACCCTCAGGCAGCCATATTAGGAACTTGAA
This sequence comes from Anguilla rostrata, assembly GCF_018555375.3. Classification (NCBI taxonomy): domain Eukaryota; kingdom Metazoa; phylum Chordata; class Actinopteri; order Anguilliformes; family Anguillidae; genus Anguilla; species Anguilla rostrata. The sequence continues at coordinate 2,921,190 of NC_057944.1, forward strand.
AGGGTACTTCAGAGGGGCTACATCAAGTCTTTGTTCAGAGGGGGAAAATGACCATATATTTGCATAAAATCACCAAAGCAGCCAACATGAATCACACAACACTGTAGCCATGGCATGGGATCGCATTTTGCAGCTTGTCCAATAAAACACAAATGTGTTCATGCCAAGTATATGTTCTGTCAGAAAAAGCATGCCTGTTTAGTGTGTTATAAAAAGGAACTGTTTTTGAAAGAATGGCCCATTTGCTGAAAGGTCAGCACTGCTGATGCGGTCAGGGGCATTTCGCATCAGTGGGGCATCAACATATGTGGCCTCACTGACAATGTGTGCTCACGGGGCAACGTTTTCCTTTCCGAAGTGCGGTGCTGCTGCGTCTCTGTGTAAGGCTGAGGTCATGCTGCCGGGCGTGCTTTGTAATCCCGCTTGACATGGTGCTGGCTCGGGTCCCAGCTGGAACACTGCTACTGAATCCAAGCTGATTCAGTTGTGTAAGTGGACACTGCGGCGTAGTAAACATTGTGACATACCTTGGAGTGAAATCTCCGCCTGGAAAAATGCTTAGAGGAGGTGTGCATGGGGTATTATACATTTGGGTTGTCATTCTGTGTGAATGGGGTGTGTGTACAGTATCATTCTGTTTCTTACGTACGTCTCCAAAGCATCACAAAAGAGAGTTCTGTTGTGCACCTGTGCAAAGATCACACAGGTAAAAGGCATCTGGCTTTCATGCTAGCCAGATGGCTCTGAGAAAACAGCGGTCCATGTTGAGGCTAGAACTAAGTGTAGGCCTCATAGGAACCCAGCTCACCAAGCGGATACAGGAAGAGCTGACTAGAGATCTGAGATACCATTCTCTGGACATACTGTACCACAGCACTGACCTGGATGCAGTCTGAATCTTGCCGGTTCAAGGTCTTTGTCAGAACACGTGTGGTGGAGATACAAGAGCTTGCGGACAACAGCTCCTGGCAATATGTAGATTCACAGAATAATCCCGCTGATGATCCTACAAGATGGATGACCTTAAAAGACCTTGCCAAAGAGAATAGGTCAAGGTCCTGAATTCCTGCATCAGCCTCCAGACACATGGTTTTTAAACCCTCTGCAGAGAATCTCAAAGACTTACAAGGTTTAAGGAAACCCTTGTTCTGTGGCTCAACCTCTGCCACACAGCTACAGACCCCTGACATGTATTGAAGATTTGAGTCCCTTCTCGAAATCACCTGCAGAGGCCTTCATGGGGAGGCCTCCATTTTTGGTGAACCAATAGCTGATGAATATGAGGAAGCTCAAACCAGCATCCTTGAGCGAGCCCAGCAGGAGAGCTTTGAAGAGGAGGTGAATTGTCAACCTGTAGAAAGACCGGTATGTCCCAACCTGTAACAGGATACTTAATCTTGCATCAGAGTATGACATCGCTAATGGTTTCATTTGCGTTAGAGGAGGCCTCTGCCAGTTAGATCACTTGGATGTCGATGTAGTACGCCCCATTGTGCTAGACCTGAAGCGTCCAACTACTAATCTCATCATCTGCAAGCATGAAACTACAGTAAGCCACCCTGGATCAGAGAGAGTGTTTGTGGAGTTCTGGATATTTCAAGGCCTCAAGGCAATGCACTGCCATCAGCGTACTTGCCCTGAATGCCACAAGTGGAGAGGGAAGCCAACAATCCCAAAAATGGAAAATCTCTCAGAAGCTATGTCTCTTGAAGACAGCCAGAGCCTTCTGTTCTATTGGGATGGATTGCGTTGGACTATTTCTCCTCAGGTGTGAAGAGATGGGTCATTATCTTCAAATACATGACCACAAGAAGTGTCCACTTTGACATTCTTCAGTACATGAATAAGGATACATTCCTGGTGGCCTTATGACAGTACACCACTCATCATGGTATCCTATTTGAGATTCTTTCGTGGACAAATTTCCGAGGACGGCATTCAGAGCTCCAAGCTAGCTTCGAAGCAATGATTACCGATTAATAGAGTCTATTGGTGAAATGGCAGGTTCTGGTTCAACCCACGCAATGCACCACATTTCAGAAGAACATGGGAATGCGAAGTGAAGTCCATCAGAGCTGGACTTTACATAAAGCTCAGCTCTCAGACAGTGAGGAAGAAAGGGGCTTGCACCCTATTGTTATTGTTATTTCTATTATTATTCAGCCTTATTTCCTTTTCCAGGAAAATTCAAGTAAAATAAATTAAAAGAATGATGCACTCATTAGATGCACTCATTAGATTTTCTCCTATTTTGAATTTTGTGGGAAGCACAAAAAAAATCTCATTTTCATGAACCATAAGTCCAAATGACGAAAAAAAAAAGATGTAGTATATTTGTACTGGTCCCTAACATGTTAATGCTCACATGAAAACAAAAAGTTCCTACATTATAAAACAACCGTTCTACATGCAAATTAATCAGTACCATAAACAACACAATATGTAAATGAGGCTGTCTTTTATCTTTAAGCTAATCGTTCTCAATCATAATCATAAAAAAGTACTTACTCTGCCTCTCATGAGCTGTAAGGCCAATTAACATAAAAACAACCACTATACATGTATCTATAAATATATCAGTGCCATAAATAGCTAGATAGGTAAATGAGGCTATGTCAGTCATCATTATGCTAATTATTTTCAAACTTGGTCTGCATCAACAGACATAGACATAGATATGTACCTATGACATAGATATGTACAAAGTTTGAACACAGTCAATTATATTGAAAACATTCAATATAATCTGCATTTGCTGGCCATTTTTAAATATAAAAATTATGTCACTGTAATTAAATTCAGATTTGGTCTATTGGCTTAATATTCTGAATGAAAGGGCTTAGCATTATGAACAAGACAAAATGAGAACGTTGTCAATACCTGAAAAACAAAGCTGTTAAGAGAATATATATCAATTATATTGAAAAATAATACTGATAAATCTTCTTCTCATGAAGCATATTTGATACTGGCATGATACTTGGCACAGATCAAGTTTGTTTTGGTTTTAACCTCATTTTAAAGTTGCTTTGTAGAAAAACATGGCTGCCACAAGAGAGTTCAGTCTAAATCAGATGTTGGGATCTATATTTACTGAATATTGTATGAATCCTATTAAGGAGAGTGTTCAATTTGTGCCCCAAGAAGTTTTTAGAACAGTAAATAGTTTTCAATGAAATAATGTTGAAGTAGTGGATGAAGTTAACTGTGTTAACTGAATTTGTAACAGAAAAGTTGTTTTGTGCAAAAAAAAAAACAAAAAAAAAAACAAGGCCGCCACCAGAACTGGAATATTCTGAATTGTCAGCAATGTTTTCTATGGAGCTCACTCACGTGACATAAACTTTCAATTCATCAAACTTTTTTGCAAAGATCTTAGGCTTGGAAGACAATCACCTTTTACCCTCTTCTTCATTCATGTCCAGTATAGTGTGCAAGTAGGCTTGCCCCCTTAATTACTTCTTGCGGCTTTGTATGTTATTATTTATATTTACAGTAATATTATTTACCATATTATTCCTGTTTAATGTATTGTACCTAATTGTTAGAGTAATATATCATCCTAAATGATCTGTACTGTATTCTGTGCATAATACCAAATTAATATAAATATAGATGCTTACTAGTAATACGGAGTGATGGTAATTAATTTAGTAGATCTCCAGCCCCCTTTACAACCGCACATCTGTCATCATCACAAATCATTCCTACTATTAAGCCACACCCACAGGAATAGAAGACGAAACTGTATGTGACTTTGTACTATCATGTGCGGTGCTTTATTAAAAGAAGATAAATGGGTGTCCTCTTTCCGTGTCCTGACCCAACACCCCATACTGATGACTAATCCTGAGTCAGTAAACCGACACCCTTGCACTACATGGGATTTGTGGGGTAAAGGGCATTGTGTGTGAATAGGGTTTGTGGGGTACTGTATGCGTGTTTGTGGGATACTGTTTGTGTGTGTGTGTGTGAATGGGGTTTGTGGTGTATAGTGTGTGTGAATGGAGAGTGTGGGGTACATTGTGAATGTGTGTGGTTGGGTTTTTTATGGGGTACAGTCAGTATGTGGGTGTGAATGGGGTTTGTGGGGGTACTATATGTGTGAATGGGGTTGCTTGGGTATGGTGTATTTGTATGTGTGTGTAAATGGGGTTTGTGGGGTACACTCTGTGAATAGGGTTTGTGAGGTGCAGTGTGTGTGATGGCTCTATTGTGGGGTACACTGTGTGAATAGGGTTTGTGGGGTACAGTGTGTGAACGGGGTTTGTGGGGTACACTGTGTGAATATGGTTTGTGGGGTACAGTGTGTGTGATGGCTCTATTGTGGGATACACTGTGTGAATAGAGTTTGTGGGGTACAGTGTGTGTGATGCTCTATTGTGGGGTACACTGTGTGAATAGGGTTTGTGGGGTACAGTGTGTGAACAGGGTTTGTGGGGTACAGTGTGTGAACAGGGTTTGTGGGGTACAGTGTGTGAATAGGGTTTGTGGGGTACAGTGTGTGTGATGCTCTATCACTATGCTTACAGAGGACCTGGAAGAGGAGATGGAGGGGGAGAGCTTACAGCAGCTCAGTGACAAACAGAGGCATCAGCTCAAGCACAGAGAGCTCTTCCTCTCCCGACAGCTGGAGTCCCTACCTGCCACTCACATACGGTATTGTGCAGGCCACACCCCTTCACACCAAGCCTCTCTGCTGATATACGCTACTGTTATAACTACTGTTAACTGATAACTGATAACTACTGTTCCCTAGATCTGATCTGACTTTGTGCACTGGGGAAAGCTCCTAGCCATTCAAATACTGAAAAGATGTATCGATCAAGCACTTGCCAGTCAAGTCTGGTAATGCACAAGCCCCACCCATAGCCTGACAAAAGGTGACCTATAGGATTCACCCCTTTGCCCAACTGTTGGGGCAAGGGTCTCCAACCTGGTCCTGCAGGACTGCCAAGTCTGCTGCTTCTCTTAGGTACTCCTAGCACTTAATTAATCAATTAAAATGGCTGATTACTCACCTCAACTCACCTTTTTTGGGTCTGAACCCAAATTTGTTGATTTTAAGGTGGAAACATAAAGAGTAGACCGTGTCAATCTTGGGGACCAGCCTATAAGACGAATAGGCCCCATCCCTTTCCCAGGCGCGCAGATCCAATCAGCTGTGTCCGTCATGACGCATGTTCACCGTAATCCCACCCACTTGCTCTGAGTTCGGTGCTGTTGTACTGTCTTCCCAGCACTCAGCTCTGTGTGTGTTTCGCAGGGGGAAATGCTGTGTCACCCTGCTGAATGAAACAGAGGCTTTGTTCTCGTACCTGGAGAAAGAGGTGCGTATCAGGACCCCTCCCGCTCATCGAAGGGGGAGGGGCATCTGTGCAAACCAAGCGCGCACTGTGAGCTCACCAACGTGTAGTGGGTTGAGACGCTTTGGTTGGGCTCCTGGCTCGAGTACTCATCCAGACCTTCATCAGTGTAAACACAGCGGCTAAACGACCGGCGCATTGAATATCAGCACCTCAGGATGAATGCGTTGGCCACGCAAACTGGGGCTCGTTTCACAAAAGCGATATGCAAGGATTTTAACTTGCAGATTGCAATTTCTCATGAAAAAAGCTTTTCATGAATATGCCTCACTCGTGTTCCTTTACAAAAATAGTACCTAAACGTTTTTTAAGTGGCATTTTTCAATTTTGGTGGATTTGGCAACATCTGTGGTGACTGGTTGTCACAAAAGTTCATTTTCACACAACAAATTCCATTCCAAATGAAGCTATTTACTAGGAGCACATCGAGAGCTTATTTTTCTTAGAAGACAATACAAAGACTGCCTAGAGACAACCACAATGTCGTATGGCATATTAATATTGTGCAACATATCAAACCTAATTTTAAATACACTTTTTAGACACTTGCTCTTTTGCGTTCATCATGCAAGTTCCTGTGCGTGCATCGTCATATTTGAATACTCACACCTAACACCACCAGTGGAAAATATAGAGAATAGTCACACATTGAATCGATAGTGCTACAAATATGCCAGTGTGAAAAGGTATCTCACATGATGTTTTTTAATATGAAAAAAATAAGGCACTTACACTTTAAGTCGTCTATTAAGTGCATCAAGCATTTTTCAGGTATATTTGAAATATATTTAAAGTACTTAGTTATAAAATACTTTAAAACTAAATTTGCCCATTTTAAGTATACTTACAGTATTTCCTAGAATAGGAGATAGGGCTTCCATTTTTATTAACAATCTTAAAGTGTAACAGCACGGGGGGTGGGACCCAGGCGCAGAGTAACAAAAGACAAACTCAAAAAGGCAAAATTAACAAAGATTTTACTAACAAAAAGGGCAAACAAACAGGGAACAGACAAGGGCACGAAGGCCAAAACACAAACTCAAAAAAAATCTAAATAAAACAGAAAACAAGAGGAACTCACAAACACAAACAGGGCAGAACACGGGAAGGCAGAGCACAAGGGAAGGTCAAACAAAACACAAGTCAGGAACAAAATACAGGTAGGTACATACAGTTTGCAAACAGAATTTGGGAACAAACACAGGAACAAGAAAATGAAAAAGTCCAAAAACACCAGAACACCAGGGCATAGGCACGAACACATGGATTACGAACAAACAATCAGAACGAACCACAATGATCCAGCACCTGAGTCAAGGGAGGGGGAAACTTAAATAGAACAGACACTGACGAGACACAGGAGGGCACCATGAACAATCAGGCCACAGAGAGGGAAGGGAAAACGAGACAAGCAGCAACCAATAATAGGACAATTGAAAACAATCAAACAATTAACACAGGGGGAGCAGGACACAAAACAGAAGTGCCGCCATCTGGCGACCCAACAAGGGAAACACAGACAGGAAAACAGGACCATGACATAAAGGCAATAAGTTATGTTTGGCGGTATGGCTCTATTCTAGGAGCTCTCCCACCCATCCACACAAGCATGCATGAATAATTCAGGGAGTCGCAGCAGAAAATCTCCAAAAGAACCATACACCAACAGCTAGTAAGGTGGTCTCCAGCTAACATGATGCCTGTGTAACAACTTTCGGCTACCGGAAAAAGGCATTCATCTAGTCAGCTTGAGGCCATCCTGACATTACATGGATCAGTGGCTGTGTGTACCAACAAGCATATTGGACTTTCCCCTGGAAGGCTTCAAGTAAGATTAAACTAAATCAGGGGAAAATACTACGTGTAATGAGGAAAACTGGGAGATGTGTATGTCCAAGGCTGTTTTTACTAGTGATTTAATATTTAATATGTGTACCAACAAGCATGTTGATATTTCCCTGAGAGCCAACATTAAACCAATTCAAGGGAAATATGCTTCTCCAATATCAGTGTACATGAATCTTCACTTGCTGCCAGTGAAAAACAGAAGCTGCCATGCTTGAAGAAGAAGATAACCAATGGTCCACAGCTTTCACTGTGGATACCGGTCGTACTGAAAAAAACATATATGAGGATAGGAAAATCTGGATATATACATTAAGATTTGCTCCACCACCCACTCAATCAGTGTTTTGAATTATCGTTATTGTCTCAGGAGGGATTTTGTTTTGCCCCTGGGAGATGAATGACTTCCGGGGTTCCCTCTCCCGCGGCTGAGGCCTCTCTGGCCACGGTTCAGTTTCCCTCCGCCAGGTCACACGGCTGCTGTGGAGGGCTGGGTTTGCCGAGGCCCTGGGCTGTTAGGCCACGCCTCCAGAGTGGCTGGCCCTGTTAGAGCACTGAAACGCAGAAGCCAAAAACAACCCGGATAAATGAAACATTTGCCCTGGTAAAGCGACCTGTATGAGCAAGCTTATTAAGCTAATGAGTTATTTAAGAGCGATCTGCCAAGGGTATATGAGTCCTTGGAAAAAGTATCAAAGGAAAATTTATGAATGATATTAAAGATTTGATAAGAATAGCTTCAGCTGGCTGTGGTTTGTTCTCCACTGAATGATGGTCTGGATCATGTATTTGTCCTGTTGGAAACTTGCTGGAATTTCTTTGGGCTGTGGATGGTCGGGATGAGCACGAAGCAATCACACACAGGCTTTGAATAAAATTTATTGGCTGCACCACTAACTGAAATCACGGGCCCACCTTCTCCAAATGTAACATACAGTGGCTGTAACACTAATGGATGGAATAGAAGATGACCTATAACCACTCACTTTTAAATTCATAAAGAGTAGTCGTTGTGTGGAATAGCTTGCCAGGTTATGTAATAAAGGCAGAAACTGGGGGTTTTCAAGATCAGGCTTGATACGGTACTAGATTCTGTCTAGTTTGTAATTAAACAAAGAGCACTGGGTACCCTTTAGTGGTAGGAAAATGGTGGGCATTGTTGGGCTGAATGATTTGTTCTCATCGTTATGTTATGTGTTATATGTTATGTTTTAGTTGTATGTCATGTTATATGTCATGTCATATAATATCACATAATGTTATGTTATGTTATTTTATGTTATGTTATTTACAGGACTAATTTAAGTTGAGTAGCTTGCTCAAGCGTGTAGCAGCAGTTCCATACCTACCGGGGAGTCCAATCCTCAGACTAGACCACAAGTTCTGTTCACCATTATGCTACACTGCCACCTACCCTCTCCAGACCTCACTGAGTGTAGGGTTGCAGGAGCACAGGGTTCAATATGAGTGCCATGACTTGCTTGGTGTGAATATGCTGATGATATTGGCCTCAAAACCTTCTTCTTTTGGTTTTTCCACTACTGGATGAGTGCTCTAGGGTCTCTAAATTTCTCTGTCTGTGGCTGTTTTTCCATGATTGCGGCCTCCCACAGGATTGCTTCTTCTACTGTTTGGTGTACGACCCCCAGCAGAAGACCCTGCTGGCTGACAAAGGGGAGATCCGCGTTGGCCCCCGATTTCAAGCCGACATCACTGACCTGCTTAAGGAGGGTGAGCCACTAGTTTAACAATTATACATGTATGCTTATACTTTATATATGGTAAATTGTGTTACACTTGTGTACAAATCCTACAAATGTTCACCATTAAGAATAATTTAAATATGAAAATATGAAATTTAATGTGAATCATTTTGTATTCTGTGATGTGAAATTGTCTATACTAAAAATATATTCTGCAATTAATCGTATTAAATTCTTATTTCATGTTTACCTTTTCAAACATGTATTAGCACTTACAGTTTGTTCAGAGGGGTTTCTACACAGCCATGGGATCAGTTTGTTAAACAATGTTTGGTTTTGGTGCCATTTTTTTGTTGATAATTACACCAATGCAAAAAACAAAAACAAAAAAAACAAAACATGAAACTCTCTATCGCTGTATGATTATCATACTTGCATTTTTATTCTTGATTTATGAAGAGCATTGTGTTTGCACAGACATTTACAATGATCCTTAAAATGTGTGTAAGATTATTTAATTTATGATTATTTTATTTTACATTCTTTCAGTCTTTCATAGAATGCTCAGAATTACACGATTGTATCTGCAACTAATATAGCTTTGACATATTAAGCTTTAGATGTTCAAAATCATATGTCATAGGATTGTTTACGGCATGTTTTCACATGTTAATTGCAAATTTTTGACAGAAGTCTGAGAGAAGCCTGAAAATGACAACATTATATCAGTGTGCAACTATACAAATGTGACTTGCTGAGTTTTTGTCCCCTGTAATGGTCTAAACTCCAGGTTGTAGCTCTCTCACTGTGAGTGGCACTTGGTCTTTCTGTGAGTGGCACTTCTGCATCCTGATTTGTTTATCAGACTTTAGCAGATGTTTTTTCAGCCTCTGCTAATGGAAAACTGCACAGAGGCAGAGAGGCAGCACTGAGTTGCCAAATATGGAATTGTCCTGAAATTCCAGTTTTATGGAGAAGACCCCTCTGACCTTCATTTAAAAACAGTTACCTTTCTGGGTGGGGATGTTATTCGCATCACCAAAATATGGGAGGTTTCAAAATACACCAGGATTTGGAAACCTCTGCCATAGCTAACCAAGAAAGATGGTGCAAAACAGAAGTTTGTTTAATTTGTCCTCATGTCCTGTAAAAGAAAGAAGTGTTTGTACTCAGTGTGAAAATCCTGGTTTGTGCAGGAGAGGATGATGGGAGAAACCAGGCAGAACTGGAGACCCAGGTGTGGGAGCCGGAGAGCCAGCTCACAGACAAGCAGATCGACCAGTTCCTGGTCATAGCGCGGTAAGCAGCACTGGAATCCTATCAGTTCCTGGTCATAGCATGGTAAGCAACACTGGAATCCTATCAGTTCCTGGTCATAGTGCGGTAAGCAGCACCAATCCTTTCAGTTCCCGGTCATAGTGTGGTAAGCAGCACCAATCCTTTCAGTTCCCGGTCATAGTGCGCTAAGCAGCACTGGAATCCTATCAGTTCCTGGTCATAGTGCGGTAAGCAGCACCAATCCTATCAGTTCCTGGTCATAGCACGGTAAGCAACACTGGAATCCTATCAGTTCCTGGTCATAGTGTGGTAAGCAGCACTGGAATCCTATCAGTTCCTGGTCATAGCATGGTAAGCAGCACTGGAATCCTATCAGTTCCTGGTCATAGCATGGTAAGCATCACTGGAATCCTATCAGTTCCTGGTCATAGTGCGGTAAGCAGCACCAATCCTATCAGTTCCTGGTCATAGTGTGGTAAGCAGCACTGGAATCCTATCAGTTCCCGGTCATAGTGCGCTAAGCAGCACTGGAATCCTATCAGTTCCTGGTCATAGTGCGGTAAGCAGCACCAATCCTTTCAGTTCCTGGTCATAGTGCGCTAAGCAGCACTGGAATCCTATCAGTTCCCGGTCATAGCGCGGTAAGCAGCACTGGAATCCTATCAGTTCCCGGTCATAGTGCGCTAAGCAGCACTGGAATCCTATCAGTTCCTGGTCATAGTGCAGTAAGCAGCACTGGAATCCTATCAGTTCCTAGAATCCTATCAGTTCCTGGTCATAATGCCAAAAGGCATTATTCATAAATTTTGAGTTATACATTTAGGCTTCATTATGTCTTTCTTACACAGGGTCTACCCAGCATGTAATGTTTTAAAAAGCCACTGCACAGAACTCTTGGTTAAATGTTTTGCTCAGTGAAGCAAAAAGTGCGTTGTGGTTTAGGGATTTAATCCAGGCCCAAGTCTGTACCACAAATAAACATGGTAAGGTTCATCTTCACACATGCCTGCCTGTAGAAGTTAGCATAGCGGGAAGTGAGAAGACTGCTGGTTCAGAAAATATGAGAATGAATATATAAGTAAAATGTTTTTGATTTACAAATACGGTTGATTTCCCTAAGTTAAACAAACAGATTGCATAAAATCTTGCGCAAAATCGCAGAGGGATGGCTCTTGCATAATGGGCCATATTGCAATTTCTTACGTAATGCTTTTCATAACACCTTGTAATTAAAAGTTCTCGCCCACAGGCTGTTAGCAGATATTTGCTTTTGGCTAGAGCTGTAGTATATGGATCTGCTGTTAGTTCTTCACTGATCTGGATTCTCCTCTCTTATTTTTGAACGGGCAGCTCGGTAGGCACCTTCGCCCGGGCCCTGGACTGCAGCAGCTCGGTCCGCCAGCCCAGTCTGCACATGAGCGCTGCGGCTGCTTCCAGAGACATCACCCTGGTGAGAGTCTCCCGCCCCACAGCCGAAACTACAGTTATTCAGCCCCTGTTCCTAAGACAACACCACCCCACAGCCACTACTACAGTCATTCAGCCCCTGTTCCTATGACATCACCACCCCACAGCCACTACTACAGTCATTCAGCTCCTGTTCCTAAGACACCACCACACAGCCACTACTACAGTCATTCAGCCCCTGTTCCTAAGACAACACCCCACAGCCACAACTACAGTCATTCAGCTCCTGTTCCTAAGACACCACCACCCCACAGCCGAAACTACAGTCATTCAGCCCCTTTTCCTAAGACACCACCACCCCACAGCCGAAACTACAGTCATTCAGCCCCTGTTCCTAAGACACCACCACCCCACAGCCACAACTATAGCCATTCAGTCCCTGTTTCTAAGACAACACCCCACAGCCATAACTACAGTCATTCAGCCCCTGCTCCTAAGACACCACCACCCCACAACCACAACTACAGTCATTCAGCTCCTGTTCCTAAGACACCACCACCCCACAGCCACAACTACAGTCATTCAGCCCCTGTTCCTAAGACACCACCACCCCACAGCCGAAACTACAGTCATTCAGCCCCTCTTCCTAAGACACCACCACCCCACAGCCACAACTACAGTCATTCAGCCCCTGTTCCTAAGACAACACCCCACAGCCACAACTACAGTCATTCAGCTCCTGTTCCTAAGACACCACCACCCCACAGCCGAAACTACAGTCATTCAGCCCCTGTTCCTAAGACAACACCCCACAGCCACAACTACAGTCATTCAGCCCCTGTTCCTAAGACACCACCACCCCACAGCCACAACTACAGTCATTCAGCTCCTGTTCCTAAGACACCACCACCCCACAGCCGAAACTACAGTCAATCAGCCCCTGTTCCTAAGACAACACCCCACAGCCACAACTACAGTCATTCAGCTCCTGTTCCTAAGACAACACCCCACAGCCACAACTACAGTCATCCAGCCCCTGTTCCTAAGACACCACCCCACAGCCACAACTACAGTCATTCAGCTCCTGTTCCTAAGACACCACCACCCCACAGCCACTACTACAGTCATTCAGCTCCTGTTCCTAAGACAACACCCCACAGCCACTACTACAGTCATTCAGCTCCTGTTCCTAAGACAACACCCCACAGCCACTACTACAGTCATTCAGCCCCTGTTCCTAAAACACCACCACCCCACAGCCACAACTACAGTCATTCAGCCCCTGTTCCTAAGACATCACCACCCCACAGCCATAACTACAGTCATTCAGTCCCTGTTCCTAAAGCACCACCACCCCACAGCCACTACTACAGTCATTCAGCCCCTGTTCCTAAGACATCACCACCCCACAGCCACTACTACAGTCATTCAGCCCCTGTTCCTAAGACACCACCACCCCACAGCCACAACTACAGTCATTCAGCCCCTGTTCCTAAGACACCACCCCACAGCCGAAACTACAGTCATTCAGCTCCTGTTCCTAAGACACCACCCTCACAACACTCCCCTGACCTTCTAAGATTGCGACCTGGCTGAGCATCCCTTAGCCTGAGAGGGAACTGTTACAGAGCTTAGACATCCTGGTTCTAAAAACAGCATCCTTGTGAGAAGATCAGATTAGATGTTAGCTGTGGATGTGCTGTGGAGGTGTACAAATGTACCCCTCGTATGGTGTTGGAACATTTACCAATGTTGCAACTCTAAATTCCACCTTATTTAGCAGATTTCAGAACTGAAACTGGTTGAAAGATGTACTCGGGGCTTAGAAAAGAAAGTCCTGGTTCATTTATTTATTTCACATTTAATATGCATTTCATTATTGTATATTAATGAAAAAAGTGTGAATGGTGAGAAGTTCAAGAAAAGATTATTGCAGGATAGTGTTTAAATCCCCAGGGATTCTAACCACTGAAGGATACTCTGTGAATCCCACAGGGATTCTAACCACGGAAGGATACTCTGTGAATCCCACGGGTATTCTAACCACGGAAGGATACTCTGTGAATCCACAGGTATTCTTACAACTGAAGAATACCCTGTGAATCCCACAGGGATTCTTACAACTGAAGGATACTCTGTGAATCCCACAGGGATTCTTACAACTGAAGAATACCCTGTGAATCCCACAGGGATTCTTACAACTGAAGGATACTCTGTGAATCCCACATGGATTCTTACAACTGAAGGATACTCTGTGAATCCACAGGTATTCTAACCACGGAAGGATACTCTGTGAATCCCACAGGTATTCTAACCACTGAAGGACACTCTGTGAATCCCACAGGGATTCTAACCACTGAAGGATACTCTGTGAATCCCACATGGATTCTAACCTATTTGTTATTTATTTGGTCTGTTTAGAGTAAGAACTTAAATTGCCTTTCAAACCATGCTTGAGCTGCATATGTACATATAGCCACATGTCATTTTTATTCATAGGATATTATTCATTATTCATATTACTCATTATTCACATTCATTTCTTTTGTATTGCTTGGGATTCATAGCCTGTAGTTCAGGCCTCCAATAAAAAGATACCAATTCAGCTGTTTTATGAAGCCACATGTTGTGCGTTGATTAACAAGCATCTCTTTGGTGTACCGCAATTTCTCAATTAGGACTATAAAGGTGACTAATTACACATAATCACACACAGATTTCAGGTGCAGCTGTTGGCAGTGAAAAAAAATTATTTGTTGAAACAATTTTTCCGCCTTTGGTCGCAAAATGTAGCCCCTAATTCTGTGTCTTGATTTGTCACTGTACAAACTGCATCCATAAAAAGAACTCTGCAGGTGCTTCAGCCAGCAATCCATAGACTATTTTACACGCCACAGACCGCACGGTTCTTTCTAACAGATCCAATGCCAATAAGAAAACTTTCATGATACAGCTTTTCTCCAAGTTATGAGAATTCTCACCCCTGTTTTTGTTACGTGTCCTCCTCTTTGGGTAGTTCCATGCCATGGACACTCTTCATGGGACGTCCTATGACATGTCCCAGGCCATCATCGCCCTGGTGCCGCAGGGGGGGCCTGTCCTGTGCCGGGATGAGATGGAGGAGTGGAGCGCGTCAGAGGCCAGTCTCTTTGAGGAGGCGCTGGAGAAGTACGGCAAGGACTTCACCGATATCCGGCAAGACTTTGTAAGTCCAGCCCAGTCTCAGTTTGGCTTGAAGTTTAGCTTGAAGTCTGCGACCCATAGACATCACCAGGTGCTGAGTATCTTCTCTGCTGATGCTCTGCCAGACCTGAACTGTCTACTCCTGCTTGTTTTGGGGGATAGTTGTGTTAGACTTTCTCTTCAGCATATGAAACACATGTTCTATTGGATTCAGTTCGGGTGAATGACTTGGCCAGTCAAAACATTTCCAGTGTTTGCCATTGACTTGATTGTTGTTTTAGCAATATGTTTGGGATCATTGTCTTGCTGTAGTTTGAAGCACCATCCAATAAGTTTGGAGGCATTTGCTGGAACTTGAGTAGATAAGATGTGGCATTCCAATTACAGGTGTGCTCAATTACCAAGCATGCTGTTCCCTCCACTGACAGATGGTGGAGCCCAGAAAGTTGCAGATGTTTAAGAGCGGTGTTCACATCAGATGGTCGATACATAGTCAAAGGGTGATGTTAATGGCTGGTTTGAGGACAGCCTTTTGTCATCAAATAAATATAAAATTAGAAATATTATTTCTAACATTTTTGAAGTAATTATACAGGACAAATGTATTTCAATTTGTATGAATTCCTTTAAAAAGTATTAGAATCAATCATTTGAATTATTTCTTTTATTTCAAATGAAAGTACTTGTTCTATTTACTGTATGACTTATTTACAAATATATCAAATAAAAGGATTTGGTTTTCCTCAGTTTATTTGCAAATACGTACTGCAAAAAAATGAATGATTAAATTGAAAATTACTTGATTATTATCTGCATTTCACCCAGGTCTCACTTGGGGAGGATGTTCACTTTCTTAACCTTGAGTTTCTACCTCTGTAGCTGTGCTATGTGTAGCGATGTAAGATGTTTTAAATGATGTATACGTTGCTTTGTTTCAGCTACCCTGGAAGTCCTTAACCAGTATCATAGAATATTATTATATGTGGAAAACCACTGACAGATATGTCCAGCAGGTTAGTGCTTCTCATACTCTCCCCAGAATTTACATTCTAATTTACAGTATTAAAACATAATTCACACATTTATTTAGACATACAGTATGGAATGGAATGGAAACAGTCCTCATTTGCCACTGTCACTGAATACACAGAAGGAAACAAACGACTGTGGCCTACACTCATTTTGTGCCCAGAGCTGAGGAAATTTTTTAATCTGTTGCAACCTGTAGGGTTTTGTCAGAATACAGAGACGTTACTAAAGCACTCCTACATAGCAAAACAATGCTGAACATATCAAACATATCAAGTATGATATCATGCAAATGAATAGAATATTAATTCTGTACAAATAAGAGTATGTT
The DNA here is from genome assembly GCF_018555375.3 of Anguilla rostrata. Lineage (NCBI taxonomy): Eukaryota > Metazoa > Chordata > Actinopteri > Anguilliformes > Anguillidae > Anguilla > Anguilla rostrata. The sequence goes on from NC_057944.1 coordinate 2,937,332, forward strand.
ATCATCACGATGACAAGCGAAGATTCAGAGCACAATTTCAGTAATCACTATAAGTTATGAGCACGTCATTTAAATGAGTAGCATTTTCCGGTACTAACTATTGTGCAATATTTAAACACCAGTAAAGACAGGAATGATATTTTGCATTGATGTTCCACTTCTGTAGTACTTCCAACTAGTTTTTTGTTGTTAATTTGTTAATTATCTAACTTATGGACACTCTTCGGTTAGGTGTTCTAAAAAAGAATGTATATTTAAGAGAAATCAGATGCTCTGTATCTGTCCCATAATCAGCCCTCAAGTGGCACTTTGCTTTCCCTCCCAACAGAAGCGTTTAAAAGCGGCGGAGGCGGAGAGCCGACTGAAGCAAGTTAATCCCAACTAGTAGTCGAGATCTGAGCTAAGACATGTCCAAACCACGATCCACTAATCTGCAGCCTGAGCTAACAGACAGTCAAACCAGATCCAACTAGTAAGTTGCAGCACTCTGAGCCTAAGCACGTCCAACACGATCAAATAGTGTTGCACTCGAGCTAAACAGCACCTGTCCAAACACATTAAAAGAAGTCTGACTTGAGCCTAACAAGCCAACCAACTCCCAAACGTAAGTCTGCGCACTCGGCCAACAGCACACTGCCAACCACGATCCAAATATAAGTCGCAGCCTGAGCTAACAGACACGCCAACAACTCCCAATATAATTGCGTATCTAAGCAACAGCCACGTCCAAACCACGATCCACTATAAGCAGATTAAGCACAGCACCTGTAAACCACATCCCAAATGAAATGCATCTTAGCCTACAGCACCTTAAAAACGATCTCAAGTACGTTGCGTACTAGTACAGCACATGTCAATCGATAACTAGAAGCAGTAATAAAAGCTGAGCAGGACACTGTCCAAACCAGCGATCCCAAACTAGTAAGTCTGCAGCACTCTGAGCCTAAACAGCACACTGTCCAAACCAACGATCCCAAACTAGTAAGTCTGCAGCACTCTGAGCCTAAACAGCACACTGTCCAAACCAACGATCCCAAACTAGTAAGTCTGCAGCACTCTGAGCCTAAACAGCACACTGTCCAAACCAACGATCCCAAACTAGTAAGTTGCAGTACTCTAAGCCTAACCAGCACACTGTCCAAACCAGCGATCCCAAACTAGTAAATTGCAGTACTCTAAGCCTAACCAGCACCCTGTACAAACCAGCGATCCCAAACTAGTAAATTGCAGTACTCTAAGCCTAACCAGCACACTGTACAAACTAGCGATCTCAAACTAGTAAACTGCAGTAATATAAGCCTAACCAGGACACTGTCCAAACCAGCGATCCCAAACTAGTAAATTGCAGTACTCTAAGCCTAACCAGCACACTGTCCAAACCAGCGATATCAAACTAGTAAACTGCAGTAATCTAAGCCTAACCAGGACACTGTCCAAACCAGCGATATCAAACTCTAGTCCTGTAACACTGCTGTGTATGTAGGTTCCTCTCAATCAGCAGCCAGTTTAGGCCTTGGAAACAAGGTGTTTTTCTATTACGCATTTTTAAGTGTAGGAACACACCAAAAAACCGGAAGACACTGCAGCGCTTCAGGATTTGAGTCCCCTGCTCCAAACCAATCAGCCGTGACTGCTCATCAAATGATACCATGTTACATAACAGGCATCTATCAGGCCATCCTAACTAGACTTACACAACTTTGAGCATGTTTACAAATTATCCATTTATAAAGCTGGATATTTACTGAAGCACGTCAGGTTGAGTACTTTGCTCAAGGGTACAATGGCAGTGCCCTATCTGGGAATCAAACCTACAAGCTTTAGGGGACCAGCCAAATGTCCTAACTACAATATCATGCTTCACTGCTGCCCATGTGAGCTGTGAACCGACACAAGACGTGGTTGAAACCGGACCGGGTTTCTGCTGGTCTTTCCCACAGCAACAAGCCAAACCCCAACCAGATCAGCACCAGCAACAGCAAGCCGGGCCTGGTGAACGGGGCGGGGTCCCAGAACCAGACGGGCTCCACCGGCTGGGTCTGCGAGAGCTGCTACTGTAAGTTTGCTGTCTGGGGCCACCACCTCCTACTGGTCTGAATTTGTCCAACATCTATGGTCAAATTTAACTTAGGATTAAATGCAAGCGGTATAGGTTCTGCCTGTCATTGGAAACGTGATTATTGTGAAACATGTACAGATCTATTTGTTTGTAATTATGTGTTCTATTATACAAGGAAACACTGTGTTAAAACAACAAAAGCACAGGGATTGAAGTTATATACACATGTAAAAGCATTCAACTATGAATGGTTTGAAATTTGAAGTTGTGTATCAGTTTATAAAGTAAAGACATAAATAAGACAGTTGAAGTTCAAATATTAAATCTATGTTTCAAATGCAATGCCCTCCAAAAGGATAGTAATGGTACAATGAATTTTTTTACTGTATACTTAGGGAAATAGAGATCAAAAGATAAATATGAGACAAAAGTACAAACAATCAGCTTTTATTTAATGGTATTTACACAAGTACTTATTACAGTTCACAGAAACAGCTGTTTTTGTGTTGAGTCACACCCAGTTGTGCAAAATTATGCTGACACATGAACTTAAAGCTGCAGTAGGTAACATTTTTTGAAAGATATTGGGGAACTGTCGTGCTTAATTGGCAGCAATCATAGAAAGAGCTGCTGTGAGAGAAATCCAACACCATACAGAATGTTCATACCGTCAAATTCTGCATTCTAAAACCAAGGATTCGGCACAAATTTTTGTTTCCAAAACAAAGAGGTTTACAATGTGAACCAATCAGCAAGATAAGTCAGTTCACATCTCGAACCAAGCAATGGCATTGACCTTGCACATGCACATGAAAGTATAGAATTCACTCTAAAACTAGAGCAAACACTGGAGCACAGGAAGTGGCAAGAGTTTTGGGAGCAGGTGGAGTTGAAGATGGATTCCAAACTTGCCTTGTCTCTATTTAATTTTAAAGAACTTTATGCTCGCCAGCCAATTAAATATGTTACAATTGAGGCCAAAAGTTTACATATACCTAGGCTAAAGATATTCACAACTTCGCTCATTTCATGTTACCATACATTTCTTTAGGCAACTCAATTAATGCATCTACTTCTTTCACATCAGAGGTAATTCAGCAACAATCAGTTAGAGACAGATTTATTTCAGCTTTAATTCACTATATCAGAATTCCAGTGGGTCAAAAGTTTACATACATGTTGTTAGTATTTTTATGCATGAACAATAGATGAAAAGGGAAAATCATGAGCAACAGTTAACACCTGTCAGTCAACTTAAATGTTCACAGTGGGAAATAGGGGGACTCAAATTCATAACCACAAAAACAACTGTTTCTGTAAAATGGAAACATATACATATTTAAATACCATGAAATAAAAGCTGATTGCTGAACCTTTATCTCATATTTATCATTTGATCTCAAATCCAAATTCCTTGCTCATATAGCAGAAATAAATAATTTCACTCTACCGTTCATATATTTTCTGTATACTCTTTATCAAAGTAACTCAGACTGAGTATAAATCACAAATAGGGAAGTTTTACCTGGAAAATGCACTATTACTTTCTAAAAGTGAATTGAAGCTAGAACTAATTCTGAGTGCTACGAAAAAGACTGTGGAGCTTTCTGAGGGGCAGTTGAGGAATAGGATAAAGATGCAGAATCTGTGCAGAAAGTTGTGCTTGAGAGGATAAAAACCTTGGCTATCACATTTTTATGGACACATTGCAGACCATTTCGCAGCTGGGCTTATAGGGCAATGTGGAATTTTGATGTTGTTTTTGGAAAATGCACACTGTGACACAATTAAGTCACATGTAAAAGCTCCTGATATGGAAATTATGGAAATTAGCCATTGCCCTTGCAGTTCATATTGTTGCGGTTTGAAGTTGCAGATCAAAGTTGCAGATCAAAGATGAGCTGCAACTGGTGACTCTGCAAAACTCATTGTTTGCGACATAGTAAAAGTGCCCCATTCACATCAAAGCTACAAGATGAGACGTTGTCTACGTTTATGTTCACCATAGCAACAATTCTCTCCACTTCCTGTTTACGGTTGCTTCCTTATTGGTCACAATACTCTGGGAAATATCTGGGTCAAAATAGCAAAAATGGTTAAAAGCATTAGCGATAGTGAGATGTTTCCTGTAGCAGCAGTACTGCTAATAAAAGCAAGGCTTTGTGAACACAAGAGCCCAAGATGGGTGCTTCAGCGTCCGGTACATGGAGCGTACGCACAGTTATGCAAGGACCTGGATTTATCATCATTTCTTAAAGGCCCAGAAATCTGGATTCAAATTGTGGTTATATTTCCTTGAAATGACAATGAATTGTCTTCTTAATATTTCTTTCAACTTTTTAACCCAATCATAACTATTAAAGAGTAATTGGACTCACTGTTTTAGCCTGGCTCTGCTGGCTACACAATTTGAAAATATGTGTCCTGGAGTGGGTGGAATATGCGTGTCCATCTCATTTGCATGAAGTATTCTATATGCAAATGAATTTGTACATCGTAGCTGCACCTGGCTCATGAAACTTGGATCAAACTGTCAAACTAGGCATTGCTGATCAAATATGAATCAAGATCCAGCAATTACTGTACATGGCCTGTTTTTCACCTCAAAATGTTTTCAGAAACATATTTTAGTGAAAGTTTATGAATAGGCCACTGTGTTTCTCCTGTTTGCAAAATGTTGGGCCTAAAACCAATCTAGCTGGCTGTGTTCTGTCATATAAAAAATTAAATAGAAAATTTGTGGGTGGCAATGATTTTCTGGCTTGGTATCTTCATTGTCATCTCCATGACCTAGCAGTACCTCCAAAGAGGTATTCTGATATCACAATTAGGACGGGGCCAGAGTGGAGGGCAGCGCCAAGAGTTTTTCTACCACTTTTTTCTGCCAAATTATATTATTTCAGAAATGTTTAAATAAATGAATTGATTTAAATATTTCATTATAAAGTAGTCATAGAAAAAACATTTACTGCTAAAAAAGTGATTTGTTTAGCAATGTATTGTCTGTATTATTGAGCCTAATCCAGACTTGCTCCTTATATGGTATATGGTATTATTCCGTCCCTTTGGTATAAATCAATTATTAAGCCAGTCCCCAAGTCTGCTATAAATGATCCTAGGGTTCCTCTAAACTACAGAGGCATTAGCCTTATGAGAACGATTTATAAAATGTATTCTTGAATTCTAAATAATAGTAACCGGCTTTCCTGGTATTTGGAGTTTTCAGGTTTACTCGCTGAAGTACAAAACAAATTTAGAAAGCACAGTCTGTATTGATCATACTATTTACAGTTTACTCAATTACCAGAGGTAGAATTAAAGAAGGAAAATCCACCTATGCTTGGCTTATTGATTTCCGAAAGACGTTTGATTGGGTTAATAGGAATATGCAATTTTTTTTAAGCTTATCCAGGCTGGCTTGATGGTAGGTTCTATGAAGCAATACAATTACTATACCATTCCCTTGTAGCTTGTGTACAAATGAATGAGTTGACAACTGGCTGTGACCCAACATCCTTTGGTGTGAAACAGGGTGATATGCTTTCACCCACCTTCTTTACAATTTTTGTGAATGATCTTGCCCAACAGATCATGTCCCCTAATCTGGGTGTTAAACTTGCTGATGTAACTGTTGGTTGTCTGTTATATGCTGATGATATATCTTGCCTAGCAGCGAGAATCAGAAGCTGACTTGCAGAATATTCTTAATACTGCCAACAGCTGGTGCTCCAAATGGAGACAACCAAAGCAAAACACAAAAGCATGCACTTCAGAAAGAAGGGCATTGTGCAAACACTGCAGAATCTTTCACTGGGAGCATAGCCTCTGGAGCTACTCAATCACTATAAATCCTTGGGTTTAACTGGATGAATATGTATCTTTTGAAAAGGGGATTGGTTTGTTGGCTGACTGTACATGGTGAACGGTCTGTAAGAACCTTGGATACTCCACATACTCCCAGCTGTATAAGTCCTGCATGCAGTATGTCCCATGCTTGACTATGCAGCTGGAGTACGGAAGTGCAAAGAAGCTAAAAGAGCTATCATTGTTCTAAATACAATGTTTTCTTTGGGTACACAAATTTGCCCCCACTCTTGCAAGGAGACATTGATGATTCTAAAATGGTTTCGTCACGTCGCAAATCTTGACTGAATTGGCCTTAAGATGGAGAAACTAGAGGATGTGGGTTTATAACACAATTAACTATGTGTTTTGTGTGTGTTGTGTGCGCGTGTGTGTGTGTTTGTGTGTCTCACAGCGATTCAATGCTATCAGTGGTACTCCTGGGGCCCACCAAACATGCAGTGTCGATTGTGCGCCTCCTGCTGGAACTACTGGAAGAAGTACGGTGGGCTGAAGATGCCCACGCGTCTGGAGGGCGAGAGAGCCGGCTCCAACAGGAACAGCATGGTCAGTGCTGATTCCAGATCAGTTTGCTTTTTTACTGTAAGCAGCTGGGATTCAGTTTAGAGTTTCGTTAACTGGCCTTGGGCCGGTACTTATAGACCAAGACTGTTCCATAAAACTAAATCGACAGATAAGGCTTTCTGCTTGCAGGAAACATTTCTGCTATTAATGCCACAGGTAATTTGCCCTAATATCTTTGCTGCTGCAGAACTCTCCTTCTCCTTTACTGCGAACAGTTCTTGGTACCCAGAATAACATTTTGTTCAAAAACCAGCAATTTCAGTACTGTTCTTCGGAACAGTCATCTGTCCCCACAAATTCTTCTCATGAATAAATGATACCCTCTCAGATTACCACTGAAATATTATCACTCTGTAAAGACAATTTTCAAACCCTAAAGGAGAACCCCATTGAAATGTTCTCCACAATTCTTGAAAGGTCTGGTGTGGACTAGCTAACTCATGTCATGCAATAAGCTAAAGTGCAAGACAGAAGGCTTGATTTCATGTTTTACTCGTAGTAAATAAAAAACCTAAATGTGGAGAGATTTAATTAAGGCCAAAGTCTGCTCAGCCAATAAACATGGTAACATTCATCATCTTCAATCCTGCCTGTCTGTAAAGTGCTGCATAGCAAGCCGTGTGTGGATCAGAGAACAGCAAGAAGATGATGAGGGTCTTCATGAACTGTGTACCTCCAGTTTCGAAATTTGCTGCTTAAATCAGATCAAATCTGAACGTGAATAATTCTACCTGTAATACTGAAAAATTACAAGGGCCACTGGTTCATTTTATTTGTCCAAGCATGAACATTAGGTTTGCAGTCCAGGTTTTAAAAAACGACATGAAATCACATGATAAGAGACAACGAGTAAAACAAATAATTAGCATTACTATATAAAAGAGGTCAGGTTCTGAACATAGAGGCACATCTTTTTCTAAAGCACAATCAGTAAATCAAGCTTGAGCAACAGTTGACAGGACACAGTACAACTGTAGATGTTAAGTACAAAGTGGTTGAAACATTAAGACTACTTAGTACATGAATACAGTGACTGCAGTCACTAGCCTCTGTGTCTTTTTGCTTCTGCAGAGTCCGTTTGGCTACTGGGTGAAGAACGCTAACCCTAAATACACCCTGAAGACCAAGCAAGCCTTCTACCTCCAGTCCTCCGCGCTGACCAGGATGGCGCGGCACCTGTGCCTGGCTCTCCTCCGGCCGCGGCGGGCTGCCCGCCGACCTTTCACCCCCGTCAACAGCGCCGCCATCAAGGCCGAGTGTGAGGCCGCTGGACTGAGTGAGCCCCGGTGCCAGAACACTGCCATACGCCACCGAAACCGCCAAAACCCGCCAAAACCCGCCAAACCCGCCAAAATCCCACATTTCATTCCCCAGCCCGCCAAAATCCTACATTTCATTCCCGAACCCGCCAAAATCCTACATTTCATTCCCGAATCTTGCCAAAATCCCACATTTCATTCCCGAACCCGCCAAAATCCCACATTTCATTCCCGAACCCGCCAAAATCCCACATTTCATTCCCGAACCCGCCAAAATCCCACATTTCATTCCCGAACCCACCAAAATCCCACATTTCATTCACAAGTGCAGCAAAGTGCATTCACTGTGAAACTGACTGTTAGTGAACCCAAGGTCAAGTCTCAACTTTGTGAGACTTTGGAAAAAGTTTTGATTTAAGACCAAATACTGTTTTCAGTCAACAGTCAGTCTTAATTTGAATCACAGTTACATGTAATATTCTATTTTTCATATTGAACTCAGTTCATAAATCAATGTCTAACTGGCAGCAAATGAATCAAAATTGAATTAATGAACTTACAAAAGGTAATTTTTTGTGTATTGTTGTGTTTGGCCTCTTGATCAAGTTGGTACTGTAAATGAGAATTTGTTCTTAATGAACTTGCCAGGTTAAAGATTGGATAAATGAGAAAAATAGAAAAATAAATTAATTCCCATGTTTTTAAAAATTTTTTTTTTTACATCACAGGCAATAATTGAATTCAAATGGAACACAACCCTGAATATTACATACATGCATAGATTATGCGTACACATTCCCAATTACAAACTAAATATTTTTACTATTTCATTGACAAGTTTCACATAAGACAATCCACAACATATGTCCTTCCTCTAAGAGGAAAATAATTCTGAATTAAGCATTGCTGTTAGCATGTAAAAAAATATTTCTCTTAATTTTGCTGTGAATTGTGCATTATTATATTTATCATTGATTTAATGATCATGTAACTGTTTTTTGTCCATTAATTAATTTCATTGGTTTTTTTTTAACAAACGTGGTGGTAAGAGGATGGGTTTCATAATCATAGTCAAGTGATTTGATAAATTACAACCCTGCAACCTTTTGAAAAATTACATCTAATACTGAAAACATCCGGTTTATCAATCTGAGATTATGTGTGACCGAAATTATGTGAAATATTATGCTAACCCTTGACTCAAGCTGTCACTATGGATGCACAAACTGAGATTCTGGAAATTTAAGAAAGAAATGTTATGCTGATTTTAAGGGAAACTAGGTTCAGAACCACAGAACTGAAAGCTCTATGTTTTGTTTGAATATGGTTGTACAACACTACTCTCTTGTGGCACATGCAGATATTGCACAATATTATTAATGTAATATTTATACAATGGTGGGGGGCAATACATTCATGACATAAATACATTCATTTTGCAGGTATTCTCCCCAAGGGTAACAAACAGTGACCTCCAAAAATATGGGAACATCAAATGAAATGTGTTATTTTTGCTATATTCTTAAGGCATTTGGATTTGAGATCGAAAGACTATGGGACAAAATTACAGACCAGCTTTTAATTCATGATATTTACATGTGTACATGTTTTACCATTTTACACAATCAGCTGTTTTGTTCGTGAGTCTCACATTTTCAGCTTTATTATTATTATAATTATTATTATTATTATTATTATTTGTAGTATTGGTAGTAGTAATAGCATTTCTATTATATTAATAGTATTATTATTATTTGTTGTATTGGTAGCATTAATAGCATTATTAGTAGTATTAATATTATTAAGTTCTATAGAATAGTTCTACCTGGTTTTCATACGTACAGCCTTGGTTAGGTTTGACTGTACTTTCATTTTTATACAGGTGCAGCCAAACCAGAGGCAATGAGACCAGTGAAGCTGAAGCCTGCTGTACGGAAAGCTCTGGAAGCCATCGTGAAGCATCTGGGTCAGTCTCTGGGCCGTGTGCGTCACTTTACAGCAGTGGTAACCAACCCTGCTCCTGGAGATCTACCATCCTGTAGATTTTCACTCCAACTCTAACAAAGCGCAATTCATTCAACAGCTAGAGATCTTGTTGAGCTACTAATTAGTAGAGTCAAGTGTGCCAAATTAGGGTTGAAATGAAAACCAACAGGACGGTAGATCTCTCTCAACATTAGCATGTAGCAGGGTTGCCCAACTGCCATCTGGCTTTCGTTCCAACCAGTTATCTTCGTTTTCGTTTTCTGAGTGCTCTATGAACTACGCTGGTTCACTCCTGTACTTGAGCTCAGTAAACTTTTTAGGAAACATTTGGAGTCTGTGGTTATAGCTGGTGAAAATTTCGGATCAAGACAGTGTTGAGCTAATTAAATATTTAATAACAGAAGTTGGCACAAAGTCCTGACGTGTACCGGTCCTGCTTACCGCGAAGCTTGCTCTGCTGGAATCCCAACTGCGTGGGTCTTTCGGTGACGTTAACTGCAAACGTCAACCAAAGACCTGGAAACCTGTTTTCAGCCTGGGGCTCAGAATGGGGAAATATCACCCTCACACCCAAAGCTTCCAGTCAGGCTGGCTTTACTCATTCAACTGCAGAAAAACCTGCCTCTAATGCCATTGGCTAGTTTCACCAACGGTCACACCCTCATGTATCTGCCAAGCCTATTATATTTGATTCTCAACATGACTGCATTTTTCCAATATATTGGCATCCAATATGTTGCCATTCTTTATTTGTCACTTGTTACATTAAAATAAAAGTGAAAAATATATACTGTACATGTAGCAAAATATGCCATGCATTGCCACTCTTATTGGAATATATTTGAATATATTTTTAAATATTTGATGTGTATGGGATTACAAGGAGGAGAAGGATCCTATTAAATCATAAGTACCCACACCTGTAACCACAGTTTGAGACCTTCAGTGTGTACTGTAAAGATATTTTCCTGTGTCTGTCCGTCCATCCGTCCATCCGTCCGTCTAACCTTCAGAGCTGCACCCATATGTGAAGCCGGAGGTGTCGAAGGCCCCCTCTACAAACTCATCACAGGAGGCGGGCGCCAACCTGGCAACGGTGGTGCCAGTAATCAACCACGGCTCCACCACCATCCTGGGAAAACGCAGCTATGAGCAGCACAATGGCGTGGAAGGTCTGGCAACCCCACCGTCATATACAGACATACACAACCCCGCCGTCATATACAGACATACACAACCCCACCATCATACACAAATGTACACAACTCCACCATCATACACAAACATGCTCAACCCCACTGTCATACACAATGGCTAGGAGCTGGACTCTTCGATGTGACCGTACAAAATTATATGAACTGGTGCAATTTAAAAAATTGTTTAGTTCACTTTAAATGCATATGTTTTTAAAACAATTATTTTACAGGGTTGTTGCCAATACATACAGACACACATACTGCCAGGCATTTAAAGTGTACCATTCCTTTAATTAAAGGAATTAGTAGTCGATGAGTGGTTACATGCCGTGCTTGTACTTCCAGAACCTTAAAGTTGCCTCAGTATAAAAGCAGCATTTGAAAAAGTTTCACTGGGCCTTTTGTCTTTTAAGACTATCGAATAGGAAAGCAACATCTTTTAAGTGGGCACTAACAGTTTTTTACAGCACGGTTCTTTGGTAAAGGCAAGGCTTCAGTGTGGAGATCAAAATTATGGATTAAATTATATCTTATTAAATGCTATAAATACTAATGCAAGGTTTCCTCAATCTTATCCAGAAAGGGCCGGTGTGGGTGCAGGCTTTTGTTCCAACCAAGCAGTTACACACTTGACTCCACTAATCAAGGTCCTTAGCAAAGACTCTAGGGTTTGATTAGTAGAATCAGGTGTGTAACTGCTTAGTTGGACTGAAAGCCTGCACCCACACTGGCCCTTTCTGGATAAGATTGAGGACCGCTGCACTAATGGGTTATTTCTACGGAAGTCCCAGATGGCTATGAATCAGACTTGAGTACATTGTACACATGTACACTTTTTAAGCTATACTGTGTGTGTACAGCTTTGTCAGTTACGTCTGAGAGAAAGAATGTTGATCCTCAAAAGAGTTCACCTGTCAGGAGTGTATTGCCTTGCTAAGCACAGGGATCTATAAATTCTTGTAAAGCAGCATTGCGTGACAGGCCCAACTGCTACGTCCCCAAGCATTGCCTGACAGCATTCACTGTGTTTTTTTTTTTACTTCCCCATTAGCTAACATCAAGAAGCGCTTGCTGATGCCATTGCGAGGTATGGTATGAAATCACCTTTGACACAAAATCGCCAACCATTTACATTTCAGCCCTTATACATGCTCTGTTTCAAAGCAGCTAACACAGATCACTGTTTTTCCATACCAGACCTGCGTCAAATAATAATCTTAAATATTTCATGGCCATTCAAATACATTTATTCCCATTATTTAAGGAGAAAATACATGCACAAATAAGATTGTGTTATTTTGTTTATGTTTATTCTTTATTGCAGATAATCTGATTTATTTCAAAGCATCAAGTATTTGAAACAGGATAAATGAAAATAGTCGTAATTCCATTTTATACTGGCATTTCAAATACTCTAAGTAGTAAAATGGCAGTAGTTTAACCCGTCATTGTTCATGTGAGGCTTGTAAAGGATATTGGAAAAGGTAGGAATTTCACTAAAAAGTTATTTCAGTTATTTCTCTCCCCAACCTTGGGGTCTTAGGTTGGGGAATGGGGAATATGGGTAAGCAACTGGGCTTGCAACCTAAAGGTCACAGGTTCGATTACCAGGTAGGACACTGCCATTGTACCCTTGAGCAAGGTACTTAACCTGCGTTGCTTCAGTATATATTCAGTTGTATAAAGTGATGCAATGTAAATGCTATGTAAAATCTGGATAAGAGCATCTGCTAAATGCCTGGAGTGTAATGAACATGAAACTATGAAATTAATTTATAGCAATCCTGTTTTATCCCACCCCTCGACTCTTCCAGATACTTTCGTCTGTTCTTTGGTTACCCCAGAGTGGGCACTGACAGCTGTACTCATGCCCATGGTTATTGCCCTTCTGAATTCAGAGATAGAGCTGATTTGTGACCAGAGTGACTCATTTGTGTTCTTGATTGACCTTGAATGTGTTAGAGGGGCTTTATACAAAACCTGACTTGTTTCATGACTAACTTGAACTGTTGTATTTTTCTGAATCCCTTATTTATCTACTACATTAATGGCAATGTTATGCACAATGCTAACCATCGTAGGAATACCCACAGGGTATTTTCACAGTCATTAGTCTCTTCCGGCTTTTAGCATCGCGCTGTTGTATCATGATTGTGCACATTGTGCGTCATGCAAAATTAAAGCACGCGATCACAAAATATGGCGTTCCAATAACACCAGTCCACACTGGTGCCCTCACGCAGGCCCTTTCTGGTGCTGTGCTGATTGCCTGATTACACTCAGGTGTACTCAGTTACCAGGCACGCTGTTCCCTCCACTGACAGAGGGTGGAGGCCATTACGTTTCAGATGTTCAAGAGTAGTGTTCAAGTCTGATACACATAGAAAGGGGAGAGTTAATGGCTACTTTGGAGACACCCTCTTATTTCATCAAATATATTACAAATTTCATTTGAAATATTTCAAGTAATTATACTGAACAAATCATTATTTCAACCTTTTAAGTTGTATTTGAATCATTTGAATTATTTCAAAAGGAAGTATTTTTTGTATTTACCAATTATTTATTTACAGTACAGATACATGAAGTAAAAGTAATTGGTCTTCTCTAGTTTATTTGCAAATAAGTGAAATGCAAAAAACAAATATTCTAAATGAAAATGATTTGACTATTATCAGTATTTGACCCAGGTCTGTTCCATACTGTCCATTAACGCAGCTGGATGTTAACTGAAGGAACTCAGGTTAAGTACCTTGCTGCTTGGTACATTACATTACATTACATTACAGGCATTTAGCAGACGCTCTTATCCAGAGCGACTTACACAACTTTTTACATAGCACTTTACATTGTATCCATTTATACAGCTGGATATATACTGAAGCAATGCAGGTTAAGTACCTTGCTCAAGGGTACAACGGCAGTGTCCTTACCCGGGAATCGAACCTGCGAGTTCCTTACCCACTGTGCCACACTCCGTCCTCAGTGTACATCAGTGTTGTCAGGCTGTGACCTTCCTGATAATCAAACCTGCGACTTCTGGCTTCATGTTACATTGTCTTTGTTATCATCACATATCCAAGCGTCCGTTTAGAGTCATCTGTGCAGTGTAGATGTTTATTGGTGCTGAAAGAGTGGGTATCATGTGGAACACGGGTGCGTTGCTGTTAGCAGTGTGATCTCAAGACTCAGATAAAGATAGACACATTGTTGGAGTTAACTTTAGATATGGGACTGTCGCCAAAATAAGGGATAATTCCTTATTTTGCTCTGTGTGAGCAAACTGAATCAGTGAAACTGCACTACCGATATCAATTCATTTACCTCTGTGTGAGCAAACTGAATCAGTGAAACTGGTGTTTGCTTGCACCATCCATGTGCCTGTACTTAGAAAATAGATATTATTGCATACTATTTTTTATTTGTGGCCAAACCAGACCAAAACCTCAAAATACCATGGAGTTGGTAATTCTGACTGATTCTGAAAGACTGACTGTGAAATAATTAGATTAATGATGAACAAATGTAACGAACAAACAAACACTCACTAGCGACTTTATCAGGTACACTTATCTAGTACTGGGTAGGACCCCCTTTTGCTTTCAGAACAACTTGAATTCTTCTCAGCATGGATTCAACAAGGTACTAGAAACATTCCTTAGGGATTTTGGTCCATGCTGACTTAATAGCATCATGCAGTTCCTGCAGATTATTTTGGACGCACATTCATGCTGCAACTCCTTCCACTCATCAAAGCCTTTACAATTGATGCCTTGGATTGCAGTGCAGTTAGGGTTAGGGTTAGTGTCTTGCTAAGACAGCTTGGACATCGTCCTGCAGGGATTGGGGTTGTTGATCAGGCAGGCAGTAGCACTGCAATGCAGCAATCGTCTTAGCCTCTGATCGTGCCTCACCCTGCCCACATCTGCTCGCACCAGTTATATGCCGCCCACCCATCATCTATGCTGCAGTCCAATCTTTAGGCCCCTGCCTACATGCTGGTCACCAGTCGGCACCCTGAGCTGACCAGAGGAGGATGGGTTTCCCCCTTGAGCCTGGTTCCTTCCAAGGTTTCTTCCCATCTGCCACAGGGAGTTTTTCCTTGCCACTGTTGCCTTAGGCTTGCTCCTGAGGGGGTTTAGGCCAGGGTTGTCTGTAAAGCGTATTGTGACAACTGCTGTAAAATACGCTATACAAATTTTTTTGATTGATTGATGCAGTATAGAGAATAAACCATACTCTAAATTAACAATTTACCATTGACTGATCTTTTTATGCATCTTTTGTCTATTTTCTCAATTTTGTGAAGGACGTCACATGAACTTTTACTTTTCAGCTATATTTAGATCATAGTCATAGATTTAGCCTACACTCACCAGTAGGCAATGCTATTAGGCACACCTGTTCCTTAACACAAATAGCCTACTCCTCCCAACAGAAATTCATATACCTGAAACTCAATATATAAAAAGTATGCGAACATGGTGAAGAGGTTTCGTTTTAGTTTACCAAACAGAATGGGCAGGATGCGTGGTCTAAGCCATTTTGACCTTGGTTTGATTGCTGGTGGTTCCAGCATCTCAGAAGTAATTTTTTTTTCTATATATTATTTTGACTAGAGGTCTTAAGGACTTGAGATGAAAAGATGAATATGAGACAAAAGTAGACATTTTACAGTAATAAATAAATTATGCATTTATTGAGGGTGATTTCATAACTGACTTGTGTATCATTTTTTCTCTATCTTTGCAGGGTTCCCAAATCACAGTCAAGTAAGACCAGTTGTAAGTATAACAGGATGATGTGCTGTGACTGATAATGCAGGTCCAGATGAGTGAATATTTTGGGAACTCTGGGTAATTAATCTTGCATTTAATTAATTTAATTCATATGGTTGAGGTGAGGGATTGATGCAGGCCTGATGGTTTCACTCACAAATTGCTTTCAGCCTTATTCACACTGGTTTATTGATCAGTGATCAGGTGTCAAGGCCACCTTGCAAACTTACGTCACCCTGACTGCATATGTGACCACTAACTGAAATATTTAGGCTGATCGTAAAGGTATCCAATCTTTTGTGTTCAGCATATTTTCCAAAGATCCAGAAATGAATTTTTTTGCCTCCTGTAGGCGTTTGTGGTCTTATTCTCAAGAACCATGTATTCTACTATGCTAAAACCCAACAGTGACATTCAATAAAAATAAAATTTATATTTTTGAAAATATTGCAACATTTTTGTTTATTGGGAAACTTGAATTATGTCAACAAAAAATAAATAAATAAATAAATAAATATCAACATTTTTTCATCTGGGTCTCAGGAAGAAGGAAGATTATATGGAAGGTTACAGGAACTTGCTTTCATCAGATAAGAACCGAAAAGACAGGTTTAAAAATGAAACAGGATCTGTGGCAGTGTGTGAAATGGGTGTGTTTGAAAGCATGTGGAAGGTATGTGAGGGGAGGAGTGGTGGCTGTGATGTAAATGTCTCTTTTTAAATTGCACACCCAGCCATAGTGTCATTTTAAATGGAGGCTCTGATTCAACCTGGTCTCATACCTTTTACAATCAGTCAACTAAAACAGATTTGGTCAGCTAAGAACCCAATGATCAACTATGAGAGTTCAGACCTAATATGCTCAATTTTTAATCCTCCACTCCATCATGCATCTGCTGAAGAGGATCAGCCCCTGGAGACCCATAAGGCTTAATGTTAGGCCTCCTCGCCCTATCTCCTGACTAACTGACTAACCCTAACCCTATCCCACTCTGCCCCTCAGGTGGCCCTCAAGGCAAATGACCATCAAAGGGCCTAGTATGCATGTCTCAAACTCGTCTCATCAGTCATTTTTAACATGGTTCATGAGGGGAAAAGCTCCCCCAGCTACTATGAACCTCGCTGAATTCATTGTCTTTAAATGCCTCCTTGCAGGCCAATTCTAGCCAATGCGCAAGACAGTGTATTGCCACCAGCCAAGGTTTGTCACCGGAAAGTTGAGCAAAGATCAAGTTGACCATGATTTTTTTAAACACTAGTTTGTGTTAGCTCCATCACCACCAAAACCAATGAGATCTTCTTTCTGTCTTCAATTGCCTTTCATAAGTGAGTTAATGCTATCCGAGATTCAATTTGCTATTTTGTTAGCTGCTTCTGCAATTCTATCAAAAAGGGACAAGGATATGGGTTGCAAGAATATAACACAACGTGCACTATTAGTAAACATCAACAGTATTTTATAATGGGACATGTGCTTGTCTCTAAGAAATTGATATCTAAAACAAATACAAGGGGAAACAAAAGTGATATCTGGCTACACTCCCAATATAATTCTCTGTCTCCTTATCATACCTAATAACCAACAGAATCTGAGTTGAGACACTTGTCCTGACTGTTTTTCCAGTGAACGTTTGTCTGCGAATGCATTCTCGTAATGAAAATGACATCGTCACTTTTACCATTTCCGAGCGCTTATGCACACCACTATCCCTAGCTAGGCATGGCAGCACCTAACAGTCATTCAGCAGCTGAGTGACTCCTGCACCTGCTAGCATTAGCCTAGCATGGGACCTAATTAAGTGCAAAGGCTTGACCATAATACTTGACAACAGTGTTGCTCATACAGTGTTATGAGTGTTGTATTTCCGAACTGTTCATTAGAAGTTACTCACACAGGAACAAAGCAAAGTACCACTTGGGAATTCTGAGACAGAGGGAAAAAAATGTTCCAAATATTGTGATGAAGGCAAAACGACACTTGTTCATTCCAACACACTAATGAAGAAAGATATTTAAGTTAAGTTTAAGCTAAACACTGCCACAAAAATGACAGGGCAGATTGTTAAACAATTTAGCATGATCACCACTAGTGATAAAAACTTAAATTACTTCATTTCAGTTGAGTTTTCAGCCGTTAATTTTTATATGAAGGTACCGATATCTGAACTACACATAAACATTAATATTCATGATTCAGATCAGAGATTCGGGTTGAGAGATTTTAAGGATTTAAAGCACAAAGCAACATTCATTCTTAAATCTGATTATCATTCAGAAGCAAATTATTGTATTGTCTTCTCAAAAACAGTCTGGTAAGTTCAACAATAATTAAAAATTACTCACCGGACTGTGAAGGAAAACTAACGCTTGCCTTTGGTCTAAAGTTAAGACCAAATGTTGATTGAATACAGACCAAAGCAAATTTAATGTGGGAAACAAACTGTTAGTACGATACGTGAAAATAATGATATCTGTGACAAAGGAGAAGGTAGAGAAGAGAAAATGTTGGAGACAAATATGAAAGACAAATAAAGAGCTATACTCTTAACTCTCAGGTGTAAACAAGACAATAAAACGATGTTTGCTATATGTAGGTGTTGTTGTGGTTTTTTGAGAGCACAGCAGCGCAGGTAAACCCTCAATTGTGACCAATTCGTTTCAGAACCTGTCTGAGCATGCACATACATATTCAAAAACAGACTAAATTCTCATAGTTCTTAGTGTAATGATGGAGTAAATACTACCTGCTGAATCTGGTCATCTCTGGTAAAAATAAAGTTAAAATATTTTTTGAGAGGCAAACGCAGGTAAGTTTACTCTCTTTCTTTATCTTGAACCCTGTGCTGTGTCATGCGGTCATATCCCAGGCCCTTGCATTGTTCAACATGCTCACTGTTTGTTATTCAAAGGGTAGCCAAGATCCATCTAGTTTATAGCATTGTTGCAACTTTTTAACAATGTTGGAGTAAGGTTTGGGACTCTCACAAGCATTGTACAACCTTTCCTTTGTATTATCACACCAAATCACAGCATTCCAGCAGTGTTGTAAATATGTTCTACACAGGGGTGTTGTGAAAACTTTGTAAAACAACTTCATGATGTATCTGGAATGTTGTGGTTTGGGTTAGTTTAAAAAAAAAAAGCAAAGCTACATAAAGTGGTACAGTGTTTTTTTTTTAATTCATCACAACCTTGGGCGAATTTGTCCATTGGCTGTTAGGTTGCGGTTTATCAATCTTCCCCCTCTCTCCTGTGCAGGCCACGATGAACAAGAGCTACCTGCTGAACGGCAAGCCGGGGGACAGGAGCCAGCGCATGCTCAAACAGGGGTCGCTCCCGCCAATCAAGGGCCGCAGGATGAACTGGATCGACGCCCCCGACGATGTCTTCTTCATGGCGACCAGCGACACCAGGTGAGGTGGCCTCTTGCAGCCTCTTATAGTACTCTCGTAAAATGTACCTTGTTTATTTTTGTTTTCACTAGGTGGAAATATGAGATTAAATCCTGCATAACATGCACTTCCGACAATATTATTTATATGTTAACATGTGCTTATCCGAAAGGTGTACATTGGGAAAACTAGTTGTGAGCTAAAGCTCTGTGTTTGTGAACATAAGTCAGCCATACATCGGCAAGTTATTAATTCCTCTGTCTCACTGTACTTTGCCGTAGAAAAAGTTGTACAACCTTGTGATGACATAAACTGAAAATTATTACAAAGAGAATCTTATTGGATTTATAGGTTTACTTTCATGTCTCCTGTTGGTTTGAACTAGGAGTTTGACCCCTTGTCTTTAGATTCAGTTCATTTCCCTTCATGCTCCTACGTACAGTGAAAATTGTTTTGAGTAACTATGGTTGTAATGCATCTTGCATTATGTGATAGCATTAGTCCTGACATTTTGCAGGTAACTAACATGAAAATGATCAGCTCTTGTTGAAAACCTTTTCAAGAAAATAAGTGAGAGACTATGCCAGTTATCCTGCTTGATCCTGTTAGGTATCTTCTCTTTGAGTATAGCATATTAGCTAATGTGTTAAAAAATGTTTGCTAACTTAGTTCTGGCTAGCAAGATAACTGATTATAGTATTGAAGCAAACCAAGCAAATAGGTGTCAGTGTAACTTTTAGTGACAGCTGTCAGTGTTTGTCACCTGAGTAATGTGTGTCCAAAATTCTAACAGCACAATACATTCCCAGTGAGGGCGGCAGTGTAGCACAGTGCGTAAGAAACTGGGCATGTAACCGAAAGGTCATAGGTTTGATTCCTGGGTAGAACACTGCCGTTGTACCCTTGAGCAAGGTACTTAACCAGAATTGCTTCAGTATATATCCAGCTGTATAAATGGATACAATGTAAACAATGCTATGTAGAAGTTGTGTAAGTCGCTCTGGATAAGAGCATCTGCTAAAATGCCTGTAATGTAGCACAGTAACAGGCAGGTGCCTCAGTTGTGTCTGCACAATGTTTAACAGCCATTCTGCTTTCTGTCACGGACACAGAAAAGTCCGGAAGCTGTTAGCCTCCTTCGACATCAAGAGGGCTGCCCGGCAGCCATACAAACCGGTCTTCATCAAGCACATCCACGCAGACCTGGAGAGGCCACTGCCCACACGACCGCCAGTCAACGAGGAGCCCATCGTGATCGAGGATTAGCCCAGGAGCTCGGCCCACCATGGGGCGTTCTGCACATGCCCAATCCCTTCCTGGTGGGTGCGAGCTGGCCACCCAGAGCTCTCCCACCCAAACTGTCTCATTTGGGTACAGGAACAGGACGTTAATTTTTTTTTTTTTTTGGTATTTTGTCTTTTTTGTTTTTTCCCTGTTTTGACTAAAACCCATATCTGAAATTGTACAACCATTCCTTGAAACTGTTTGTCCTCTGAATAGCCGTGTCAAAGTTGGAGAGAACGTAAAATCATTGAGGTAGAGATATTTGTAAATATCTGTATATTTTTTAAGGCGCTACTCTCTGCTTGCTAAGCCTTCCCTGGAAGATGTGAATGTCTGGCATTGTGCGAGCCCCAAGAGTGCTGAAGCTGTCTATGGGTCAAACACGTCGAGGAAAGGCAGATGCAGCTGGATTTTTATGGATTGTTGTCCTTCATTGACTTTTTAACCCTCAAACCCACCCATCCCCAAAACTTTCGCTTTTCCTGCTTGAGAAAGAGCCGTTGTCTGTGACCTTTAAGGTGATAGCACCTGCTCTCTAAATTGTACAGTACATGGAATGGGCTGTGATCGTTTGTGGTCTGTCCAGTTTGAGTGTGCAACATGGCGGGTACCTGTTGGTGCATTATGGCCGCTTCTAATTTAAACCGCTCATAAGAAAGGTCTGTTATTTGTCTGTCCACAGTATGTCTGATGCCCCACTCCCGTGCTGCTTCCCACATGCAACGTATGCACACACAGAGAGTTTAATTCCCTCAAAGAAACCGCTGTTTTCACTTTCAGTGTCTGTTCGATGTCAGAAGCTGGGACCTGTTTGGGCCCTCGCCCTTTCAACAGGATGTTGATGCAGGTTTCCACAAAAACAAACAGACGATCCACCGCCTCGTCATGGCTGACCCCAGCCACAAATTGGGTTTTCCTGTGAGGAAAAAATAAAGCTGGCCAAGCAACATGCTATCAGTCTGAAAAAGCACTTAAGACGCCCAGTTGCTATATAACTAGGACACATGAATAAATCCCAGGAATGAGGGTTTAGAATGTTCTGGTGTTTATGTTCCTGGGCTTAGCCATAAAGACAAGGACCTGAGTGAGGTATGGCCTGGTCCCTGAGCCTGCTCTTCTTGTTTGATAATATTGTGTATTGTCTTGTTCACATTATTTCTGTGTCAGTGCTACACATACATTTGGTTTATACTGTTGAGTAATTGAGGGTCTTGACATGCCCAAAGCATTGAGTAAACAATTGAATGTTACGACAGAAAATGTGCCAGATTTCACCAATGCAGTAAGTCAGCAGTTTGTTGCTTCATGAAATTGCAGCTTTCTTCATGAAAAAACATGTATATTAATATATAACATGTATATTAATATATATGGTTAATACAATAAAAGAACCAAAAGAAATTGAGGAGTATATTTTGAATTCTAAACCAATTATTCACACTTTCATATGTCGTGTAACTTGATGGCTTATAGAAAAAAGATGAAGTCACAAAGGCTAAATTACCCAACTCAGATATCGTCATTTTTAAAAGAAATTTACTGGTGTTAGAATAAAAATCATCAAATTATGTGGTTCATCGCAGCAAGCAAGGACGTGTTGGACCACCATTGACAACAGCTGTTGGCACACCAGCATTTTGAAAATTGCCGTTACAGTGGTCTGCTAGTGGTAGACCATTCATCAACTATTTTAGCTTCTCTCTGAAACAGAAGCTAAACAACTGGTCTTTATCATAATTAGCTCAAGCAGCAGAATCTCGATCACGTTGAACTCACTGCTGGGCCAATAGCATGCTAGAGTGTTTCCGGAATTTGCCCTCTCTCGCTAATGCAAAGTAGCTATTTTTAACAAAATGGATAATATGATGCACAAGCTAATTCAATGTTTAATTTGAAGTGCATAATCCATGGGAGAAAAATGTCTGAATTATCTGAAATTGTATTAATTGGATTTGAATATTCTGAGTGTGAATTCAGTAGTTTTGAATTTGCTTAGGTTGAAATGAATACGTCTGAACGCAAATTCAGTATTTTTAAGTTTGCACTGAATTTCAGTCGTTAAAATCCGTGGAATGTGAATTGCATTGTTTTGGTCTGAATTCAAAATGCTGAATTTAATGTTGTTGGTTTAAATATTTCAGTCATAACAATATGTGCTTTTTAAGTGGGCATTGTGAGTGAGTAGCAAAGAGCAAAGCTCTGTTCAAGAGAAACTGGCCAGTTTGACCACGCGTATGACTCTTTGTTAGGCATATGACTCTACACCATTTACCACATCACTTTACCAAGTCCCACACTGAAATTAATATAAAATCTCATGCAGAATTACATGAGCATTCCAGGAACTTCTGTCCCATTTGGTGTCTGTTTTTTCCTTGGCATGACAAAGTGAACATAAGCAGTGTTTGATCTAGGCTGTGCCAGTGTGCCGTTGCCTCCCTAAATATCATAAATGACCTTCTAGAAATTGATGCATGGGACCAATTGAGCCCCTCTCAAATTTAAGTATGGTGGTACTGTTTGCATTTTAAGTAATGTAACATAAGAACTTATCACAACACCGGCCAAATCAGCAACATTACACAATGTCACAAGCTAGATAATATACAGTCCTGCCACACATTATGGAAACAATGTGCTTAAAGCAGTGCTTTTATCTGTGCCCCTCCTTCTCTTGTTGTTTCTTGGAGCGATTTTCATCTGCACAAATGTATTTGAAACAGATCTTCTTGACCAGGAGGGGTAATGACAATATGTGACCATCAGTAATTTGAAATAAAGTATCCAATCAAAAAAGGTTTTCTTTGCGTTAATAATATAATGTTAATAATAGAATGTCATGTAGAAAAATACTGGACAAAAAAATACATGCTCATGCTAATTATAAAATTTCTAACAGTAACATAAATTAGACTGCTTATTTATAGGTATCAACTAATACATACAGGATGATATAATGATATATTACTTGTTAAGAGAAATGCAAATAATTATTTTTTGTTTTATGTTGACATTGCATTTATTACATATTACATTTATTATACCAAAAAGAGAGATTGTTGCAAAATATTGCATTGATTGTCAAACTGTTCATACTGTAAATGTAGTGTTTCCATAATCTGTGTCAGTATTGTAGCTATTATCAATTTGGCTAATGTTATATATTCGGTAATTAATAATGTTGCCATTATGTCTCAAATGCTGCAACTTCGCTAGTTAGCGAAGTGACTTAGCTAGCTACCTTATTAGCTTTACAGAAGCATTACATTCTTACCTTGTTAGCTAGCTAGTTGGCCATCTAGCCATTAGCTGCAAGTTTGCTTTGCTAATGCTATATTGGTAACATTAGCTAGCTAGAAAGTTTACTAGCTGGCTGAATTACCTAGCCAGTTACCAAAGCATATTAGGTATAGTAGCAAATGCATTGCGGCAAACTCAGTAAAAAAAGCAGGAATATTAACAGCTAAGTAACGTAATTATTGCATTCCTCAGTCTTGCAATGATTAACGTTCATCCATAGATGTACTTCACTGGCATTGCATTCAATTAACCAAGGCGGCTGTTAATGCTCCTAGCAGTTACCATGGTGAAAGTCGCTTTGTTCAACTGCTGGACTGGAATTATGCTGTAAGCTCAGTGTTCCAGTAAAGTCAGTAGGGGCATTTTTAAAAGCTTGAGAATGTGAAAATTCAAGTATAAATTATATCACTTAAAGAAGAAGCAACTTAATAGGTATGTGGAAGTTTCATTGCCAAGTTTGAAATGTTTAGCTTAAAAAACTGTAAGAGTTATGGCTGGGAAAAAAGTAATAATAATACAAGTTGAAAGACAATATAAAATGTAAGCAATTCATTTATTGAAAATGATACATTCATATTTTATTGTAAAAACACGCAGTAAACAACACATTTGATGAATGTATCAACTGTGCTTTTAAAATGAAATATGAATTAATGTATTGTTAATCTAAATTTAATTAATATATAGTGTTTTTACAATAGACATTGCCCCCTGACATTTCACAATGACCCCCTAAAACAGAAGAGGGCTATTTTGGCCCCCTCTAAATGAATCCTGGATCAAACAATATAAGAATGTGCAGCCTTTACTTCTAACCAAACGGTTTGTGAGTTTTGTGTTTTTGGCAAATAATCTCCAAAATAATTGATCTAATGCAGACAACCAAATTGCAATTACTTTTCATGGCTATTCCATTCCAGTGTTGTCAATTATATTTCCCAGGTTGCTCTTACAGAATGAGAATGTTCTGCATAATATTAAACAAGGGTTAAATTGTTATGTTAAATTCATGATCAAGGCTGTTTTTATGTTACAGCATAGTAGTCTAGGTGGTTGTTTATTTCTGTATTTCTGTTACAAACAATAATATTGTCAGTCAATTTATTTTGAATATGTAACACAGATAACAGGATCCAAAGTATGCAAACTTTGGCAATAAATATTTGAATATTAACAAATATTCTAAAATTTTTAAAGACAAAATTGAAATGTATTTTTAGGTCTAATTGACAGCCAAGGTTACTTACTGGGAGCCATTCTTCATGGCTGCCCACCAGGAAGCTTCCATTGCAGCTGCTCTGTAAAGACCTGGTCAGGTGGTCGCATCATCTGTTTTGCCATTGGCTTGCTGGTCAGGTGGTTGCATGTTCTGCTTTGCCATTGGCTCGAAACAGGGTTGATTACTTCCACATTTGTTCTGCTTTTCCTGTATCTCATCCTTTAACATTTTGATAACATTTTCTTTTTTTTAAATTTAATTTAAATTTAAACACCGGAGTAGTTCAATATTATACTACTTATGTGATTTCAATGACATAAAGAAATTAAAACATTCATTTCAGAACAAATTCACACCCCTGAAATGCAGAACCATTTAATTCTCTCAGTAAATTTGACATAATTGAATTTAGAGAAAAACAATGCATTTTAAATTGATTAATTCAAAATTAATTTTGCAGTGGAAACATTCAAAAATAATGAATTCACATTCAAAATATTCAAACAAAATGAATACAATTTCACATTTTTGGTACTATTTTGCTTCCATAATTTGCTAATCAAAGGGATATATTATTATCTTGTTGTGTTTTTATTTTATTTTATTTTTTTATTGACAGAGCATTGTTGATTAGTTTACATTTAGTTTACAAGTTGAGTGTAATCTGTTCATAAGAAAAAGGGAAGTCACCAAAGTTAACCTGAAATTAATATTTAAATCTCAATTAAGGTTACTTTAAGCTTTAATTGATCTGTCAGATTTTTTATTCATATTTTATTTGTTTCAGCTGAACTGTGTGAAGTTACATAAATATGTGTTATCGATATTATTACAGTATGTGACACATTCCAAAATATATTATATATCATTTACATTTTTGTAAAGTTTCCTTGAAAATACAGTATTTCCTAAATTGAACATATTTTCTCAGTATAAATTAAGTAGTGTATATTAATGTTCATGTTTTGTTTTTGATGCTGAAAAAACAAAGTGAAAGTCCTCATTCATAGTCCATTTGTAAGAGTAACACAACATGGTCTTGATCTGTAATGGTACGTCAGTGGGAGAGAGCCGAGAGTAAGCCACTGCATTTGTACTGAAACTAAGCTGAAATTTTTATTTTATTTTTTTATTTGCAGTCATGGATGTGGCTTTCATTTGAAAATGCATTTGTTTCCCCATTTGTGCCAAGTATATATATATATATATATATATATATATATATAATGTATCCAAAGTAATATTATTTGATACACATATATTCATATTTTGTGTCATTAAGTGATTTTGGGAGAATTTATGCTCATCATTTTTTATTAGTGTTCTCATACAGGTGCAAATCTTAGGTAATTGAGTACATGCTATGTGTACATTATGAAAAAACTAACGTTAACCATTGATATAAGGCAAGCTGTTTTCTGTATTATTTTTGTTTCTCTTTTGTGAGTGGAGTTTCACTGGTTGTTGAAATGCCCTGGCATGGGATGTCCAGAACCATTAAAACAGGATTATGTAAGTGAATTTACTGTAATTAAAATGTATTTTAAGAAAACAGTCATAAAATGCGTCTGTTTTTCGTTCTCAGATATAGGCTCGCTTTTTGGACGATAAGCATCTTGGCTGAATCTGAGGAAATCAGCTGAATGAGAAGGACACATTCAGCAATTTATTCCCAGCCAAAGAATGTCATGTGTATGTCCTCTGCTCATCCTTCAAGCTGTAGTGGCTTCTTCCATTGGTGATCTCATTTTTTTCCCCTTGTTAAGAGTAGAGGAACATGTTTAGTGTTAAGTCAACAGTTGATAGTGATAACAAATAAAATGAAAACTAACAGAGTACATGTGCTCCATCTGGATTCATATGCACTAGGGCAAGTTGGGCAACACCTGATTGAATATATTGTCATATCCCTGTTGTAATGGACAAAGACAAATGTAGAATGTACTATAGAACAAGGCTAATACAATGCTAAATGCAGGAATTAGTGATGTATGACAACTTAATTCTTAATCAATAATGTGAGTCGACTCAAGACCTTTTTCAGGAACAGAGGAAATGAGGCCAAATTCACATACATTTGTTGCCCAATAAAAAAGTATTATCAGATTTGTACCGTGCCTGCCTCGGCTTTTATGAATGAACATTGTCCACAGACTGGGCTGCAACGTGTTTGTATATAAGCTTTAAAGGCAGTGCTTCTAAGGCTATAAAAGCAGCCAGGAAAACTGGACTACTCCAAACCCATGAAGATTCAGCATCCAGTTTTAGGATTAACGAGTGCGTTTACAAGGCTCTTAAGCAACAAAAGTTCTCTCGTTAAGTGGGTTTCAAAAACACAATCGTTGGATTGTTAAGAGGAATTTGATCTTCTTTGCAAAGCGCGTTCTCGCTACAATGTAGCTGATAGACTGATGAGTTTGTTTCATGGGTTTGTACATCATTCATTTTTAACCAATCAATACTCAAAATGTGAGAATAGGCTAAATCGTGTCATCATCAAACAATAACCATTTTGATTCCGCGCGTATTTTGAAACTAAATAGGCTACATAGCCCAAGTATCAAAAGACGATTTCACGAATAATAGCCTAAATAATTAAAGGAAATTTCAAGAAATTTACCCACTCCTGGCAAGATCCTGGTTTTTAATCCAACAGAGTGCTGTAGGCTACTCTATTGGATTAAAGTAGACCCTGATTGCCGCACTAATTCTCATGATTTTTCGGTACCCTTTGTTCAGGTAGGCCTACAGGATTCTCTGAAGTGCAGCCATGACAGTTTGGTATATCCTCCACAATGCGGGGGTGGCAATGTTTTGGCCTTACTTATACAATTACACAAGTGCAGCATTTAATGAAATGTGATTAAATTTTCATTTGCTTAGTAATTGCATTTAATTACATTTAAATAATCAAGCTATCAATGTGACATTGTCATGTTCAATTTAACTTGATACACTGTCATTCCAAATCATTTTGAAATGCAGTTTTTATGTATGTATGTAATTGATATTTTTGCAATATTTACTCAGAATGAATTTACTAGATGAAAAAGAGTATACTCTGTGATGTATACTGTGTATACTGTATATTGTGTATAATATATATATATATATCTATGTATACTGTGATGCTGCTACACTTTGTAGGCTACTGCAGGCTGTGATTGAAAGCATGCTCCGAATGTGTAGTGTGTGTGCTGCCAGAGCAGACGGCTGCAAGCGGAACTTAACAGTGAACCAGACACTTTCTTTAAGAATGTGTTTGGGGAAACCCACGTTACTTTAAGAATGTGAATCTTTTACATTTTAGATACTCTCATACCTGTCCGGTTTTTATATTTTCTACTTCATTACATTCTGAAGTGTGTAAAAAATTAAGTCAGATAAAATCCTTTGAAATGAGGAAATGAGTCTTTCTTATTCCTGATATCAACCAAGCTGTTTTTAATGATCATGTAAAGATCAACAAGGCAGTGTCTTATGCAAACATAAGTTTAGTCGGTGTGTATTTAGATCATTGGATGTGCAATAGGGAATGTGCTTAATCGTATTGCACTGGATGAATGCTGTGCTTCTGATGTTGGGTTATGAAACAGAAGTCTCACATCCAGAAAGAGATGATATGTACTGAGTGCAATGACTTGCCACTCCCTGTCGCAGTCTTTCTTCTTAAACCTGTTTTGTGGGGACAAACCATTATAGTTGACACAATCCCATTCCAATATGACTGATACCAGCCATAAACCAGTTCCATCCAGACCACAGTCTGTGGTGCACATTGGGCTGTCGTGTGAAAGAGAATCTGAATGAGCAGGCCGTCTTTTGAGTGGTTGAAGTCCTGAGGTTTGGAATTTTAGATTTTACAGATTTATATATATATATATATATATATATATATATATATATAAAGACTACCTCTTAAAATAGGAAAGTGAAGTAAGGCTATCGTTGTTTTACAGTACCAGCACAACTGGTTTGACCACACCTGGATTCCAGTCAGTTCTTGTATTCTGTCTTGTGTGGGCTGGTACATTTCTAAAATAGCCTTCAAAATGAAAAAAAGCAAACTGGTTTCAAAGACAGGGAGTGTAGGTCTGTGTCATCTTGCTTTGTTGGTATAATGTGAAATACAGCCACTCCTTCTTTTTGAGGCTGTGTTGTGGCTTGGCCGCACTCAAGCAAGCTATGGGGCTTGAGCTATGAGGTGACATAGCTCAGGAGGTAAGAGTGGTTCTCTGGCAGTCGGAGGGTTGCCGGTTCGATCCCCGCCCTGGGCGTGTCGAAGTGTTCCTGAGAGAGACACCTAACCCCTAATTGCTCCCAACAAGCTGACTGGTACCTTGCATGGCAGCCTTTCACCGTTGGTGTGTGTGTGTGTGTGTGTGTGTGTGTGTGTGAATGGGTTAATGAGAGGCATCAATTGTAAAGCACTTTGGATAAAAGTGCTATATAAAGGCAGTCCATTTACCAAGCAAAAAGAACTTGAACTCAATACAAAAATGGTGAAATTTATTCATTTGAGGGTACTTTGGGTTCCATGAACCCAATCAATAGGCTACCACTGAAAATGACTTGCATCCTAAATCCTTAAATCTCATTAAAGTTTGTTTTTCATTGCATCCATTATCACAAACCAATTAGACACTGTTACAAATGAACAGCTTGACACAGTTTTATTTTTATCTGTTGGTTTTGAAACAATGTCATCCCTTGTGTCCTCAGACCAAAGTGCTAAATATTTCCGTGTCCTCAAAGGATTTAAAACAAAATCATAACAAAATGAAAACAAGTTATCCACTGTGTGCCTCTGTCATCAATGATTGATTGACTTGATTGAGCAATAGCTTTATTAATCCCCATAGGGGAGATTCATACTATCCACTTCACTATCCCGAACATTCAGTACATTAATGTAGCAACAACATGCACAATAAAAGCAATCATTGCATGATTATCAGCAGGAAGTTTTGTGAATAACATTACAGTACACCATGTCAGTACATAAAAAGTTAACTATCTACCAACAGAAAGTAGCATATAATCATAAAAACACCATGGTTAAAATTTTAATTAGGATCCACTTAACCTACTCTACCTACCAGATTAAAAGTGTTTTTTTTATTTGACAGCTGCTGGAATAAAAGACCTCCTTAGTCTCTCAGTGGAACAATCAGGCATCACCAGACGCTCACTGAATGAACTTCGAAGAGCACTAAAATGCCATGTCAAGGATGGTCTTCATAATGCAGAACAGCCTGGAGCTAAGCCTTAGTTTTATTTTATACAGTAAACTCTAGTGAATCTGGGCTCACAATCAACTTGCTGATCCTGTTTCCATCATCCACTGTGATTTCTCCCCCAGCAATGAAGTGTGAAAGAGAACATACTTTAAAATACCTTGATAAAAAACATGCAGAGTTGTCTACTTAAAGCAAACTATCCAAGCTTCCTAAGGAAAAATAATCTGGACTGGGCTTTCTCAAGTAAGGCATTTGTGTTCTCCTACCAGTTCAGTTTACTATCCAAATGGACACCAAGATATTTGTAAGACTTGACCATCTCCACTTGTTGACCCTTAACCCATTTAAGCCCACGGGCAAGTAAAGCCGCATTTCCACCGCATGGTACCGGCTCAACTCGACTCGACTCGACTCGCTTTTGGTACCAGGTACTTCGTTTTCCACTGCAGATAGTACCCCCGTCAATGTAGCTGGTCGTCATAGCGACACCGCATGAAACTGCTGTGACATCATCTTCAACGTGACACACACAGGAACAATGGAGGATATCGAAGGGATGGTGCTCTTGATTCTCGGTATGTGGCTGTTTGTCACAGCAAGGAGACAAATTTTGTTTCAGAAGAGGCTGAAGGCAGCAAGACAAAAGACTGCTGAAAAAAAACAGGAGAGTTTGGGAAATCCTACATCAGAGCTCAGATGACGAGACGACTCTGGTTGCTCATTAGCATAAAAGGCGATGCGAGAGGGTAAACTAACCTAGTGACGATTCTCTCCGAACAATCAGTGGTCTGCAGTGTTTTCATGTCACCTTTTGGTATCGCCTCAGCTCACTTGGAACCTTGACGGAGGATGCCCGATGGAAAACCAAAAAAGTCGAGTAGAGTCGAGTCGAGTTGAGCCGGTACCATGCGGTGGAAAAGTTGCCAAAGTCTCTACCACTCTTTTTCCATCTGTGAATATTTTTTTGATGACCATAGATGCTCATGTAAGAAATCTCTGGGAGAAATATGGGCATTAATGTGTTAATTACCACAGGGGTGATTCTTATTTATCCTAAAATTAAAAACTAACTTCTTGGTCTTACCAATATTCAAGTTTCATAATTGGTATCACTCCAGCTAACAAAGGATACAACCTCCCTTTTTCATCACCATGAATAAGTAAGCTAACAAAGGCCAAACAGTTGGAGAGTTTCAGTAGGTGACAGAACACCTGACTGCGCCTACAGTCAGCTGTGAATAGTGTGAATATAAAGGGGGATAACACTGTTCCTCGTGGTGCCCCCGTCTTAGTTAAAATAGAGTCAGAGACCTTATTTTGAAGTCCAACAAACTGAAGTCTAGAGAGGAGATAATCCATGACCCAAGCAACAATACTGCAATGCAATTTAAAAATCATTCATTTATATGCTAAAAGGTGTGATTGTATCGTATTTAAATCAGTATTAAAATAAATTTAAAAAAAAACAAAATCCTGGCAGAACTAGCTGTTGTTTCCAAGTGACTATAGATGCTATGAAGCATATTAAATTCAGTACTGCATCATCTACTCCCACCCTCTTCCTATATGAATACTGTAAGGGATCCTGAAAAGAAGAGACTTTCTTTCAATGAATTAACATGCATAGGACAAACATAAGGAGCAGTAAATTCATAAGCCATACACAGACACTACTTTGGTATAACGTTTATGGCATTTTTTCCAGCATGTCCAGTTAATCACTTGAATGTCAAGGTATTTCCACAGAAAGCTGTTGCCACTGGCTTAACACAAGAACAACAGTTTCAACAATAGTACGTATTGCATATTTTCTTCTTTGGTCTGCAGACAGCTTTGACATGAAGAAACTTAAAACCTTCACCAAAAAGTCAGAAAAGCTTGAATTGAATAGAATCACTTAAAAATTCCCGCACAGCTCAAACACAGTATTTTATTTAAGTGCGCTGTTGCACATTTATTTTATTAAAGCAGGCAACTAGACTAGCATTCTGTTGAAGGCATCTACCTGACAAATAAATTAATAACTGCCATGAATTTGTAAAAGTCAGATTAATCAGATTTTAAAAAAGAATGACATTATTCATAATTTTAACTCAAACTAGTAAACCAATTCCCTGGAAGGGCGACTGAGCAAAATGTCAATAGCAATTGCAGTGAAGCAAACAATGACTGCAGACATGCACGTTTAACTTGGATACAGCACTCTGGCCATTGATTCTAGCATGGTGGGCTAAATGAAAATGTAACTGTGCATCAGTTGGGAGATAATGTTTAGTTGTGGATTTTATCTGCTCCAATCAGTTGGAAGTCAGTTGATCAAAATGAGTTGCTTTAGTATAGTACACTGAGTGCTGAAACCAATTTATCAAGAGGAGAAAGGTATTCTACACAGTGTTCTACATCGTACTTTAAGAGATTTTAAAAAATTGAATCTCATTGCTTTGCAGTCATAAAAAATGACTTGTTTGAATTTTAAAGGGCGGAAGGAGCTTGTTGCAGCCCATACTGTTTAAGGGTGCACGGCAGAGTTTAGCCTTCGAGAAGGCAGGTCCATTTTGCTGAGTGCGTGATCGACTCCCCTGATCATCTCTGGGGCGTACCTCCACAGAGCCTTGTCCATCACCAAGTCCTCCCTTTTCAGCTTCGTGTTCTTGCGGCGTCTCATGTGGTACAATCTCGCAAAGTCGTACGGCACTTCCACGGTCCGGTGAGACTGCTTCTTTATGGTGTGCACGCTAATTTCAAACAACCGCCTAGGGTTCACAATCAGCTTCCCGGTGGTGAAGTGTCTTTTGGGAATGGGCTCTCGCATGACGTGCCGCAGGAAGTTAACTCCAGGGATCCCCGCCCACTGCGACAAATTGTACTTGCCGCTTTCTTCGAGCTCCTCGATGGGGAAGACGTTGTTCTCGAAGTAGAAGCTGGCATCGCTGCTGTACTTCTGTTCGAGAGTACTCAGGAACTCGTACCAGGTGACGTTCTGCAGCGGGAGAATGATCTCATCCGGGTCGTGCATGAACAGGTACTTCGTCCGGTACATGTTCCTGTATACGCAGTCATTCAGCACTGGGATTTGGCCGTAGTAATGTAGGTCTCCGGGTGATTCCGAAGCAATCCAACTAGATGACACCTTGATGTATTTGTCTATGGGCCAGTCAATGATCTCAATGAGTCCAATGTCTCTGTAGTAGCGCAACACTTCTTCCATGTCTGGACTACAGTCGGTTTTGTAGAGGACCACGCGCTTGGCCCCCAGGAGCTGGTACATTTCCATGGCTTGCACAAACTGTAAGACGTTGTTGTATTTGTTGAACATGGTGGAGTGGCAGATGGTAAAGTCCACCGGGAAGTTGGACTCCCGTCGCTTCTGGTTGCGAACCGGAAGGAAGGTCAGGTTGGACGTGCTTCCTCCGTCGGTGGTCACGGCAGCGCGAAGTTTGGAGCACCCAGGAGGGAT
The DNA here is from genome assembly GCF_018555375.3 of Anguilla rostrata. Classification (NCBI taxonomy): domain Eukaryota; kingdom Metazoa; phylum Chordata; class Actinopteri; order Anguilliformes; family Anguillidae; genus Anguilla; species Anguilla rostrata. The sequence goes on from NC_057944.1 coordinate 2,970,930, forward strand.
TTCGCACAGCAGATCCGCGGTGCCGTAGGGGAACCAAAAGTGCGACGGGTGCACCGTCAGCTTTGCGGGAGAGGGGACGAGCCCCTCGTTGCAGGTGAAGACGCAGCTATAGTCAATCTTCTCCGAACGCCACGCGATGGTGATGAACCGAACGCTGGCATTCCAGGTGCGGTGTTCAAGGTACGCGTTCAACAAAAACATTTTAGATCCGCTAACAGGGGTGAGCGTGGCATTTCTCGAGTCTGCCTTTTTGGCCAACCATACATTGGGCCATACGAAGAGCTGTGATGAATAGCAGAACAGGAAGATGATAAGTACTGCAGTTGACCCCAAAGCCATTTTCCAGGGAAACTTCTTTGCCTTGGTTGCATGATGGTTTCTTGAGCAGTAATTGCAAGCTGCAAACAGTCGCACCATTTTGCTTCCAATCTAAAAAAACAAAACAAAACAAACACATAAAAATCAGTGAATGAATTTACTGCTGTAATAACAGCTAGTAGTACAGAAACTGAAAAAAAGGTAACCTATGTATACTATATGAAAAATCAATATGGTGTGGCTAGTCATCAGCCTTCTTTTCGCCAGCCTGTTAGCCATAGCCAGCAAGTTTAGTGGATTGAAAGTCTACAAACCCTCCTTTAGCTGGCAGGATGTATAAATAATGAAGAGATGTACTTTTGGATTATCTTTTTTCTTTTTCTTGTGTCTGAATCTTGGTTTTAAATAAGGAACCTAGTTGTTAGCTAATCATATTATTTACAATATTATGATGTCATGCTTCACAGAAGAAGTGAGTTACATGAATAAACCATTTTCTCTGACTGTGATAAATAACAGAGCTAGTCATCTAGCAAACCATCTTCCACATAAGCAATGACATCCATCTGCATTAGTTAGACTTGTAGTTCCATGAGATCTCCAATGCAATACCTAAATGGTTATATTAGTCAGTGTAATGTTAACTTGCTAGCAACATATTAGCTACCTGCCTGCACTGTGCTCTCCCTACAGTAATGTTGGTGTTGTAACTGTATTTCAAACAGGACTGGCTACTTAACAGAAAAACAAAACAAAACTAAGTGGCTTGCTGCTAGACACAGCATGCTTAATTTTTAAATCAGACAAAATTATCTGTTGCCATTTTATATTGTCCGTGGGCAAAGTTTTTTTTGTTATGTGCTTGACAACCTGTCCACCGCCTTCCTCCATTGCTGCTTCAGTATCCGTCTGGAAAACTCCTGGGCTGTTGCCTTGCTTCTCCTGCACAAGTCTTTCAACTTCACCATACTGTGCTGGCCACCTACACACAGCTGGCAAACTTTCTGAATCTGCACATTAACAGGGACTGTTCCTCAGACAATCTCAGATAACCTCTCTCCATCAATCAGACCACCACATCGTATCTTTCTCTATTCCCTCTCTCTTCCAAACTATTACGTCTCTGAGATACACTCTCTGCTTTATTCTCTGTCTCATATCTCTACCAGTGCTGTGATACACTCTCTGCTTTATTCTCTGTCTCATATCTCTACCACTGCTGTGATACACTCTCTGCTTTATTCTCAGTCTCATCTCTCCACCAGCGCTGTGATACACTTTCTGCTTTATTCTCTGTCTCATCTCTCTACCAGTGCTGTGATACACTCTCTGCTTTATTCTGTCTCATCTCTCTACCAGTGCTGTGATACACTTTCTGCTTTATTCTCTGTCTCATCTCTCTACCAGTGCTGTGATACACTCTCTGCTTTATGTGAGGGCCCACGGGCCCTTTGGTGTTTAAAATGTGAGCTCACCACTAGGGCCCCCCAGACCCCTCGCTTACAATGTGAGGGCCCCCAGGCCCCTTGGTGTTTAAAACGTAAGCTGATCACTAGGGCCCCTGGGCCCCTCAGCGCTTACAGCGTGAGGGACTCTAGGCTCCTCAGCGCTTACAGTGTGAGGGCCCCCAAGCCCCTTGGCGTTTAAAGACTGAGCTGACCACTAGGGCCCCTCGGCCCCTGGGGCTTAAAGCATGATCTGACCAGTAGGGTCCCTGGGCCCCTCTGCGCTTAAAGCATGAGCTGACCACTAAGGCCCCTGGGCCCCGCAGTGCTTGCAATGTGAGGCCCCTCGGTGCTTGGTACATACAGTGCATGCTTAAAACGAGAGCCTCTCGGAGAGTACAGTGCTGTACAACTGAGCCAGTTTGAAGGGTGTCATATTATGGAAAGCCGTTCGTTGTTTGACTTACCGTAACTAGCTATCCCTTTATTTTAACTAGCTGCCCATTTTCCCTAGCTAGCTGCCCATATGATTCAGCTTGTTAACAGAAATTAGTTAGCTCATAGGCATAGATTTCAGGGGGATGCAGGGGATACGTCCCCCTCAATATTTAGAACACATGCATTTATTGCCCCCCAAATAAAAACATGAAAGAAGCATTACCACCATAAATTCATGCAGAAAAGGCACAAATTGGTGCATAAAAATTCACCAGATACAGGAAATGAAGTGTTTGATGCTCAGACTTTCCTGGCGGAGGACCCCCAGACCCCCCACTTAATGTGTCCCCCCAATGTTCAAACGAAACCTATGCCACTGAGTTAGCTAGCTGCCATTTTTGCCAGCTAGCTGCCCTTACAACCAAATTAGCTGCACTAAAAAGCCAGCTAGTTAACTAGCTATCGGCCTAAAACTCAGCTGTCTAACTAGTTTGGTGGCACACAACTTAACTAGTTAGTTAGGTGGCATTGCTTTGTATGAAAGGGGTATAAGATAAAGGGGTAGCTAGCTACAGTGGGTTGAATAAATGTTAAAACAGCATGCCAATCATGATGCTTAAATCAAAGCTACTAGCTAGCTAACTATTAGTGCTATTAGTTCAAAACTACTATTAGTTCAAAACATGGGATGCTGTGGCCGTGGGAATAAAAAGCTCATTGAGAGCTTATTAGCTAGCCCAAATGAACAAGTATGCTAAAAGCACATTGTGGTGTTGTTACACACTAGCACACTGTTTAGTGGTCATCATTTAATATTGTTGTGGGGGGGGCTCCAAAAGACATGTGCCCAGGGGCCTCACGGGACCATGATCCGGCACCAATTAAATATCACTCAGTATTGCTAATTAAATATGAAACGGAAATCAATGCTTTATACTTTGAGGGAAAACAACATTTACCTTTAATTCTGATTATTGATGTGGTCCTTTCTTTCTCTTGTTCAATTTAAAGCCTTTCAAACTTACGTTACCTGGCAATGTTGAAGACTCCAACTGAAATATTTCTACCCACCTGTTGCGGTAACGTTAGCCTATGGTAACGTTTGTCTGTCAGCGGAGCCTTTGAGCTGTCAATAACAGACAATAGATGGAAACCCTTTAAGGGCGGTAATGGGGCAGCATGCCTATGTAGGCTATATGCACAGCCTAGGTCTGCACTGTATACAACAATTCTTTTAAGAAAGAGAATGCCTGACCACAGACTGCTGTCGATTAAACTCTTCTTTACAAAGTAGGCATAACAATAGCTATTTTGAATGACTGTCTTGTTTGTCTAACAAGTTAGATAACTTTCCTAACTGCATTACAAATTAGCGCAATTTACAATTATTATTAATAACAATGTAATTTCAACGACTGATGCTGAACTAGATAAAGCGTTGAGTGTTGAGAACGAGATACAATCCAACACAGGGAGCAGCTGCAGTTACCAATGTTTTAAACGGTCTGTATTGTGAATAGCTACAATGACACATTTGTGGCTAGCAAACTAGATAACAAGCGTTTATGTTGGCTACTCCTGCGGCCTTGAACCTCGAGCATTCATCTAACTAGAGGATTGTACAGTACGCCTCCGTGTGCTGCCTTGTATTTAGGCTACATCGCTGAAATATGCCCTCCCTGTCTGGATTCTCCTTTTGAGGAGCAACATACACAATGAGATGTATTAAAGCTGATTCTTCCTCCATTGTCCTCCGAGTGTCAGTTGTCGCTAGAAATGTCACAGGAGTGCGTTTATACTTTTCGCCAAAGCCAACGAGCACAGTCAATGCAGGGAGACGACAGAATGTTCCGCGATTTCAGTCGAGCGAAACTCCGTTGCTAGACTATCAACCGGCTTTATCTCTTGTTACTCGTGCTTGTACAAATCCATACAAGACTGCAGCCTATACGCCCAACGTTGACCGCTGGATGTAGGCTATATTCAATGCTCAACCTGTTCATTCATTTGATGTTAACTGCCGTTGTCATTTTATTTATTTGAAACAAAATTACCGATTGCTACAAAACATTCTTTGCATTTCATGAAATTAAAAATAGCCAGTTATCAGTAAATACACAAAAGGGGCGATTTTTGTCAAGTAGAACCTATGAATTTTAACACAAAATCGGAAGACCTGTATGAAATATTGTAGTACAGGCAACACGGAGACCGAAAAGTTATTATTCTTTTTAAAAAAATAATTTACGACTTCCCCAAGTGTATAGTGTTTTTCCTTAGTTATTTTGTATCCTACAGTATAATTCACAGGACATGTGTACCCTACCTTTAAGCTTATAACGAACTACCTGAGATGCGCAGAATACGACACCCTCAAATGTGCAATAGACCCACAAAAAAGTAGATTTACATACTTTGAATGAGCTTTACAAATAGTTTATGCAAATTACAGTCAGCGAATCCCCATACAAGCCGAGATTTATGTTGCAATCTGTTCATTTACACGAAATGATTATCTACACTCTTTGTCGCAATCTTTGTCTGCACTTATAAATTTACTTTGCTTTACCGATATTAATAGCATAGCCTACTTGATAAATGTATTTATGGTATCAGTTCATTTAAAGTGAATTAAAATGAACGCTACCACCACTATGATAACTGTCGAATATTTTTTTGGCGGTAAATCCACATGTAATCCCACTACATATTACATACCAAACTCGATTAAAAAATAAATAAATAAATAAAAACAACAACTTGATAATTTTTTTTACATTTTATATCCGTAAATAGGCTACCACATTAAATTTAGATTGGCCTAATTTATTGCATACGCAACGGCAAACACTTGTTTGTTTTGAAAATGGAAATAGAAACGGCAAACATAAACAAAAAACTCGGTGCCCTATGCAACGATGGCTTATTATGAACTTCAGAAAACGATTTATTCTTTTATATTTAGCTACAAACTGGTTCTTCGTCGTACCTTAAGGTAATTAAGATAATAGATTAATACGTTTACACCACACAGAAGACACAATAATTGAATCGCATGAAGATGAATTAACGACAGTAAGCACAGTATAAATTATTTTTGGACCTGCCATTATAGACTATATTTCTAAGTATTAGAACAAATAAATCAGTAGCCTATCACATTTTCACTCTAACTCGACAGACGTTGCAGTCAATGCCTTGACATGTTTAGACTGCACAAGTTTAATACAACTTTGAAGGAATATTTTGTTCTGTACATGAACTGAAACATAAACTACACCAATACCTATTTGATGGTTACTTTTTCATAATAATAGATGGTCTTTCTTAAAGTCTTGCACACCCATGACTTGATCTATCTATGTTTAACCGGTCACATACCAGTATTCCAGTCAATCGCGTATTCCAGAGGTCTTTGTTTTAAAATGCACTTTCCGACTTTATATTAGTCATATTTTTGCCATCAGACCCTCCTTGTTTGCCTCCAGATTTTCAAGTAAAGGTGACAGTGAAACACCTTGTGCAGAGGTTATCACATGAGTCACTTCTCTTCTGCTGGGATAAGCATGATGTCCTCTTCTGAATAACTTCTGATGTTGCAAGCCACCTGTTTCAAAAACCAGTTGATCTGCATCTGGGGTTGTGCTTGTACGGCCATGGATACGGGTGAAAAAAACATTGCCGCACGAGCCAAACTGAAGCAAGGGAAACCATAAATGGGTAGCTACATGCTGACTTCAAGTGCCCCAAGCAAAAAAACAAACAAACAAAAAAACAACTCTCATAGAATATAACACATTGTAACACGTTCCTAGGGATGCATAGTGACATAAAATAAATAGCACATTTCAGGTAAATCAGGTTCCCCCCCCCCCACCCAGTTAGCTAATCACTCAACCGGTTAGGACAGGGGGTATCATCACACCTCAGAATCGTTCTTGTACAGTATATGGGGAAACAGAGAAGGTGCAAAAACTCACCTGTTCAGTTCAGCATTAAATGAACTCAGGCAGTGTGATTTTTACTTTGACGGAGTATGTTTGTTCCCACTTGTATGAACTCGCATAAACTATGAACACGGAACATTTTTACATTACATTTTACATTAACAAGCTATGGTATGTAAATATTCCCATGCTTCTCTCTGTGGACTTTTTATTCTGCAGAACTTTATTTTTATTTATTTCACCTTTATTTCACCAGGCAAGTCATTAAGAACAAGTTCTTATTTACAATGGCGGCCTGACGAGCGACAAAAGCCACTTAAGGGAAGGGGAGGTGGGCTAGAAGATAAAAGCATGTTAAAAGCACAAAATACATCAATAATAACAAACTAAACATAGGCACATGAAAACACAGGCAAGCAAACAGTCAACAAACGAGATATGGGGGGAGAAAAAAAAAAAAAAACCAATGAGAACCTGTGGAAGAGACAGCGAATCTGTATGGTAGTTACTGTGACATTTCTGGAGTATGAAAATCACAAGCTGCCATTTTCATGAGGATAATCCACTTCCTTTCCAACCCAAAAGGCTACACAAGCTCTCATAATCTCTTGTCTGGACTATTGCGACACCTTGCTGGCTGGGTTACTGGTCTGTGCGGCTAGGCCACTGCAGCTGGTGGAGAATGCTGCTGCGCACCTGATTTTCAGCATGCCTAAATACACCTTCTCTGGCCTCCAGTGGCGGCGCACACTCAATTCAAAACAGCGAGTATTCTTAGCAAAGGAGGGGGGCCGGCTCGCTGCGAGTCTTTGTTGAAATGATGGTACAGCACATATTTTTCCCTTTTCTATGACACTTCTACATGACCTTAACAAGCTGAGTTTCCATATACATGTGGAGATGATGCACCATACATTCTCTAACAGTTGCCAGGGCCTTTATTTATCTACACTGAGGAGAAAGAGCTGGTTTTTATTTGAGACTGGCTATTATTGGAGACAGGCCATTATTTCTAATTTGTACTGTAATGTTTAATTTTGAATTTATCCTGTGCAGATTTATGGGTATATCTAGCCCAGAATTAGTCAAACTCTAGGAGTAGCTCGAAATTTAAATTATGATAAAACTAGTAAATCATTTTTTAAAATGCAAATCATTGTGGAGCATTTGCAAGGTCAACTGTTTACAGACCCCGAAAACAGCTGACAGTGTGCTGACAGATCAGTGCGCTGTAAAAGCTACAGTACATTGCATAACTTCTGCCATATTGTTCAAACCACTGTGTTCTGTAAACAAACTAGCTCTCCCCCTCCCCTGCCTGTGATAAGAGGTCCAGAACGCTTACTGGTGGAAAAGCTCCCTCGCTAGTGCAAATCGACTTACCGCCAGATTTTGACAACAAACAACAATAAAGGAGGAGGAAACCGCAACCTGGCCGACTTGTGAATATTGTTGGTAGCAGTATCTTCATACACATACTACTATTTTAGCAGTTATTTTAGCTTTTGGGTATGTGAGTCAATATGTCCTAAATAATTGTGCTTACCCCTGACTTTTGTTACTAAGTATGGAGACAGGATGTGCTTGGTGGGTAAATGAAGCATTACATTACATTACAGTACAGGCATTTAGCAGACACTCTTATCCAGAGCGATTTACACAACATTTTACATAGTACTAACAAGCAATAACTTCATATTATGGGAAAAGCATCTCATTAGACCAATACAGTGCAATTTTTCCACCAGAAAAGGAAGCACAGAGGCGATGATAACGCTCAATAATAATTATTTTTAATGTCTATAATTTTACAGGCTAAACCAGGGAAACAGGGATTGCCATTCTCTGTGAAGCTCATAAACTCCAGTGGTTACTCGTGGTATTGCAGTTTAGTAAGCCGCTGGTGCCAAAATTTTCCCCATTATTCAAGTCTATTCAAAACTATGAATTTACCCTGGCCAAATCAAATCATTTTGGACTGAACTAATTACTCACCAGGCGCTGTATTTTTTTTTCTGGGTCCCACAGAAGAAGATATAAGATTTATGTCATTTCTGCTTGGTCCGCATGGTTTTACGTCACAGTGCGCTTAACTGTTTGCACAGGCACACCCACGTATGAACAGGTATGAGGTCATTATTGACTCATCAGTGCCGAAAAGGGTGGAACTGAGACTTGCCTGTCCAGATCTGCTGTATCAGAATATGGACAGTATTAATCCTTGACCTGGGACTACATGAATCCACCACCATCATTGTTTTGATTATATTGTTACTTTGATATTATTACTATTAATATCACTAATAATAATGTTACCTGCCATAGTTTTCTTGTACCTATTTTTCATGGCAATGAATCATGACAAATAAATAAATGATTAGTAATAAAGCTGGCATATGTTAAATTAAGATGCCATTATCTTGATTCCACCATATCATCTTAATGACATTGTCATTCTGATATTGCTACTAATAGCCTATTATCATTTAGAATGTTATTAGTTGTAGTATTTAGTAACGAAACAAACAATGAAGTCTTCTCCTTTGTCTTCAACCCCGCCCACTCACACCTGAGTACCCAGACCAGTCATTGACATGCAAATTCATTAGAAACTATCTGTAAATTTATCCCAACAATTACTCAGACCAGATATGAACAAATAATTTGAAAACGAGTCAATGGTCAACCATGAAATACAATCAGCAAACAAACCAGCTACATGGGAATGAAGTCAATGAAATACATTCAAACATACACAAAGTCAACAATGTAACTGAATATGCATTTGAAGATCTATTTGCCACTATTGACTGGCAAACAGCGGCGTGTCAAACTGAGTAACCGGAGATGGAAATGGTCAATCAGATGACAAACTGGAAGAACACACATGCAGGACAGACTAATGAAAACAACTTATGACAGAGGTTGCAACATCCACACATAGTCAGGAATGTATTACTCTTGATATACCTTTTACAACTAATTTTGTGAAGTCGACATTTAGTTATTTATGCAGCTCTGTTGTGGAACAATGTCCAACTATCCCTTCAGCTGGAAATACTGGTGCCACCCGACCATTTCAAGATAAGACTCACCATGAATCCAAGATGGCAGCATATCAGTCTTTGTCTGAGTTTGCAGTCCAGTGTTTGTAAGTGTTTTGTAAGTTTGTAAGTTAATTGTACTCATTTTTCACACCAATTATTTTTTAAATTATAGGCAGAAGAATAGGTTTTATTTTATGTTTAATATGTTGAAAAGTTCATCTTGATGCATTATTTTTGGCTTGCTGCCCAAACTTGAAAACAGGACCACCAAACAAGGCCTAGCAAAAGGACCCTTGAAGTGCGACAAAGTCTGCAAAAGAAAAGCTTGTGGATTATATGATTCAAAATAAGAGTGGCTTCAGCGCCTCTCCCTGGAGTTGTTCTGATCTGCTAGACCACCATCTCCCAGCCCCTGTTCCATGGTCAACATTCTCCATGGCTGCCTACTGATGTTGTCTATGAAGGAAGCTGGCCTGCACATCAGTAGAAGTTTTTTTTTCCTGGTCAGCTGAATCTTCTTTCTACCTGCACTTTGCGGCTCTTCGTGAGCAACAAGCAATCCTGTCCTCGTGCACCTGGCAACCCACACAGTGTCTGTCTCTCTGTGATCAAAGACTATGGCTATCTGGCAACCCGTATAGTGCACACCACGGCCTGGAAATCTGCTTTGAGCGCATCTGGCAATCCTGGTGTTTGAGCTCACAACACATATAATAGACCTGATAAGGATTTGGGTTGAATCAACTGATGCTGATATAATTGAGATATCTGAAACTTGGTTGAGCAAGTCGGTTCCTGATAAAGATATTCATATATATGGCTACAATGTGTTCCGCACTGACAGACCCAAAAGGGGAGGTGGTGTTGCTATTTGTGCCAAAAGCAATTTCCGTACGAGTGTACTGCTGTCAGAGTCCGCGTCCAAACTATTTGAAATGCTTGCTCTAAGAGTAGGGGTGTCGAAAGACGTCTTCATTACTGTGGTTGGTTGTTACAGATCTCCATCTGCTCCAATTAATATGCTGTCTTCTATCACAAAATGCATGGCGAAACTGAACTACAGTGAGGTTGTCATTGTCGGAGTGTACATTGTCATTGTACAAAGATTAGTCAATACAGGATTTTCTGACCAGGCAGTTTCCTGGTTCAGAAGCTACCTCTTAGATAGAACACAGTGCATCCAGTTCGATGGAAAGACATCTGGTGTTTTAACTGTACAGAATGGGGTGTCACAGGGCTCAGTCCTAGGACCTCTTTTATTTACGATTTATTTAAACAATATTGGCAAACACGTCTCAAATGCCAGAGTAGATGTTGATAAAACAAAGTTGATGCTCTTCACTAGGTCAAAGATAGAGCCGCAGACATTACCTTGTATCGTTACCACACATTATAAACCAATTGAAAGAGTGACAACTTATAAGTACCTGGGTTTTTTATTAGATGATGGTCTCACTTTTAAGTTTAATATAGATTCCCTTGTAAAAAAGCTTAGGCTTAAGTTGGGTTTTTATTTTAGAAACAAGTCCTGTTTTTCTCTTGAGGTGAGACAGAGGCTAGTCTCAACTAGGGCGACATAGCTCAGGAGGTAAGACCGATTGTCTAGCAGTCGGAGGGTTGCTGGTTCAAACCCCGCCCTGGGCATGTCGAAGTATCCTTAAGCAAGACACCTAACCCCTAACTGCTCTGGCGAATGAGAGGCATCAATTGTAAAGCGCTTTGGATAAAAGCGCTGTATAAATGCAGTCCATTTACCAACTACTTTCTTACCCGCAATAGATTATAGAGACATTCTATATATGCATGCACCTTTAGCGTCATTGCATCGGTTGGACATGGTGTATCATGGGGCACTGAGGTTTGTCACAAATTTTTGACACATCACTGTATTCTTTATAGAAGAGTGGGCTGGCCCTCCTTGGCATTACGCACGCTGTGTCACTGGTATATTTTCATTTACAAGGCCATATTGAAATTGCTTCCATCTTACCTTTGCATGTACATTGCAGACCTGCCAACCTTATATATTCTGAGTACCACAATAGTCAGTAGTGAAAAGGGTTTCTGCCCGAATTGGTCTCAAATCGTGTGCTTAGAGGAAGAATGAGTTAATTCTATGGACTGAATCTGTAACAGCCATAATTTTTAAATGTTTTTTCCCCTCCACGTGGCGTCTGCACACACACACAAGCCTTTCTTCATAATTCTAGTTTTGACTGTTCAAGTGATCAGGCAAAATTGTATAATTTGACCTGATTCTAAAATATCACTTGCACTGCACTGGGTTATATTATGATATACTTGCAAGTCAAAAGTTTGAGTACACCTGCTTAAAACCATTTTTAATGATTAATATTGCATTATATGATGTGTGCTTATACAAACTGATAACCATAAATGAATTGCATTCAATTATTCAATAAAAATTGAAATTATTTATTTTGTATATTGTAACATGTTTTCATTTTCAAGTATTTACAGAAACTTATGTTGTAATGTAAAAAAAGAAAACTTATGTTGCAAACACTGTAAAACACTGTCAATTATGAATAAAATTATGAATAAAACCAAGTTTCTGTTCATGATTTCCATTTTTATTTCATAATTAAATAATTGAATCAGCTTATAGGCCTAATGATAAAAAATGTATTCAGTTCGAAGTATCTAGGAATGTAGGCCTTTGTAACTAGAGGTTTAGCTAAATTATTACCTGAAGCTCCTTGGTGGCTAATGTCAAATCATAATTGCAAAATGCATGGCGCGGAAGTTTTGAGGGGCGGAGGTACGGCCATTGCTCCTGATATTTTGTGAGGAACTTCTGTGGGGCATGGACTCGCTTCTTTTTAGTAGGTCTGCTGCTCTCTATATATTTGCATAGTTTCAGCTGGCATTTCGTACCTGCGTATTTTGACCAAGAATTGCGTGGTTGGTACACAAAATGCATGCAGGTTGACAGGTCTGACATTGTCCAGCAGACTAATGGAAAATACCGACTTCATTCACAAAACAGTGTTTTATTGTCTGTGCCAAAGGTTCGTACTGAGGCTGGCAAAAAAAGCATTCCAGTTCTCAGCTCCTTCTGCGTGGAATGAGCTCCAGAAAGAACTTAATTTGCAGGAGCTTTTATCATTAAATGATTAAAAAAAAGGCTTAAGGTTATGGAGGAAAGTGAAACTTGTAATTGTTGACCCTTAGTCGCACTACAGATTACTCATGTTAACCAGATTGTGAAACTTTAAACATTGCTGTTTGTCTGCTTTTATAGTATGTTAAATGTCGAAATTTTGTTGTGTCTGTAATCGACTGCTGCTTTCTTGGCCAGGTCTCTCTTGAAAAAGAGATTTCTAATCTCAATGAGACTAACCTGGTTAAATAAAAGTTAAATAAATAAATAAAATAAAAATAATTTTTTTGATATGTGTACTTGTTCTACGTAGATTCCTTTTTATGTATGCAATTTTGTGTGGTTGTATGGATGATTGTAATTTTTGACGCCATTTTTGTTTGCTGTCTTGCTCAATTCACTGCCAACTTCATCGTTTATCTTCTTAGATCTTACTGTATGATTTAGCTTTGTATTATACATGTACACTGGGCTCACTTGCAAATGAGACAAGTGTCTCAAGAGACTACACTGTTTAAATAAATAAATAAATCTCACTTGCCGCCTGGGTTGTTTTCCCTTTTGTAGACTTGCCTGTCCTCAAAATCAGTTGCCCGGGGTGACCCGGAGAGCTTCATTTCACAAATACAGGAGGGTAGTTTTTTCTTTTTTAGAATATTATTCATTTCATGAAAATATTCTACTTATTAGATCTTCCATATACTGCATTTTTTGTGTTGTTTAAGGAGCATTTTTCTTGTATCACATGGATTCTAAAAGTAGTATACAGTATTACCAGAAAATTTAAAAATAACATTGTGGGGGGTTCAAAATGCTGAATTTACAGTATGTGTTCACGTCCTGAGCCTTTTCACAATACAAAAGATTTGATTGTGGTACATGTACCATGATGTGCCAATTAAAAAATGATTTTTAAGACAGTTTTATTCTGTGTCTGAACAATATCGTAAATGGAATAGAAAATGTTACACATTTACTGTACAGCACCAGAATACTGGAAAAAATAATAATCATTTACGGCAGTAACAACTATTTCTTAACAACAGAAATAAATTGAGCATAAATAAAACAAGTAGCCTATTGTAACCTAAATAAAAAATATTTCAATTTAAAACATGCTACCCAAACGAAAGCAATAAATGAAAGTGCAAATCACAGAAAAGCACCATATTGTGGCCAGCAACTTTAAATGGTTTGAGGATGCAACAGTAATAAGGTGTTGGGTTTATATTTCAAAAAATATGAAGAATGAAAAATTATATACTTACAATAATACAAGAATGAAGGTGTGTCTTTCTAAGAACGGTTATTTTAATGCGTGACTAATTCTTTTGTCTTTTCATTTTACTGGCTAGATTGCATTTTTATGTGGTGATCTCAGAGACTCTTCGCAAAGCTCCCTGTTTGCTCAAGCCTGCACAGAACCCATATCAAAGCTCTGTGCTCTTTTAATGAAGCCGTTTCATTTTTACACTCTACATTACAATTTATATTTTAATATTGTAGATTAATTGAGGTCAAATATGACTTTTGTATCTGAAGACAATACTTAATCCTACAAAAATTACCACAAGTTATTTGAAGTATTTCTGTTTGTTTCACATGACATTTTTTTTAAAATCTGAAGACAATGCCTATTGAATAATAGAGTGTGAGAACTGAATTACTTGTATATTATAAACTTTTGTAAAGTCAATTTATTCATTCTTTTTATATATTTATCCTAATTGAAGTGCACTGGACATCAACCACTATTAGTGTAACCACTTCTTACTCTGTAAAGCAAAAAATAGCAAAATGCATGAACTTTTCTTGATGAAAGCTATGACCTGCATGAAGCTGACACTGACAACATTTTAAATACGGGTGATTCTGTGTACACACATGTTAAAGAGAGATTAAATAGACGGGGCATTTCCCACATTTTGTTGAAACAGACACCCACAGCTACAGTTTCTTGAGAGCATCTGCACTCCCTAGCATGGAGGGGTATGTGAACCTTGAAGGTGCACTTAACTCATTGACGCAAGATGTAAAACCATGCGTTGTTGATGGTGGGTGCAACATCCATCCATCCATTATCTGTACCCGCTTATCCTGAGCAGGCTGACATGGGGTGGTAGAGCCTATCGCAGCACACACTGGACGAGAGGCAGGAATACATCCTGGACAGGTCACCAATCTATCGCAGGGCACACACACCATTCACTCACACACTCATACCAATGGGCTATTTATAATCTCCGGTTAGCCTACCTGCATGTCTTTGGACTGTGGGAGGAAAACGGCGTACCCGGAGGAAATTCACGCGGACTCGGGGAGGACGTGCAAACTCCACACAGAAAGGCCCCAAGCCGAGATTCGAACTCACGACCTTCTTGCTGTGAGGCAGTGCTACTCACTGCACCGCCGTGGATGCTTGTGGTACAGCTGTAACGCCCACAACGTTCTCCCGCCCCGTGGCGTTGGGCAACATAAGTCGTTTGTTCAGCCCAGTGAACTCAACGTGGATGAGATTAAAATAATAATAATAGAAGTTGAGAAATACAGGGAATTGTATGATCCCCAAAATACTTTTTACAAAGACAATTTATGTAAAGATATGGAATCAGATTGCCTTGACCCTCGTAAGTAGGCCTAACCTAACGAACGTATAGCCTGTAAAACCAGGTAATGTTAAAAGTTAATATTTCTCTAGGCCAGGCTATGTCTAGCAACATCAAAAATCTCATGACGCTGTCACATCATAGCTAGCTACCTAAAATCCGCTTTGCGCAGGGCAGAAAAATAGAGCCGAGGCGGAAAAGATAGCTTCACGTCCGCGGCCAGGCACCCAATCCACGGGATGTGTGAATAGACTCATACATTAACATGGGTGCGGATGTGAAGCAGATCCGCTCCGCGTCAGCTCCATAACCGGCATGTAACAGGCGCAAGTGAGTAATCTGTAATCCGAGTGATGAGCAGTAAAATTAACTTCTACTGGTTTCATTTTAAAGAAGAAGCATTGCCACAAATGTAAATATAAAATCGGTCACAAATAGTGACAATAGTGACACACTCTTAGTGTGCAGGAATTATACACTCAGTTTCAAGCCTTGCAGAACTCCCCTCACTGGTCAACAAGTCAATTCAGGGTCCAAATAAGACATTTAACAAACCCCAAAGAAAAAGGACATACTATCAAAAGAAACCAGTAAAGGAAAGCGTGTGTATGTGAGGGAGGGGGGAGTGTCGGAGGACCACAACTGTACAGGGAATCGAAAAGCTTATCCCAGAGGAGATAAGCCACTGAGGCTAGAGAAAACGAGGAAGGGAAAAAAGGGCGAGAAACAGAGAAATGAAAACACTAAGCACCGCTCAGGAACGAAAAATAGTTGGGATAGAAACCAGGGAAACCCAACGTAACTGAGTCGCAGCTCAGACCAAAAACAAAAGGAAAACTTGGGGTCGAACATCAAGCTACCCAAGAACCTATGACGCAGCTTAGGAAAACGAAAAGGTAGTGCCCTAACAGTCTGCCGGCACGAAGACCAGAAACACAGACTGTAACACAAACCTTCTAAGGGGGAAACGCTTCTTGAGAAGCGAGAGAACAGGAGGTTTATTAAACAGGCTCTGAAATACCTTACAGGCTCAATGAGAACGTGAGTTGACACTGAAGCAAGGACTGAAAGTCAGACAGCGTCTGACAGTGTATTTTGATCTCCCAGATGGAAGAGAAAACATTGAAACTAAATTTGTATTGATGGAAAAGATATGCAAATATGTAACTAAGCCGACCGAGCAAGTGAGAGAACATGCAGGGACATGAAAAAGTATTTCCCTCTTCCTTATTTCCTCTTATTTGGCCCACTGAATGGTTTCAGATCTTCAGACAAATTGCAATATTAGACAGAGAACCTGAGTAAGTGCAAAACACATTTAAAAAATTATTTTATTTATTTAATGAAAAAAAAAAACCCCAAACACCTGTGTCACCCATGTGAAACTTAATAACTGGTTGCACCACCTTCAGCAGCCATAACTTCAATCAAATGCTCCCCAAATGTGATATCAGTCTTTCACATTGCTGTGTAGGATGTGAAAGCTCTATGCAGAACTGTTTTAATTCAGACAAATTTGTAGGTTTTTCAGCATGAACTGCTTGTTTGTCCTGCCACAGCATATCTATTGAGTTCAAGTCAGGACTTTGACTAGTCAACTCCAAAACTTACATTTTTGTTTCTTTTCAGCCATTCAGATGTGGACTGACTTTTGTGTTTTGGATCATTGTCTTGCTGCGTAACCCAATTACGCTTCAACCTCAGACAGATGACTGGACGTTCTCCTTAAGAATTTTCTGTTACAGAGCAGAATTCATGGTTCTTTCAATAATAGCATGTCGTCCAGGTCACGAGGCAGCAAAGCATCCCCACACCATCACACTACCATCACTGTTAATATGATGTTCTTACTGGGAGATGCTGTATTTATTTTATGCCAGAAGTAATGGGACCCATATCGTCCATTGAACACTATCCCAAAAGGCTCAGTGATCATCCATGTCCTTTTTTGCAAATTTGAGACAAGCATTCATGTTTCTCTTGGTCAGGAGTGGTTTCCACCCAGCTACTCTCCCATGAATCTCCCAGTCTCTTTCTTATTATGGAGTCATGAACACTGACCTTAGCCGAGGCTAGAGAGGCCTGACATCTCTTTGGATGTTCTTCTGGCATCTTTTGTGACTTCCCGGATGAGTTGTTGCTGTGCCCTTGGAGAAATATTGGCTTGCCAGCCACTCCACGGTTCCAAGTGTTCTCTATTTGGAGATAATGGCTCTCGCTGTGGTTCGGTGGAGTACACATAAACTTAGAAACTGCTTTGTAACTCCAAACTGATATTTAATTTATTAAATGAAATAATCATAAAATGTGTTTTGTGTTTACTCAGTTTCCCTTGGTCTTTTGTTACATTTTGTATAAAGATTTGAAACCATTCAGTGTGACAAATATGCAATAATAGAGGAAATCAGGAAATACTTTTTCATGGCACTGTATATGCTAAAAGCAGAGAGGTTAATGCCCAGGAAGCTGTGCATGCACATGCAGCCTGAAAGGTCCATCATCCTCTCACATTGTTTTTTTGTTTTCATTCCGACAGATGACAGTGGTGTATGGATGAGTTTGCCGATGAAGAGTCTTCAAGACAAAGACCCAGATTCTGAAGATTTGTGGATGACGGGCTTGACAGACAAATACAAAGTAAGGCCAGCAACACCTGAATTGGAGAACTTGTGTATGGCAGAATTTGCAAGTACATATCAGATTTTGCATGGTGGGCATAAAAATAGTTAAAATGTCTTATTGCTACAAAACAAGATGAGAAATATTCAAAAGCAAACAAGGGAGAAATCAGCCATCATCAGATTTACTTTTTTTTTTTTTACAGCAAAAGCATCCAAATTTTTTTGGCACATTATTGAAACTTAATATCTACTCTTCTGTGCAGAGTTGCAACTTAAGTCTCAACAATTCCAAACTTATGAGACCTTTTATGCACAAGCTGTTGTGAGACTGCCAGGTAAAGACACTTCAGCGGCTGTACAGAATTGTACATGAAATTAGGGCAAATTTTGAAAAGCACAGTGATGCCACAAAGAGAGCGATTTAAGACTCTGAGCAAAATGGACAAATTGAAGATGGCTGGACAATATTATCACCTACGAATGAATTACTTTGATTAGAGACTATTTTGAAATGTCAGGCCACAGACCTCAATGAAGCAGATGAACAAGATGATATACTGTACCTGATTACACATCAATATCAACTGCAAATAGCACAGCTTTGCCAGTTATGGAAAAGCTAAGTGCAGATGTGATTCGTCAAATGTTCCAAAGCCTCAGTTGAATGCAATCATCCATATTCTATACTGTGCAAGAGCAGGCCAAACGCAGAGGCAAAACAAACCCTTCAAAGGAGACAAAATGTGATGACTGAAATCTAACTGACACACTACAGGTCACAGGGGGTGTTCATGTTATGCTTACCGGAAAGTGATGTGAAGCTTGGACTAGAAAATGGTTCCTTTGGAAAACTTGAAAAAATAATCACTCAAACGCAGAATGGTTATCCAATTGCACACTTGATTGGTCTTGACCTGGATAATGCTGAGGGTGGACAAAAAACACCAGAAGGTACCAGGTGGTCTGGATAATGTTTATACTGAGAGGTCAGAAGAGGCTCTTAAGAAAAAGGGTACAGTTAGGAGAACGTTTCCCATGGAGCTGCCTTTTGTGTGCACAACACATAAGCTGCAAGGCTTGCCAACTCTATCTGCGGTGGTTTCCCTAAAACAGGTATTTTAACCAGGTATGGTATATGTTGCTCTCAGTAGGACATCATCGCTCAATGGATTGCGTATCACTGACTTTAATGAGAAAGATCCTTTGTTACCCTGAAATAACTTCCTCGTTGGAAAACATGCCAAGATTTGCCTATGTGCAGCCACTCCTCAAACTGAAGAACATCAAACTTGGGAGCGGCTCTTAATGTGTTGCATCACAACACAGAAGGACTGAAGTCAAATACTGATGATGTCTGGAGCCATCGCAGTGGTCCAGACTACCTTTTTCAATTGGTCACACAAAAGGGTATTAACTGCCCTGTTTTCCTTACCGTCACATTTGCGATTTAGTCACATCACATGCAAATGACAGTCATAGCAGGAATAATTGTTAAAGCTCATCATCTGACTCAGGTGTGTTCACGGGCTTGGGAGGCACATGTGGAGCAGCCATCATAGATCTAACATCAGTAGATGCCTTCCTGAAAAATGAGTCTATTGTATGCTTCATTTTATGTAGCTTCAGCTACTGGCAGTGATGGCATAGTCTGTCATGATTGGCCCACAGTGCACAAATGTGATGTCTAGGCTAGTGATGGGCCTATCAGCTCCTTTCAGAATTGGAACATTTGGCTCAGCTCACCAATCAGAACCAGTTCTTCTGGCTCCCAAACGGCTCTTCATTCAGTGGCTGTTCTGGTTTTTCAAATTAAACCAAGGTTTGCAGTATTTTGACCGATGGTTGGTGTTTGCAAACTGTGGCATCGTGTTCGTTCAAACTAAGGGGGCATGTGCCCCTCAGATTTTTGGCCTCTCGGATATAAAATGAACATTTCTTGAATTTGTCATTTGTAAATATTTATGCATAACGATCTGAGATTATACAGGTCAAAGTATTCTTCTAAATATGGCTGAGATCATACTTCAGTAAAACCCTATAATCCCCTTTTCCCTATGTTCCTAGGTCCTCCCTTGAGTCAGTTGGCATCAGAGATAATACAACAGTCACACGTTATTACCTCAATGAGAAAGGGTTGTACCTTGACCCACAAGAAAGCTTTAGTTGGTACCCAATTCACAGCGAACGTTGACTGAGGCAATTCTGCCAGTCAGTTGTCAAACTGTTCAAACACTACTGCTTTGGCAGCAGTAGTGTTTTAACAGCGCCGGACCGCTGGCATTGACACTGGGGTGAGTTCTGTGGCTCACATTTATCCACACAGCATAGCAGCAAAAGACAATCATCACTACGATGATCCGTGTGGGACAGTGGAAGAGTGTCAACAAGGACAGAGTCCCAACGAGGGTCAAATGATCTTTACTTAATCCCGCAATAGTAAAACAGAGACAGTTAAAATTCTATGTAAGCAAGGCTTTTCACCTGGGTACTTCAAATAAGCTACCCGAAGTAAGATACTGGAGCACTCGTAAGGTCTGCACGAGTTGACTTGTGGAGTTGCGGAAGGTGGAGTTAGTGAAGGCCAAGACTAATTACTTCTCCAAACTCATTGAAGAGGTCAATGGCAGTAGTTCTAAACTGTGGCAACATATTAACAGACTAACCAACTCAAGTAGGCAAAAGCATCCCAAAATAAACTGTCTTAAAGTTGATAATAATCTTATTCACAGTAATGAGTCAATTGAAAATGTCTTTAACTTGTTTTTTTATTGAGTCTGTACAAGAATTGGTGAGTAATAATCGAATCATCTTCTGAAGAACTTGACCATGTTCACTCAGATTATTTTTACATCAATGAGGTATCTCATGATATAAGTTTAAAAAGTTATTGCGAACATGAATAACTCAATGTCAAAGGACATTCATAACTTGCAGGCTGGGTTAATCAAGAAATATCAGAGTTGTCTGCTGGAGCCAATTACCTACCTAGTAAACCTGTCAATAAAAACAAAAATATTCCCAGAGAACTGGAAAACTGCAATAATTACCCCAGTTTATAAGTCAGGAGACAAGGACATAGCAAGTAACTATAGGCTTATTGCTATCCTCCCTGTAGTCTCTAAAGTTCTGGAGCAGGTTCTGAGCAATTAATGGAATATTTAGAGTCTAACCAATTACTTCATCCACAGCAGTTTGGATTTAGACCTAAATATTCCACAGAAATAGCTACTTTCTTGAAAGGGTCAAAGGTCTACTGGATAAAGGACATATTGTCGGGGCAGTGTTCTTGGACTTAAAAAAGACCTTTGACACTGTTAATCACAGTATCTTACTGTCTAAGTTAAATTATTTCAAAATGTCCTCAGAAGCTTTGTAGTGGTTTAAGTCATACCTGGTGGGGGGGGAGACAACAGTGTGTCAGGGTCAATGGGGAGAAGTCCCACCTGCATGCCAATAGCATGGGAGAATCGCAAGGGTCTGTACTCGGACCACTGTTGTTTACAATGTATATTAATGACTTACCAAATTGTTGTCTGGGAGTCAGCTGCCAGATGTATGCTGATGACACTGTCATCTATGTGTCCACTAAAACACCCAGCATGGCAGCTGAGCACCTGACACAGGCATTACAGAGCGTTTCTAAATGGGTCGAGCTGTCTCATTTAACTCTAAATTCCAGAAAAACAGTTTCCATGTGTCTCTCTGTACGTAATATGCCTGTTAACGACTTGTTTGATGTATGGATTAAGAATGAAATAATTGATATAGTGAATGAAGTCAAGTACTTAGGCATTATCTTGGTTAAGAATGAAAAATTTGATAGACAGGTAAAGCACATTTGTAAGAAGGTTAGACCAAGTTTAAATCGTTTTCGTTTTATTAGAAGGGATTCTCTTGCATGTTGTCATATTGCATCACATCATGGTCATAAGCCTCTCCAACCATATTAAAACATTTCAATATACAAGCAGGCACTAAAAATCCTGGACCAGAAACCAATGCAATGGCACCATTGTAATATTTTAAGAAAACACAACCTCTTTACCTTTGAAAATTTCATGACTTTCAGAAATCTTAAACTGGTTTTTAAATGTTCAAATAATCATGTTTCACCCGTTTTCTGAATTAGTTATTAGACGTCAGAGCTCTAGAAGAGCAACTACACGAGCTTCCACCAATGGTGATTGTCCTGACCCAATGTACAAGACCTCGTTTGGTCAAGTAAAGGGGGAAAAATTCTGGAACTCTCTACCCACTGACCTAAAACTAGAGACTGATGACAATGTTTTTAATAGAGGACTCAAATTCTGGCTAAAATCAAAACAACAGTGCTCATATGAATAGACTATAATGCTTTTTCCTCCTGTATTTTAATTGTACATTTTACTCTATTGTTTTTTTTTTCAAAGCCTCCTCTGGCCAAGTGTTAATTATTAGCATGTATGCTAAAACACTTAAGCAATGCATCTGGTTTGTCCAATGTAATTGTGATGTCCATGTCAAATAAACTTAAACTAGAGTGGTGAATATGATTAGTCACTGTAAGTAAACAATAGAAAATGGGAAAAAATATATAGTTATATATATATATTAAAAATAATATGTATGGTTTAGGTTATAAGGCTGTTCAAGATTCAAAAGCTATTGAAGTCAAAGTTACATAAAAATACGTGTGGGAACAAGGGAGGAGGGGGATGTACTTTCCTACAGGCTTAAAAAACTGGATGTCAGAAATTGTTCTCACCTATAATTTCTATTTTGTTATATTATAAAAAATTCTATTCATGAGCCACATGTTTTTGAGCTTTTGAGGTCATTCTGGTGAATATGGTGCTCCTGGGACATCCCTAGTCAAAGCTAGCTTGGCTGCAGAAATCATCTTCGAAATGGTTCCCCCTCTAATTTGTCATACTCTGGAGTTTTGTTAAATAATCGAGAATGAAGGTTGGCGCCCTTCTGTAGTTTACAAGGCGAAACCGGCTTAGTACACCACATTGGATACCTTATAAGTGCATCAAACCAAAAAGTCTGTCCAAATAAACACTTGAATTGCACTGCATTTGTGCACTCGCTGAGCCCGCTGGCGATCGAGCTTCACGATGGTATGCTACTGTATCTCCTGGTCGCTGTATGTTCACGGGTAATGATTCAGTAGCCAACTTAATGAAGCTCGGTCAAGATTCCAGCACAGACCATAGATACAATGTAGTGCCCAGGCATTCATTCTAGTCCCTCTCCTTCTAGTCAAGTAGCGAGCCAGTGTTTGCACTATGGAAGAAGTGCATGACACATGGAAGAATACAACTACAATGGGCTGCACTCAACATTTACGCTTTGCTTGCTTGCTAAGAGAGCTGCTGTACGTGTCAGCTGTGGTTAGCTCTGGTCTCAACATGGAGTCTTCATTCATTGGCCCTTTTCATAGAGATCAGTGATGATTAGCTATGGGCAGAATCAAATGCATCCAGGTTCTACTCCTTTTCCTGAGTAACCCGAATGTTCTATACTCGTTTTGAAACTGAATTTCTACGAACAAAAATTTCACAAACTTTAAAAAAAAAAGAATTCTTGATAATTGAATTTGAGGCATTGGTCAAATGTAACGTGCATTTTTGAATGTTTTTTTTTAAATATTTATTTTAATTTTGAGAAGCTAGGTTTTTTTAAAGATGAGTATTAAAAACTATAAAATTCTATATGAATAAATTTGAATGTATTGAATTCACAGTTTAAAAATTAAAACATATTAATTTCATTGTTAAAAAAGTAAATCTGTTCAATTCAATGTGTTCTTCAATTTGAATCTTTTTGAACCCTATTTTCTTCCATAGCTTCCACATAACTTCATATTAAAATTCAATCTGATCATTCTGGGATCAAAATAGCCTCAGTTTGCTTTCTATCATGGATAGCTTGCTAGCTAAATTGAATAAATATTGCATGTATTTACACCACACTGCTTAGTTAGCTCAGTGTTGAGGTAACTAAGATATTTCATGTGAAACAGGCATTAACATAACATAATACAACATAATGACAATGACATAATGGCCATTCAGCCCAACAATGCTCGCCATTTTCCTGATTAAATTATGCTCTGATTACCTACAGACTAGATGGTATCTAACACCATATCAAGCCTTGAAAATCCCCAGAGTTTCTGCCTCTGCTACGTGACCTGGCAGGCTATTCCACATGTATGTTCTTTATCATACATTTCAGCATCTGCGGTCACAAGGTGTGGTCACGCAGGTTTTAAGGACTGCTGCTGAACAACATCATGCAGGGCAACTGGTATCAATGCCAGGGGAGGCTAGATATGCTGCTGTGAAAAAGTATTTGCCCCCTTTCTGATGTCCTCTATTGCATGTTTGTCACACTGAATGGTTTCAGATCTTTAGACAGATCTTTAAAGTGTAATATTAGATAAAGGGAAACTGAGGAAACACAGTTTTAATCTTTTAAAATTATTATTTAGTTTAGTTAATGAAAAAGGTTATCTGCCGGCACCTGATTGGTTAGACACGCTGTGGTCCTTGGTTTCAGCCCAACGTTTTCAAACTGGAACAGCATGGTGGCCTGTTCATAAAAGTTCTCATGTTCCACCTCGACAGTCCACTAAAATGAAAAAATTTCTGAAAACAATTGAGGTGAAAAATATGCCATGTAATTGCTGAATATCGATTCATATTTGTTCTGTAATGCTTAATTTGACAGTTTGATCCAAGTTTCCAGAGCCAGGTGCAGCTGCACTGTATGAATGCTAAGGGTACCATATTAGTTAAATGAGTACTATATAGGATTTTGCGACCTTTGTAGACTCTGTTTGTAAACCCCACTAACACCTCCTTCGTCCTCAACCCCACCCACACCTCCATTGAGGACACTCTCGAACGCTACATGTTAAGCGAAGTGGTGAGGTGGTCAGAGATATTGAAAATAGCATTTTTAACGACATGAATGATTCCATATATACGCATATTCAATAATTATGTTCCAACTATCTTTACACTGAGTTCACCCCTTAGCGTGTGAGAACATCGTATGGTAGCTACTTTGCAGTGAGGGTGCCGCTATTTTGTGTTTTCCCTTGTTTGGTATTTAGCTATTTTAGGCCCTGTTTCACAAAGCAGTATTACCCAGTTAGCTGGATACCTGCACTGAGTAAAACTCGGAACTCTCCAAAATCTGGAACATGGACTGAAAAATATTTGTTCTGGGTAATCCTGCTTTCTGAAATACCCCCCTGGACATTGAGTAAGAATTGTGATGTGAACATAGAATTGTGTGTGGAATAAGCAACACAAGCACGCCATACTGTGGGTCAATCATAGCTAGCTAACATACATGTAAAGTGAATGACTTTTTCATGAAGTTATCGGTAGCCTTTTCAAGCTACACATAACATTATCCAGATAACATGCATGCAGTATCAACATTATTTCCTCTGATTGAATTAAATGCAAGTGAATTATCGAATTAGCTAAGTTGCAACTTTAAACAGTAAAAGCAGTTCCCATGGGGGGAAAGACCTTGATAGAAGAACAGAATTGGATGCAAAAGCTACCCTCGGGCATCTAGCTGTGTAAGGTAACTAGCAAACTGACACCACCAAAGAATTCCAAGGTTGACTAGTTTTTGAACGAGCCCTGTCGGTTGTCTTTTTGCTTCGCTGTATCTTAGCTTCTTAGCATCTGCCATTGTAGCAAACTAGCAACAAACACTTTGTTGGAATCTGATCCCAAAACACACGCTCTGTAGCCACGCCCACCCCTCCCACACAGAAAAGAGCACCACATCGAGATACGTCCCAAACACATTGTAGAATAACAAATACAGGTAAAAGGTGCTCAAATTTACCTAAAGTGTGTAAAGACTGAGATTTCCAGTCGTAGATATGCCTTAGCATAGTTATTTTATAATATTTTCAAATAACAAATGCTGCAGTGTATGCCTTTAAAAACTAAATGTACTAACTGTTTCAGCCTGGCACTGCCTACTACAGAATTCTGAAAAATGCATCCTCGGAGTAGGTGTGGGTGGGTGGAGTAGGTGTGACCATCTCATTTGCATAAAGTATTCTACATATAAAATATTTGTACAGTGTAGGCTCATGAAACTCGGATCAATGTTTTCAGAAACACTTGTTTTCAGAAACCTCAATGTTTTCAGAGACATGTTTTAGTGTTTTACTGTTTAGGTGGAATATGAGAGAGTTTATGAACAGGCCACCATGTTTCTCTGGTTTGAAAAGCGTTGGGCCAAAACCAATCTAGCCAATCAGGTGCCGGCAGTGTTCCATTGTATTAAAAATGAAACATCAAAATTGGTACATTATGCTTTGTACAGCAGGAAAACTACTTGTAGTATATCGTACTGGATACCACAACTCCTAAAAAAATTTAAATTGTTTTACATATATGGCCAAAACATGCCCGAGGTAAAGAAAAGATCATTTGCATCTGCTCATGAGCTCGTACTCACCTGGATCTCAGGCCGGGACCTGGAGCCGCAGATTTCAGCCTTGGCTTCGTCAACAGCTGGCTGACCACTTGTTTCCAATACATACCAACGTTTATGCTCATTTTTTAAAAATCCACAATGAAATCACATTATAGATAGATAGATAATTTATTGTCCACTTCTGTGGAAATTTGCCTTTGGCTTCACCATAGTTGCAGTAAAAACAAACCGTCAATCAATACAGGCCACAAACACAGAAAAGACAATTTAGGCTAAGACAACACAGGCCACAAAGCATCAAAGCAATGGCTTGTTGAAAGGCTTCTTGAATATGTTTTTTTTAGGCTCTTGTTACTCTATAGCGCCTCCCAGAGGGCAGCATGTAAAACTCATTATGATGGAAATGTAAAGGATCGGCAGAGATTTGCTGAACCTTTTCCCTGTTCTGGAACATATAGAACTTGGACAGTTGTGTCTGTGGCTTCCCGTACTCTTACTGGCCATGCTTACAATCTTTAACATTTTCTCCTGTTCTTGGCCCCAAGGCTGCCGCACCGCACTGAAATGTCAAAGGTCGGAACACTTTCAATGAGACGTTTTATACCAGCTCTACAATGTCCCTACTTACAGCAAAACCGTATAAGTTTCTGAAAAGATACAAACCTTTTTTTTAAAAATGTATTCTGTGTAAGCTACAAAGCTCAGTGTGTTAAGAAAGTGCCTAAATATTTAAAATTCTCTTCTACTCTACCGTTCTCTACAGACTGGCCATTCATTTTAACTGGTTTGCTTTGGTGGAGCAGGCAACTGTTGCAGCTGATAACCAGCTCCTTGGCTTTGTTTGTGTTAGTGATCAGTACACTGCCTACACCCCAGCTGAGCAGTTCACAAATATGATTAAAATATGATCCTTCCCTCTTCAGTGCCACCCTGCAGTAGCCTGATAAAAGTCATGTTGTCAGCATATTTGTATAAATAGAAAGCTGAATCAAATCATTTTGATCAAATTTGCATTTCATTTGTATAGATAGAACATAGTGTCAGACATGTAATTCACCATTTCCATTCTCAGCCATAGGAACCTTCATAGTGCTCAGCCAGCAAAGCCTGGAGATAAGAGCAGGAATTGGGGGGTTACGATATGAGGTGTGAATGTGTGTGTGTGTGTGTGTGTGTGTGTGTGTGTGTCAGAGGAGGTGTCCATGCCCCTGCCCAATCCTCTTTTTCACCAGTTATAATATGCACCTTTCTTTTAGTTAAGTTTTGGGCAACTTGGAAACAGTTGAAAGTGGGCATCTGAGTCCTGCATCTAGATTCTACATATCATCTGTGGTCTTTTGGAATATCCTGCTGTATTTTGGTTTTTGCATTTTGGATTACTTTGGGACAAATAAGCTGTGGTTTGATATCCACTTTCATTCATTTCTTGTGTGACTACCCTCTGTAACCTTTGTTAATTGTTTAAAGGTAGTTGAACCTCGTTTTTAGATTAGATGTGAATATTTATTGTAACGTAATACATTTCTTAAATTTAATCTGGCATGTTTGGGCCTCTCCGTCTTTCAGTGTAGGCTCAGAATTAAGCTCTTAGTCAATCACACAGTTAAAGATGGCTGGGAAGGGTAAATTAGGATTATAGAGTTGTTATGCGTGCTGATCTGGTTCTGCTGTTGCCCTGCCACTGTATGTCGACCCTGTTCTGTTCTGTCTCTTATGAAAAAAATCACATGTTCAAAAACCACATGTGCAGAATGTGAAGAGATGTGAACTATAGAAATAATCCCGATTATAAGATGAAAACAGCAATGGAAAAAGGCAACGTATGCTATTACAAGTTACGTGTTTTGTTTTCACATATGATGAATTATAATTCACATTTGCAAAAGTGACAATTCTCCTTCTATTCAAGTAGCGAGCCAGTGTTTGCACTATGGAAGAAGTGCATGACACATGGAAGAATCCAACTACAATGGGCTGCACTCAACATTTATGCTTTGCTTGCTTGCTAAGAGAGCTGCTGTACGTGTCAGCTGTGGTTGGCTCTGGTCTCAACATGGAGTCTTCATTCATTGGCCCTTTTCATAGAGATCAGTGATGATTAGCTATGGGCAGAATCAAATGCATCCAGGTTCTACTCCTTTTCCTGAGTAACCTGAATGTTCTGTACTCATTTTGAAACTGAATTTCTACGAACAAAAATTTCACAAACTTAAAAAAAAAAAAAAGAATTCTTAATAATTGAATTTGAGGCATTGGTCAAATGTAACATGCATTTTTGAATGTTTTTAAAAATATATATTTATTTTAATTTTGAGAAGCGAATTTTTTTTTAAAGATGAGTATTCAAAACTATAAAATTCTATATGAATAAATTTGAATGTATTGAATTCCCAGTTTAAAAATGAAAACATTAATTTCACTGTCAAAAAAGTAAATCTGTTCAATTCAATGTGTTCTTCAATTTGAATCTTTTTGAACCCTATTTTCTTCCATAGCTTCCACATAACTTCATATTAAAATTCAATTTGATCATTCTGGGATCAAAATAGCCTCAGTTTGCTTTACATCATGGATAGCTTGCTAGCTAAATTGAATAAATATTGCATGTATTTACACCACACTGCTTAGTTAGCTCAGTGTTGAGGTAACTAAGATATTTCATGTGAAACAGGCGTTAACATAACATAATACAACAGTGACATAATGGCCATTCAGCCCAACAATGCTCGCCATTTTCCTGACTAAATTATGTTCTGATTACCTACTGACTAGATGGTATCTAACACCATATCAAGCCTTGAAAATCATGTATGTTCTTCATCATACATTTCAGCATCTGCGGTCACAAGGTGTGGTCACGCAGGTTTTAAGGACTGCTGCTGAACAACATCATGCAGGGCAACTGGTATCAATGCCAGGGGAGGCTAGATATGCTGCTGTGAAAAAGTATTTGCCCCCTTTCTGATGTCCTCTATTGCATGTTTGTCACACTGAATGGTTTCAGATCTTTAGACAGATCTTTAAAGTGTAATATTAGACAAAGGGAAACTGAGGAAACACAGTTTTAATCTTTTAAAATTATTATTTAGTTTAGTTAATGAAAAAGGTTATCTGCCGGCACCTGATTGGTTAGACACGCTGTGGTCCTTGGTTTCAGCCCAACGTTTTCAAACTGGAACAGCATGGTGGCCTGTTCATAAAAGTTCTCATGTTCCACCTCGACAGTCCAATAAAATGAGAAAATTTCTGAAAACAATTGAGGTGAAAAATATGCCATGTAATTGCTGAATATCGATTCATATTTGATCTGTAATGCTTAATTTGACAGTTTGATCCAAGTTTCCAGAGCCAGGCGCAGCTGCACTGTATGAATGCTAAGGGTACCATATTAGTTAAATGAGTACTATATAGGATTTTGCGATCTTTGTAGACTCTGTTTGTAAACCCCACTAACACCTCCTTCGTCCTCAACCCCACCCACACCTCCATTGAGGACACTCTCGAACGCTACATGTTAAGCGAAGTGGTGAGGTGGTCAGAGATATTGAAAATAGCATTTTTAACGACATGAATGATTCCATATATACGCATATTCAATAATTATGTTACAATTATCTTTGCACTGAGTTCACCCCTTAGCGCGTGAGAACATCGTATGGTAGCTACTTTGCAGTGAGGGTGCCGCTATTTTGTGTTTTCCCTTGTTTGGTATTTAGCTATTTTAGGCCCTGTTTCACAAAGCAGTATTACCCAGTTAGCTGGATACCTGCACTGAGTAAAACTCGGAACTCTCCAAAATCTGGAACATGGACTGAAAAAGATTTGTTCTGGGTAATCCTGCTTCCTGAAATACCCCCCTGGACATTGAGTAAGAATTGTGATGTGAACATAGAATTGTGTGTGGAATAAGCAACACAAGCACGCCATACTGTGGGTCAATCATAGCTAGCTAACATACATGTAAAATGAATGACTTTTTCATGAAGTTATCGGTAGCCTTTTCAAGCGACACATAACATTATCCAGATAACATGCATGCAGTAT
The DNA here is from genome assembly GCF_018555375.3 of Anguilla rostrata. NCBI lineage: Eukaryota > Metazoa > Chordata > Actinopteri > Anguilliformes > Anguillidae > Anguilla > Anguilla rostrata. The sequence goes on from NC_057944.1 coordinate 3,000,983, forward strand.
CAACATTATTTCCTCTGATTGAATTAAATGCAAGTGAATTATCGAACTAGCTAAGTTGCAACTTTAAACAGTAAAAGCAGTTCCCATGGGGGGAAAGACCTTGATAGAAGAACAGAATTGGATGCAAAAGCTACCCTCGGGCATCTAGCTGTGTAACTAGCAAAGGTAACTAGCAAACTGACACCACCAAAGAATTCCAAGGTTGACTAGTTTTTGAACGAGCCCTGTCGGATTGTCTTTTTGCTTCGCTGTACCTTAGCTTCTTAGCATCTGCCATTGTAGCAAACTAGCAACAACTAGCACGCTCTGTAGCCACGCCCACCCCAAACACATTGTAGAATAACAAATACAGGTAAAAGGTGCTCAAATTTACCTAAAGTGTGTAAAGACTGAGATTTCCAGTCGTAGATATGCCTTAGCATAGTTATTTTATAATATTTTCAAATAACAAATGCTGCAGTGTATGCCTTTAAAAACGAAATGTACTAACTGTTTCAGCCTGGCACTGCCTACTACAGAATTCTGAAAAATGCATCCTCGGAGTAGGTGTGGGTGGGTGGAGTAGGTGTGTCCATCTCATTTGCATAAAGTATTCTACATATAAATTATTTGTACAGTGTAGGCTCATGAAACTCGGATCAATGTTTTCAGAAATACTTGTTTTCAGAAACCTCAATGTTTTCGGAGACATGTTTTAGTGTTTTATCGTTTAGGTGGAATATGAGAGAGTTTATGAACAGGCCACCATGTTTCTCTGGTTTGAAAAGCGTTGGGCCAAAACCAATCTAGCCAATCAGGTGCTGGCAGTGTTCCATTGTATTAAAAATGAAACATCAAAATTGGTACATTATGCTTTGTACAGCAGGAAAACTACTTGTAGTATACCGTACTGGATACCACAACTCCTAAAAAAATGTAAATTGTTTTACATATATGGGCAAAACATGCCTGAGGTAAAGAAAAGATCATTTGCATCTGCTCATGAGCTCGTACTCACCTGGATCTCAGGCCGGGACCTGGAGCCGCAGATTTCAGCCTTGGCTTCGTCAACAGCTGGCTGACCACTTGTTTCCAATACATACCAACGTTTATGCTCATTTTTTAAAAATCCACAATGAAATCACATTATAGATAAATAGATAGTTAGATCGATAGATAGATACTTTATTGTCCACTTCTGCGGAAATTTGCCTTTGGCTTCACCATAGTTGCAGTAAAAACAAACAGTCAATCAATACAGGCCACAAACACAGAAAAGACAATTTAGGCTAAGACAACACAGGCCACAAAGCATCAAAGCAATGGCTTGTTGAATGAAAGACTTCTTGAATATGTTTTTTTTATGCTCTTGTTACTCTATAGCGCCTCCCAGAGGGCAGCATGTAAAACTCATTATGATGGAAATGTAAAGGATCGGCAGAGATTTGCTGAACCTTTTCCCTGTTTCTGGAACATATAGAACTTCGACAGTTGTGTCTGTGGCTTCCCGTACTCTTACTGGCCATGCTTACAATCTTTAACATTTTCTCCTGTTCTTGGCCCCAAGGTTGCCGCACCGCACTGAAATGTCAAAGGTCAGAACACTTTCAATGAGACGTTTTATACCAGCTCTACAATGTCCCTACTTACAGCAAAACCGTATAAGTTTCTGAAAAGATACAAACCTTTTTAAAAAAAATGTATTCTGTGTAAGCTACAAAGCTCAGTGTGTTAAGAAAGTGCCTAAATATTTAAAATTCTCTTCTACTCTACCGTTCTCTAGAGACTGGCCATTCATTTTAACTGGTTTGCTTTGGTGGAGCAGGCAACTGTTGCAGCTGATAACCAGCTCCTTGGCTTTGTTTGTGTTAGTGATCAGTACACTGCCTACACCCCAGCTGAGCAGTTCACAAATATGATTAAAATATGATCCTTCCCTCTTCAGTGCCACCCTGCAGTAGCCTGATCAAAGTCATGTTGTCAGCATATTTGTATAAATAGAAAGCTGAATCAAATCATTTTGATCAAATTTGCATTTCATTTGTATAGATAGAACATAGTGTCAGACATGCAATTCACCACTTCCATTCTCAGCCATAGGAACCTTCATAGTGCTCAGCCAGCAAAGCCTGGAGATAAGAGCAGGAATTGGGGGGTTACAATATGAGGTGTGAATGTGTGTGTGTGTGTCAGAGGAGGTGTCCATGCCCCTGCCCCATCCTCTTTTTCACCAGTTATATGCACCTTTCTTTTAGTTAAGTTTTGGGCAACTTGGAAACAGTTGAAAGTGGGCATCTGAGTCCTGCATCTAGATTCTACATATCATCTGTGGTCTTTTGGAATATCCTGCTGTCTTTTGGTTTTTGCATTTTGGATTACTTTGGGACAAATAAGCTGTGGTTTGATATCCACTTTCATTCATTTCTTGTGTGACTGCCCATTTCTTGTGTGACTACCCTCTGTAACCTTTGTTAATTGTTTAAAGGTAGTTGAACCTCGTTTTTAGATTAGATATGAATATTTATTGTAACGTAATACATTTCTTAATTTTAATCTGGTTTCGCATTGTACACTTTAATAAAGGTTGGTCCTAACAGTTTGCTCTGCCTGTCAACGAATTCGGTGATTTACAGTTTTTTACAATTGGTTACAAGCATGTCTCAATGCTAGCCTCACTTTAAAACTCTTCACACTGGTAGCACAACATAAGTCTATGCGGACCAAACTGTCACTGACTCCTTCCTTGCTTTAACACAAAATGTATTGGTTTAACTAAAAAGACATTCAATGAGCACAGCTTTCAAAATTCCTGAATTCTTTTCTCGCTCAAAGTCAACCTCCAGCAAAACCATGTGTATCTACAGCCCATTTTTCAAATGCTTACATAAATTTAACAGTTTTGAAAAGAGTAAGTTCAAAACCTAACATACATTCAAATGGACAGCAATGTGCCAAATTACAAACACCCCATTGAAATACATTCAAAATCCTAAAAAAAAAAATGGAGACAAATAGTGAAATATTATTGATTGAAATTATGTAAATGAGACCAACCACAGGTGATTCCCATCTCAGTTGGAGACCTACCCTGGTGTTTCCCCTGGTGATCTCATTACCACCTATAAAAGGAGACATCTTTGGAATGTTTTTTTACATCTCAACTTCAAAATGGAGCCTGCAAGAGACAGAGGAGAAAGAGTGGCATGGAGAGGGAGAGGAGTCTGCATGCGTGGTGGTGTAAGACCGCAGCAGAGAAGACCAAGAGCTGTAGTCTCTGATGAGATTAGGGCTACTGTAATTGACTATGTAATCAACCATGGACTATCATTGAGAGAGGCTGCTCAATGATAGAGTGTAGCCAAATCTGGCCTGCTCAACAGTGGCATCAATAGTCAGAATCTTCCTGTGAAACAACAGGTAAGATATGTATTCTGAAAAGGCATGACTACATATTACAGTAGTAAATTGATCTACGGTAAGCCTCCAGAAAATCTATTAATTCTTGTGTAATTCTTGTTGTATTTCTTCTTTAGGACCCAACGACCAGTGGTGCCTGCAGAAAATATTTAATGGGGGGGCCAGATGGGGCCAGTGAAAATCTTGGGTTGGCACACTAAAAAGGCTATACAGCATAGAGGAGTTTCAGGGTATGCAAGTTAATACAAAGGTAAAGACACTATATTGCAGTGTATAATAAATTGCATACTGTTTAATTCCTTGGCTGATCTCATGTGAATGTCAGATTGACATTCACATGAGATCAGCCAAGGAATCATTAATTAGCCTATCAAATTCCAATTTGAATGCATCATCACCAATAATGATGGGGTGGCCAGTGGGGTGGCCAGTAATTTTAGCATGGTGGCCACGGCCCTCCTGGCCACCCCTTGGGGGCGCCCTTGCCCACATAATCCAATTCTCTGACCATTTTTTAATAACATTGCATCTACACTTGGCCCACCCTGTAACATCTGAATCTATGATGTACACAGGTTACACTCTCACGACCTCCACCACTACAAACTTTATTGATGAACCGCCGGGTTCAGGTTTGTCAATGGTGTTCCAAGATAGTTAGCCAGTGCCCACTGTACCGCACTGTGAAAGACACCAGCTTAAGGTTTACGTGATGCTGATCCAGTAGAATGTTTAGCAACTGGCAACCGCCTCTTTATCAAATCCTGCTGAATCTCCCTATGCATGTTTGGGCCTCTCCGTCTTTCAGTGTAGGCTCAGAATTAAGCTCTTAGTCAATCACACAGTTAAAGATGGCTGGGAAGGGTAAATTAGGATTATAGAGTTGTTATGCGTGCTGATCTGGTTCTGCTGTTGCCCTGCCACTGTATGTCGACCCTGTTCTGTTCTGTCTCTTATGAAAAAAATCACATGTTCAAAAACCACATGTGCAGAATGTGAAGAGATGAGAACTATAGAAATAATCCCGATTATAAGATGAAAACAGCAATGGAAAAAGGCAACGTATGCTATTACAAGTTACGTGTTTTGTTTTCACATATGATGAATTATAATTCACATTTGCAAAAGTGACAATTCCAAAATGAATGACTTCGTGTGAAAATTTGAATTCACGTGAAAAAACCCAATCACGTGAACACATCCAGTTCACATGCAACATTTCTTTTTTTTTCACGTATACTCGTTCGATTTTTTTATAAGAATAGACTCAGTAACCACAGAGTAAAACAATACGCATTCAGAATGTGTAATGATGCTTTGACTCTGCTGAATACAATAAAAAGAAGCATTAATTACTGTTGTGTACTCATTGCTATTCCTACAGCACTATGAAGCAAGGCAATGTAGCCACAGGGTGGCAGCGTAAGCCCATAAATGAACTGGGAAGGACCACTAACAGCAGCGATTAGCTGCTAATGGCTCCAGCTGTTAAACAGCAAGCAAAGTAACAGTAAAGCGCAGAATGCCATTTAGATGGTCAGCATCACCATATCACAATAGAAATTAATTGTGAAAATAACAATAGGACCAGGTTGTAAGATGTAAACGGTCCTTTGTGCTGACCGATGTAAAGACTGACAGGTACATGTGCAGTCAGTGAGTCCAGCTGAGAGATGTAGCACCCAGCACATCACTGGAGCACAATGAAAAAAAAAAAAAACAATTTGTGGGACCATAGTCTGGGAAAAGTTAAAAAAGACAAGGAAAACACTATGATCTTCAACACAAGTGATTCCAAACATGAGTCTAAAGTGCATATCTGTTTTTTAAGAATGAAGAGCAGGACCAAGAAGTGATGTCCAGCTTTCCCACAGTAAATACCACAAGCCCTCTGCTCCTCTGTGACCCTGCAGCACATGGCTCCACCCTTGAATGTTCACATCACCATCAAGTTGCACAGGGTCAACTTACTCGATGAGATGATACTCTACATGGCCGAAAATTGGGGCTGATGTGGCTGGTGTTCAGAGATGCATACTCCGCCTTCTGCTCAGAATTTTAGGGTTGTGCAGCGGAGGGAAAGCAAATGAGGGTACCGTGTCTCGCTCTAAAATGGCTGCTCCAGTGAGTCATTCAGAGAAGAACATTGACTCATACCTGAAATGCTGTTTGACTCCCTGCTCCAGTGAGTCATTCAGAAAAGAACAGCATCAGGCTAACATTTGACAGCATATTCACAACATAGCAAATGTATAAAGAAAAAATCCAACTGCTAGAAAGGTGTTGAATTTAATGGATGCATCCCCATCATCACATTTTTTTTTTCTGTGTCCCTTGTTTTATCTCTGACAGCACACTTAGTTTTAAAGCAATGTTTGTATGTATTGTATGATTTCTTGCATGGGTTTTTGACATATGCCTTCTTGGCTGGGCCATTGCTTTAAATGGGAAGTTGTTCTCAATCACTTTTACCTGATTATATAAAGATTCCATTAAAAAAAAAAAAAAAAAAAGTTCAGTTAGGACATGTCATCACATTGATTTTGGGGCACCTTGTCATGTGATAACCAGCTTATTACAACATAATTGGTTATTTATTATGTAAATGTCAGTTTCTTGATTGTGATGTAACGTGCATATGTACAAAAACAGAAATGCGCATTATTCACATTTATGAGTATTAATAAAATAGTCTATTATTGTAATGAGGTATATCCCCAAACAAGTGTGATAGAAATTTGTGTGTTGTTCTTTTTATAACCATTAATGAGTGCTAAGGTTTACTCCTTTTCCCCTGGGAGATAGCAGGAAATTGTTGTTTTTTTGCCAAATCCGAAAATGTCATGAGAAGCAGAAGGCCTTATGAGCGGTCAAGGTCTGGCCGCCGTGACCGCCAGACCTGAAGGCTGTTACCCATCAGCGCTTTTCTGTTTGTGATATTTAGGCACAGAGTACAATTAACCGGAATTGTCTAAATTTGTATCTCTATCCGAAAAAATGAACCAATGAAAGTTTTATATGACTGTGCTTTGGCTCGGAATGTACAAATATGTGCTATGGGCAAATGATTTTTGGAAGAAATCCCACTGTCCTATCTGAGGGCAGCTGGATTTATTCCCTTGAGATCTCAGTAAAGAGAAAACTTTGTTTTTCTCGCACTCTGTCTTGTGGAACTCTTTTATTAAAGAATATAGTTTAATGAAAATTCCACGACTCAAGACCAAGAATTTGTTTAATCCATACTGGACCAGATCTGAACCAAGCATACAATAGACTTCTGTATGATAAGTTAAATTTAGACACCACAGTGTAGTGGAGTCAGTCTATGGTTGGCTAAAGTGTAGTAGTCCATTTTAACATTGATAAAAAGCCTAGATGTCAGCAGACACTCACTTTATGGATAAGCAACTTGTCAAACTGACATCAGCATGACCATGCCAAGTCATTTCCTTCAGCAGAGAAGAGAACAGTGAATGCAGGGTCCCACAGGGGTACGTACTGTCTGCTGTTCTCTTAATTCCACATACAAATGACTGCACAAGCCATTTTGAGAATTGCTCTGTTATTATGTTTGCAGAAGATGTAGCCCTAATTGGCCTTTTAACAGGCAATGAGCAGGTTTTACTGACAGGGAATAATTTACTTCACTCAGTGGTGTGCATAAAACTATTTAGTCCTCAGTACTACAAAGAATGAAGAAATGATTCCTGATTTTTACATTACATTACATTACAGGCATTTAGCCGACGCTCTTATCCAGAGCGACGTACAACAAGTGCATCAGTTCAAAGTGCAGAGGTGCAGAAAAACACACTAGAGTGAAGTAAAGATCGTAGTGCCAGAAGTGACCACATCGATCAGGACTCCAACCCTGTAGGGTAACCTGTTCAGCCAATAAACAAAACAATCCTGCCAAGTACAAAACTAGCACTGAAATCACATTTGCCTTATCAGAATCAAACAAAACAATCCTGCCAAATACAAAACTAACGAGATCGCATTAGCCTAACTAGGTACATAGAGTAGAGCTAAACTAGAGGCTAGGGAGGGGTGGGGAGAGGTGCAGCCTGAAGAGATGAGTCTTTAGTCTGCACTTGAAGGTTGTCAAATTCTCTGCTGTTCTGACCGCCACGGGAAGGTAATTCCACCAGCAAGGGGCCAGGACAGACAGCAGATGCGAACGGGAAGTACAGACACGAAGAGGGGGAGGTGCCAAGCGTCCAGAGGTGGCAGAACGTAGAGCTCTGGCTGGTGTGTAGGGTCTGATGATCCTGTGGATGTTTTAGAACAAAGCCATCTGATCTGGCACAGGTTTTAATTGTTACAAACTACAGACGCCTTGGCAGAATTATTGATTATAAATTAAACTGGATGCCAACAATGAAGCCCTTTATTGAAAATCCCAGCAATAGCTATACATTATGCGGCAGCTAGGATCTTTCAATATCAGAACAATGCTCCTGTTTTTGCTCTTTAACACATTTATACAGTGTATCTTAATTTCCAGTTTTCAGGAATTGGGCAGAGCTTACTACTTAACTGCCCAGTGTCCTGTGCACTGGCACTGAACTAATATGTTGTGAATATCCTTGATCTCTTGTCTGAATATATAATGAGCTCCATAACATTTGGGACTTTTTTTTCTTGATTTGGCTCTGTACTCCACAATTTCTTTGATTTGTATTGAGGTAATTCACATGTGGGTAGCACTGTCGCCTCACAGCAAGAATGTCCTGGCTTTGAATCCAGCCTGGGCCTTTCTGTGTGGAGTTTGCATGTTCTCCCCCAGTCCGCGTGGATGTCCTCCCACAGTCCAAAGACATGCAGGTAGGCTAACTGGAGACTGTAAATTGCCCATAGGCATGAATGGTGAGTGAATGTTGTGTGTGCAATAGTTTAGCGACCTGTCCAGGGTGTATTCCTGCATCTCGCCCAATGCACGCTGGGATAGGCTCCAGCACCTCCCGCAACCCTACCCAGGATAAATGGGTAGAGATAATGGATGGATGGGTGGATAATTCACAATAATTCATGTAGTTAAAGTACAGATTCTCAGCTTTTATACACATTTTACACATTTCACCATGTGGAAATGACTTTTTATACATTTCAGGGCAGTTTTCTCTTCAGCATATGAAAGACATGTGGATTCAGATCACAAGCATGACTTGGCCAGTCAAGAATTTTCCACTTTTTGTTTCTTTTGCAGTATGTTTGGGATCACTACCTTGCTGTAGGATGATGAGTTTGGTGACATTTGGTTGAACCTGAGTAGATAAGATGCTTCTGTACACTTCAGAATTCATTCTGCTGCTGCTATCACTACTTGTAGCAGCCATACTTGCCCAAACTATAACACCCCCACCACCATGTTTCACAGATGGGGGGGGGTGCTTTGGATCTTGGGCAACTCCTTTTGGCCACAATTTGCACTTACCGTCACACTGATACAAGTGAATCTTGGTTTCATCTGTTCACAAGAGCTGAACTAAGGAAGCAATTGAACACTAGAAACACCTGTGAATCCACTTGTCCCAAACACGATGCCCTGAAATGGGGGGATTATGTATAAAAAGTGCTATAATTTATACATGGTGAAACCAAAATGTATGAAAATAACCTTTAATAAAAGCTGTGAATGTGCACTTTAACCACATATGAATTGTTAAGTACAGAGCCAAATCAAGAAACAAGACCAGGTCAAAACCTAGTATATGGCTGGACCGGCGACTAATGGTGTGACTTCATAACTCGGCCGCCCAATGGTGTAACTTCATCACTCACTCAGTCAGTCAGTCACAGACATTCGTGTTTGTAGCGCTGGCCCTGCTGTTGCAGTCCAGCCAAAATGTGTCTTTGTTGCAAATATTATGGAGTTCACTGTGTAGTCTGTGTTGTCAATTGGGTTGTCTTTGTAGCTATGTTTGCTAACGGCACAGTGCCATGAAAAAGTATATGCCCCTTTTCTGATTCCCTTTATTATTGCATATTTGTCTTTAGACAGAATGTCATATTTAACAAATAGGAGCTTAGTTAACACAAATCACATTTTAAAATTATTATTTCATTCTTTTAATGAAGAAAGTTATCAAACACCCATATCACCCATGTGAAAAACGAATTGCCCCCTTAAACGTAATTACTGGTTGCACCACCGTTAGCAGCAATAACTGCAACCATATGCTTCCTATAATTTGATATCAGCCTCTCACATCACTGTGGAAGCGATTTAGCCCACTTGTCTTTGCAGAACTGCTTTTATTCAGACAAACTGGTAGGTTTTCGAGCACAAACTGCTAATTACAGGTCCTGTCACAGCATCTCTATTGGGTTCAAGCCAGGGCTTGGACTAGGCCAGCCAGGACTCTCCTTCCCATTCAGATGTGGACCTGCTTTTGTGTTTTTGGTCATTGCCTTGTTGTATAACCCAATCACGCTTCAGTTTCAGCTCACAGAGAGATGACTGGACAGTCTTTGTACTATACTTCACTAGTACAGAGCAGAATTCACATTTCCTTCAATAATAGCAAAGCATCCCCACGTCATCACACTACCACCACCATGTTAGACTCTTGGTACTGTGTGATGTTCTTACTGTGAAATGCTATATTTGCTTTATGCCAGACAAGTCAGGACCTGTGTTGTCCAAAAAGTTTTCTAGTTTTCACTCATGTGTCCATAGAATATCCCAAAAGGCATCCAGGTGCTTTTGTATGCAAATGTCAGACAATCATTGATGTTTCTCTTAGTTAGCAGTGGTTTCTCCCATGAACCCAATTTTTGCCCAGTCTCTTTCTCATTGTGGAGTCATGAACACTGACCTTAGTTGAGGCTAGAGAGGTCAACAGGTCTTTGGATGTTTTTTCTGGGATCATCTGTGACTTCCTGGATGAGTTGTTGCTGTGTAATTGGAGAAATTTTGGCAGGCCGGCCACTCCAGGGAAGATTCAGCACTGTTCCAAGTGTTCAACCATTTGGAGACAAAGTCTCTCACTGCGTTGTACTGGAGTCTCTGGTTATCCCTTTGTAACCCTTTCCAGACGGACATATTTCGCCAACTTTTTACTAATATCTTCTGGAATTCCCTTTGATCATGGCATAGTGTGATTGTAGAAACTCAGTGATGACTACTTCACTCTGATTGTAGGAGCCATTATGTTGGTTTATAATAATTATAATAAGAACCCCAAAAAAGTATTATGGCATTTATTTATTCTGTTCTACATTTAAGTTGAAGTTATAATGGATTATTATGCATTTGTTATTTATTGTTTAGTGTGCATTAATTATTTTATGAGTGTGTCCCTCTATAGGTGAAGGGGGAATAAATTATATTTAAGATGGTGTGGTGACGCGGGCCGGCGGCAGTAGACGGGTGCGAGCGGAAATGGTCATTGACCGTGTTTTGCACAACCAAAGGGGACCTGTGGAAGCTGGAAAAGTTTAAATGGACTTAATATTGTTTTTGTTTATTATTGCAGTTTTATGTTCATTTAATTTGTAAATAAATTCAACAAGAGCAACAACAATAATACGTTTTTATTTCAATTGCAACACGCGTCAGACAACTGCACCCAACTCCCAGTGAAGTGGATAAAAGTGGGAAAACGTTTACTGGAACATAAGAAACAAAAGGACAGAAACTGAACCTATTTTTACCACTACATTTAGTCAATGACCCGCTCTGGATCATTTCGATGTGGATTATTGAAATAACTTGGAGAGGCTGCTTTTCGCGGGATGCATCAAACAAAGGAGAGCGTCTCGGCGGAGGGATGTGTTTCAAAGCTAAATAATTTTACGGAACATGGAATGATATGGACATAACTGGAATTGAAATGAACTACATTTTACAAGGTTTATTTTGAATGTATGGACACTTGAATGTTTTGTTTAGAAACCCGAATCAGCTTGAGAAAATAATAGGGTGCGTTTGAATCAGCGCAACAAACTTAAGGCTTTGAAATTGGAATACACGCAGTGTTTGAATGGACTAAGCTAATTGAAGGAAATTAATTTTTGTTTCTATTGGAAAAGAAATAGAAATTCTTTTTGAGGAGCAGAATGGCTGACTCCGACACAGAAGTAAATGCAGGCCTACCTGAGAAGGATTTAAATGAAGCCACAGCGCGATTGCGTTCCTCTAGATCGGGAAGAATGTCGCATTTAACACGAAGAATGAACATTGTTAATTCTCTCATGGCTGACGATGAGTATGTTGATGAAGTTAAGGGAAACTTCAAATGACATGCTTAATGAATTCAAAGGTCTTCATGTATCATACATTCAAATGTTGAATGAAGAGGATAAAAAGGAGGATTTAAAAGGCTGGTACGAACCGAGAATTGCACAAATTAACGCCTTTCTTATAAATGTGATTAAGTGGATATCTGCCATCGAAAATCCTGATCCGCACAGTACGGTTCCTAACGTTCCTGTTTCCTCTTCTGAATTTAATTCAAGTGTTCGTCTAAATGATGAGAATCAACTGTCAGTTATTTCCTCTATCAGAAGTGACAGGTCCAGCAGATCTAGTAGATCAAAATCAAGTGTCTCATTCACAGCTTCAGCGCGCATTTGCGCAGAAGCAGAGCGCGCGGCTCTGTTGGCCAAGGCTGCTACGTTGCAAGAGAAGCACGCTCTAGAAAAACAGCAAAAGCAACTTGATCAGCAAAAAGAAAAAATTAGGAAAAGAAGAGAGACGCTAGAGATTCAAACTGAATTGGCAGCCAACACAGCGAAAATTAACTACCTCAAAAATGCCGAAACTTCTGTTGATGGGAATTGTATAGCAAATGAAATACAATCAGATGCAATGAATGCATATTATGATGCAACACTGGAGAAACAATCACCGTTGGTTGGCATAAGTGGACCAGATATACGGCCTAAACAGGGTGTTCAAGTACAGTTTCCTGTCTTGCTTAGTGAAGATACCTCTAAGCCTTCTGCTCATACTAGCAGCACTGCCCAACCACAGTCTCAGCATAGCACTCTCCAGAGTACTTTCACACAGGCCACTCAACATACATCTCAGGCAAGGGACAAAAGCACTCTTCTAATAAGCCCCCATCAGGAGTCTGTAAATCTTTCTAGCATACTTAAAAAGCAGAATGAATTGACAAACATTCTTGTAAAACAGCAGATTCTTTCTACTTCACCAAAAGGAAACCTCTCAGTTTTTGATGGAGATATTCTGCAGTATAAATCTTTCATCCACTGTTTTGAACACATGATTGAAAGAAAAACAGGTGATAACCAAGACCGGTTACATTTTCTTATTCAATACACCAGAGGACAAGCTCAGGAGCTCGTTAGAAGCTGTCAACATATGAATCCAAACAGAGGCTATCAGAAAGCAAAGACATTATTGAAGGAGCACTTTGGAAATGAATACAGAATTTCTTGTGCCTATATGGAGAAAGCCCTTAGTTGGCCTACTATCAAATCTGAGGACTCAAAGGCTTTACGGGACTTTGCATTGTTCCTTAGAACTTGTTGCAATGCCATGGGAGAACTGGAGTACATGGAAGAATTGGATACAGTTTCTAATATGAGGAACATTGTTCTTAAGCTCCCATATAAGCTCAGAGAAAAGTGGCGCGCGAAGGCGTGTGAGCTGCAATGTACTAGTAGAGTCAGAACAGTCAATCTGGTCTCTTTCATTGAGAGACAAGCTAATATAATTTCAGACCCAATATATGGCAATATTCAGGATTTGAGCTCTGCTAAGGTAAAGCCTAAAATAACAGTGAATCCCAAATCATGTTAATGTGAAATCACACCAGGAACCTAGAGGCCCAGATATCTTATGCCTGTTCTGCAAAGGGTATCATGAACTGAAATTATGCTCTGAATTTGGAAATAAAATACACAGGGAAAAGATCGCATTCCTAAGACAGAATGGAGTCTGTTTTGGATGTTTAATGAAGGCTGGGCATGTGAGCAAAGACTGCACAGGGCGTCTTAGTTGCTCCATATGCAAGAAAAACCATCCTAGTGTACTACATATCAAGGCAGAACAGTCAGTGAAAGCCCCTGTGAGTAGTGCGCAGGTGTCGCTCAGAGCTGGTGAGCATTCTGGGGCCGGTGACAAAGAGAGTAGCACAGAGTGCATGCTTTCCATTGTGCCAGTTCAGGTAAAACACTCAAAAGGAAGCAAAGTAATACATACGTATGCATTTCTTGGTAGTCTTCTGGTAGTTCTGCAAGCTTCTGCACAAAGAGCCTCATTAGTAAATTGAACATCACAGGGAGAAAAACCAACATCTTGCTCCGAACTATGTCCCAGGAGAAGCCTGAGAGCTCAGACGTCATCACAGGGTTAGAGGTCTCTGCTGTAGATGAAAACAACTTCATTGCATTACCAGAGGTATACACTCAGAGAAGCATGCCAGTAGACACATATAGCATTCCCACCAATGATGATCTCTCTAGATTTCCTTACCTTAGTGAGGTGAACATTCTTAGAATCAAAGCCAACGTGGAGTTGTTGATTGGCAGCAATGTTCCAAAGGCTCTAGAACCATGGGAAGTAGTCAACAGCCAAAGAGATGGGCCATACGCAGTTAAAACCATATTGGGCTGGGTTGTCAATGGTCCTCTAAATGGAAGTTGCATGAATAGCTATCCTAAAGTCACGGCAAACAAAACTTATGTTATAAACCTGGAAGAGCTGTTGTTGCAGCAGTATAACCATGACTTCAACGAAAGCCCACAGGACAAAGTTGAAATGTCCCTGGAGGACAAGAAATTCATGACTATAGCAGAAAACTCAGTCAACTTGCTAGATGGACATTATACTTTGAACTTACCTTTTAGGAGAAAAGACGTTGTTATGCCAGATAACCACCAGGTGGCAGAGCAACGTCTTTCTAGTCTAAAAAAGAAGTTCCAAAAGAATGAATGTTTCAAAACTGAATACACAGAATTCCTCACAGAAGTCATCAACAAAGGACATGCAGAGGTGGTGCCACAGGATGAATTGAAAAGATCTGATGGTAAAGTCTGCTACATCCCACACCACGGTGTATACCACCCCAAGAAATGTACCATAAGGGTTGTCTTTGATTGTGGTGCAACTTTTCGTGGCACATCTTTAAATTCTGAACTCTTGCAAGGTCCAGATCTGACAAGCTCTCTTTTTGGTGTTCGTACGAGATTCCGACAAGAGCCTGTTGCAGTGATGACAGATATTCAGACAATGTTTCATCAGGTCAGAGTGTCAAAATCTGATGTTGACTTCTTAAGATTTCTGTGGTGGCCTAATGGTGATGTTAGTAAGCCTCCAGTTGACCACCGCATGTTGGTGCACCTTTTTGGAGCGGTATCGTTGTGCAAACTTTGCACTAAGGCAGACAGCTAGAGACAACAAGAGCATGTTCCATCCCCAGGTAATAAGCACTATTGAGAACAATTTTTATGCTGAACAGGAAGCAGTGGAGCTGGTCAAAGAGCTTACATCTCTCTGTCAAAAAGGAGGATTCCGTCTGACCAAATGGATGAGCAACAGTCGAACTTGTGTACTCGTGCATATTCCAAAGGAGGACAGAGCTCATGACGTCAGGAAATTAGACCTAGGCAGAGACAAACTGCCAATAGAAAGAGCACTTGGATTATTATGGAGTGTTGAGGGTGACATGTTTAAGTTCAACATCATTGTGAAAGATAAACCCCACACTCGACGAAACATGCTATCCATAGTGAGCTCAATCTATGACCCGCTTGGTTTCTTGTGCCCTCTTATTCTACCTGTAAAGTTGCTTCTTAGGGAGCTCTGCAGGAGCAAACATGACTGGGACAGTAGAATACCTCAAGCTGCATCAGACAAATGGAGAAGATGGATCGATCTTCTTGATGTGTTGGAGAACTTCCAAGTGGCTCGTTGCGTGAAACCATCTG
Source organism: Anguilla rostrata (assembly GCF_018555375.3). NCBI lineage: Eukaryota > Metazoa > Chordata > Actinopteri > Anguilliformes > Anguillidae > Anguilla > Anguilla rostrata. The sequence goes on from NC_057944.1 coordinate 3,016,280, forward strand.
GATTTAGACCACTCAAACAAACTGAGCTACATCACTTTTCCGATGCCAGCGATCATGGGTACGGCACAGTAAGTTACCTCAGATTGACTGCAGACAATCATATGGTACATGTATCCTTTATGCTTGATAAGGCAAGAGTGGCTCCTCTAAAACAGATGACCATCCCTCGCATGGAACTGGCAGCAGCAGTGCTGGCTGTTAAAGTTGACAAGATGCTGAGAAAGGAGGTGGAGTTAAAGCTCAGTCAGTAAACTTTTTGGACCGACAGTCAATCTGTTTTGAAGTACATAGCAAATGAGAAAACAAGATTGCACACTTTTGTGGCCAACAGAATCTCTCTCATAAGGGACAACACAGATGTATCACAATGGAGGTACATCAGAACCAAACTGAATCCAGCTGACATGGCATCAAGAGGTGTGAGTGCAAGCACATTGGTCAAGTGCAAGGAATGGATCCAGGGACCAGAGTTTCTGTGGAGGACAGAAGAGGAATGGCCTCAAATCCCCATGGAGTCCCTCTCACTCTCTCAGGATGATCCAGAGGTGAAAAGGAGCACCGCTGTGTTCAGTGTTGTCATCAAAGATAAAGAAAAGGAAAACCCAACAAACAAGCTACTGGAACACTTTTCTAGTTGGCACAAATTAAAAAGAGCAGTTGCCTGGTATTTAAAATTAAAAGACATTCTTCAGTCACTCAGAGTGAAAAGAAAGGAAATCAAGTCTAGTCATGACACAAAGTCTCAAACAAGAGCCCAGAGCAAAATGATGTGTGACCAAATACAAGCTTTAAAGACTACACTTCGAAGACAGTCAATAAGTTTGGATGATCTGTTGAAAGCAGAAAGGGCCATCATTGTGTTCTGCCAAAGACAGAGATATTCAGAGGAAATGGCAAAGTTAGAGAAAACATCCTCTACTGGAAAGGCCTTCAACAGGCAAAGTAGCATCTACAAGCTTGATCCAGTACTAGAGGATGGAGTTTTACGAGTAGGAGGGAGATTGAACATGTCAGCAATGCCTGATGAGGCCAAGCGACCAATGATTCTGCCAAAGGATCATCACATTTCCACTCTTGTGCTTTGTCACATACATGAACACCTTGGGCATGTTGGCAGAAATCACATCCTCTCACAACTCCGGCAAAAGTACTGGATTGTTAATGCCAACTCCGCTACTCGTAGGGTAATATCCAGATGTGTTGTGTGCAGACGCATAAGAGGCAAGATGGGGGAGCAAAAGATGGCAGATCTGCCCAAGGAGAGACTGAGAGCTGATCTTCCACCATTCAGCAATGTCGGAGTAGACTACTTTGGGCCTTTTGAGGTAAAAAGAGGAAGAAGGCACGTGAAAAGGTATGGAGTTATTTTTACATGCATGTCAAGTAGAGCCATACACCTGGAAATGGCTCACTCGATGGACACTGACTCTTGCATCAATGCCTTGAGAAGGTTTGTGTGTAGGAGAGGTCAAGTCACACACATGCAATCTGACAATGGGACTAACCTGGTTGGCGCAAAAAATGAGCTGCAAAAGGCCATTGCTGATTGGAACCAAAATAAGATCCAGGAAGCAATGCTTCAGAAAGGAGTTCATTGGAGTTTTAATCCTCCTGCAGCTTCACATCACGGTGGAGTTTGGGAAAGACTTATCCGCATGGTGCGACAAATTCTTTATTCCATCCTGAAAGAACAAGAACTCGATGACGAAAGTCTTGAAACTCTACTGTGTGAAGTAGAAGCCATCTTAAACAGCCGCCCTATCACCTCTGTTACGGAGGATGAAAAAGACCTTGAGGCTCATCCTGCTTTCCCACCTGGATTGTTCCAGAAGTCTGACTTGTACATTAAACGACGTTGGAAACAAGTTCAGTACCTGGCTGACTTGTTTTGTAAAAGATGGACTCGAGAGTATTTACCATTATTACAAGAGAGACAGAAATGGTTTACTGTAAAAAGAGGTGTGGCAAACACGCCTGCCACAGGCCACCGAAGTGGCTTTCTTTGGGGCCCTCCAGCACAGAGACACAGGGAGATGATGTTAAAACAGTCCAGATTTATTTGCGAGGGTTTGGCAAGATCTTACAGCCAAAATGAGCAGGTGTAACAGTCATGACCGAAGCTCCCCTGTGTGGGCGGGGATGGCAGATTTAACCTGTGCGCAGTGATTACCTCACTACGCACAGGTGCAGCCACTCCTGTTCCTGGGTCCAATTAGCCTGGCCAATTATCTAATTCTTAACCAATTATCCAATTGGCCAGGTCTAATTAGCTTGACCCAGGGCAGGTGTGGCTGCTTAAACCAGCCATCCCCACACCACATACCCCTAACGCCAAACTGAGGCCAGGGAGAATCCCTGGCCGAAGCCTATTCCCCCCCCAGCACTCCAACCAAGCAACAAAAAAACCAAAAACACAAAAAAAAAATCCAAGCGCCCTTAACACTAAGGGCCCCGGAACAGTCCAGTACAGTCGTGACCCTCCCCGGATGATGAGGCAGCCCTCCCCCTCCTCCCTCTCGGAGCGCGGGGAGTCCTGGGCTGCTCGGCTGGCTGGTGGGGGTGTCACCGGCTTGGGCTGTTCCAGGGGCTGTGGTGGGGTGGCTGGGCTGGTGGGCTGGTGGGCTGGCCTTCTTGTGGCGCTGGGGACCAGGAACCCTCGTGGCTGTGGTGGCCGCTAGTCGGCACTGCTGGAAGGCTGGTGCAGGCTTTCCCCCTCACGGGCTCCGGGCAACCCAACCAGGCCGAAACAACGAACTAAAACCACCAACAGACAAGAAAGGAAGCAATACGGCGCGGCCACTGCTTGTGCGCCGCCCGTAGCTGACCCGCCTTCCCGGCCAAGTCCAGCTCACGGCGCGACCACCTCTCGTGCACCGCCCGTAGCTGACCTGCCTTCACGGCCAGGTCCAGCTCCCCAGCGTCCCAGCTGAGGATCGCTTCCTTCCCCTCCGTGGTCATCTCCCGCTCCCCGTTTTTGGCCTGGAGGATCCACCCGAAGCCCTGTCGGGAACACCTCAGCTGTCCCTCCTCCAGTGTGCTTCCTGGCTGGCCCTCCTGTGCCTTTCTTGTGCCGGAGCGGCCCCACGTTGGGCGCCACTGTGGCAAACACGCCTGCCACAGGCCACCGAAGTGGCTTTCTTTGGGGCCCTCCAGCACAGAGACACAGGGAGATTATGTTAAAACAGTCCAGATTTATTTGCAAGGGTTTGGCAAGATCTTACAGCCAAAATGAGCAGGTGTAACACAGTCATGACCGAAGCTCCCCTGTGTGGGCAGGGATGGCAGATTTAACCTGTGCGCAGTGATTACCTCACTACGCACAGGTGCAGCCACTCCTGTTCCTGGGTCCAATTAGCCTGGCCAATTATCTAATTCTTAACCAATTATCCAATTGGCCAGGTCTAATTAGCTTGACCCAGGGCAGGTGTGGCTGCTTAAACCAGCCATCCCCACACCACAAGAGGATTCCAGAAAGGGGATGTCGTAATGGTGGTCGACAGCACAGCTCCTTGTGGATCCTGGCCTCTTGGAAACGTACTCAAAGTCCAGCCTGACTCTAAAGGACTAACAAGAGCTGTTACACTCAAGACTAAGACTGGAGTCTTGGAAAGACCAGTGACAAAGCTCTGCCTGCTTCTTGAAGGCTCAGACGTCACTGAATGAAGATTGACCTGCTTGGCAAGACATAAAGATGAGTACCACATTGTACATTCACTCTCATTTCTTGATTTTTCTTTAATGTTTAGAATACATGTTTAGAACGGCTCCTTATATAGTATTTCTGTTTGTAATTGTTGCATAGGCACACAATTAGGGGCCGGTGTGTAGGAGCCATTATGTTGGTTTATAATAATTATAATAAGAACCCCAAAAAAGTATTATGGCATTTATTTATTCTGTTCTACATTTAAGTTGAAGTTATAATGGAATTTATTATGCATTTGTTATTTATTGTTTAGTGTGCATTAATTTTATGAGTGTGTCCCTCTATAGGTGAAGGGGGAATAAATTATATTTAAGATGGTGTGGTGACGCGGGCCGGCGGCAGTAGACGGGTGCGAGCGGAAACGGTCATTGATCGTGTTTTGCACAACCAAAGTGGACCTGTGGAAGCTGGAAAAGTTTAAATGGACTTTAATGTTTTTGTTTATTATTGCAGTTTTATGTTCATTTAATTTGTAAATAAATTCAACAAGAGCAACAACAATAATACGTTTTTATTTCAATTGCAACACGCGTCAGACAACTGCACCCAACTCCCAGTGTAGTGGATAAAAGTGGGAAAACGTTTACTGGAACATAGGAAACAAAAGGACAGAAACTGAACCTATTTTTACCACTACACTGATGGTAAAGTTCAATATGAGTGAGGTTTAGGTTCAACAGGGCTGGCTGCAATCAAGCTTGGCTGTGTTCAATCAGCTGAATCTAAATATCAATTACATTTGGTTAATTAGTTAATTAGTAACCGAGAGTTGCTTATGAGAAATTGATCATATGGGTAACTTTTTTTCATTAAATAAATGAAATAATTGAAAAATATCTTTTTTTTTTATTTACTCAATATCCCTTTGTCTGATATTACATTTTGTCTGAAGATCTGAAACCATTCAGTGTGACAAACATGCAATACTATAGAAAATCAGGAAGCAGGCAAATACTTTTTCACTACACTGTATGTGAGCCTCTTCTTGAAATGCAAAGCAAATCCCTGAAGATGCAGATAATAATTAAATTCAATTGTAAACAACAGAATTGTCTAATGTGTATATTCAGAATAGACACCTGTACTATAATTTAAACATAGACGCATATAGACACAGACAGAGGCGCACACATACACACAGAATGTGGCAATGAACATCTATATGGATTGCATTTCCTTTTTCAAGATCTGAGTTGCAGTTATTCTTGAAGGTAAACAATGTATTTTTTTTATTTTTTATAGCAGTAGCCAAGACTGGTGTATCACACTGCCCTTGAATGTTGAGTGTTCATGTGCCCCTCTAGCCAGTAGATGGCGCTCACTGTTCATTTAGTAGATGAGCAAGTACAAATGGCAAATGGTACTAGTTGGTTAAGGTGGTTTAATAATTAACTTTCTTTTCATTTCTTCAAATTCTTTTAATATTATGTCTTAATGTATGCTTTTTGTTATAATGACATATTTTACATCATTCCAGAAGTTTCTGATGAAAAGCCAGTTTTACAGTGGCTGGCGTAGGGGAATTCAGAGGTTTGTGGTCTCAAGCAATACTACAATTTCACAGCATTTTTTTCACAGTTATAAACATAGATAAATATTTCTGTTTAATGTTGTGCCAGTGCTTCTTTCTTCAGCATAGTGGTACACCTTGTTACATGAACCATAGGACATCTTTCTAACCAAAAATAGGAATAAACATAATGTTTTGAAGAAAAATCAGGTAATATAAACATTTACATCTGGAGGCATGACATTACTGTTTAATTTGACCCATACCCTTTTAAATACATTGCAGAACATCACATCTTTGAATAATCTTTGAAACACAAGCTGACCTTAGGTATTTATCAAATAGCAGCACAAACCCTACACTGAATAAATGAAACCAGCTTGCAAAAAATCTTGCATGTCATCTCATTGGTAAAAGGATTTATTTATCAGTTTGCTCCTGCTTAGTGTATTAGCCATTCACATGAATCTACCTCTACCTCCAGTGTAAAATTAATGGCAGTAATAAAATGAAACCTAAGAAAACTAATTTCTTAGAGGGATTTTTGCTACACTTCTAAGGGCATCTCATGGCAATACCTCCCTTTTTATTTGGCAGGTTAAACCCTGATATATGACAAGTGTAATCTTTTACACAAGTAGACTGTGACAGAATCTTCAAATCGCTGGATGAATAATTGTGGCCTTGAGTTCCTGTCTATGGATCCTCTCCAGAGAGAGCTTTGGCATCCTGGCAGTACCAGTGCTATCCGTGGCTGGCAGTGCCAGTGCTGTCTGTGGCTGGCAGTGCCAGTGCTGTCTGTGGCTGCCAGTGCTGTCTGTGGCATCCTGGCAGTACCAGTGCTGTCTGTCACTCTGGATAAGAATACAGGCATTTGGCAGACAATGTAATGTCGGTGGCATTCTGCAGTGCCAGTGCTATCCGTGGCTTCCTAGCAGTGCCAGTGCTGACTGTGGCTTCCTAGCAGTGCCAGTGCTGACTGTGGCTTCCTACCAGTGCCAGTGTTGTCTGTGGCTTCCTACCAGTGCCAGTGTTGTCTGTGGCTTCCTAGCAGTGCCAGTGCTGACTGTGGCTGGCAGTACCAGTGCTGTCTGTGGCTGGCAGTGCCAGTGCTGTCTGTGGCAGAGTGGCACAGTCAGTGTACTGAGGCCACAGGTCAGATAGCATGCTAGAATGCACTGTGGAAGGAAGTAGGTGGTGGCATAGTACATCCATACATATGTACGTACATACATACATACATACCATACATATATACACACACACATCCATACATATGTGCATACCATACATATATGCACACATACTGTATGTACCTACATATATATGGATGTATCATATATATTTATGTATGTAAGTAAGTGACCAAGTATGTAAGTAAAGAAGGAAGGAAGGATGCAAGTGGGTGCTGGACGGAGTGTGGCACAGTGGGTAAGGAACTGCGCTTGTAACTGAAAGGTCGCAGGTTCGAATCCCGGGTAAGGACACTGCCGTTGTACCCTTGAGCAAGGTACTTAACCTGCATTGCTTCAGTATATATCCAGCTGTATAAATGGATACAATGTAAAGTGCTATGTAAAAAGTTGTGTAAGTCGCTCTGGATAAGAGCGTCTGCTAAATGCCTATAATGTAATGTAATGCTGGCAGAGTACAGTACAGTAAGTAGAAGTAAGTTAGTAAGTAAGAAAGGAAGAAAGTGGGTGGTGACAGAGTACAGTAATAAGTGAGTAAATTAGTAAAACTTTATTGGTATAGCACCTCGTTAGAGTGGAATAACAAAGTGCTTCACAAGCAATAAATGAAAACAATATAATCTTAAAAACAAACAGTAACAGGCACACGTAAAACAGAACTAAAAAAAAAATAGGCCAGAAAGTTTGAACAGGTGGGACTTTTTAAAGGTGTCAACAGTAAGCACAGGTCTTATGTACAAAGGGAGGGAGTTCCAGAGTTTGGGAGCAACGGTTTTGAATGTTCAATCAAATTCAGTTTGACCTAGGGACATCCAGCAATCCTAGGTCAGAGGACCCAAGAGACATACTTACTGGTGGTGTAAAGATGGAATCACAAGAATTTTAAATTAAATTTTAACTTTGATGGGAAGCCAGTGTAATAAAGCAATTATCTGTGGGACATGAGCCCTTCTGCTGCACCTGGTTAGAAGCTTGAAAGCGGCATTCCGGACCAATCGTAGATGGTCCTTCTGAGTCATGTGACGAGGGATTTACAATAATCCAGGTGAGATTAAATAAATGAATGGATAATCATGTCATGTTGAGACAGCACACCAAGTTCCTCATGTGTACTTGTCTCCTAAATTTACACAGCATGTTTCAGTTCAAACATGATATAGACTTACTCATAGTACTTAAAAGTATGAAACAGACATACTAATTTACAAATGCCTACCAAATTAAAAGAAAAGATTACAAATTAGCGACCAAAATGCATTGTACAAACCCAGCAAACGAGTTTTGGCTCCCAGAACATTGGGGTAAACTTTCCCAATATGCATAATTGTCACGTTTGCTTTCACCCAGACAGGGTGTTTTGAAGGGAGACGTGCTACCTATGAACAGTTCAGCCTACTACAGTTTTTTTTTAATTTATTTGAAATATTATGTTGTGGTAAAACAATGTAAAATAGAGATAATATAACAAGCGATAATGTTCCCAAGATTGTAGCATTTTATTTAAAGAGCAGGCAAATTACAAGATTTTACAAGAATTTACAAGATGTATTCCCATTTTAAAGCAGTGATGTCACCAGAAAGGTGCAGGCAGTTTGTTTCTTGAGTTTACTACTTTGATTGTGTTTATACCACAGCTTTGTTGAGCAGTCAGTTCTGATTGGCCAATTAGCATTCATTACTGCAAAAAGCTGTCATTCTGTCATTATAATGGCAGTTATTCCAATACGTTAATATCTCGCTGCATAGCTAGTCACACCAGTTAGAATGTATTCTCCCCTGTTGGTAAAAAAACAAAGTAAGCTTTATGGAAAAACCTCAAACTGAAAGGAGGAAAATGCAGAAGAAGCAGTTGAGACATCACCCCAAAAAAATGCCCTTTCAACATGAAGCACTATCCTATAAACAGGAATCTTCCATTTAATGTTCGTAAATTTTGTCAGCGGTGTGACATTTGAAATGTCTCTCACTAATTTGTTTGCGGTTGCTAATATAGTGACAACCATTGTTGTTTGCTGGAACTTCCCTTGTGCACAAATATGCATAATCAATTAAATGATGATTTCGTGCCAGTTAATGAATTTATTTGGCAAGCAGCCACAGTGTACAAATGATGATGTACAGTGAGCTTGCCAGTAGTTCCAAAATAAGCCCAGTCAGGGTAGCAGCATAGCCAAAAATACTCATACAGCTGGGTCTGCATTGAACTGCCCAGGTGGGCATTCACAATTGGGTGTGGTGGTTCAGCCAGGGTGAATGGGAGGGCCAGGATGCCATATAGGTGGTCGTGCCCCCCCAGCCCACCCTGCCCCATCCCTACAGGGTCACTCTCAGGGCGATTAAGACCAATTCACTTTGCATAGGGGCCATATCACCCTGTTGGGACTTACTTCCAAACAATGCATGCTGTACAGTACATTTCCCCTTACATTTCCCACATACAAAACCATTTTCTTTAAAATCTGTATAAATTACAAAATAACAGCTTTTCAGCAAGAGTCGATTAAGGCGCTTATACAATCTGCAGAATATATTAATGTTCTTTATAGTAAAACCTTCTTTAGATTGGACGTTGCTTAGAATCAAGACACTTGTATTTGTACGTGCAAACAGGACATTATAAATGTTCCCTTTGAAAATCACAACAACACAGCATCAAAGACAGTCCACAGTGTAGCCACATATAACCTATTATACATACAAACCAGATATATAATCTTCATACCCCTTCATATTGAAAGAATACAGAATATTATGAACATTCATAATATGTCAGAAAAGTAAAGCACTTTGGGCCTCCGCATTAACAGAGACAGTATACAGACAAGGCCATCTGGTTAGAATAGAAAATCTTCACACTGGCAATCGTAATTGAGCAGTGCTTAATAACAGATGTCTGTAGGTAAAAATCTTAGGAAGAGTACTGCACTGGTACCACCTAAGCACCAAACCTGAATAGTTTCAGCAAATATCCAGTGGTTTAAACTGAGTATGCATAAGCTATGCAATGCTGCCATAGATGATGGCATTAAACTAAGACATATTTCATTTTGCATATACAGTAACAAAGGAGCACTTTGGACGGCATACACCCACATAACCTTCAAAATCATCATAGTGCAAGTGAGAAAGAAATCACATTTGGTGGACAAACAACGCTTCTTTTGAGACAGTCAGTTCTTCAACCACATCCACAGTCAAAGAGGGCGAACCAACACACGCCAGCCCAGTTCTTCCAAAAGGGAGGAAAAGAAAGATGCTCAAAACTCAGCCACTCATTGCACACCAGCGAATTCGCTGTCATTTATGTGTTCTTTGGAAATAATTATTCTGCCAGTCAATGGGAAACATAAATTCTTCCCCACTTTACTAGCCTACACTAGTAAAGGAAGCTGCTTTCTGCGTGAAAACGTCAGCCTGGATTATGTGTCGCTATTTGATTCTACTAAATTAAATTACATTTGTGCAACTACATGTATGCTGCAGTATTTTACTCACTCGGTCTCCCCCTTTGAAGAAGCTGCCTAGATAAAGAAATTCTTTACATCCAGTCATTCATGTTTTTATACTTATTTTCAACCCACGTGGAATGAGGCCTGGGTTCAATCAACAGTATAACTTCCCCTTGAGTTATGAATAAATGCAAGTATTTATTTATTTTTTTGGGGGGGAGGGGGGGGGAGTACATCTTTAGCCGCGTTTCCACCGCAGGAACTTTACCCCGGAACTAGGAACCTTTTGAGGAACTCAGTGCGTTTCGACCGCAGGAACTAGGGTCTAAATTAAGTTCCCGGGACTTTATTTTACCCCCAAAAAAGTCCCTGCTCGGGGGGTAGTACTTTCCAAAAGTACCGGAACTTTTGGGGTGGGGTGCAAGCGCTGAAAATTTCTGATTGGTCGACTAGGCTACTCGCAGTGTTTTATTTCAACCGCCATTTTAAAAAATCTGCAGCCGCAAACCGATTTATTTTCAAAATAACTTGAAATCAAACTTGTATGTTATGCGGCGCAGTAGCCTACTTTTGGTTATAGCCTGCCAACGTCTTGGAATTATAACGTGTGCTCTTCTGTTCTGAGTTGCTGATGTTTTTCAGCGCTTCTGAGACGGCTGGCACCAGCCGCGGAGCGTAGTGCCTGACTCGATCGTCCCTTATGAGGTCAGACGGGCTCAGTTCGGGCCTGGCACCTTTCTTGACGTGGTACAGGTGGGCCTCGTCGCGGTCCACGCGCACGGTCCCGTGCATCGAGCGCAGGAAGCCGTGCACGGTCGTCTCGAACACCAGGCGGGGGTTGGCGATCACTTTGAAGTTGTTGAAGCGATTGGGGATGTTGGGCTCCCGGAAAACGTGCTCCAGCACGTTGACCCCCTTGACTTTCTCCCACTCCCGGGGTCTGTACTTGTCGATCTGGTCCGACGCGGAGACGGGGAAAACGTGGTTCTCAAACTCGAAGCCTTTGTCGGCGGAATACCTCTGTTCCAGGCGCACCAGAAGCTGGTTCCAGTCGTCCACGCGCTGAGGCAGGATGAGCTCGTCGATGTCGTGCAAGGCCACGTACTTGGTCCTGTACATGTATCGGTACAGGCAGTCGTTCAGCGCAGGGATCTGCCCGTAGTAGTGCAGGTCCCCCGGGGAGGCAGACTTCCGCCAGCCCGGGGAGACGTTAATGAAGGAGGTCACGGGCCAGGGCACCACCTCCACTAAGCCCTGGGCCTCGTAGTAATCCAGCGCTCTCTCCACCTCCGGGCTGCAGCTGTTTTTGTACACCGCCACCCGCCCGACCCCCAGCAGGCGGTACATCTCCATGGACTGCACCACCTGCAGGAGGTTGCTGTAGTTCCCGTACATGGTGGAGATGCAGACAGTGAAGTCGTATTCGAAGCCGCCGGTCCTGAGCTCCCGGTTCTGGACGGGGAAGAAGGCGGGCTCCTGGTGCTGGCCCCTGGAGAAGATGGCCACGTGCTCCGGCTCGGCGCAGCCGCTCGCCACCGGGCAGAAGATGTCCCCGGCGCAGTAGTCGAAGCCGAAGTGGTCGCTGTGCACGTTGCGGGAGGCGGAGACGGAGAAATTGCGCCCCCCGCAGCACAGGAGGCACTGGTAGTTGTCGGGCTCGGGTCGGTAGATGATGGAGATGGCCCGGATCTGCCTGCCTCCGCCCCGGTGCTCCACGTAGGGCGCCACCACGTACGACCGGGCGCCGCTCACGCTGACCAGCGGGTCTCTCTGGGCAGGGAAAGGACAAAACCCTGGGGCGGTTGGCAAAGGTTCTAGGTGAGAGGCCGGCCTAGGCATCGGCTGTTTCAAGCCCTTGGTGGGGTTTGAGGTCAGGCTGTACACAGCGATGTTAACGATGAAGAAAACGATCAGTACTGCAATGTATTTCCAATTTGGTCTCCTCGTGGGAGTGTCTTGGTCAGGACTGGGACTCGCCATTTTATTTTACGGAGAACTTTTCTTCTAACTAAAAGAAAAATAAATAAATAAGCTCCTCCATACGCAAGTCTGTTATAATACATCAAGTAAAATATCTGCAAAACATTTCAGGGTATTATGCATAGTTTTTGATGGCATGCACAACCGCGAGGTAACCATCTTTATAAGGAACATTTTATTTAGCTAATAGGCTTTCTATCAGACGTCGCCTCTTGAAAGGTAGCTTAACATATGTTCAGAAATAGAACACATATATCAGGGAATTATGATATCACATAAGAGGGTCACTCTTCTTTTCTTCTTTTAGGCTCCAGATCAGTGAGTTAAACATGCAATGGCATATAATCACTTCTGTTTTTTACAGTCTTTCTTTTACGCTCCATCCAGATGGGGGGTGAGAATCCCTGCCCCCTCCCAGGCGCCGGCCAATCAGGACCCTCCTTCAACCCAGGCGCCACCCTTCCCGAAGTCGCCGTTGGCTGAACCGTGGTGATTCCGACCTGTGGCGTACTGGCACACCACCAGCTACTCCCAGGCCCTGGGAACCACGTGCCCAGGCTGAGGAGCTGGTTTAGGGGTCATGGAGGGCCGCTGCGGTGTTCTTGGCAAATCTGTTTGGTTTGAGCTGCATCGCTGCAGAAACAATGAACAGAAAAAAGAATGTGTCATTATCAGGGTGTCCACAGAAACTGCTCAGAGGCATGCTGGTGTCATTTTTCACAATACAATGCCTGTTTTTCCTAGACACACCATACAGCTGAGAGCGAACTACGGCAGCACTGCACCCTCTGAATGGGAAATGAATGGCATTTAGTGAAGTATGGGTTTTCTAAGAAAGGATTATACTTCAAAGAAAAAAACTATTCTTAGGACTGCATTTGATTTTAGAAAAACTTTATTGTGGTCATTCAAAAAAACATTCATAATACACTACAGGTACTATATACCACTGCTATATACTGGTGCTACTGTATATACTGCGTCAAACATGTAATTCATAACTCTGTGACTGAAATATGCTCCTGTTCTTAACCTCTGCATTGCTTGCAACTAATATTACACTGCTGTCTTTTTCTCCACTTTATGTTTGTAACGCTGTCTTGTGTAACTGTGTAAGCTTGCGTTTTATGTCAAAGCTAACCGAACCCTGAATAAATATAATTTATCACTTATTCAACATCAGTTTATCTGAGCTCACATGACGACAAAAACGAAGGCGGACTTCTCAGTCTAGTAGAACTTCACTGGCGCTGGAAGGTGCGTACGGATGAGACCTGATGTTGATTCAGTAAGAGTGATATTTTTGCAGTGTGCAGTTAGTCAACTAGTGTATTCGTGAAAACATCAGGAAGTGGTAAGGGTGAGGCAACCATGCATAAAAACCACTGATTCAAAATGGAGGGACTGGCACGGTAAAAAACAAAAATAAACCATTCTGTAAAATTCACCATAACAATGACTGTTAAAGTAAACTGAAATAATGGAACAGTACCAGGAATATATACATATACATATATACATATGTATACATATGCTTCAAGAACCTGTGGCTTACGGTTGATTTACTACTAACTAGCATTTAAGCTTGCTGGCTATTTTGAGGTTTTCCATGTAACTGAGTCAGCGAGCTGTACCACTGAGGATTCATTGCAGTCCCACCCAACTTCAGGTGTCTTTGCTTGCCCCACCTAACGCAAAAGCACCAGTATCTCCCACTCTGCATGTTAACTGCATTTGTGTGCATCAATAAGCACAAATCTGCACTAAAAACATCCAGAAACCACCTTTCGTGATTAAATTCTGTTATTTTCTCCCATTAATAAATACAATTTTGAGTTTGTTAGCACACAAAAACCCAAAATGACGTTTACAAGGGACATCACAGGAAGATTTTGATCATAGGTTTTATCATACACGGATGGGCCTAGAAGAAACCGCAACACCCAAAGCAACAAACTGAAGGGGGAATCCAAACGCCAGGATGTTATTATATCGGACTCCAGCAAGAAACAGAAATAATTTTGTTCACAAAGTACCGGCAGCAGTGAGTGGACAGCATACATAAAAACCATGAATCATGCAAGCAGCAATCAAGGGGATCAAGCACTCAGTCACTAATACATACGCAAACAAGACCAGGTTAAACCCTAGTATATGGCTGGACCTAACACACGTGATCCGGCCGACCAATGGTGTAACTTAATCACTCACTCAGTCACTCACTCAGTCACAGACATTCGCGTTTGTAGAGCTGGCCCTGCTGTTGCGGTCCAGCCAAAAAACATACATATGCATATTCCTAAAGAGGTGGTCAGTCTGTCTTGCAAGTTTCAAATTTCCACAAAAAAAGCAAAGCAATTTTTAGTGGGTTTTTCCTTGTTTTTAATTCATTGACCTTGTAGTTTAGCTAGGTTAATTCTTTACCGCTGCCCTCCAGGTGTAGTTCCAAATAAACACATGAAGTTTTATTACTTTGTGGGATTTAGTAGCTTCTTGATAAAAAGCCATATGCAAATTCATTGAATTACCACAGCCACGTGGTTTTTTCGCCGCCTTTTGGATGAGATGTTAAACCGAGGTCCTGACTCACTGTGGTCATTAAAGACCCCATATTAGCTAATGTCTGATGAGAGTGGGGTGGCATAGTACAATCCTACACCAGGGAGGTGTTACACTTACCTGCGTTACCCATCTTTACTGGTTAACTATTTTGATCATTAAACACTGTCACAAATGTTCCTGTTATGTACTTTCACAATATATAGTATGATATTAATTTCTTTATCTCTTTTGCCAAGTAGTCAGCTCAAATGACTTTGGTGTTAAATTATAGATTGAGCAAATTGGGTTTCCTAAACAAGTCTAGACATGCACGGGCCTTGAATATGGCTGAATTTGTGAATTTTTCTACTAGCAATATATGAGCAGTCTGCCCCTTTAAGACAGTCTAAAAGTGCGTTTACACTAGCCTTGTGTAGTCAATTTCAATCAAACTCTGGAGCGTTCACTTCACTGCATAGCTAGCTATCACGGCTGGAAGCGGACTGACCTAGACTCCCGACAAAGTGAGATTTGTCATGGAAGGATCTCATCACAGCCAGCCTTCTTCTGTGATATCGTCTGCTTGCAGACCGTCTTTCTCGTAATACCTGTATTATTAAATTATTTAATTTACGCATTCTGGACAGACTTTCTTTTGCGCGGTCTAACGAGGTGCACTCCAAATCAACACCAACGTGAATATAACCTGGCGGTGCTCCACGTAATAAAGTACAGGCAGAAACTGCGAGGGTTTTGTTGTATTTTTATACGCCAGCACTTTGACCAATAATCGAACGACATTTCCAACCACACAGCTTTGTTTACACGTTCTGGACCGATTGATTTTTCTTCGTTTAGGTTGACACTAAAAGCAATTGTTGCTCTGTTGTTTTTATTTTTCCTGCCTTCATGTCCCTTGTCAGATGTAAGTAAAATTACATTAAATTACTCTGATGAAAAACACGCTTTCAACGTACAGAAATGCCAAGTTACTCACACGTACAAAGGACAGTCTATTAGTTATTAATTCAAATTGATTAATTTGGCCAGCCATTAAAAGTATTTTTAAAAGGTAGTAAGTAATCAAAATTACACCAAGTTACAAGAAACGACACTGGCAGTCTTGCCTCACACAAAATAACAAGCTGGGGTTTATGGGGTTCTGTCGAAACCGATCGCAAACCGGGGGAGGACGGGTATGGGACGCTGGAGACAGAACATGGAATTTACAAATGTGGACAAACCGTACCGGTAGCTACAAATAAAAATAAATAAATAAATAAACATTTTAAAAACCGGGAATCTGGCAATCCTCTTTGTGAACTAGCTTGGCAACTTTGGTCATGGCTACGCGATTCACTGCCTCTGCTTTAAAAAAGAGGCAACCAGACGCATTGTGGTTTATGAGTAATTTCAAATTATATTCAGTATTTTTAAGATGAGCCTATCTTTGACTACACAGCTAGTTTAAGCACTACCAATGTGGGCTTCCTTCACATTTAAACGCCTAATTAGGTTTAACCTGCTTTATGCATGGTCATATTCATCAAGATATTGAACTAATAATAAGAATGAACTTGTAATCACCTAGTAATTCAACTATCAATCTTTATTTACTCAAATCTTTTGCAAATTGTTCCTTCAACATGTTTGTATAATTTACCTTTTTCCAAGAAATCAAGAAAGCGGTAAAAAAAAAAAAAGCAGTAATTTAGATAATTTCACCCTTTTATTTTAATTGGTTAATTTGTAAGTCTGTGACACCGATATTGAGTTTGTTACAACACGAGTTCTGCAAAGAGCAGGCAGGAATTGAACATGGGTCTATCTGGTTGGGAGGCAGCTGCGCGTAACCACTTAACTTAAGGTGAAGTCATCAAGGCCGAGTTCAATTCCCGCTTGGACAGGGGGTCGGGAGTCGTGTAGCGATCCGCTAAGTAGACTGGCTAGCCGCTCTGATAAAGATGAACTCATCTTAAAAAGTTAGCGTAAACATCTCACCCGGATAAAGCTAATTCAGTTCCTGCCGCTTCCCGCCTAGTTTCTTCGCTACATCTACGTTGTAAGAAACTCAGATCTGTTGTAGACGACTGCGTCATAAATATAGGCTACACAGTTTACCCATTAAAAAATACAAAAGGTGAAATTATCATTGCTTTTTTATCTTGATTTCTTAAAAAAGGGTAATCTCCACAAAAAACATTAAAGCAGAAATAAATTTGATATATTCAATCGAAATTTTAGAAAGATTCCTATGTGAAACAACTTAACCCTAAGTTGATTACTTAGCTAAATATCACCATGAATATGACCATGAACATTTTCAAGTTAAACCTAATTAGGTTTTTAAACGTGGAGGAAACCCACATTGTTTGTACTTAAACTAAATGTGTGACTGAAAATGACCCATAGGTTCACAGCATTTAGGTAATAGGCTACTCAAAAACTTAATGCATTTTTGGGAGTAGAGGCAGTGAATCATTTTTAAGAGTGTACTTTGCATATCTTGGTGAAACACTTGTTAATAAAAGCAGCATGACCTGCCCTTAGTGTTTGTTTTTAGTGTATCTAAACCCACGAGTTTATTTGATCTCGAAAGGGCAAACTGTCTGCTGAAAATACTGGGCTAATTACCACTAACATTTTTTTTGTTTTATACGCAGTCCAGAACAAATTTAGCCTAAAAAAAGATATTTGATAGTTATTTATAAAGAATGCTTTATAAGAAGGCTACTAACCGTTAATGTTTACTTGTTTAGAGAAAGTATTAGAATTTTACCTAAAGAACACGTTTTACGGGCTCCACTTCCTCTTCTGAAAATAAGAACAAACATGGTCTGGAAAAAAATGTACGAACAGCCTATTTATCCGGTTGAATTGAATATATATCCTTTTTCGATTTAATACATTTGTCGTTTTCCCTGATTCAAACATACTCTTTCATTTTAAGTGGAATTGCATTTCCAACACAGGCTGACACGTATTAACTGCGAATATAGGCTAAATAACTGGTAAACTGACTTAATGGAGAAGCATATGGAGAACCAGAAGTAGCCCCAACATTACGCTGCCGTCTGCCATTGTCAAAACACAACGTTTTTAATTCAGCATATCTACGTCCACATACCTGAGCTTAATTAAAGAATGAAATGATCAGCCTTTGTTTATCCTCTTCGGCTTCAAAATGTAGGCTACTTTATCAAGCTCGCTCCGTGAACTCCGACCGCCGAACGCGCAAAATCTTATTTCTTCCTGCGCTCAATTTAAGTTTCAAAGTTTTCAAGTTTCAATTTATGTTTGTGTGTTCATTGGATATTTGTTCATCTGCTCATTGTGCTAATATTTGATGCATGACGAACACAATATTTAGACTTTGGAAATCGCAGTCAATTAACCAACTTAATTTAAGCCTCCGTTGTCTTTTCACTTTCTCTTGACTGCACTAGTCATGTCAGGTGAGGCGCTGTATGATCATGTAACCGTTGGGCTACGCCTCTCTCTCTCTCACTCTCTCTCTCTCTGTGGGCATATACTGTGTGTGTGTGTGTGTGTGTGTATATATATAGCTCGTCTGTGCTTACTGGCCTGTGTTCTTCTTTAAAACCATGGACAGGTTTGCTAATGGTATTTCACGCATTGCATCTATGGCATGGTGCTGCACTAACAAAGTCACAGACTGGTAAACTTCCGGTTGAAGGATTGAATCCCTCCTTGCCCTCAGGCAGATAATTTCCTCTTTTACACTAACGTTTTCTTACGCTTTTATATTTGCTTTACCAAAACTCACTCACGGCCACCCATATGCATTTCATGACGGCAAATGTATTCCTTTTATTAAGAACTTACACCAGTTCACCACTGTGCCATTTCTACTAACTATATTTCTTCACTTGGCTACCGTACAAAACCTTCTTATCAGCAAACGCCACGTTTCTACATTCATGTTACCTCGCCCTGTTCTCTATCTAGCCACATACAAACAATTACTATGAATGTACGTTCTGCAACTCCCCATTAAAACATTACATTTAAAATCATGACTCACTCATAAGTATAACTACTAGTACTGAACATGAGAAAAGCACACCAGTGCAATAGATTTCACACGTTACTTAACCCTCCACTTTAACGGCTAATTTTTTTATACAGACTGTTATATATACCGTTCCATAAGGAAACTAAGCTCGCTCATGGTCACTTCATTTACTTCGCACTATAGTCTGTGATCATGTCAACCTTCACCTACATGCCCATTCTGCTAAAAACATATTGTTTCAACTACGCAATTTCATAGTGTGAGAGAAATTAGGATGAAATTATTGCTGGGACATATGCGTCTGCTCCTATTCTCCACTATCAAGTTTTCCGGTTCTAGCTTAGCAAAACAGCGAAGAGGATTCGCACCTGCAGATAAGCCTATCAAAATGCCTTATAAACCTTACAAACACTAAAAGTGTATCTCCACGAAATAGCAGACAACGGAGCAGGACAGCAGGGTACACAAGTTGCGACCAAGGGAGCACTAATTCTACGGGCTTGCTGATTCTTTTCTCAATCAAGGCTCGTTGGATGGCCGTCAAATCCGTGAGTACATACACTGGCCATATTTCACATGCGTTTCCGCACGCCACCGCACCTTTTGTCACAGCCACTGTTTTACATATATAGCAAACCGAAACTGCTAAACAGTACACGCTCATCAGACTGTACAAATTCACACAAGGATAGCCATAATCCACAACCGTTTCTTACAGGGTCACTTCGCATTTCTCACTCTCATAATAAAACGCTTTGCAAAAAGAAATGATATCTCATAAAAAACACGTTTTCAACGTACAAAAATGCCAAGTTACTCACACATACAAGACCAGTCCAGGCCTGCCATTAAAAGTATTGATATCAAAATGACGCCAAGTTACGGTACTACAAACAATATAGGCTATCTTGCCTCAACAAAATTAAATAAGATGTATTCCAAAGCAATGCTACCCAATATTTCCTCAATTCTTTCAAGTCACTTGGCCCTGTGTTTTGTAATCTTACCATTTTACAATGTCATGCAAACTTTGTCAGATCACAGAGTCAAATATTTTGAATTGCTTCATGGAACACATTGAAATTCATGTACAAAACTGCTGCTGAGTAACTACAGGAAGCATATTTCTCCAGAAAACATGTTTATACTTGCTTCTGAACTGAATTTGAGTACATGTACAAGTTATTGTATATTTGCTACATACAATAAATACTGCATGTAAAATATATATTGTACATACATACATAGAGAACTTCTTTATCCCCATGGGGACATTTCCCTCGCAGCATGTTACATTCACATTTACGAACACACACTTATACCAAGAAACATACTATCATTCATGCTACAGAAAGGCTGGGCAGCGAAATACATACATACCAATACAAATTGGACATATACATGCCTATTCAATCAATCTTGACTGTGAGAGAGCCATCCACACATATGCTTGGCCTGTCCATGTAGTGCATATGCTTATACACACAGGGCCAAGTGACTTGAAAGAATTGAGGAAATATTGGGTAGCATTGCTTTGGAATACATCTTATTTAATTTTGTTGAGGCAAGATAGCCTATATTGTTTGTAGTACCGTAACTTGGCGTCATTTTGATATCAATACTTTTAATGGCAGGCCTGGACTGGTCTTGTATGTGTGAGTAACTTGGCATTTTTGTACGTTGAAAACGTGTTTTTTATGAGATACTATATTCTCTGAGTTGGTAGTCTTGGAGCCAGAGTTGACCTACTAACATTGCCTGTACACATCAAATGCTTGGCCAAAAATGTGACTCATTATAGCGACACAGTAATAGATCATTTTAAGAATGTGGCTAGACATTATAACGGTTGATTACAAATTATAATTACTAATGATCCTATAAACAATTGAATATTTTCCTGATCATGTAGAATGTCAATTGAGTGATTTAATCCATTATATATATATGGCCATTTGACAAAAAAAAAAAGAAAAAAGACTCGGCTTCTTTCTGTGATGTTTTAAAATAACATTAGACACACATTTATTGTGTTAAAATGCATAAATAACGACATTCAAGTCACACACGTTTAAAATGACCAGATACTCAATTCTGACAAATTATCGATTTATTTTTTAAACGTACTACAAACCAAAGCGTGGCTTACTGTGGGGACAAATACGTGTGGCAAAGTCCTCAGGGCACACGGTTCTCAAACCCTTACACAAAATCCACATATTAGCACAGCATTGAACCATCCCCTAGCCTCACCCCCCGTGTGGCCTGGGGTGCAATGAACTCCGAGGCACTGCCTGTGCTGTTATCCCATCTCTCTTTCCCTTCCCCTGTCTCAGTAAAGCCAACGACTGTCCAAAAGGTCGTGCAATGGCTCGTGACATCCATAACGATTTTCTTAGGGTTCCCATAAACGACATAATTTTAATGGCCAGCCCTACATGGATTGCGTTCATGTCTTGCCTGGCGTCCTTCCAAGTTGCCTGCGGCATGATCTAGCTCCCGGCCCTTCACTGGGTCCTCAGGCTCTGTCCTTGGTATCCTCCTTTGTATAAACCTGTCCGGCACTGGATTAGCGCACTGCATGTATATAACTCTATGCAGAGAGGATACGATTAGTTCTACCTTTCTTCCACAACACTCAGGCTCATCGATATCGCATGACTGATGAATCAAACCCTGGATGGACCAAACAAGCTCAAAGCTCAACATAAAACCCGGACTTCCCATATACTTTGCTATACCTCCACAGTATACCCTGTGTCAGCAGTTCTTTAGTGAAACTCCACTAGTAACCCTTCCAGAGTGCGAAACTAGAGTTAGCTGAACTCACGACGAACTCCGTTCTGAGGATATCGGTTGCAACCACGGCCTGTTTCCCAGCAGGATTACTATCCGCAAATAAGAATCTTCCCAATAAATTTCACCAGCTCCTGGTCCATGCCAATGATACTTACACGGACTACTGCCATCCCCTAATGCGGACACTCCAAGCACACCGGACCCTTCAGCTCATCAAAATCAGCAGCAGCGTGGTTGAAAATCTTCTAAAAACCATTCACTCCCCTCTCATCAAAACCTCCATTGTACAGTCAAGCAGTGATCGGTTTACAGACACTGTGGCTTTCCATTTAGATAAGGGGTCATTCCCTTTATTGAAACCATGAAGATTGATCAAAATGAGAACCTTCACATATGTCTTCGTCATGGCTACTAAGGGCCTGATTCCACCTCACCGCAGCATGCACAGGTCTCGACTTTGCAGTGGCCGACGATGGTGAACGATCTTCCAGTGAGGTGATAAGGTATGTGTATGTACACGCCTTCAAGGAAACTCAAGAGACCTTTCTCTGCTACCCACCTCCACTTCCCTTCTAAACCCTCACCATGACTATTCGTAAACCAAACTAAAAACCAAAATACAAAAATAAAAACTTGTCAGACTATCGCTTTATCACTTATGTGATTCCTATGAAGGCTTTTATCCCTGACACTTCTTAGGCATGGGATTAGAAGGAGTATGTAACCTGAGCTTCGCTATTGTTGTAAGTTTCCCCGGATCAGAGCGACAGTAAATGCCTTAAAGTAAGTAAATCGAGTGTTAAAATGGATTCGTAAGTCAAAATAATGGCATAGTGAGAATTCATCATAATGATTTATCAATTAAAAAGCAGGATTACTGAGTTAGCTGAATAACTGCACTGAGTAAACTGTCAAGCGTATTATGATTAGCTGAATGACTGCACTGAGTAAAACCCTGTATCGCAGAGCAGGATAACAGAGTTAGCTGAATAACTGCACTGAGTAAAACCCTGTGTCACAGAGCAGGATAACTGAGTTAGCTGAATAACTGCACTGAGTAAAACCCTGTGTCACAGAGCAGTATTACTGAGTTAGCTGAATAACTGCACTGAGTAAAACCCTGTATCGCAGAGCAGGATAACAGAGTTAGCTGAATAACTGCACTGAGTAAAACCCTGTGTCACAGAGCAGGATAACTGAGTTAGCTGAATAACTGCACTGAGTAAAACCCTGTATCACAGAGCAGGATTACTGAGTTAGCTGAATAACTGAAAGATATTGTTCCCAAAAATAAATCTGTCTTGGGCATCGAATGACGTTACATTACAAAATATATAAAATAACAAACACCACAAGCCCATGTGCATCCCATAATACACAGGACAACGTACAAGACACATCAGGACCCTCACAGTACAAAAATCATGAGTCTATTTAGGCGGTGGAGCTCCATGGGGAGACAGTGATTGAAAACCATTGAAAACCATTGTACTCCCAGCTTGACAAAAAAAAACTTATTTGGTACATGTAACTACAACAACAATTCAGAGAAAAAAGCAGGCCGAGAGAAAGTCTGTTGAAACACTGGTTTTTACCACGGTGCTAGCTAAGACTTGCAGAATCAGATTGTAGTTACCACTCAAACAAATTCAATGCCGATTATAGACAAAACATGACAATGACATTAATGACAGTGAAAATCTATGGACAAAGATGTATTCCCTTAATATGTCTTAAATAGAATTGAGTCACTGGGAGGCTGCATGATACACTGTCCATGACAATATGTCTTCAATCGTTTAGTTTTCATTAGCAGAGGCATAGGAAGCGGAGGACGGGGGGAAATGCCAGCAGCAAAACATCATCCCGAATACGCTCGTCTGATTGGTAGGAAGAACGTCCCCACCAAAGTGTTAGCATTAGCCCATGAGCACAACTGTGACTCGCATTTTACATATTTGTGAATCCATTCCACGTTTATGTGAAACCATTTACATATTTGTGAAACTCCATTTACAAATTTGAGGAAACCATTCACATATTTTGTTACTTTTGCTACAAAAATACCTCCGTATTAAAAGACCCCATTCAAATCATGCACCGCAAGATTTTGCCAGGAAGTTTGCAGTGTATGGGAGGAAGGTGAAGTTGCCTGCATTGCTCAAATTGTATTATATAGTTATTGTATTAAACGGCCACATGTAGATTTCATTGTCTGTTCCCTGTGCTGACCACCCACCCCCCAACTCACGGTGTATTAGCCATACAAACCTGTTTATTCTGGTTTACTTCCCAAGCTACATCCCTCATGCTACTTACAATGCGTGTCATAAATCACCACGCTCATATAATCAGACTACAAGTCATGATTTGCCCTCTGACCTGTCCATCACTGCTGAACACTGACCTTAAGGCCAATGAGGTTAAGGACACAGGTACAGTATAAGGTAACTGTACCCCTCCCAAATTAGCAGTTCCCCAGCCACACCAGAACAGTTAAACTCCTGAACAGTATGTACAATCCCCAAGGGTTTTTAGTATAGACGGTGTGTGTCAATACCGATCAACCACACCCTGTAACCACACACCCTGAAAACACATCCCGAAACAACACCCTCAAATATAATAACACCCTAGATTGTGCTCATGCTGTTGTGTTGTTCATGTCATTAAAATATAAACCGGATGGTGGACTCTGTGTATTCCTACCGATATCCCACTGTGACAGCAAGAGATCCTGAACCAGTGCATTTCAACCTAAACAAGCACAGAAAGTAACCCTAAAGTCTTTTATAGTTTTTATAAAGTTATATGTATTGTTCAATATGTCATTAATACATTATTTGACTAATGACTAATGTGCCTTATGTGTATCAAAGAATAGAACCTGTTTTTGGTTCCATCATGAATCTAGCTATCGACAGACGTTTCTGAAGCTGAAATGCGCAGTAATGTTTTCTGAAAGTATCCGGTTTTAAAGTCAAAGGGACCAGAGGCTGACTTCGTGGTCTTCATTTCGTTTATTTCCAGCATTCCTTCGTTCAAAAATGCAGCAACAAAAGTGGAGCGGAAATCGATCCAGTTCAACATTTAATCTGGTGCAACGCATCGTATTACTATGTTTGACACACCTACACGTTACATTTTTACATAATGTTTCACTGTACAACATTTTGATGATGGGATCGAAGCAAAAAAGTTTGTGTTTTTTGTGACCGAATATTTTTTTTAAATTTTGAGTGAAAGTTGAGTAGGGAGAAAGGGACATTCAAAGACTTATTTTGTATACGTTATATGTTTTTGGAATGTTCTCATATGCCTGCACATTACTGAAAATAATTTCCTCTTGAAGACAAACTATCTGTTTTATCTTTCTGTCTTTCTCTCTGTCATATTCTCAGATAATGTAAATAAATATGTTGTGATAGATTTGATAGATTCCATATGTGTCTGTAGAGAGGTGGATGGGTAGAGAGGTGGAGGGGTAGAGGGATGGATGGGTAGAGAGTTTGGATGGGTAGAGAGTTTGGATGGGTAGAGAGTTTGAATGGGTAGAGAGTTTGGATGGGTAGAGAGGTGGATGGGTAGAGAGTTTGGATGGGTAGAGAGTTTGGATGGGTAGAGAGGTGGATGGGTAGAGAGTTTGGATGGGTAGAGAGGTGGATGGGTAGAGAGTTTGGATGGGTAGAGAGGTGGATGGGTAGAGAGTTTGGATGGGTAGAGAGGTGGATGGGTAGAGAGTCTGGATGGGTAGAGAGTTTGGATGGGTAGAGAGGTGGATGGGTAGAGAGCTTGGATGGGTAGAGTTTGGATGGGTACAGAGGTGGCGGGGTAGAGAGTTTGGATGGGTAGAGAAGTGGATGGGTAGAGAGGTGGAGGGGTAGAGAGTTTGGATGGGTAGAGAGGTGGATGGGTAGAGAGGTGGAGGGGTAGAGAGTTTGGATGGGTAGAGAGGTGGATGGGTAGAGAGGTGGATGG
The DNA here is from genome assembly GCF_018555375.3 of Anguilla rostrata. Classification (NCBI taxonomy): domain Eukaryota; kingdom Metazoa; phylum Chordata; class Actinopteri; order Anguilliformes; family Anguillidae; genus Anguilla; species Anguilla rostrata. Next base: position 3,041,472 of record NC_057944.1, read on the forward strand.
GTAGAGAGGTGGAGGGGAGGTGATGTGTCCGTAGAGAGTTTGAATGGGTAGAGAGGTGGAGGGGTAGAGCGATGGATGGGTAGAGCGATGGATGGGTAGAGAGGTAGATGGGTAGAGCGATGGATGGGTAGAGAGTTGGAGGGGTAGAGGGGTAGAGAAGTGGATGGGTAGAGAGGTGGAGGGGTAGAGAGGCGGATGGGTAGAGCGATGGATGGGTAGAGAGGTGGATGGGTAGAGAGGTGGAGGGGTAGAGAGTTTGGATGGGTAGAGAGGTGGATGGGTAGAGAGTTTGGATGGGTAGAGAGGTGAGGTAGAGATTTGGAGGTAGAGAGGTGGAGGGGTAGAGAGTTGGATGATAAGAGGGATGGGTAGAGAGGTGGAGGGGTAGAGAGTTTGGATGGGGTAGAGAGGTGGAGGGAGAGTTGGAGTAGAGAGTGGATGGTAGAGAGGTGAGGGTAGAGAGTGTGTGAGAGGTGGAGGTAGAGAGGTGGAGGGGTAGAGAGTTGGATGGGTAGAGAGTTTGGATGGTAGAGAGGTGGATGGGTAGAGAGTTTGGATGGGTAGAGAGGTGGAGGGGTAGAGAGGTGGATGGGTAGAGAGGTGGAGGGGTAGAGCGATGGATGGGTAGAGAGGTGGATGTGTAGAGAGGTGGATGTGTAGAGAGGTGGATGGGTAGAGAGGTGGAGGGGAGGTGGTGTTGAGGTGCAGAGTAGCCCATATTCACCCTTGTTCCGCTGCTATGCCTCGTCTACACCCCACACTCTGACAAAACCATTTATTGCACATTTATTATGTATGCATTTCGTTATGTGTCTAAAGACATAACGTTTGTCATGTATGTAATACAGGCATTTCAATATTAGAGGGTTAAATACAGTTTAACTAAGTTGATTAAACATGATACTTTCATTCTTGTGCCCTCTTGAGGGTGTCTACTGTTATCCTGTTACTGACTAGGCGATCTCATACACACAGAACAATAAAGAAACACAAAGCCAGCTCTTTCAGGTGAGAATGGATGAGGCTAGCATGTGTCTGCATCTATGATATCCACAGCTGGCACTGGTGGAACCAATGAACATTCCACTATAATATTTATTGTGGGGGCAGGTGGGGTAGGGCCTGGGGAGCAAATGTGCCCCCCATAAATGTTTGAGACCTATTGACCCATTGTTGGGTCAATAGGTCTCAATATAAAGAACATTCTTTTGAGGATGAACTAATTCATTAGTTGAAAAAAAGGAGGGAAAGTTTGGCTGTTCAACTTTTTTCCATGTAGACTAAGCTAGGCCACATGAACTGCCAGCAACTCTATAACTCACAACATTCAATTTCAAGTGAGCCTAAGTGGAAGGACTTTGTCTATTTCAAGTTTGCGTAAATGTTTTTTTTTTTTTTTTTTGCCAATTATAAATAGTTTGTTCTCTGATGAACTGATAAACCTGATGAACTGGAAAATGCCTAAAATTGACCTTGATATGATCAGCTAAGTGTTGTTGTATTATCTTATGGTCAGATGCTTTGTAGCCTACTGTAGGCTACAGCCATTTATGCATCTATTATATAAATACGCCTATTTACTGGGATGAATAGCCAGAATTTTTATTCACCAGAAAGATTTTCTTTCTTTATTACAAAACATTTTTTAAAATACCTTAAAAAACATTATTTTACATACCTTTTTTACATAATTAATCTTGTTGTGCAAGTCCAAAAATGCAATAATATGTTGTTTCATATCATTAAACACATCGCCTACCGTGCTCAGACTGGTAACAGGTATGGCCAGAATTTAAATTGTTTTCCAACAAATCGGAACACTTCCGGACACACAGGCGGGCAAATAAATAAGTACGTAAATAAATAAATAAGAGACCGCAAACTGGGTTGTGATCTCTGGCTCAAAGGAAAGAGGAATTATTCAGTATAACTGAGATATTTCAGAGGATGGGTTCATAAGAGAATGTGACATTCCAGATACTGTCCAATAAGGCTGCGGGAGCTGGGACGATACCAAGGGCCCTGACTGACAGGGGCCCTCCAAAAGCTGGGCAGGGGTGGAGTGGCCTGGAGCGATGAGGCCCAACGTGAGATCTTTTCATTGGGCCCAAAATCCCTGGCAGCGCCCCTGGTTGTGTGCAGTAGAGCAGGGGTGTCCAGTCTTGCCCGAAAGGGATTGGTTCCGGAGAAGGTTTTTGATTTAGCCCAGCACTAAGGCACATGATTCTACTTATCAAAGTGTTGACTGAAGACCATACGTTAATTACCTGAATGAGGTGTCGTAGTGTTGCTCTAAAACAAAAACCTGCACCCACACTGGCCCTTTTTTTGAATAAGAATGGACACCCCTGGTATTTTACACTTTTGCTACCACCGTTTTTCTTTTGGTGAATGATCACTGGCTACTGACATGTCTACTGTCATACACTGAATACTAATACTGTTTCATAAGATAAACTTGAAATTTTACTTAAATTTGTTATGCCTATATATTTTAGGATTTCTCAGCTGCATATTTTTATGTTCATTCAAATGAACTGAAACATTTTATACTGAGAAAACCTAAAAAAAATCTAGGTGTAACAAACTGATGTAAAAGTGGTTGATTTCACCGCTGAAACTGATTCAGTGGAGAAATCAACCATTGCAGTGTAACTACACAGATAAAAATAAAACTGAATTCAGTTGGCTGTGGTGTGCTTATGAAATAGTGGGCGACAAGACTCTGGAGACCTAGCCCAGGGAGGGTGACTATCTACTGCTGCCGGGCATTCATCTAAGTGTGCTCTTGACACTAAGACCTTCTAATCAAGGAGGCACAAGTATCACTCATCTGGGAATCTTTATGTCTCTTTGTCTCTTCATGCCTGATGTCACTGTGCCATGAAGAAGTCACTTTAACCTGAAAAATATGTATATCCAGGTACCAAAACTGACAGCTATCTAAGGTTACTCCACCAGGTTAGTGAGACTAAATATCCCAGATCATGGCTACTCTAATATTGTATGAAATTGTATTGTATGGACACTGAATTTAATGGCTATCCCAGAGCAGCTGCACATCCGGACAGTGAGACTATCAATATGCCCAGGAAGTTGCCCGTTACTGGTGTTACCACAGAAGTGCATATGAAACCAACACAATGATTGGTTCTCACAGAGATGCGGACCCCGGTTAGCGTGTATGTGAAACACGTACCTTGGTTGCACTGAAAAAAGGAACAAAAATATATTATGACACAATATATTAGACTGGGCAATAATAAATGATTCTGCTATTCTGTGCTATTCTATACCAAGAAAAGAGGGACAATCGAACAAGCTAAGACAAAGAAAAGGAGCACAAAGAGAATACTGGATACTGATGCATGTTCGAAATGCTCGTGAGAGAGGACCATGGTACCAGGAGAACTGTGAAGCAGATTCTCCCTAAATGTTTCTTTGGACTTCCCTTAAATGCAATCCTGGGCAAGCCTTTCATATTCCACAAAATCCTTACAGCATCATAATCTACTCGGAACATTGCTCACACTTGCGGAGAGCCAGAATGTCTGATATTTCTGAAAATAATCTGGGTGTCACAGACTGCTTCGATGTTTGGGGCAATCATCTGGTGTCTGCTCGCATTATGGGACTGCCGATGTGCAGACTTTGCTGTTGGGTCTAGGATTTCAGTCCCATCACAAAAATCTGTCAGGGACAGCTAAAAGAGGAGTTAAATCTTGCATTGTATGTCTGGTTAAAGAGAAAAGTGTCCTTGAGTTAAAATACGCCATTTACATTCACTTACAATGAAGGATCACTGTGATCTCATTTCAGCAGGGGGCGGCAGTGAACCCATTCTACAAAAACACATCCTGTACACCGGCTGAGGCTTGGTCCTCAATGTCCATAAAGTACACTGTCTGTCGGGCTATCCTTGATTTTAACCTTTCCTTCAGCGTCGATTGTGTAACACACCGCAGGACTCTCGGCTGATGTGGAAACCTGCAGTCACAATGCCACATAGGTCCATAAATGACTCCCAAACGGTATTACTACTAATACTACTGCCACTAATAATAATAATAATAATAATAATAATAAGAAGAAGAAGAAGAAGAACACAATAACAACAATTACAGCAGATACGATTCAGTGTTAATAGATGAATCAGTTTTTTCATGCCAAATGTTCATACACAGACGCATGTATATTTATTTATTCCTTCATTAATGCATTCATAAGACAATCTTATTCCTCAGTCCAATTTCATTATATAGGCTACCTAGCGTGTCCAACCAGTGTCTTTCTTGAGAACATTTAGTCCGTAGTTTTAGAAGTATCTCAAGAAATTTGGAAATAAATGGTTTTCCCGAGCTTTGCATTACAAAACTCTCGTACAAAAGACATATAACGGATCTAATTTCCAGACCAAAATGTGCGCAATCATCTGTCCGACATCGGGTAGCCTTTTTATTCGGCTTTTATGGCCACATTGAACTTTATACACAACAAAGTTAAGCGTATGTTTATTTGACAAATTTTAAACGAAGGCCAATCAAGAACAGATAGACGGATAGGCGAATAGAAATAGCAAGTAAAAATAAAATAAAATAAAAGAAAATAACGGACAACGCTCTAGACTAAATCGAAACTGACTTCACCACTTTGTCGTACTCATTCGCCATTTTCTGTCCCGGCAGTAAATATTAAAATTATAGATTAGAAATTAGCGTTTTCATACCTGTGTACACCTTCTGTCCAGCGACTTTAAACAGCATGGTTAACCTTTTGGAAACCTTCGATCGGTCATCAACGAAAGGGTTTCCGAAAATATATAGCCTACGACGTACTCTCCCATGAAGGTTAATATCCTTTCAAACTTGAAGTATTCTACATATTTGGGACTGACATTGTCCGAAAACTAACGGCACTTTGACTGAATTGTAACTCATTTTTTGTCTTGTTTGCCGTTAGCTTGCCGTCTGTAGTTCACCCATCCCCCTGAATGCAGAGCGCATGTTTATTTCCTCATTTTTTCCCGCACGCACGTTTGGATGTGCAAACGTGACAATTATGCGGCCAAAAGAATAATCGGTATTTGTATATTACTAAAAGGCGAGCAAGCATTCTAGGTTGTGGATATTTCCGTTTCATTAGTTCACGTCTATTGCGACAATGTCACAACCTCTTTTGATTTTGATGCTTATCTGTTAAGAATGTTCTCTTTGAAGAGAACTTCAGATGGATACACAACTTCTGCTAAACTACAAGGGAGGCCATTATTACGTGATTCAGTGACGGAATGTGGATGCCACGCATGAAATACCAATTTTGAAGCCAAATGTAACATTACAAAATAATTTCCACCAAATGTACTATTGTGGCATAGAGCTTCGCTGGATTGCACACTCGTTTTATTGAAAGTATGGTGGTGTCGAATGTCTTGACAAGATACGATGTCTTGCCAGCACCAAATAATTAATCTATCAAACAATTAAACATCACCACACCCTACCACCACACAAAACAGCCTCTCTAGTTTACTCTGTATTAACCATATTTGCATGTATACGTGCTCTGTACAGCCATACAGTCAGGGCATGGAGAACAAGGGCTTTCACGCTGGTTTTATTATTGCAAGCAAGCACTTTTTTGTTCTTGTTCCTTTTAATTATGGATTTTACGGAAGCTCATAGATCAAACAAAAATGTAGAAAAAAGTGGGAACTCAATTATCACTACTCAGCTAAATTTAAATATCTTAATCTTGCACTTAATGTTATGCTTATTATTGTGGCCCTCTTTTAATTACACATTCAGATGACATCTAGTATACAAAGGAGTCTAGCAATATTATTTATATTTACCCTCATTAGCTATGGATAATGGAAAATGTTTGGTTTACATTCACTCTTTCCAAAAGCTGATTAACTGAGCACTTCTATATGTGGAGATGGATGTGATATATGCTGATAGCATATGTACTCAGCCCCTAAGCTAGTGCACGTTTGGTACCTGTCCATACAGTGGTATGGAGTTATAACTTTCTTCTAGGTAAAATGTTTACCTAGTTTTGTGAATTAAAGGTTATTTGGTGTATCCCTCCCTGAGTTCCTTCCATATACCCCTTGGTTGACACTGCCCCGGCAGGGCTGTCCACCACAGTCTGGAAAGTCAGGTTAAGTAACCAAGCAAATCAGGTTAGGTACTTTGCTCAGGGGTACAACAGCCGTCTCTCACCTGAGAACGAAACCTGCAAAACCAGTAACCACTCTTGCCCAAAGCTGTGATGCTAATACCACTGGTTTTGGCCTTTGGGGCAACGCTGACAGGGCTACGTACTGTACTGAGCTTGCTAGAAGTCTCCTTTTGAATTAAGCTGGAAAATCTGCCTCGCCAGACCACAAAGTCATTTACCACATGCCTGCAGTGTAATTTAAACGCTTTTTCACAAACACCAGAGATCTGAGACAAGTCTTCGTGGCTTATTCCTGTTGCTGAGATACACAGTTGTGTGCAGTGGCTGGTATTGCGCTGTGTGTGTGGGAACACCCCTCCTCTCTCCCCTCTCTGATGCAGAACAGATGTCTCATTGGGTCTGCTTCACAGTGGAATCACTGCTGCTTTGGCTGCTTGTCCGGCTGTTATATATAGAACAGTGGGCGTGACTGGGGGAGGTGAGTCACTTCTTCATTTTCTGCTACTGCGTAGCCAAGGGGAGCTCTGCCTTGATTCGTAAGCTGTCTGCGTCCGAATACTTACAGAAAACAAAGAGGCAGGGTTTATCATGTTAAATAACACTTCTACTACTGCTGCTACTACTACTACTACTACTCCTACTACTACTACTACTACTGCTGTTGCTACTACTGCTACTACTACTACTGCTACTGCTGCTGCTACTACTACTAATAATAATACTACTACTAATAATAACTATAATTATAATAACAATAATAATAATAAATTTTATTTGGAATGCACCTTTCATGAAACCCAAGGACTCAGTACAGCACAGATTAAAAAAGCATGAAGCAAAAAAATACAGGAAAAAAATTTATCTTAAAATCACAGAGAGACAAAGGGGATAGTACAATTAGAAAAAAATGACATACGTGCAATTAGCTCAGAAGGACAGTAAGGCTGGGATACACAAGGGGTGGGGAAACTGGGACTAGGCAGAGACAGGTCTAAACAGATGGGTTTTGAGTTCTCTTTGAAAGGCTGGAAGGCGTCCAGGAGTCTGAGGTAACAGGGATAATGTTCCAGAGCCTGGGGCAGTGCAACTGAAACCCCATGCACCCATGGAAGAGAGGCAAGCATTGGGGGTAATGTGTCGGGATGAGGCGGGATGTGTTCATGGGCTTGGGTGTGAATGGCAATACAGGCAGCAGAATCTCGGACTAGTTGGAGTTTGGTGAGAAGTTTGGAAGAGTTACCAGAAAGGACAGCATTGCCATAGTCCAACCTGGATGTGACAAGGGCGGAGGGCGCGGATGAGAACTTCAGCTCTTGACTGGGACAGTGAGGGACGGAGTCGGGAAATGCAGTGGAAGTGAATGTAGGCGGTGTGATTGGTTGATCTGATGAAAGGTTCAAAAGAGAATTTGTTGTCTAGCACAACATCAAGTCTTAACTTGGGTGGAAAAGGCAACCGTGGTGCTATCAGTGGTGATTTGTGGGTCCTTAGATAAAGATTATTTGTTTCCATTGAAATTCGAGGATGTTTTGGGTCATCCAGTTGCCAATGTCTTCTGGGCAGGTGATGAGTGATGAATTTGACAGAGGGTTTGGTGGAGATATACAATTGGGTGTCATCGACATGGCAGCAAAACTGAATTCCATGGTGTCTTAGAATGGGTCCAAGGGGCAGTTGGTACTGTAAATGGTGAACAACATTGGACCCAGAATTGACCACTGAGGAACATATCAGTGACAGGGATGTGGCTGGATTTGTGGTTTTTCAGTGAGATAAATTGCTGTCCATTTGAGAGGTAAAAAGGGAACCAATGGTGAGCAGTGCCAATTATACCCACGGAAGATAATCTATGAAGCTGTGCTGAGGTCGAGAAGGATGAGGACTGGTGAGTAGGCCAGAGCCAGCAGCATGGAGGAGGTCATTAATGATTCTAACTAGTGCAGTTCCTGTACTATGGGAACTAAGGAATCCATATAGAAAAGCTATAATAATAATAATAATAATAATAATATAATAATACCTCTAGGGGAGAGCAGGTTTTCGTATTTGGCACAATTATGAAAATATTACTAGAGATAGATTAATACATTTTAATACAAATAACCTATATCCCTTAGCTATGAATACACACCACAATATAAGTTGTGGGACATACCATTCATTTGAAATGGGACCAGAAGTACTGAGAATGAAATGTTACATTAACCCCCAAGGTTGGGGTAAAAACTTGATGCAGGGTACACCCATCAGTTTTAATAGTTTTAAAAGTTAGGCAATTCAATACAAGTCCATGTTAAATGATGCAAACAGTATTTAAATTATTTTTAAATTGCATTTATATGTTTTGTGGCCTACCTATATCACTGAAAATCTATCACAAAACTGTACATTATGTTCTAATTCCCGTCTAATGTCTGTTTGATCCAAACAGCTGTAACAGTCGATGCCAGCTCACTATGTAGCCTAAAGTTAAAGTTGAGTTAAATATATCTACAAAGATCCAATCTGAGTTGGACAAATCCAATCAATTGGTTAATTAATAGTCTACTGACTACTACTGCTACTGCTACTGCTACTACTATTACTCCTACTCAGGGGTGGACAGTAACGAAGTACATTTACTTGAGTACTGTACTTAAGTACATTTTTCGAGTATCTGTACTTTACTTGAGTATTTTTATTTTTTTGGAAACTTATGACTATTACTCCACTACATTTGAAAGATAAATATTGTACTTTTGACTCCACTACATTTATATGAAGGTTGTCCTTACTCCTTACTTTGAAGCATAGCTTTGAAGTCAACAGTTAGTTGAATCTTTTTATTTTATAAAATGTGATTAGCCAAACGCTGTGTTCCTCACAGGAGAACAACCAATCACAGTAGCCTACTCCTAATATGCTGTAGGTCAAGTTCAAAGTGCTTGCTTGTTGCACCAGTGATTGAACAGTTCAATTTGAACTTGGCGGCGGTAATGATGGCGACGTCAGAAGATAAGGATGATTCTTCGCCACCAGAGCACCCATGGCCATATTTCAAGTCCATGTTTGAGATTTTAAAAAGATTCATATTGTTCTAAATGTTTGCTCTGCTTACCGCGCACGAACTACATCGCTGCATTCAAAAACCGGCAACCTGAAAAAGCATGTCGAGCAGGGGATAAATTGGGGGTGGATGCGAGTGGACGGCGTCCACCCACCTTTGGTAAATAAATAAATAAATAATTTTGACCGGCAGTTTTACAAATGACTATGACAATCCAGTCCATTTTTCGTAGGCTCCAGTCCATGTGTTCCCTCTAGCCAGTTACTCGCTCAACCAATCAAAAATTGAAGAAAAAAACTCGTTTATATAGACTCGTTTATCAGTCGTTGATATAGACAGGCACAGAAGGAAAAATATCGTTGATTGTCTTGATTGTTTGGAAGGGGGCGCGGTAGGTAATTTCATTAACATGTAATTTAATCTATGCAACATTTTAAAGAGAGATGAATAAACAGCCCCCACGAACGCCGGCTATTATTAACGGCAACTTTGATTGCTTGAGCAAAATCAGCAGGTTGCTGGTAAGCAGCTAAACTAGGATTGAATATTTCCCACATAGCCTACATAACGTTTTATTCAGCGGCGACTGGTGAGCTGAAAATCTGTGGGGCGCAAAACTTTCCTTTAAACTAATCATTGATCTCAACCTGTTTTCATTAGTAATTTTCCTTTATAATCAAGCGTGCCAACGATCGAGTTAATCAAATGGCAAGTAGCCTAACATACAGTGTCTTCATACCATGTTAGAGGGATTAAATCATAAATTCTATTTATCGGTTAAAAATCAGTTTTAATCACCGAGTAGTCTTCACTTAAACAAGATACACCAGTCTGTTATCTGCCGTGTTAGTTTTCAGAATAACCCAGCAAAAATAAAACCTGCACTTCAATTGGGACGGTAGGTATGCCATCCCGCCAAGTTACGCCTTGGCGGGGGCATGCCCCATACCCTTAAAAACATTAAATTCTGTACATTCTGACCCCATTTCAACAGACAGATTTCATAAACATCTTCACGTTGTTGTTGTTGTTGTTGTTGTTGTTGTTGTTGTTGTTGTTGTTGTTCTTCTTCTTCTTCTTCTTCTTCTTCTTCTTCTCTCTTCTTCTTCTTCTTCTTCTTCTTCTTCTTCTTCTTCTTCTTCTTCTTCTTCTTCTTCTTCTTCTTCTTCTTCTTCTCCTCCTTCTCCTCCTCCTCCTCCTCCTCCTCCTCCTCCTGCTGCCTATCCCACTAACAACATGTCTCCCCATTGGACATTTTACCGACATCAAATCGTCACGACCCAATCAAACACACGCAAAATACCCATACCTTTTTACTCTGAAACATTTCCAGTTTAAACAGCTAATGTGCCTGTGGCCTAGTGGGTAAGGTTATAGTCTTGGGGACATGGGGTCTTGGGTTCAAGGCCAGCTAGGGACATGTTTTTTTTAACCTGCTTTTACCCTCACTAATAATTGTCTACTACTTCTCAATTATTGCTTTTGCACCATATCTACCAGCCGTTCACCGAACGTATACACTGCATTATGACGTACCCTCTGCACGTTCAGTTATTAACCGGCTACAATATTGCAAAGCCATATGGATTCAACGGGAGCTCTTCTGTGCTTACTGGCCTGTGTTCTTCTTTAAAACCATGGACAGGTTTGCTAATGATATTTCACGCATTGCATAGCTATGTCATGGTGCTGCACTAACAAAGTCACAGACTGGTAAACCTCCGGTTGAAGGATTGAATCCTGCCTCGCCCTCAGGCAGATAATTTCCTCTTTTACACTAACATTTTCTTACGCTTTTATATTTGCTTTACCAAAACTCACTCACGGCCACCCATATGCATTTCATGACGGCAAATGTATTCCTTTTATTAAGAACTTACACCAGTTCACCACTGTGCCATTTCTACTAACTATATTTCTTCACTTGGCTACTGTACAAAACCTTCTTATTAGCAAATGCCACGTTTCTACATTCATGTTACCTCGCCCTGTTCTCTATCTAGCCACATACAAATAATTACTACGTATGTACGTTCTGCAACTCCCCATTAAAACATTACATTTAAAATCATGACTCACTCATAAGTATAACTACTAGTACTGAACATGAGAAAAGCACATCAGTGCAATAGATTTCACACGTTACTTAACCCTCCACTTTAACGGCTAATGCTTTATACAGACTGTTATATATACCGTTCCATAAGGAAACTAAGCTCGCTCATGGTCACTTCATTTACTTCGCACTATAGTCTGTGATCATGTCAACCTTCACCTACATGCCCATTCTGCTAAAAAAATATTGTTTCATAATTTCATCCTAATTTCTCTCACACTGTTGTTATTTTCTCATATGCAAAGCCTGCTGGGACATATGCGTCTGCTCCTATTCTCCACTATCAAGTTTTCCGGTTCTAGCTTAGCAAAACAGCGAAGAGGATTCCCACCTGCAGATAAGCCTATCAAAATGCCTTATAAACCTTACAAACACTAAAAGTGCATCTCCACGAAATAGCAGACAACGGAGCAGGACAGCAGGGTACACAAGTTGCGACCTAGGGAGCACTAATTCTACGGGCTTGCTGATTCTTTTCTCAATCAAGGCTCGTTGGATGGCCGTCAAATCCGTGAGTACATACACTGGCCATATTTCACCTGCGTTTCTGTTGCATTTACACTTACGCCACCGCACCCTTTGTCACAGCCACTGTTTTACATATATAGCAAACCGAAACTGTTAAACAGTACACGCTCATCAGACTGTACAAATTCACACAAGGATAGCCATAATCCACAACCGTTTCTTACAGGGTCACTTCACATTTCTCACTCTCATAATAAAACGCTTTGCAAAAAGAAATGATATCTCATAAAAAACACATTTTCAACGTTCAAGTGACTTGAAAGAATTGAGGAAATATTGGGTAGCATTGCTTTGGAATACATCTTATTTAAGATAGCCTATATTGTTTGTAGTACTGTAACTTGGCGTCATTTTGATATCAATACTTTTAATGGCAGGCCTGGACTGGCATTTTTGTACGTTGAAAACGTGTTTTTTATGAGATTTTGTTTACAATCTACGCATTGCAGGTATTTGCCTTGAATACGAGTGCGGAGAAAGAAGTGCATGTATCCGCAAACAAAATTTCATACTGCAAATGAAAATAAATGTAGGCTATAAGGCCTAGGCTACTCGCTAAAACTGCCTATTTGGGGAGAGCTGGCTATATATGATAATATTGAGTAGGCCTAGCCTATTTTGTGGATTAATTGTATTGATACTCAATGAAAATCGGCGGAAGATTCCACCACTGCTTAGTGATTAAAAACGGATTTTTCTAAATCGCATTTATCATTTAATCTCCCTAACACAATGCGAAGAAGCTGTGTCCCTTTCTAATTGATTAGTCAGATGTTTGCATGCTTGTTAATCACTGAAAATTAATTAAAACAGTTTGAGATCAATGTTTAGTTTAAAGGAAAGTTTTGTGTTCAGTTCAAGAAAGATGAGTAAAGGAGGAAGAAAGTGAGGACAAGAGGAGGATGACCGATTATTTTCGTGGGTAAAAAAAGATTCTCAGCATTAATGACACTCAATAAACTCTATTATGTAAAAGCTTGCATCAATAGTATACATTCTTTTTAAAACATTGTTTTTCCTTACAAATTACAAATATGCACACAATACGTTAAGGATACAACTGTTTTGAGCTGAGACATTCATTTTACCTTTTTTCACCTACCTGCCACCGGATCTCAGGGTCCACCTACCTCCCAAATCCCAATTTAACCCCTGAAGTCGAGGTATGTAAACGCTAGGTAACGGTAGCCCGTTTGCTAATTATGAAGTTGTCTGAGCTTGTAGTGTTTGCAGTTTTTATGCTAGGATTGGTCAGATGAAATTTTATGGAATTTGAGCGAAGGGTCATCCAACTGTTTCACATTTCAGGCAATGCTATCTATCGTGTTGCTATCTAATAACAGCAAAAGTGCATCTGTAAATGAGCTTCTGTAAATGCATCATAGAAACAATACAGTGTGTTGGCATTAAAAAGTAAGTGTACTTCTGAATACTGAAGTATTTTTAAAAGCAAGTATTCCAGTACTTTAACTCAAGTAAAAATTTGACTGAACAGCTTTCACTTGTAGTGGAGTAATATTTGACATGGGGCACCTATACTGACTCAAGTAATGGAGTTGTGTACTTTGTCCACCACTGCTTTTTTTTAATACACTGCTGTTAAAGAAATTTATCATAGAATATTCAGTAGCAAACCAATGCGTGCACTTTGGGTACACAGACTACACTGTGTGCACACATTGTTTGAATAGCAGATATGCTTATCTAGGGCTTTCATTGGATTTTATTTCATGTTTGCGTATCTTTTGTTGATATAGCTGGATATTTGCAGAAGCAAACTACTGCCTTTCAGAATAGTGGCACAGCAGTTTTACAGGCTAAGATTGCTGCATTCCTTTCTCTGGCTTAGCTCTGTAAGTATTTAGTTGGCTTTTTTTAACATAGCATACCATACCATAACATAACTTAACATAATTACGAGACCAGGCCATTTGGCCTAAGAGTGCTCAGCATTTTCCTACCACAAAAAAAAAAAAAACACTAAAAAGTACATATAGTGCTTATCGTTGACCAACAAATTTGATCCCCCGCCCTGGGCGTGTTGAAGTGTCTCTGAGCAAGACACCTAACCCTTAATTGCTCCCAACGAGCTGATTGGTACCTTGTATGGTAGCCTTTCATCGTTGGTGTGTGAGCGTATGGGTGAATGAGAGGCATCAATTGTAAAGCGCTTTGGATAAAAGCGCTATATAAATGCAGTCCTTTTTTTGCTTTCTTTTTTCTTTTTTTAACCATGTCCAGTTTTCAAATTATTTGTACAGGTCTGGTTAGTGCTGGTCTGAGAAATTGATTTTGTCTCAACCACTCCTGGATCCGACTCCCTCAGCCATGCCTCTCTTACTGCTATCTCCATCCCCTAAGTAATGGGTGCCATGATGAGCAAACTGGCGACAATACGGACCTTTAACGATAAGAAATGACAGATAAACTGGTTAAAAATGGTGCTTACCTGGCCTGATGGGAATTAAGCTGTTTGGCATCTTGTATATTTGGCAAATTGTGATAGTCAGTAAGAACTGGCTGTTCCCCACCCTGTAACCAGCGCCTCCACTCTTCCAAGGCAAGTGTGATAGCTAGACGTTCACTGCTCTCAATTACATAATTTGTCTCGGTGGAGTTCAGATTCTGAGAGAAGAAGGCACACGGGAGGATTCTGGTCCCTGGAGGACTTCTGGGACAAGACTGCTTCTACCTCCACATCTGAGCACAGGAGCTGTGATGAGGGACCACTTGAGTTCAGTGAAGGCCTTATGCACCTCTGGGTACCAGGAGACATGGGAAGTGGAGTCCCAGGTGAGGCTAACAGTGGTGCTAAGGAACTGAAGTTTCTAATAAAGCAGTGGTGAAAATGAGAGAACCCAAGAAAGTAAGTAAGTTACCATCAGAAACAACAAACCCTGAAAAAGACACCTCAGTGTGGAACTCACATTTCTCTGGATTCACCAACAGTCACAGTTCAAGGAGCTTCTGCAGTGTACGTCGAAGATACAGTATGTGCTCTGGAAGAGATCTGGAAAACATCAAAATATCGTCCACAGACATTAATAAACTCCAGGAAAACAGGAGGGAGTTAGCCGAGAAGCTATCACAGTACAGTGGGTGCATAAAACAGTCTGCCATTCACACCCTCTTTAATATGCACCAAATGCTATTCACTGCATAGGTCCAATTTAGAAAATATAGTGGCCCTTGAAGAAACTCAAAGCCTGTGAACATCAATGGTAGAGGGTATCCATTCTTATAGTAATTTTATTAAGGCCATGAAAGAAGATCCCTGCTCCTGCAGGAGAGGTGGATGGTGTGATGTGTCTGGCAGCAAGCGCCTTCGTGATACAACTCTCCGAGGCCTTGGAATCTGGGGCCTTCAGGGAGGACTGATTCCAGGTAGCAGGTAGATTGTTTCCAGGTACAAATGATGAGCAAGTTCACTGGAAAATTGTTTACTAAAGACTGTCTGCAGGTCCTAGTATTCGAGGGGTGCATGGATGAGGTCAGGATCACATATTACATCTTTCTTTGATTTTTTCTTCTTTTTTTCTTTCCTATATCACTTTTTATACCAAAAATGTAACTTACTGTATATACTGTAGCTATCTTGTACCCAGTATTAACATCTCTTACCTGCTAAGGGACTACAGATGAAAATTAGCTCTTGAGATAACTCTGGCACTGTACCATTTGATGCAACTGCGGAAATGTTGATTACTGTGTGTTGTCCCTTTTAAATTAATACATAAATAAATAATGTTTAACAAGGAGCTTATATACGCTGATAACAAGGTGAATAAAATTAACTAATGAAACACAGGTGCACATCATAACCTAATAACACAATGATAACATGACAGCCAAGATAGCGATTACGCAGACAAAGGAGAACTAAGACTGGGGAAGTGGTGGCCTCTGTCAGTCAGACACTGAGATTTGTTATGTATATCCTCCATCTCAATATCTGCTAAGGCATTCTGAGTACTGAATTTGCCTTCTGGTCTATTAGTAACCTCCTCTCTGCTAATACTCTCAACAAAGTAACAATTTAAGGCATCAGAAATATCCTTATTCTTATAAAGCAATCATTTATAGTTTTGCAATCAAGGAGCTACACCCAGTTTATATTTCTGAAATTCACTTGTGGCTTATTAAAGTTGGCACATCTGAAATGAAAAATTCTGGACATAGAGGAGGCCCTCCTAATTTGCCAGTATCTAAACCACCTGTGCAATGATCGCTTGTGCTCTATTTCCTCTATGTTGAAATTTTTTTCCAGCCATAAAGACACATATTTTTGTTTATATATGTTATATTTAAGTGAAGATATTATTTGTTGTTCACTGTTGGGGAAATAACTGGCTAGCACTAGCATTGATCACGAGCTAGCTAGCATTGGCCAGGTAGCAGGAGCCACTAGGTTTCTTGCTTTAGCTAGACATCCAGAAAATTTTTTTAAAAAACTATTGCATTTATGAATTTAATGATAAATGACTTTCTTTTCATGTTATTTTAATCTGTGGCCTACAGATTTAAATTAAATGTTATTGTTATTTACAAATGAATTTACCTGGCATTCATGATTTAATAAGTAAAGAAATTCATATTGCAAACATTTCTCTTTTATTGGTATTTCTCAATTGCCTTAGTTTAGTACAATAAAAAAAGACTGAGCCACCCAGTTACAATTTAAAACAATAGTGTTGTAAATGTAACTCTTAAAAATGCAGTTGATAAAAATATTTTTTAAATAAAAATGATAAAGTCTGTAAAACTTTGTTGTGTGCTGTTACAACAAAGTTGCCCACCATTCCTATTAATTTCCCAAAATTTCCCCATACTGGTGTAAGAAAAAACATTAAGTAAATACTAAACTGATGCCCAAATATGTTTAAATTTTGCAGTAAATCAACATTGTTAAGGGGTGTCTTCCCCAACCTTACTCTTTTTTTAAATCATGTATCAGGCCTTTATTCATTTATTGCTATGTAAAGCTTTGTGGACTTCTGACCTGAAACAATGCTCTACAAATAAAGCTGGTAAGTGTAGGGCAGTTTACAGAAGTGCGTCCATTATCCCAAAGGGAAACAGACTGTGCGGACAGGAAGAACGGCTGTGTGTGATAAAGACACAGTGCTCAGTTGCAATTTATTTCATGAATTCCTTTGATCTTCGGGTGTGCCTCGGCTTGGGGAGACCCTCCTGCATGTCATTCGTGTATAGCCATCCAACTCCGCGCACATGTTGCACCATTGTTTATTGCCATTATTGAACACACTGTACAATAAACTGCATTCAGTTTAAACTGGCATTCCTCTTTGACTCTTATCACAACACACCTAGCAGTTTTAAGGTCCCAATAAATTCATAGAATATCCTTACCCCATAGTGACTCGTCTGTACACTAGTGTCGTATCAGGATACACAGTTGCGTCTATGGAGGCTACACAAGCCAGATACACGTCTGCGTCTGCCAAGACAGATAGCGATCCGTTTAGAGCCACACCTCTGGTGGAAAGCAGTCTCCTCCATCTATGCATAACTGTTAGCACAGAGGAAAGGTTAAAACACTATTCTGGAGTCAGATAACTGAGATAACATGAAATTAATCCAGTTCCAGACACACCGAGTAACACTACACGCGATCCTTTGCCACTCATATACTTCTGCTGTCTGATGTATCTCAGGGATTTCTTACACAAGTTTTGTTAGCTGCAGATATTATTTCAAAGTTTCCTTGTGGTATTTTTCCTGAACTACAACTAACATTCATCCTAAATATTGAAGTAGTCATAGAAGGTGTGTGATGTAACCATATTATTATTATTATTATTATTATTATTATTTAGCCTTGTTCTGACTTTCTGGCTTGCTGATATAAAACTGCAATGCAATGCTTTAAATTTTTGGCAATTTTACAGCTTTATGATATACTGGGCTTATGAACGGCCATGAAAAACACATACACTTTGTTCTTGCGTGCATACAGCCCTAGAATTAAGTGGCTGGAGAGAGAGAGATGCACTACACAGCTAAGAGAGATCTGAATGTAGAGCAGAAATCCTTGCACGTTCTTTCACAATTTTTGGGAAGGTGTTTATTTGTGGTTTGATTCTTCACAGATCGATTGTTGACGTATTGGGAGTAACAATGTTTGACAGAGTGATGTCAAGCGTGGTTTGGATGCTGTCGGGAGAGCTGATGCTTTCTGGACCCACTTTCCTTTTTAATAATTAATTTCTGGAAATTACGCATCACACATCACTGTGTGTCACGGTTTTGGCGGGTTAGGACTCAAGTGCAGAGTAAAACACAGGAGGCTCAAACGGTAGCGTTTTAAACAAAGACTTTACTACCAAAAAATCAAACAGGGAACAAACAAAGAGGCCACAAGCCAAAATCCGCATCCTTTAGTGGGTGCGCTGTTCTGCAGCTGCAGATAAATGTTTTTTTTTTTTTTTTAACAGCCGAAATACAGTCAAATAATAGGATACTTGCATTAATGATGCACCTTTACCCTTAGTTGTTCAGTGTCATTCATTCGATTGTTTCCTAAATTATTGTTTTCTAAATTATAGTTATCGCCTTTCACAGATCGGATTAGCCCGGCTGTTTGTCGGTCCCGACCACCTCCTTGTAAAGTAATGGGTGTGGTCCTTGTTATTTTTAGCCCGTGGCATTTGCGCAAACTGACGTTCCCACGGAATGTGCGGTCCTCATATTCATCGGTCGTAGAGGTTATTCAAGCTGTCTACCTCGTTCTCGCATTCTAGTGCAAGCTTGGTTAACCTCTGCGTAAGATGAATGTGCGGACAAAATCTAAAAACATGATCTAAACCGCGCTCGTTTTACTTAGCCGACAGCATAACAGCGTCCCTAGAAGGAGAACAAGACAAGGAGAACCACGCCTTAGCTATCAAATTCACGGAACCACACGAAGAAAATACTTTTCAATGACATATATACTACAGGCAATCAAAACAACACAAGAGGACCGCGATCGCACATTTTTATTTGTCTTTCCGTGGGAACTCGAATGTTTCCAGGAGAAACAGATTTTTACATTTTTTTCTTTTAAACTTCAGTTACGGGAGTTCCCTCGCATAGGCATATCTGTGTGGTCAGACGTGCAGACGCCCACAGGGAGGGGAAAGCAGTGAGTGACTCACACACACCCTTTGCTTTGTCACAAGACAGAAAGACTTTAACGCTAGCATTTTGTTAGCAAGGCTGACCTTTGTTCGTGTTCTATAAAGGACTCTTTTGGTATAGTGAGTCTTGCAAAAGCAGTAATAAAATGGCTATAATGAATTATATGTATTATTGTGCATGTTGTGAAATAGCTATACAACACTAAATGTACAGTTATATTATATATAAGCTGCAATAATGTATTTTACTCAGATGTTTTTTAAAAAAAAATCATGCTTTACTTAAAATCGAGGTATTGTCCATAATACAATGCCCTCCAAAAGTGTGGAAGAGTAGAATGAAATTGGTTATTCATTGTGTATACTTACAATATTTGTATTTGATATCAAAATATGAATATGAGAAAAAAGTATGGACAATCATCTTCTATTTCATGGTATTTACATGCATATACAGTATGTTTTATCATTTATGATACAGCTGCTTTGGTCTCCCCCATTTTCAGCTGTGCAAATATGAGTCAACAGACAAACTTAAAAATAAATCAAAGCGATAAAAGATAATATTTGGTTTCGTAGCCATTAAATACCATAACTGTGTCTATGACCCACTGACATCACCAGTCGTTTGGCATCTTCTTTGGAAATGCCATCCCAGGCCTTCACTGCAGCCACGTTCAATTGGTCGGGGGGGGGGTTTCACTCCACATTTGCAGCTTTTCATCACTTTGGTAAATTTAGATTTCACCCCATTATGAATTGAATGTCAAATGAAGTTTCGTACATAGCCAAATATTTTCATAAATCAAAACATAGTTACTCATCCGTGCTCTGAACTGCAGAGTATGAACTCCACCACCACCTCTACCTGAGGGACACTGAAGTCAAGTATAAACTGAAAAAAATTAATATATTCATATTCATATCACATTCATTATGTATGCCATGAACTCCTAATGAAATCTAAAACTGCATAATGCAAGGCTAACATGTTTTATTGTTTTGTGTTTGCTGATACTTTTTCAGAACCTCACTGTTGTAGCCCAAATTTACCTTTATGTTTGATTTGCATAAGCTTGGATAAATTAAACATGAAAAAGCTTCCCTGGGTGGAATACATCTTCAGCTATTATGCGCTAGGTCAAATTTCCCCCAGTTGTATTATGCCTGCGGACTGCATGAAATAAAGTAAAATATTGCATCAATATTAAGTTAAATTTTTTTTCCAAATGTGCTTTATATTATTGGCTATTATTTTTATAAACAATGAGCCGTAATACAAGAAGAGCTTGTCACCGACTGTAATATTGGCTTGTTTTCATTGTTTACAAGTGTAGGGCAGTTCACAGAAGTCTGCCTCTTATCAGACCCTCAAAGTGAGACAGAATGCTTACTGTGCTGACAGGGAGTCAGC
This sequence comes from Anguilla rostrata, assembly GCF_018555375.3. Taxonomy (NCBI): domain Eukaryota; kingdom Metazoa; phylum Chordata; class Actinopteri; order Anguilliformes; family Anguillidae; genus Anguilla; species Anguilla rostrata. The sequence continues at coordinate 3,061,898 of NC_057944.1, forward strand.
AAGTGTGATAGAGAGACAGTACTCAGATGCAAAACATCCAATTGAATCAACATTATGTGAACTTTAGATTCTCCATAATACAATGCAATCATGTTTTTTATTGTTGGAAAACTCATGTCATGGGGAACAAGTTTGTGTTTTTGGTGGTAGGGTGCTGACTAAAGATCTTGATACATATGGGTCAGCACCCAGCCAGATACAAAGGTTAACCCGGTGTGATATGCTTACAGGTATAGTGCAGGCAGGATCATCGATCTATACTGTTTTGCCATGATTGTGTCTTTTTCTGATGACTTGGTGTTTTGCTATCTTTTTAAGCATGCAGTTGTTCAGGGATCCTCGCCAACACGGTCTCCTCCGTGTACAAGCCATTTACGCTTATGGCCATTTCACCACTCACATTTTGTAACATTGTATACTGTCATTATTACTAGACACAGTGAACAATAAACTGCATTAATTTGAACCTGACATTCCTTTTTGACTCTTACCACTGCACGCCTAGCAGTTTGAAGTTCCTAGCATTAAGACTTAGGATACCTGCACCCCGTAGTCACTTGCCTGTACAGTGTTGTAGGAGGATACACAATTGTATTTATGCAGCAATGAACTGTCAAAACAGACTTTTGGCAATATCTCCTGAAATATTTATTGAACGGTAATTTAATGATGGTAATTCTGTATGTTTAACCTGAAATGTGTTGTTCAAGCTTGATGCATCTACCTAAAAAGTCTGTTACATTTTACCCCACTCAACGGTGGGGAAAACATAAACTATGATCTTTGCAACTTAAAATGGGAGGGACTATGCATAAAAATGACTGTCATTGCTACATGGATCACCCGATATGGATGTAAACACCCTCAAATTAAAGCTGACAGTCAGTACTTTAACCACATTGTTTCATTTGAAATCCAATGTGCTGGAGTACACAGCTTAAACAACAAAAATGTGTCACTGTCCAAATACAGACTACACAGTTGTTCAGTAATTGTTTTATAATCTATTGAGACCATAGACTGATGGAGACACCGCTTTTATTACATATCCATTGCTGGCTTATTTATTTTTTTATTTTACCTTGTAATGACAGCCCTATTTTCCTGGTGCAACTGCCTTTATTAGTTATTAAGCATGAAGAAACGCACATTCTGTGTCAAAGTGCTTCCTGGTTGTTTATAGAGACAGTTTTTTGTGTTAAAGAATACATTATAACATCTTTTGAACAGCGATGAATGACCAAAATAAAAGGCCGAAGGAAACAGGGTGTCAGAGAATTGAGTTGAGAATTGTTTTAGTCTTTACTCATTAAGGGTTGTGGGGATGTTGAGTCATCCTGTGTACTTGGGCACGGTGGCATAGTGGTTAGCACTGTTGCCTCGCAAAAAGGAGGTTCTGGGTTCGAATCTGGGTCCAACCGGATCCTCTCTGCGTGGAGTTTGCGTGTTCACGTGGGTTTACTCCGGGTACTCTGGTTTCCTCCCACACTCAAAGACATGCATGTTAGGTGTGCTCCTGCAGTTTCCCTTGACCAAGGCACTGGCCTCAGAACTGGAGTTGGTCCCCGGGCGCTGCACTGTGGCTGTCCACTGCTCCTAAGTAACTAGGATGGGTCAAATGCAGAGGACAAATTACCCCATGGGGTTCAATAAAAGTATATCTTATCTTACTTTTCAGTAGGGAAATGAAACTTGAATTTTCTCCTGGTTTGTGATGCTTAGTATTTATGCTAACAAAGCTTTTCTTTCAACTTTCTCAGAAGCACAATGCCCCCATTCCTAAACAAAACACCCACACAGATCCTCACAAGTTCCCAGGGCATTTGAGAGCAAATCTGGAAGAAATGATGCTTCTATCCACTGGTGAGCAATTGATAGATGGTATCTGGTGGTGTTTGTGGAATGTTCTGTGCAGTGGTCCAACAGATGTGACAACTGGAATTCAGTGTTCCGTGATTTAAAGCAGACTGCCATTGAGAGATTTCAGTCTCTAGAACTACATCAATGTGGGCGGAAATTATTTTGAGGGTACAAAATGATCAGCAAATATGTTCATCTGTGGTAGTCCTTATTAATGCTGTTCTGGAGATGGCTGGATTGGCTAACCTCTGTTCTGTTACTTAACGGTTTCCCATGGGACCTCACAGAAGCAGTGATAAAAATCTATTGATCTACTTTGAGGTAGAAAAGAGCCTTGGTTACAGCCACACCCATTGCAAGTGTAGCCTTATTTCAATTCAATTCAATTTTATGTGTGTAGTGCTTTTTACAATGGCCATTGTCACTGTCACAAAGCAGTGTTACAGAAATCCCGGCCTGAAACCCCCCAAGAGCAGGCCTACGGTGACAAAGGCGAACAAAAAGGTCTGGCTGGTAACAGGAAAAAGCCTTGAGCAGAACCTGACTCAGAGTGGGCAGCCCCACAACAATCAGGAAGAGTTAATGATTCTTACATAGGCAGGAGTTAGGCCCTTTCAAATTTTCTATTTTCAGTTGAGCACTATAGGGCCACCAAGTGCCCATGCCAATGTATGCAACCATCAATCACTGTGCAGTTTCGTAAAAAGTTATCTGACACACGTCAGAAATTAGTGAAACATCAGAAGATATAATAATAGGAACTCTTACAAATACAATAGGGTTCCAGCACTTTATGCTTGGACCCATAATTATAGCTGCAAGTGGAAACTATGGGTGCCTAGCACAACAGGGCCCCTGCAGGACCAAGTTCTCCAAGTGTCAGACCTTGGGTGTAACAGCAGTGATGCATTAGCAAAGGTCATGTGGCTGTACAGGAAAAGGTGTAAGTGGTACACGTTCTAAAATGTGGCCACATGGTGGCTCTAATGGATGGGTCCATTATGCTCTGTGTTTGACCACTTATTCAAAGTTTTATTGCAATCAGGAAAAGCGTTAAGGACATCTGCTTCTTTCCTGTTCGAACAGGATGTTTCAAAAGAGGGATACACTTTAGCAGTGTTCTGTATAATCCAATAACACTCTTAAGTTACTGCAATTCAATTTGAAATGCAGAACAAAATTGTGTTCAGACATGGATGTAGCATTTGGATGTAGCATTTGAGACCTAACTTTACTTTGCCACAAGGCTTCCCACATGACCTTTGGCTTCCGGCAGCCATTTTGTTAAAAATATTCCAGGATGTGCTAAAAGAAGGGGGGGATCAAAACATAGATGCTCTGTGTTCAATATTTAACACGTGTCCCAAGTTTCATTGCAATCAGACAAAGCTTTAAGGAGTTTTGCCCATTTCCTGTTTGGATATAGCGCCACCAATAGGCCAAATTGAAACAGATACTTGGGGGCAGCCTCACAGGCTAATCATAACCATGGTGACACAGTTTTGTTGTAATTTCATAATATGTTGGTTTTTTTTTTTTTACTAAGACATTGAGCACATTCTGTTCCAGGCCAAGGCTCATTTCCAGTTTGGATAGGAAGTTGAAAAAAGGTATGCCCAGTCACTGCTGAGAAGTGTTCTGTACCATTCATTAACACTGTGGTGAAATTTTAACAAAATGAGACACTGCATTGAGGAGATATGGCCTACACATAGGTCACAGCTGGCATTGACTTCTGGTGACATTTATGTATGTTAAATATTTTTTGATAAGTAGTGACCAGCAGTGTCCAAAGAGGAAGAAACATAAAAATGTGGTTCAAATAGGACAAACGGTCTGAGAGAAGTTAAAAAGAGAAAGCGTGTATTTTTCATACATCGGTTCTTGTGCACTTTGCTCTCTTGCAGCCACATGGTTTGGCCAACTTCCAAAACCTTGAATGTGTTTTGAAGAAAATCAGATTCCAAGTCCAACAGAGCAAGTTGGGGTCAAACTGGACACAGGATTGAGGACACAGACCTACTTTTTGTCGATGCAACAGTTTGGCCACAGCTAGCCATTTTGTACGAACTTATCCATAATTATTTTACTAATTAATTACTTAACTGCAGTGTCCAACGAATCAAACAAAATAAAGTCAAATCAGACAAGTGGCCGAGGACAAGTCTGAAAGAAACTAGTTTCAATCCAATATGGTGGAAGTCCAGTCGGGCCAACATCAGGCAAGTATCGCAGAATCCAAATTCAGCACTCCAGCTCAGTGTCATGACAAGTGTGCAAGGCTGCAGGGCTCTGAAGCTACACAATGTGCTAATGAGACCGGACTTCAGACCTCACTCTCAGCCATGGATATCACCACTTAGAAATTTAACGTAAACAATGAATTAATCAGTGTCTGCAAGTAAATATGCGTTTAGGTTATATGAATTATGTATTACTTGCATTGGAAAAGCTTCTTTGGTTGTTTTTCCACCATGATTTTATTATTTTCTTGATTTTAATTTGTTGGTGTATATATATATATATATATATATATATATATATTTTTTTTTTTTTTTTGCCATTTCTTCTTTGACGTCTTTTATACAATCACGTCCTTATTGCTATGCATTTTGGGTAATCCCACTGGTTGGCCAGCCCTAGCCACTCTGGACTTGGAACTGGAACGTTCAGTCCACCAGTCTGCAGTCCCTTTGGGAACAACAGACACATCATATGGCTACAGTTTGATTGCTTTTTGTCAAAAGGTCAAAAGGTTTGAGATATGCACAGCCGAAGATCACAGTGTTTGTTCAATCACTGCATTGCCCCCAAAGGGCAATCTGACAAAAAGTCAGAGTTTTCAGAAAATTCTAAATAGTGGCAAATCCACCATGGCGGAAGTTATGGGTCCATCAGGCAAATCTGTTCTTCAGCCCCAGCTGCATCTTCTGATAGCAGTTTCATGACCACATCACATGGTGTGAAAAAACCAGCCCTTTGAAAATTGCAGATTTGCCCTGGTGGTGGCATTTGATGCATGTTCCGGTCAACCTGAAATTGGGGGAAAGGGATAATGGCTTGGCCCTCTATCAGTAAGCCAAGTTTCAAAAAGTGCAGTTTTTCCACTTCATTTGTTGGAGGTGTATGGAAGTGAAGAATGAAGAGTTAATGGTTGTCACATAGTTTTTGTTTTGATCCTGAAATAAGTGCAACAAATGTTGGTGTTAGAGTATAAAACAAAAATAATGTATGGAATGTTTTAAAACTGCAGAAGGGGATAATAAATGGGAGTAGTATTAAAAGAAAATGACAAGATGAAGCAAATCGTGTTTATGAAAGTGCTTTATGAGTGGCAAATAACGTCGTGCGAGTGCACACGAGGGGAAGTCAAATTCTGCCAGGCAATCAGATTTAGGCCCAACAACCCTAATACGACCGTCTACATGTACTTGATAGTACAGTTAAATTAGCTCCAGTCAATAGAGTTTACTGGGAGTATGATCTTAAATCGCATATTTTCATTATTCACTTGCGTGTAAACGCAGCTGTATCACGACTGGTCCATGCATAAAAAGCCAGACTGGTCGTCTCAAGCGTATTGAGCTACCGCGAGCAAGAAACATGCGCAAATTGATAACTTTGGTTTCAATGCAGGTCAGCAGCCATTTCTGCGTTTAAAATAACTTCTGTAATCTGACAGCGGAACACGTCTGCTTTTAAGAGACACCCTCTCTGAAACGGAAGGAAACAATAAAAAAAAAACGTTTCACCCCATGTTTAACACAACAAGACAACTTTAGCGTTTCTAAACATGTTGACTATTTCGCTGCCTTGTAGTTTAACTTTGCGTAATTTAGCAAAAACGGCGACGGTAAAGCGCACACTACCCTACCTATAATTCCAACCGAAGGAGGGTATGTGTGCTTTTTACGCGGTGATACCCCAACCCCCACTGTGAGTGTGTGACTCTATGGTGTGACTACGTTAAACGTTCAGGAAATCCTGCGCTGTGCGGTCTTACAATTTATGTAACATTTCGCCTGTTGTCACTCGGTTGCAAAAAAAAAAAAAAAGTATTAAAAATCCCAATCCTGTTCCTGGAGATCTATACTCCTGTAGGTTTTTGCTCCAAACCTAACAAAGCACATCTCATTCAACAGCTGTAGATCTTGTTGAGCTGCTAATATGTAGAATCAGGCATTTCAAATTAGGGATGAAATGAAAACCTATAGGATTAGACATGCCCAGGAACAGGATTTGACATTCCTGGTTTAAACTACGCATTAAGGAATTCAGGAAGCCATATGTTAGTCAATGATTTCCTCTTTATGTACCAAACAGCTGACCAGTGGTTGCATTGGACTGTACTGGTACTGCATTATGAAGAGTTTATTTCTGTACAAGTTCCCCCGAATCCCTGACACATAGGCCTACATCATTATTAGAAGCCAGGAGACACTGCAAGCAAATGAACACAGAAAAATCTAACAGAGTTAATATGGCTCCAGCAGGGACCAGATGTACTTAATCAGAGTTTAAAGTACTCTTAGATTTGATTTTAGACTGATTGTCTGTGCCGAATCAAATATTATTATACATAACCATCTTTAATTGTATTAATTTGGTATATGGAACTGAACAATTTGTGTGAGCCTGTTTGGAATCTCATGGTGGTGTATGTACAGTATGCCTTACAGGAATATGGGCAGTGCCCTCTAGAGTCTGAAAATAGAAACAACAACAAACGTGGAGTGAGCTCCCAGTCCCCTTCCTAGATTTAGTTGCCATGGGAAAGATACCTGAATGGACCTCCATCTTTTCATTGCCCTCTTAGAGAAAACAGGTAAGGGAATACACACATTCGATGGCTTCAGACCTCAGAGTTGGCTTTTGGATTAGAATGCTTTCTGTTGCATTGGAGAGCTCCCAGCAGGGTATGTTAAGTGGTCTCATATGTTCTGCCAGCATGTCTGTGCTGTAATCTTGTTTGTCATACACTCCTAATTTTAAAAAAGAAAAAAGAATACTGAGTGTGTCACTTCCGTAAAAACACTAAGGTTAAGGCCTAAGGCTGTGACATGCACATGCCCTTTCAGAAATATAATCCTCTGCAGTATATCGTAATGGCTTTCTGGAAAAAAAAAAAAAAGCATGCTTATATAGTTTACTGTAGTGCAATGTATTGACAATATATCCATTTTTGAAATACAATATACAACTATACTGTATTTCTGTATCGGAAACTTATTTTTATAAAATTGGGAATTTATTTTTAGGTAAAGCTGTAACGATACATTGATCCGGATCAATGTATCAGTTGAAAGGGTAAAGATATATTGGATCATATATATTGATTGTTGCTTGGATTGTTTTTGATTGTATCGTAGCAAAATTTGTGATATTGCCAGATGTCTAACCTTTGCCTGAAGAATCATATCCTTTAGGTTTACACCTCTATTTTAAAGCTTAAATTATGCATAATTAACCTTAGACAATGCTAATTCATTCCATGATAATGTCCTCTCTTTTAGAGTCTAATTTAGAACATTTATAATAAATCATATGTTGATGAATGTACTTTCTCTCGTTTGTGAATTGGTTTTATTTCTCTAAACAGCTTTCTGTGACGCTGTTGACTAGTCCGTCGCGTGTGGCCACCTGTCCTCAGATTAGCAGTGGAACCTGTCGTCGCTGAGGGAAGTCACAGCTTGGTTTGGAAAGACGTGCGGATCAGCTGCCAAGCACAGACGTACGGATCAGCTGCCAAGCACAGACGTACGGATCAGCTGCCAAGCACAGACGTATGGATCAGCTGCCAAGCACAGACGTACGGATCAGCTGCCAAGCACAGACGTGCGGATCAGCTGCCAAGCACAGACGTATGGATCAGCTGCCAAGCACAGACGTACGGATCAGCTGCCAAGCACAGACGTACGGATCAGCTGCCAAGCTCATACACCGGATCAGCTGCCAAGCAGACACACGGATCAGCTGCCAAGCACAGATACACATACCAGCTGCCAAGCACAGACACACGGATCAGCTGCCAAGCTCATAAACCGGATCAGCTGCCAAGCACAGACACCGGATCAGCTGCCAAGCACAGACACACGGATCAGCTGCCAAGCACAGACACCGGATCAGCTGCCAAGCACAGACACCGGATCAGCTGCCAAGCACAGACACCAGATCAGCTGCAGCCTTTTCCCCTCTGTGACTGCTGCCGTTAGGCTTTGTGTGTCTTCCTGGATCAGGCGTCTGTTGTGGAAAATACAGGAACGTATTTCCCTGTCTGTGTTATAGGCTGGATGCGTGTAACACACAGGATAGGGAGACCTCAGCATTGCACAAGGCCCGTCCTGCCCTGGATTATGAACTGGCTTAGACGTCTCCTGTAGCATCGCGCTCAGTTTTTCAGTAGACCAATAGGCAAGGTCAGCACTTTGTTTCCTGTGTAAGTCCCTGCATTATCAGTATCCCTTTGAGCCACAGGGGCTGCTTTTACTAATGCACAAATGCTGTAATGCCTTCTCGTAGGTTTACCTTTAAGTGGCTAGACAGCAGGCTGCCTGCATGGGTGTACACAGAAAGTGCAATCCAGAGCACTTCATTTTGTATGCAAGGGACCTGACAGATTCCGTTTAAATATTCACGATGCTGTTTAAGTGGACTACCTCAGCCTGTCCCATTTGGCTTTAGTGCCAAGGTGGCAATGAGCAGTATCTTTTTCCGGCTAAATGGGTTTAGCCACCGAGCTCCAGGTTGCGCATTTCCTGTAGTGCTGCTACCTCGTGTGCGTTTTTATTATTTTTTTGTCTGGCTCCCCTGATTTCAGGATTTTTTTTCAACTTGTGTCATTTGCCAGAATGCTGCAGAGTCCCTTGTAATGAAAATACATGCTTGCCACAACCCCCCCCCCCCGCCCCAGCTCTGTTTCCATGCTAACAGAAAGGCCTAACCACTGCTGGAGGGAGGGAATGCACTTAATTTTAGGGAGGTAAATTCTTTGAAGTGCTCTACTCCCTCATTTTTGCAGATGCACCAAATATTTCAAATAGCTGTATCGGTTGTGTTCAGACACGACCTGAAAAGTTTTTCTCAGTACTGAGTGCGGAACTTTCTGGAATTTCTTCGTGATAACGTGCTCAAAGCGTCTTAGGCCTGCGTTGTGTCATAAGAGTGAGTCATGTGATGCGTGGGAATTAAAGTGCCCTTCGCAGTTGTTAGAGTCATTCTCTTTCTTTTTCCTAATATTTTTTTTTCTGTTTCTTATTAATATATTATTTTCAGCAATTAATCATTCAATCAGTCAAACTTTATTTATGCAGCACATTTCCGACGGTGGGTGCTGTACACAAAAAGACAGAAACAAACAGGTTGATTGAAGGATATAAGAAAAAACATTTTAGACCTAAGGACAAAACTAAAATCATGATATAAATTAGGGTAAACAGCAGCAGTAGTGAAAGTGGCGCAACAACAAACACAGCAGCCAAACAAGGTCGGATAAATAACAGAGTAAATAAACAAACAGTTTAAAATAAATAAAAAACATTTTTTTTAATGTGTAAAAAACAGAAGCAGTACAAATAAAAAGAAAGGTATAAAAAGTAAATCAGGGAGGGTAAGAACAAGGCTAAAACCTAGGTAAAAGCCATGCTAGGAGAAATAAAAGAAATAAAAGAAATAACAACAACAATAATAATAATAATAAATAAGTAAGTAAGTAATAATATGCATATATGTATATAACAAAATAAAATATGGATAAAACAGTGCTATAAAACCTAGGTAAAAGCCATGCTAAAAAGGTGCGTCTTAAGATTTCTTTTAAAAATGTCCACAGATTCAGAGGCCAGAAGGTCCTCTGGCAGGCTGTTCCAAATTCTTGGGCCATAATAGCTAAAAGCTGCCCCTCCATGCCTTTTAGTTCTGGGCTCTGGAACAGTTAAGAGACTGGTGTCAAAGGAACTAAGGGCTCTGCCGGGGACATACCTAAAAAGCATTTCCGATAAATAAGTGGGTGCATTGCCATTTAGTGACTTAAAAACCAATAAAAGGATCTTAAAATTGATTCTAAAGCTAACCGGTAACCAGTGTAGGGACTTTAAAATGGGAGTGATGTGTGCTCTCCGTCTGGTCTTTGCATGCTGCTGCATTCTGTACACTTTGTAACTGGCTAATTGCTTTTTTTTCCTGTAGACCAGACAGGAGAGCATTGCAATAATCAAGCCTGCTGGTAATAAAGCCATGCACTAATTTTTCCTCCATCAGACTGAGAGAGAAACGGGCGGACCTTGGCAATATTTCTTGGATGGTAGGATAACTTTGTCACATTTCTGATATGGGCCTCCAGATTTAAATCTGAGTCAATTAGGACGCCAAGGTTCTCGACCTGGTCCTTGGTGTTGAGTGCAAGTGATTGTAAAGTTAGAGACAGTTTCTCTCTCGGGGTCTTTGTCCCAGTGACTAAAATCTCAGTTTTGTCTTGGTTCAACCGGAAGAAGTCTTCAGACATCCAAGCTTCATCAACACAACCCGGCAGGTGAGCATATTCAATGTTTGATAGGCATGCTGATTTATATTGTTTAGGTTTGTAGCATGCTGTAGCTGTGAGAAGCTTTTTTTTTTTTGGAGGATGCACACTTTTTCTGCCCCAGTACCCAGGTAAGATACAGGCACAGAATGGGTACAGAGCATGATAGATTGGATACAGCTTTGATCTTAAGCCAGTTAACACACGTGTGTTAACCATATGGGTCTGTGACTGAGTCTGTGCTGTGTGTGTGTCAGAGAGATAGTGTGTGTCTGTGTGTGTGCGTGCATATGTCAGAGAGTGTGTGTGTGTGTGATAGTGTGTGTCCATGTGTGTATGTATGCATGTATGCATTGTACCAGGACCCAGGGTTGGCCGTAGCATTGCTTACAGTGCTTCAAGCAATGTTACAGTACACTGAGGGTGTACCACTTTTATAAGAATATATAGAAAAGGGGCAACTTTTTTAATGGTAGGGTCACTCCTGAAAAATTAATCAAATTTCATGGTGAAAAAAAAATTTATTCCATGGGTTTTCTGTGCTGGTAAACTCAGGACATGGTCATCTTGAGCACAACACAATGGTTGAGAGGGTTAACCTAAGAAATTTATAGCAACAAATATGGGAAGGAAGGCCCAGCTCACCCCAGTCATTTGCACTTTTTCATATTCCTTTTCTGTACCTGGACTGCTAAGCAGTTTACAAGGGCCAAACAGTCAAACACAATGGGTTAACTCATGATCCAGATGCACAAAAAAATGTTGGATGTTCCTCCAAATTCCGGTCAATAACAATTCTGGTTCTCCTCCAAGAGGTAGGTCATTAAACAGCAAACCGCTTCAGACAGAGCTCAACTTAGTCAAACAGTCTCTGTTGTTGCCGTGGCAGCGGTGACTGTGACAGTTGGTTTTCTCAGCCATATGGTAGTTTCCCACCTGGGCTTGGAACAGGATGCCTGATGAAGTTATTATTTTTAAGTGTGCCCATTTGGACCTTGTTAGTGATTTGGCAGTTGGTATGGCTCCCCCTGCTGGAGACATCTTGCACCAACATAATTTCCTGCCAGGAATTCACAAAGTCTGTGTGTGTATGTGTGTGCGTGCGTGTGTGTTGGGTGAGTGTGTGTGTGAATGTGTATGTGTGTGTTGGGTGTATGTGCGTGTGAATGTGTATGTGTGTGTTTGTGTGTGTGTGTGTGTGTGTGTGTGTGAATGTGTATGGTGTGTGCATGTGTGTGCGTGTATGTGTGTTGGGTGAGTGTGTGTGTGAATGTGTATGTGTGTGTTGGGTGTATGTGCATGTGAATGTGTGTGTGTGTATGTGCGTGTGTGCATGTGTGTGTGTGAATGTGTGTGTGTGTGTTGGGTGAGTGTGTGTGTGAATGTGTATGTGTGTGTTGGGTGTATGTGCGTGTGAATGTGTATGTGTGTGTGTATGTGCGTGTGTTGGGTGTGTGTGTGTGTGTGAGTGTGTGTGTGTGTTGGGTGTGTGTGAGTGTGTATGTGTGTGTTGGGTGTGTGTGTGTCTGTTGGGTGTGTGTGAGTGTGTATGTGTGTGTGTGTGTGTGTGTGTGTTGGATGTGTGTGAGTGTGTGTGTGTGTGTTGGGTGTGTGTGAGTGTGTATGTGTTTGTTGTGTGTGTGTGCTGGGGGGAGTGTTCTCTGCAGGATATCCTCTGTGATTTCCGCTCAGATCATTAGCTGGCTCCTGGCCACAGCCCCTTGCTGCTGAGAGCCTCTCAGCCATTATGAGCAGAGCAGCCTTCCTTATTAAAGTGAAGTCGTGGGGCCTCCACCACCGGCCATGTCAAAGCAGCCATGGATGCATGCACAGCATGTCAAACATCTCCTGTTGTGCCCCAGCCCCTTTTTGCTTGATTGGAGATAAGGATAAATCACCAGGCTGCAGTAGACTTCAGGAGGAGCGTGGCAGTGAGCGGGCACTGGAAAGGAGAGAGGTTTATTCCCATAATTCATTTCAGTGAGAGCAGCAGCGCAGACGCCAGGGTCTGAACCCACATTTATTCGATCCAGATCCACCTGAACCCACATTCTCTCAATCCACATCCACCTGAACCCATATTAATTCAATCCACATCCACCTGAACCCACATTCACTCAATCCACATCCACCTGAACCCACACTCACTCGATTCACATCCACCTGAACCCACATTCACTCAAAACACTGTCTCGCCTTGTGATTGCATTCTAAAAAAAAAAGAAGACATATTTTCCCTGAGCATAAATGCTCCTAAAAAGAACTGAGTGTTTTAAACTGAAAAGTAATTTACTTGCCCATTCACATATGCATCAGTTTTCCAAAATTAATGTTGATGACTTGCATGTCAGACTTGGCTCAGAATACTGGTTCATCTCAAAAACATTTCAGAATTGCCATTTTGTTGTTGCTATTTGAATTGTTTCTGATGTTGCCTTTCTTTGTATTGTGTAATAAAGATTATATCCCAATTTACTTGTCCACTTTGTTTGCTTGTCTTCATCTTGTCTTGTACTTCTGTTTTGCCAGCATTAGATTAGGAATGTAAACACCATGCAGTGCATTTTGGCAATTGATTGAGAGAAAAAAATGTACGTATTTATTTTTACGTAAAGATCTGCAAGTATGACTATACAAATTAAGTTGACATTTGAACATTGCTAACCTGAGGAGGAGACCTGTTTTCCTACAGCAAAGAGTATTCTTGTGTATAATTTATGAGACCATCAGTTTTAAGACCGTTCCGCCTGTGGCAATAACTCAGCATGTGATCTGGCTAGTTCTCTTTAGTGCTGAACTCAAATGAGCTTTAATCCAATGCTCAGTGAAAACAGGAACAGGAAAAACAGGAAGTGTAGCTCGTTGCACCCTCTGGTGGAGAAGGAGCAGAAGCAGGTTGTTGTCAGTGAACGTGACGGGTGACTGTTCCTTCTAGGGCTGCTAGCCGCAGTCACCCGACGTTTTAAAACCAGGTGTTTTGGCTTGGTCAAATACCTGTAAAAGAAAGTATGCAACAAAAAAAAAAAAAAAAAAAAAAAAAAAAACAAACGTTGCTGTAATGAAAGGATTGATATTTCATTTTATCATGTTTACTCCCCATCTGGAAAGCTCAGTTGTATCTCCAGACCCATTCGATCTTCGCTGTGCATTCTTGGAATTTTGGAGGGCACACACACGCGCACAGTTTTCAGGTGAGGTGCTTTCAGGTGAGGTGCTGCTCTGCAGTGCTTCTGCAATCACAGCTGAGATGCGCACCTACTGATCGACCACAGGGGGCTGGAGAATGAGGCTGTGAGATACTAAATGGGCAAGGCTAAAAAAAAAACTTCCCCAGACTGGTCTCTCAGCTACAGTTGGCTGGCTAATCACTGAACAGGTTCCCCGTCAGGAACTTTCCACATGAAAAAATAAATTGATCTGCACCTGTATTCTGTTTAACAGTGATATATAAGTATTTGGAGTGACATATGTCATGAATCAGTTTTAAACCTTTTGAACAGTATGGCCTTCATACTAGCCTAAGCCCAGTGTAGTCATCACTGGCTGCGGTCTGCTCTGGCCCAGTGTAGTCATCACTGGCTGCGGTCTGCTCCGGCCCAGTGTAGTCATTACTGGCTGCGGTCTGCTCTGGCCCAGTGTAGTCATTACTGGCTGCGGTCTGCTCTGGCCCAGTGTAGTCATTACTGGCTGCGGTCTGCTCTGGCCCAGTGTAGTCATCACTGGCTGCGGTCTGCTCTGGCCCAGTGTAGTCATCACTGGCTGCGGTCTGCTCTGGCCCAGTGTAGTCATCACTGGCTGCGGCCTGCTCAGGCCCAGTGTAGTCATCACTGGCTGCGGTCTGCTCTGGCCCAGTGTAGTCATCACTGGCTGCGGCCTGCTCAGGCCCAGTGTAGTCATCACTGGCTGCGGTCTGCTCTGGCCCAGTGTAGTCATCACTGGCTGCGGTCTGCTCTGGCCCAGTGTAGTCATCACTGGCTGCGGCCTGCTCAGGCCCAGTGTAGTCATCACTGGCTGCGGTCTGCTCTGGCCCAGTGTAGTCATCACTGGCTGCGGCCTGCTCAGGCCCAGTGTAGTCATCACTGGCTGCGGTCTGCTCTGGCCCAGTGTAGTCATCACTGGCTGCGGTCTGCTCTGGCCCAGTGTAGTCATCACTGGCTGCGGCCTGCTCAGGCCCAGTGTAGTCATCACTGGCTGCGGTCTGCTCTGGCCCAGTGTAGTCATCACTGGCTGCGGTCTGCTCTGGCCCAGTGTAGTCATCACTGGCTGCGGTCTGCTCTGGTTCAGCAGATCACTGCCTGGTTGAGTGGGAATGGCACTTTTCCTCTGGTCCTTGAATCGTTCTTATTGTTCCTCCATCACTACACAACCTGCAGCCCTTCCTCTTCTGATCGTATATCAGATACATTTAATCGATGAAAGATAAACCACATCACTCCTGAGGTTCACAGGAATATTTCTGACATTTTAAAAAGTATATCCATTCCAGTAACAACATTCCTGGCCGAGAAGCAGCACGCACTTGAACTTTGTGCGCATTACGGGCTGGCGTATTACTCAGCACATGATATTGGCCGCCTGACAGAGGCGTATTCTTTATTGCACACACGCACCTGAATTGTGTCAGTTCCTTAGGGGCGTTTTCAAAAGCGCATGCTCCAGGTGAGGCTTGAATTGCCAACCTCGGCATTGCTCGACTGCGTACTGTCTATAAGTACCGCACGCTAACCGATTGCACCACCCAACACAGTGCAAACCTGGGTACAATTCCTTCTCCTTCATGCGCAAAAATACTATATATCTGTCTATCTATCTGTCTGTCTGTCTGTCTGTCTATCTACTGCCACACTGAATCGTGATTAGTAGAAATCTCTGCATGTCAACGCTAGGAGTTACAAGAATTTGTTTACCAAATGATAAATGTTAAATCTTGCTTTTCTCAGCAACACATTCTTACCCAGAGTTCTATAGCCTGGCAGACCTGACAGTTCTAGGGGACATTTCTGAGTGTTCTGTCACTCATGATGGCTCACAGGATTCACCACCAACTCTGATGGAATGAGAGGGCTGCTTTTGCTCTTTTTAGGAAAGACTGACATCTACAGGTTCAAAAAGGATAATGCATTATAGCAGTTTTACTGTAGCATTTTCCCTTACTGATACACAGTTAGACCTCTGTACAATTTTCCTCTCTTCCTCACTCCATGAAACCACGATATCCTCTTTTACCCCGAACACCAATCACACCCCAGAAGGAAAAGGCATTCATAAACACTACCACGACCAGTAAGTAACTCAGTAAATGCCAGGCAATAATTCCACAGTGATTTCCTAGACTTTACGCAGTCCTGGAATTGTGGTAACTGATTCAGCCAAACACAACTTATTCACATGCAATCAGTTTATTTTCAGTACCGTACCTCCTTCAGATATTCAGCAGAAGCTAAAATTAATTCATTTATTTGGGAAATAAGGGGAACTGCGTTGGTAAACAAATTCTAGTATGTCTAAGCCTTGATATGCAGAGTTTTCTACTAATCAGAATTCAGCATGGCAGTATTCTTGCGCAAGCTTGTTTGCTGTCGTAGAAGGAACTGTACCCAGGTTTGCACTGTGTGGGGCTCCAGTGGCACAATCGGTTAACGCGCGGTACTTATAGACAGTACGCAGTTGAGCAATGCCTAGGTTGTGAGTTCGAGCTTCACCTGGAGCATGTGTTTTTAAAAACACCCCTAAGAAATTACATCCATTTGAAATGGCAAGATGAAGAAATCCAGGACAGGTCACAGAAATGTAGAAACCAAGGGGTAGTATTGCTTTGGAACCATGCTTATTTAGTTTCTTTCAAACACGGAATAGTTTCTGTTTCAGCATGCCATTCTGACAATATATTCCTTAAATATAATTTTAGGAAGAAATATTTTTGCACGTGTTTAGAGATGTATTTATGCTTGGCATTATTGTATATGCGTATTAGCTTTCATGTTGAAAACCATTAAACAAATTGATGTTACAAAGTACAGGCCTGAAAACAGTAGAAATTCTGACAAGAAAACCATAAAGAAATAGAATGTTCAAGTAGGTTAGAATGTTCAGTATTGTTTATCTCTATTATGTCACAGTGGAAGATGTGATAAAATGCTAACTATTATCAACTGATTGTCAGATTGGACATTTTACACACTGTTGGTAACTGCTTTTATAGTCATGAGTATTTTATTTCAAGAAAAAGGAGGATAATGGCATCAAAACTTGTACTTGTTGATTTTCTGGGACCGTGGCCTCCTTCTCTGTGAGTATAACCCTTGGCTTCACCTTGAACAGTGTGTCCAAGCTTTTATTAATTCATCAGAACTTATTTAGCTGTAAATATAACTAATTGCTAAAAGATTAGATGAGATCTATCTCTGTGACAATGACAAATCATAACACTAACAGCCAGTCTCTCTGTGAAAGAGTACATACCAATTAAATATAATAATACATGAAATGTTTGTATTAATAATAATAATAATAATAATAATAATAATAATAATAATGTATTTCTGCATGTTGCCATTACTGTGTCAATTCAATTACCCTCCAATGTAAAGGCCAGCTATTCCACATGTATAACATACTATAGCTAACAGTGCTCAATCTTCATTTGGGGTGAGGAGCAAAAACTGGGCTATTGACTATCAGCATTATTTGAACATGAACATTCAGGCTTCATATAATTCCAAAGATTCATAGCTTCTGTGATGTGATGTCATCAGACGAAACGTTTGTAGTTAGAACACAGGTTGTGTTCAAAAAACCACACTAGTAAACTACGGTATTTACGCCGCATCACGTCATATGGGAGTGGCCGAAATAGACCACTGAAGCGTGACGTAATTATACACCCAAATAAGGAATGCCTGTTCCATCACTTCACCGGGATAACGGGAACATGGATATAATGTTACAGTGATTACGTCTTTTTGTAGGCCAAACCGGGACGTTTCTTTCGCCATGGGTTCCCTCGGCAGATTTCCAATGCTTTTCCCCCATAAGGATTTCGTTTTTTAGACAGCTGCCAGAAAGCGACCGTTGTTGTAAAAACTTAGTTTGAAAGCACATTACAGCTTCGAAATCCACTGTTGAGATATTAATGGAGATACAAATCCTGAAACTCTTACGGTTTACGTTAACCACATACCTTATTTTCAGCAGAAAACGAAATCCATTTGTGGAGAAAGCATTGGAATCTCGACGGCTCAAAAACGCAAACTTATTTCCGGGTATTAGGAATACAAACTTGTATTGGGATATCTCAGAACTGGCAGTAAAATACGAAAATGTGTGAATGCAGTAAGAAAAATGGCTTCGACGGCTAGGAACTTGCCAACCGTTCAAGTTAACAAAACCGTATTATTTTTCCCCCTGTATTTTAATTTTATACACGCCATTTTGAGTTTCACAATTGAATGTACAACGGTTGATAAACACTTCCCAAGTCGAAGCAATGGAAAGTCTTTCGCCTTATATGACGTGTACGCGGTAATCAGATAGCCTGGCTGCTCCTGCAATCCTTCTGTCCTATTTGAGGCTATTGCATAGATAAGCAATATAGCAGGTTAAGTGCAAATAAGTGATTTGAAATAAAATTCAGTTCAGTCAAATTAATTAAAACGTGAACAGTCCTTCTTCTGGTCAATCAGCAGTAGCCTAATTTAGTCTCCACTTAGGGCTGCTCTTCAACAATATGTTTAGGCACTGTTAGCTGGTATGAAGCCAACAGCTAATCTCACCCCTCAGCCCGAAAAAGAAAGGCAAGGGTGAGAATGGAGAGGTGGAAGGGGGGAGAAAGAAGGGGGACATGGAAAAGAAGAGAGTGGAGGAGAAGGGTGATATAAAAAGGGAGAGGGAAAAGGTGGAGGGTGAGGCTGACCCAAAAAAAGAGGAGATTGAGATAGAGGATAAAAAAGGAGGATGCAGGGAGAGTGACAGGGGGGGCCAGGGAAGGTGAAGAGGGGGAATAAGGAAGAAGAGAGAAAGCGGCTCAGGAAAATCTGGAAGATAGAGATGAAGAGGAGGATGGCTTTGAAAAAGCAGAGCGAGGAAGTGAGAAGATGAGAAGAGAAAAAGCAATGAGGATGAGGAGGAGCTCAGGAAGAAAACAAAGAATACTGCAGAGGGGAAAGACCCGGGTCTAAAGAAGCATTTGATGAAAATTAAGAACCAAAAAGAAGCAAAGCAAAAAGAGCTAAAAGAGGCGGAGCTTCAGAAGATTGCTAAGAAAGGGCCCAAAGAGGCAGAGCTGCAGAGCAAGATCGCTAAGGCCTCATCAAAAACTAAGAAGAGAAAAAGCAATGAGGATGAGGACCTGCTTGAGAAGAAAACAAAGGACACTGAAGAGGAGAAAGACCCAGGTTTAAAAAAGAATTTGGTGAAAATTAAGAAGCAAAAAGAAGTAAAACGAAAAGAGCCAAAAGAGGCGGACCTTCAGAAGGAGATCGCTAATAAAGAGCCAAAACAGGTGGAGCTTCTGAAGGAAGTCATTCAGCAGAAGAAAGAGGTGGGCATACAGACTGAGATGATTAATGCAGCAGAGAAAGAGGCGGAGCTTCAGGAGGAGATTACTCAGAATGAGCAAAAAGAGCTAAAGCTTCTGAAGGAGATGATAAAGAAGAAGAAAAATGAGTTGGACATTCTGCAGACAATGATTAAGGAGAGAAAAGAGGCGGGCCTTCAGAAGGAGGTTATTAAGAAGAAAAAGAGGCGGGGTTTCAGGAGGAGGTGATTAAGAAAGCACAAAAAGAGGCGGGGCTTCAGGAAGAAGTGATTAAGAAAGCACAAAAAGAGGCAGGGCTTCAGGAGGAAGTGATTAAGAAAGCACAAAAAGAGGCGGGGCTTCCGGAGGAAGTGATTAAGAAAGCACAAAAAGAGGCGGGGCTGAATAAGATGAAGAAGAAAAAAGAGGAGAGGCTTTTCAAGATTATTCAGGAGAAAAAAAGAGGCTGAGCTTCAGAATGAGATTATGAATATGAAGCCAAAAGGGACAAAAACAAAGAAGAGAAGAACGAGCGAGGTCCTGCAAGAGGCGCTTAAGGAGGAGAAAAGGATGACTCCACCAGGAGAAGGAGATCTGAAGGAGAAATGGATACTCATGGAAGAGGGCAACAAGTTTGCTGATGACATGAAGGTGTGTATACACACACACACACACACTGTACACACACACACACACGTAGCTCAGAAAGATGAATTCAAGAATGGGGGAAACTCTATGTAACAGCTTACCCTTGCTCTTACCATAGCAGAAGCAGAAGGAAGACACCAGACTGCCTGCTGTCTTGGAAAAAGAAGCCCGGACAGGACAGTAAACCCATGAGACCTATTAAGATTATGAAGGAACAAGAGGGAAACCAGCAATGGAGATGGTACAGAGGAAGGTACAAATGGAAGTTCCTTGAACACAGGGGACCGCTGTGTTCATCGCAGAATGCCAGCCCCTTCCCGATGGTGTCAGTTTCTACTGTTTCTCCAGTTTCTGGTGAGCACGGAGACGTAGCTAGAAACCACTTGACTTTGCATGTTACTTTTAAAAATGTCTAGGGAAAGATGAGTGTGTGTTGTTACCTGAGAAAATGTGTGTGTGTGTGTGTGTGTGTGTGTGTGTGTGTGTGTGTGTGTGTGTGTGTGTGTGTGTGTGTGTTATGTGATGTGTGTGTGTGTGTGTGTGTGTGTGTGTGTGTGTGTGTGTGTGTATGTGTATGTGTTCTCTGGCCTCAGGGTGAGCAGTGAAACTGAATCCCCATGCAGAGGAAGTGGCCTTCTTCTACGCTCAGATGCTGGACAATGAGTACACTGCCAAAGAGGTGTTCCGTAACAACTTTCTTACAGACTGGAGAAAGGTGAGAAACGGGGGGAGAAGGGGGTTGGGGGGAGGGGGGGGGTGATGGACCCGCTCCCAGTCTCATTAGTGTTCACTTGTTACTACTTGTGTGTTTTCAGGCCATCAAAGCGGCCAATGAGAGGCTTACTGAAGAGTATGGCTACTGCACTCTGGACCAGCACCGTGAGCGCATTGGAAACTTCCGGATTGAGCCCCCAGGCCTGTTCCGTGGCCGAGGGGACCACCCCAAACGGCATGCTGAAGAGGAGGATTCAGCCTGAGGATGTCATCATCAACTGCAGCAAGTAAGAGGCATGCTGGGAGCTAGAGGCATGGTGGGAGTAAAGCCTGCTGGGAGTTAGAGGCATGTTGCTAAGTGTGAAGCTTGCTGGGAGTGAGTGCATGTTGCTAAATGTGATACATTCTGGGAGTGAGTGCATGTTGCTAAATGTGATACATTCTGGGAGTGAGGGCATGTTGGTACGTGTGATGCATGCTGGGAGTGAGGGCATGTTGGTACGTGTGATACATTCTGGGAGTGAGTGCATGTTGCTAAATGTGATACATTCTGGGAGTGAGGACATGTTGGTACGTGTGATGCATGCACTCACTCCCAGAATGTATCACATTTAGCAACATGCACTCACTCCCAGCACTCACACTTAGCAACATGCCTCTAACTCCCAGCATGCTGGAAGCTAGAGGCATGGTGGGAGTAAAGCCTGCTGGGAGTTAGAGGCATGTTGCTAAGTGTGAAGCTTGCTGGGAGTGAGTGCATGTTGCTAAATGTGATGCAAGCTGGGAGTGAGGGCATGTTGCTAAATATGATACATTCTGGGAGTAAGGACATGTTGGTACGTGTGATGCATGCTTGGAGTGAGGGCATGTTCCTAAATGTGATGCATTCTGGGAGTGAGGGTATGTTGGTACGTGTGATGCATGCCTGGAGTGAGGGCATGTTGGTGGAACAAGGAAAACACCACCCTCACCCCCCCCACAGACAATCCAAAATCCCAGAGCCCCCTGCTGGTCACAGGTGGAAGGAAGTTCGCCGTGACAACACCATTACATGGCTGGCCAGCTGGACAGAGAACATGCAGAGCTCCTGCGAATACATCACACTTCATGCCAGCTCCGAGCTTAAGGTACACGTCGGACCCAACCCACACAAGGCAGTAACAGTTTGCTACAGAAACCACACTAGATATGCAGACCCCATTATAGACCAGGAAGTGATGCAACAGCAGGCAAAGTAAACCTTTTGCACTGTCCGCCCAGGGTGAGAAGGACTGGGAGAAGTACGAGGTGGCCCGGAGACTGAGCTCCTACGTGGACCAGATCCGGTCCCAGTACTACCAGGACATGGATTCCAAAGAGATGCTGATACGGCAGAGAGCCACCGCTCTCTACTTCATCGACAAGGTGAGTGGAGGGCAGGACTTCCTGTCTGCGACCGGTCTGTGCTGTCATTGGCTGAGCACATGGCCTGAAGGTGTGACGTGGAAACGACTGCCACCCTTCAGTTTGAGATGCTAAGGTCCACTGCATTATCGTTACGACCGAAACACGAAACGAACGGAGATTCGATTTGCCGCCGCAGCTGGCCCTGAGGGCGGGGAACGAGAAGGTGGCGGGGAGACAGCGGACACGGTGGGCTGCTGCTCCCTCCGTGTGGAGCACCTCACTCTGCACAGGCACCTGGGCGAGGACGAGTACGTGGTGGAGTTTGACTTCCCGGGAAAAGACTCCATCTGCTACTGCAGCCGAGTGCCCGTCGTCAAGAGTTTAGACATCAGCCTGAACGCTTCCTCAATGTTTCCTCAGCGCTGCATTTACGTTTCTTGTTTATGTTTATCTGGAATGGTTCCGATGCACTGTCCTGTTGTTCTGTGCTCCAGGTCTATAAAAACCTCAAGGTTTTCATGGAGAACAAGCAGCCTGGATACGATCTGTTTGACCGATTGACCGTGAGTCTTGAACCCGATTGCTTCTCTTTTCTGACTGACAATCTATAGCTGAATGGAGAATCTCTTTGTGTGTGTGTGTGTGCGTGTGTCTATAACTCCCACTCTCTCATCCCTGCTCAGACGTCCACTCTGAATAAGTATCTCAGTTCTCTGATGCCTGGTCTGACCGCCAAAGTGTTTCGCACCTACAACGCCTCCATAACCCTGCAGAAAAGACTGGCAGAACTGTCCTGCAGTGAGTATCTACACCTCTGCTCCATCTAACACACCTGTACACTTACCTGTTACCTGTCCCATCCCTACAGTATTAAGCACCATATATGAGTTATAGAATCATACCGACATCCAATTACATATACCTGTGCATCTAATAAAGTCACTCCTAACCACAGTCAAACCCCCCCCCTCCTCATGATAGAATCAGATGGCAAAGCTGAGAAGGTGCTCGCCTACAACAGGGCAGACTGTGCAGTTGCAGTTCTCTGTAACCACCAGCGGGCGGAGCCAAAGAGCTTTGAGCAGTCCATGGCCAGCCTGCTGACCAAGGTACACAAGGGGGCGGAGCCATAAGCACTGGGAAAATGATTAGGGGAGGAAGAAGACATGTAGAGCACAGATTGAGGGAAAGGATAGAGGGAGGAGGAATGAAGACGGTGTCTTGTTCTTGCTCCCATGTTCTCTTTCCTGCTCCTGCAGATTAACAGTAAGACACAGGACCTGGCCCAGGCCAAGACAGAGCTGGTCCAGGCCAAGACAGAGCAGACACTGGCCAAATGAAAGGCCAAGGGCTGCCCTGGCAACAAGTTGCATGTGTGAGTGTCCCACATGTGCATTATTCCCTCACAAGTGTCTGTATGTGTGTGTGTGTGTGTGTGTGTGTGTGTGTGTGTGTGTAATTTACTGTGTGTGTGTGTTTCAGTGACGTTGAGAAAAAGCGGAAAGCCACTTGTCGCCTTGAGGACCAGTTACTGAATTTAAACATTCAGGCCACAGACAGAGAGGAGGGCAAACAGATCACCCTAGGAACCTCCAAACTCAACAACCTGGACCCCCGCATCACCCTCGCCTGATGAGCGCACACACACACGCAGACTCACTCACACACGCCACACACACACGAAAAATCAGAAGTCATCACCTTTTTCTCTGAACTATCTAAATTGTACAGTGCAGAGGGGTGAATGTGTGTGGACTGTGTCTGGTGAATTAATGCCTGGCTGTTTAATCTTCTACTCTCTCTCTCTCTCTCTCTCTCTCTCTCTCTCTCCAGGTGCATGAACATGAATGTGCCCATGGACAAAATCTACAACAAAAGCCAGAGAGAGAAGTTTGCCTGGGCTATCGACATGGCCAAAGCAGACTTTAAGTTCTGAGCCCGCACTGGCTGTTTAACAGCACTGACCCCCCTCCTCCCCCTACCATACCCCCACCGCATGACAAAACACAAAAAAAATATTTTACTAGTACAGTGTTGAATATTACTTTGATGAATATGTATGTATTTAAGATATCTTATATAATCTAATCAAAATCTATTGCAAAACAATTATATTTTTTCTGGTTTTCTTTTGTTTGTTTTTTTGTGATGCCCACACTGGCTGTTTTAACAGTCAATGACCCCTTCATCCCCTACCATTCCCCCACCACAAAAAAGAAAATAAAAGCTTTCTCCTTTAAAGAACCATCCCAATGATTTTACTAGTACAGTGTTGAATATTACTTTGATGAATATGTTGTATTTAAGTATCATATAATCTAATCAATTATGCAAACATATATTTCTGGTTTCTTTTTTTTGTGAGCACATGTTTTTATACCTCATCACTTACTAGTTTCCAAACACAATGATTACTTACGTGTGAATATTACTTTTGATATGTCGTATTAAGATTTAATAAGATCTATTAATCTTTCACAAGATCTTTCGTTTCTTTTTTTTTTTGATGGCTATGCCATTTATACAACCACATGCATTTCCAGAGGAGCTAATCTCAGCATTTTGCTCAGTACAGGGTTCATACACTTTTTCACCAATGATTTTCAATGACTTTTCCATGACTTCTCCACAACCTTTAACTAAATTTCCAAATGACTTTATCTCAGCGGGACGATTTAAAATTATTTATTGTAACACTAAGTAAAATTAGGTCTGCATCTGAATCAGTTACCACAATTGCAGGGCAGTTTAAAGTCTAGGAAATCACTGTGGAATTATTGCCTGGCGTTTACTTAGTTACTTACTGGTTGTGGTAGCGTTTATGAATGCCTTTTTCTTGTGGGGTGTGATTGGTGTTCGGGGTAAAAGAGGATATCGTGGTTTCATGGAGTGAGGAAGAGAGGAAAATTGTACAGAGGTCTAACTGTGTATCAGTAAGGGAAAATGCTACCGTAAAACAAACTGCTATAATGCATTATCCTTTTTGAACCTGTAGATGTCAGTCTTTCCTAAAGAGAGCAAAAGCAGTCCTCTCATTCCATCAGAGTTGGTGGTGAATCCTGTGAGCCATCATGAGTGACAGAACACTCAGAAATGTCCCCTAGAACTGTCAGGTCTGCCAGGCTATAGAACTCTGGGTAAGAATGTGTTGCTGAGAAAAGCAATATTTAACATTTATCATTTGGTAAACAAATTCTTATATCTCCAAGCCTTGATATGCAGAGATTTCTCCTGGAAAAAGTTGATCACATCACAGTTCCTCTTTAAACTTTTAGTTTTGCTGAAAATTAGTTCCACCTTTTTATCAAACCTAAAAATGAGATTTAGAGGTAATATTAGCAAATCCAGCTCAGATTAGAAAATCCTAGATGAGACAGAGGATGAATATTTAACCTCCAAGGCCTCAGTGTGGACACGATGGGGGC
The DNA here is from genome assembly GCF_018555375.3 of Anguilla rostrata. Lineage (NCBI taxonomy): Eukaryota > Metazoa > Chordata > Actinopteri > Anguilliformes > Anguillidae > Anguilla > Anguilla rostrata. Next base: position 3,086,964 of record NC_057944.1, read on the forward strand.
CAAGTTAGATGTCATTTGAAAAGAACCATATAATCCCCCCCCCCCCCGGCTCCCAGCTCCCTCACACCCACCCCCCTGCAAACAGTTGGACATTCAATTGAAAGCAGAAAACTCTCTCCCTAGCCCTCCAATAAATCTACTTTCAAGGCCTCTACCCCCTGAATGGACTTGCAAATGACCCTTCTCTGAAGCCCTACTGCATTAGCATAGAGCGCATTAGCATACAGATGTTTCCAAGAAAGGGAGAGCTGGCCCACAAAGGCCGCCCTGCGAGGCCCCCCCAACCCCCCCACCCCCCTTTTTGTGTTTGTCACCGTTTCCCTTTCTTTCAACAGAATGGCTACTGTCTTTGTCTGATGGATAGCTCTTCAATGGGCTCTTGGTCTGGCCTTCCCAGAATCGCTGAAGAAAGGCACAACACAAAAAAAACACTTCTGTTCCCTTCTGAAGCCATTTGTGTGTGTGTGTGTGTGTGTATGTGTGTGTGTGCTCTAGTTTGTTCCAGGTCTTTACATTTTATGCAAGTAATATTCAGATTATTTAGTTTCATAGTTTGATGCCATTTACAAACACGTGGAGTATCCTTCAGTTTAGTGAATGACAGACAACTCGCCATTGTGTTTATCTGAAAAGTTTCATATAAACCAGACTGAGACACTGGCTTGTTTTTTGAATGACAGGTTTATTTCAAAACAAAGGTGTAAAAAATATATTAAGATAAAAAGAGGGATGTCCCTCATGCGGAATGTAAACAATACACTTAAATTATATATAAAAAAAAACAAATAATATAAACCAACACAAAATATAGTTTTGCTTTAATAACAAGAACATGAAATAAATAGATTTTAAGTTAACAAATGCAAAAGCTTGTCTTTTCAGTCACACAGTTAAGGCAAAAGTAAATGATCACAGTTGCACTACAAAATAAGCTCTAGGCTCACTAGTCAAAACAACTTAAAAATAAAACTATGTACATGGAAAACAATGATTTATGACCCCCTCCCCCCAAACCAAACACTACATCCCCCAACAGTTCAGATGCTTAAGTATTCATTTTATATTTTTTTAAAAACAACCATTCTGGAAATTTAAAGAAGTTATTCGCCACAAGTCACCTCAGTCATTTCCTCTGTACATTTAAAAAAAAAAGACTAGAGACTTTTAAATCTCAGGAACACTGATACTCATATGTTGACATAACTGTCCCTTTGTCAAGTTAGCATAGACCACAATTTCTAAGACCCATGTTCATTAGATCTGGATGGCAATAACTGCCAGATAATGTATTAAATTTAAGATCACATCAGAAACTTTTACACTGTTGGTTTCAGGACAAACATTGCATTATGACTACAAGCGTTATTACAAATGGACAACCTATCATGGGTAATGTTAGATTGGTAAATGGAGACTGAGAGCAATGGGTGTGTCGTTTCATTTAACAAGGTAGAACATAAACACAACCACCCATTTGCTAAAAGGATCATACTAGTTAAAATCCTGAGATGACATTCTACATTCAAGAAAGTCTATTTTACTTCTTCTTAAAGCTACAAAATAGCTCAGACAAAGCACTTTAAAATTAACTGGGTAAAGCATTTTTTCAGCATATTAGAGAAATTACACAGTCTTGAAAAAGAAACTCTTTCCGTGGGACATAAAAATATAAATAAACCACAAAAGCCCTATGGTTAGACTATTTGATAATACTGTCCATTAGACGCCTTCACTAAAGGCTACGATTTACTTACAGTACATTTTGGAATAAACATAAGATTAATATGAACTCTGCCTACGAGACTTCACATACTTTCTTCTCAGCTTTGGTAAAAAATGAAATAAAAAAATACAAAAGTAAGAAGACATGTGCCTTGGAGTAAACCACTGTAAGCCTATTCCTTTTCGATTATGTTTATTTTATGTCACGAGCAATACCACTGTAAATGCCGGCAATGTTACACTTCGACTTTCGTGGTTAGCCCCAATACACGTCCTCTTTTATTATTAACACTTTTTTCAAACCTATAAAATGGGTACAGAAAATTCTTGAACAGAACTCTCATTTTTTCCAGGAAACAATAATATAGTATAAAGCTACGCCAAGTACCCATGAATAGCTAAAAGGGGTATACAACAGTATACATTGTCAGATTTCAAAGTTTAGCTAGTTATTCACTAAACAAAGCACCGCTCGAACTGCTTCGAGGAAAATGCAATATGCACATAGGTTTAGTCGTCTGAGACAGACAGGCGGCTGAAAATGGGAAGTCGTCTGCCTTCGAAACTCGGAGAATCGCAACCACTGAGGCTACTGGAGCTGGTGTAGCCTTCTTGGTCGGAGAGAGAGTCCGCGGACGCACTTCTTTGCAGCACTGTCAGCCCGGTGAAGGTGAACGCGTTGCGGTGGCGATTCGGGGCTGCGCTCTTATGCGCACAGCCGCTGTAGCTTTTGGAGTCATTGATCGCGTAAAAGCGCGGGTTTGGTGGCTGGTCATTGCCGAGGTCGGTGGAGAACGGATAGTTGTGCTTCAGAGCGCCTGGCTCTGGGAATATTGGGGAGAGGAGGTCTGGGCTGCCGGTGGAAGGAGGAGGGGATACCGAAGACGCCCTGGAAAAGGTCAGGGTCTCCGGGACCGCCTGGAACCCGGTGTGCACTTGAGACGAGAAACCAGCGAAGCTAATGCTCTGACGCAACAACTGGGGGCGTTCTCGCATCTGTTGACGTTGCGGTGGCAAGTCGCCAGCCGGACCATGCTGCTCGTCTGCGTTGTGGATGAAGTGACAGCGCGCGCCATAGGGACAAAAACCGATGGTGTGGAACGTGCGACAGGGCTCGGTTTTGTACTTGGGGTGTCTACTAAGACCTCGGAGCTCCTCCATGCCATGAGCGAACTGACACTTTGCTCCGTATTTACATGTACCGCTCTCCTCATAAGTGCGACATAACTCAGTCTTGTAGCGCGTAGAGATAGGAGGAGTGGAGGCTGGAGACTTTGGAGACGACAGAGAGCTCGTGCTAATACTCAACCCGGGCGGCGGCATAAGTGGCGGCGTAGGCAGCACCTGCTCGCCGGTTCCGAAGCTGCTCACATGACTCTCAATCATGCTGACCGAACGATCCACTCGAAATGGTATCTGGTTGATAGACGACCTGGGCAATTGTTGCTGTCCGCGGGTCCAGTTTTGGTTTCCCTGCTGTATAGGCCAGCAGACCAGCTCACTGGCGGGGTCGGTGCTGCCGCAGCTGTTGAACTTGGAGTTGGGGAGGGTGACTGGGCACATGGAGTGTCGGCGCTGAAATCCCACAGCGCGTTGTTTCGGGGTGGCGGGTCCTGCGCCAGCTGTCATGTCCAGGCCTCGAAAATTCTGTTACACAAGAATGGGATAAAAGCACATTCCAACGTAAGACACTTAAACTGTAATTGGCAACCAGAAACCAAGCAGTTCCATAATCCCAGAAAATACCCATACATTATCGAGGAGACAAATGCGAGTCTAATTACTGTACGCTCATTACTGAACCTCATTATTGAACACTTTTTGAAAACACTGTTTAGGCAAATCTTGCGTGCAGTGGTGTGACTTGCCGTAAAATCATTTTACAGACGTTCTGAAGAATGAGAGCGCATCAAGACAGCTGAACAATTCTACATGTTTTCTCCAACATTAAAAAGAGTAAAACGTTGACTTCGCGTAAAAATCTACTCAACAAATGCCCAGAAAATGCCTCCTTGCAATAGACAAGTCGACTATAAGCACCGTATTAGCTCAAACTGTAACTTTCCAAATTAGTGATTAGTTAAACTCCTGCAGGAACTTTAATCGCATGAAATCTTTAACGGCAAATTTGCGAATTCGAAAGTTCTCACCTTGCAAAATTCGTCATCCAGCTCCAGGAAGGGTGTTAGGAAGTCGGATGGCATTGTGCCGATAGTTCAGTAAATTATCCCAACAGTATGTGTGGAAATGTGATTGCCTGACCACCCCAACCGACCACTTTCAAAGTTTAGAATCCAGATGCTGGAGTCTCAATAAATAGACTTAGCGTTGCGGACTCCACCCACACCAGTGCGACACAGGCGGGTCCTCAGTGAAGTTGACGCCCTTCTCAGTTTCAGTGTCAGAACTTCTGTTCTTGTTTCGGAAATTCCGGCCTCGCCGTTCACGAGTCCTCATCCTGAAAAGACAGAGGGATGTTAAGAGTAAACTGAAGCAGAGAAAGATAGAAAACTAAGCCTCGTGCTTGCAAATTTTTAAAAACGTTTTCTGCTCTGCCCAGACAAATTGATAGGAAAGTACATAAATGAATGAGCAGCTGGAATTTGATTAGTTTCTTTAAATTAACTTAATTTCCAATCCATTTCACAAAGTACAATACACAGCATGAATATCATACCACGTGTACATTTTACAAGCAATTACTTGACCGAAGAATTCCAGGGAGGGTTCTTTCTTATTGTTTATATAAAGTCTTTTTTCTTCAAAGTTTTATTCTTGTTTGATTTTGAATATTTTTGTTTCTCAGCCTGTTTTCTCCACTCCATTGTCAAGCAAAGCCCATTTTAACTGGATACAGTTTTAGATTTAACATCAGTAGACAGATGGCAAACATCCAAACTTTGTTGTTTATAATAATAATAATAATAATAATAATGTTATTTTACTGGTTTTAGACCCAGTAAAGGCTCATCTACAGTTGCAAAAAGTCATGTGCCTAAGATCTCCTTTGCCTGCCTCCTGGTTGCCCAGGAACAGTAGTTTGCTCATCTGCATAATGCTTTGTGCCCCAACAAAACAATGAGTGAATGTCATTAGAATCCACTTCTCTTAAGCTGCCAATCTGGCACCAAGCAACACAGTGAACAGACATCTTATGACACCTTTTGTAAACTTTGACTAGCCTCGAGTGGCTTTACGCTACAGTTTGTAAATTGCCTCGATGGTAGTTGCTGTCATTTTTGTTTAGCTCTGATGTTTTTGCACACTATGTCCTGTTTAGCATACAAAGGCACCTTAGTAGTAAGTCTGCTTTTTCGTTTCAAAGTGGAGTGCTCTTAGAAGGACACATACTGAATTTGAACAGAATCATTTCCACTGCAGGACAGGAACTAGGCAAATAGCAGCTGAAATTGCCATGACAACACTACTGTTTTTCAACTGAGCTATAGCACATCATCACACCCAACATATCAAAATGCCTGAATATCACCACCAGCTGCAGTATACATCTAAGATGCTAAAAAACACATGTTAAAAAAAATATTTTTTTTAAATCTGCAGGAGGAATTATTCTTTTTTCACCACACACACACACACACACACACACACACATATATATATATATATATATATATATATACACATTCACCGGCCACTTCATTACGTGACAGGAGTGGCACCCGGTGTGGTCTTCTGCTGCTGACATGATGTGCGTTCAGAGATGCTCTTCTGCATACCTTGGTTGTAACGAGTGGTTATTTCAGTTACTGGTGCCTTTCTATCAGCTCAAACCAGTCTGACCATTCTCCTCTGACCTCTGCCATCAACAAGGCATTTTCACCCAGAGAACTGCCACTCATTGGATATTTTCTCTTTTTCGGACCATTCTCTGTAAACCCTAGAAATGGTTGTGCGTGAAAATCCCAGTAGATCAGCAGTTTCTGAAATACTCAAACCAGCCTGTCTGGCACCAACAACCATGCCACGTTCAAAGTCACTTAAATCGACTTTCTTCCCCATTCTGATGCTTGGTTTGAACTTCAGCAGATCGTCTTGATCATGTGTACATGCCTAAATGCATTGAGTTTCTGCCACGTGGTTGGCTGATTAGATATTTGCGTTAACAGGTGAAGTTTTCAGTTGAACAGGTAGACCTAATGTAGTGGCCGGTGAGTGTGCATATATATATATATATATATATATATATATATGGTACATACATTTTTCTTGACTTCAGGCTGGTACTTCAGCCCTCTTTAGCTTCTGCTTGTTTCGGTGGTCAGTTGCTTGAAGAAGTTTTCTCTTCAGCTTGTGAAACGCATATTCAGTCAGATTCACATCGGGTGACTTGGCCAGTCAAGAATTTTCAAGTTTTTGTCTTTGAAAACCTCCTCTGTTGCTTTAGCAGTGTGTTTGGGATCATTGTCTTGCTGTTGGATAAAGCATCGTCCCCTGAGTTTGGAAGCAGTTGATTGAACATGAGCAGATAAGATGCTTCTGGAAACATTAAAATTAATTCTGTTGCTACTAGCAGCAGTTACATCATCAATGAAGACAAGTGAGTCCCAAACCATAATACCCCACCACTACGTTTTATAGATGAGGGGGGGTGGATGGGTGGGGTGCTTTGGATCTTGGGCAGTTCCTTTCGGCCTCCAGAGTTTTCTCTTGCCATCACTCTGATTGAAGTGAATCTTGGGCTCATCTGTTCTCAAGAGCTCTTCCAGAACCCTGCTCTTTAGGCTCTTTAGGTACTTCTGCTTGTACTCAAACCTGGCCATCCTGTTTTTGCAGCTAACTAGTGCCTTTTATCTTCCAGGTTAGCCTCTGTAGTTCTGTTTGTGAAGTCTTCTGCAGATTGTAGTCACTGACACATCCATACCTGCCTCCCGAAGAGTGTTTCTGATCTCTCGAACAGGTGTCTGGAGGTTTTTCCTCATTATGGTGAGAATTCTTTGGTCATCAACTGTAGAAGTCTTCCTTAGTCTACCAGGCCATTTGCGATTACTGAGCTGAGTATCATTATCTCACTCTTCAGCAAGGTCCTTAAAGTTTGAAAGTATGCTTTGTAAGTTACTGTGGGCAAGACTAGCTGCTAGACGTAGATTTGGTGTTACCATTCTTCCCACCACTGGCCTGTTTGCAGGCTAAGTGTAATTAGCATTAGCAAGCTCAGAGTGACAAAAACAGCCAATAAAAAAAGCTTCACAAAATCTGAATTGGGTGAGTTAGCTTGTGTCCAGCTCAACCGTGGAAAATGTGTATTGGTGTGTGAACCGTCGAACACAATACCCTTGAAATGAGTGAGCTGCCCTTTGTCCAGTCACCCAGAGATAATGGGAAGAAAAGACACTAATGGTCCTGCTCAGTCCTCAGGCTCGACAGTTTGCCACTAAGTTGACTATCAAATATAACCACAGTACTTTTTTACAATTTAAACTTTATTTTCATTAATTGCAGTGCCTGGATGAATCCCAGTGTTGCATAATTAATACTTAACTGCTGAACTCTTTGGTTGAAGCAAAAGTGACTTCAAGAGTAATAAATAACCTCACAAGGCCTTTTTTTGTGGAGGTGTGCGGGAAGGGGGGGGGGGTTGTTATATTATTTTTGAGTTTCCACCAAAAAAGTCCCAGCACAGCAAATTCCATCCACAGGAACATGCATTTTAAGTGAGCTTTACTCACCCTGTTCTGGGAAGAGTTGGGAGCAGGTGCCTTCTCCCAAAATAATTCTGTTTCTGTTTGGCTGACCCATTATGAGGTCATATGGACACGAATGGCATACATAATTCCCCATTCACTACAGTTTTATACTTTTCTTAAGGAAAGATAAGAGATAAAATGTCAATTTTTGTAATTCAATTGTAAAATTACATTATGTTACATTACAGCAGAAACTGTTATCCAGACCAACTTACACAGAATTATACAATTGTAAATTGATGCTAGTGGCATTTAGCTAGTGGTATTTTATTATGCAAAACCCAAAGCAAATAATTTTGGAAAACATTGTTTCTAGGATAAGGCAGGGAAGACACACACATCCCTGGAGAGCAAAGCATGATCTGTGCACACAAACTGAGAAATGTACACATTACCACTAATAAATAAATAATAAATAAAAATGTTAATTCGCTGAATCTAACACATGCGCACCGTTCCGTTTCCCTAAGCTTGACTTTCTGATTGTTCATATTTTATTCCTCTCAATGGAATTGATATCTTTAAAAAAATTATATCATATAAATCCTGATGAGCCTGTAGCATGTGAACATTCTCCCATCAAAGCCATTATATTTCAAACACCACTAAATAATATTTTGATACAATCTGGAACCTTTTACTTGCTAAGCTAAGGTTCTGTGTGTGTGTGTGTGTGTGTGTGTGCTTTTACATGCTTGTACTGTATGTGCTTGTGTGTGTGTGCATGTGTGCATACATCTGTGCACTTGTGTGTGTATGTGCAGCATACGTTTGTATGATTGTGTGTGCATTTGTGTGTGTGTAAGCATTGCATGCATTTATGTGTGTATGCATTTATGAGGTTTAATGCTTGTGTGTGCATGTGTGTGTTTGTGTGCATGCATCTGTGTGCTTGTGCATGCGTATGTGTGAATGCATGTATGCATTCGGGTACGTGTGTGTGCATGTGTTTGTGCATATGCACAACTGTGTGGGTATAGGTGATGGAGGAGTGGGCACTCTTCTGTCTTTTCTTTTCTTTCCGACATTCAGTTGCATAAGAGTGCTAAGCCATTTCCAACCCTTTGTCCGCTGGGCCTCACAGTGAGCGTGGGGGTTTCTGTTGTTGTTACTGTAAACCACAATAAGGGTTTTCCCTACCAATCTCCACCACTGACATCGTCTGTAAAGGGGGTAAATTGCAGCAGTTAGACAGCGGGTCTCTGGAGATAAGATGACATGGGGCCTGCTGGTGAGAGAATGCAGTCATCCTGCCAAGAAAATCCCCAGTGATACGCGTTCATTTCATCTGCTCTGCCAGTGGCAAAGGGCAGGGGGGGGCGGGGCCGTGGCGGCTGGGGGTGTACAGCTGGGAGAAGCAAGCGGGGCAATGCTGCAAGAGCAGTACCCAAAGTACACGATGCTGATCCAAGATCAGGTAAGCCAATCCTGACCCTTACGGCCCAACTTATAGAACATGAAAGTCCAGCAGGTCCAGGATCAGGCCTTGGTGGCTCAATATGTCTGCATATTGATGCTAAAGCTTATGTGAGTCAGGGCAGTCAAATGGACTCTGCGGCTAATTTAGGCGCAACACACAAGGAACTTAAACTTAGGGAGACGCCAGCCCTCTATTACAGCCTGCATGTCCTCTGCATGCCTTCTCTCTGTTACAGCCTGCATGTCCTCCGCATGCCTTCTCTCTGTTACAGCCTGCATGTCCTCCGCATGCCTTCTCTCTATTACAGCCTGCATGTCCTCTGCATGCCTTCTCTCTGTTACAGCCTGCATGTCCTCCGCATGCCTTCTCTCTATTACAGCCTGCATGTCCTCCGCATGCCTTCTCTCTGTTACAGCCTGCATGTCCTCCGCATGCCTTCTCTCTGTTACAGCCTGCATGTCCTCTGCATGCCTTCTCTCTGTTACAGCCTGCATGTCCTCCGCATGCCTTCTCTCTGTTACAGCCTGCATGTCCTCCGCATGCCTTCTCTCTGTTACAGCCTGCATGTCCTCCGCATGCCTTCTCTCTGTTACAGCCTGCATGTCCTCCGCATGCCTTCTCTCTGTTACAGCCTGCATGTCCTCGCATGCCTCCTTACAGCTGCATGCCTCCATGCCTTCTCTTTTTACAGCCTGCATGTCCTCCGCATGCCTTCTCTCATGATTCACTAAGCCTGCATGTCCTCCGCATGCCTTCTCTCTATTACAGCCTGCATGTCCTCTGCATGCCTTCTCTCTGTTACAGCCTGCATGTCCTCCGCATGCCTTCTCTCTGTTACAGCCTGCATGTCCTCCGCATGCCTTTTTATCTGAGCAACATGTCAGCCAGAACCTGCTTGGGACCCCCTAAGTGTTAGGTCACGTTCTGCATGATGTTAAGAGCCGAAATGTTCAGCACAAATGTTTTGTCGTCGCGCTACGCGGACGCCGTGCGGTAGGCCCTCGGGCACAGGATGACCTCAGCGTGGGCGCGGGCGTCAGCGTCTTCAGGAGTCGCCACGTGCTGTTAGCACAGCTGTCCCCGGCCTCCCTGCAAACAAGACAAGATAAGCCCGCTTCTCGAAAGCACGAACCTAAAGCTTCTGGCCCTCTTCAACCTTTCACTGTGTCCCTGACCAGGGTTATCATACCACCCCTTCGTGACATAAGGCCACATTCTCAAATCTGAGCAATCGGAGAAGATTCAACACCCACCCGTCTGAATGCCATAGCGGTGATTTAGGATATATGAGGTGCGCCACTAATATAGTTATGATACAGAACTTGGAATTGTAGATAAAAATGAAAAAAAAAGATCATTCTGGTTCAGTCATATCACATAATCCGTTTAATTGACCAGGAAGGCACATTAATGAAACACAGTGAGGGATTTAGTCAGATTACACAGTAACATATGCAATGTCAATTCAGCTTCTAATTAAACAGTGTTCATATGAGGCCAAAAGGGACCAACTGCACTCTATTAGAGTACAATGTACGCTATCACTGTTAATTTGCCTCAAAACATTGTATTGTGTATTTCATTGTAAATTTTGTTTATTTTTTATCATACATAGAAGCTTTCTGTCTTTGGAAAAAAATATAAATATGAAATGAGATTTACCGGGACAGGAAATGGTTAAATTACAAATATCTGTTGTTCCCTTGGAATCTAATGGACAAAATGTCAAAACCGGTCCATAAGGATTCACATTTAGCCACTGTCAGCAAGGTACACAACAAATCTAGCAGCACTGCTCCTTTCTAAAGCTAGGCTGAAATTGGGATTCCCGCTGCAGCCCTGTCGGCCCGTGAAAACAGGCCTGCCCTGTTCCCCGAAAATGTGTGTGTGTGTGTGGTTAAGTGACACGGCAAAGACACCAAATAGGTTTCAGGCAAATGTCATTACGTGTGGGGCGCGAACCGCATTGTAAACATCTGCGCTGGACACCGCTCTCAGCCGAAAGCTATACACCTTTAAAACACAATGGTGTCTTATCGCCAACAGGAAAGTAAACACTTCACCAGCCCCATTATGGCCTGACAGGGGCGAGCAAACAGCCGCTATCCCGGAGCAACACTTGTTGTCTTGTCTCAGATAAAGGGGGGGATGTTTAATTTGGAAAGAAAAGCAGCTGAATTCGTATTTGTCGAGAAAGGGTGTTAGTAAACCACACTAAAGCCTACCTCATCAGCCCTGAGAGAGGCCATTGTTTCAGCAACAAAAGTGAGAAACTGCCGGTGAGCTATGTAGCTCTTTAAGGAACTGCATCGTTTGTTTGTTCGTGTGCAGGCTTGTGTGGTTTTTTTTGTTCACGTGACGTGAACTCATTCTGTGAGGGATAACATTGCCACTTTCGTATCGTACGGCTGTGTGATAATTTGGGTTTTTTAAAATCATCATTCCTTCATTGTTTCAATCAAAAGGTAGAGGGAAGATTCAGAGGGACTCCACAACACATGCAGACACACACACTCACTCGCACGTACACACACATGCACACACGCGCACATGCACACAAACACACGCACACACACACCCACACACACTCACACACACACACACACGTACACACACACACACTCATATGCGCGCATACACACACAATGACACACACACACACACACACACACAAGGATGGCCTTGCTTAGAAAGAGACAATTACCAGGAACAATGGACATGTGAAGGCATCGTATGGTTCCACCAATTATGCGTGAGCGATGGTGCTCGGGCCATCAACAATGGGATTATGCAGATGTGCCTCCCCCGTCCCCCCGAATGGCCATGTGAAAAGCCGGCCATGCCATCGCACTTCCGTAAGAGGATCCATTCATCGCCCGGTTCATTAACGTTTAATCCATCCTGGCCCTGTAGCGGGCCACAAAGCAGTAACCTGGCCTTTCACCTCCAGAAAAAAACAAGGCCCGAGCCCTCAGCCTCAGACCTGGGGGGTCGTGAGTCCTGATCTGTGAGCGCGGCGCCGCGGCAGCGGGGGGCACCGTTAGCGGGTCGGGAAGCGGGCTGGCGCTGCGGTCGCGGGCGCGGGCGCGGAACCCCGGCGGCCTAACCGCCCGCCTGCCTGCCTGCCTGCGATTGGCCGCCCCGGGTAACTGCGTTTACGTGGTCGGGCGGAGCGGGGAAGGGCGCTGGTGGGGGGGGGGGGGCACGGGTGCCATCTGTGCGGCCGTGCCAGCTCACTGCGGGTTTCCTGCCCGCTTTCGCAGCGGGCGAACCCCGGGCCCGCCCGGCCCCGAACGCTGGAGCGCTGGAGCGCGGCCGGACATCCTCCTGCGAATTCGCCACCGCGCCTCTGGACCTCTGCCATGCCCTCGCCGGTCTTATCTACCCGCAATCATGGCTGTTGGGCTTGTCGTTTTCGTTTATTTCTTCTTTTTTTTTTCTTCTTCCTCTCGACCAGGACGGAATGACTAGGCGACTGTTGGGCAGACCGCTACAGCGTTTACATAACCCTGGATAACAGACACGCTGTCGGCGACCGTTTGCACTGTTGTGGGCGGGGGGGGGGGGGGGGGTGGGGGAGTGGGGGGGATTTGGTTAACTCCAGCCTTGAGGTCTTGGCCAAGATTGCGCTAGTTTCCCACAAAGATACAAAACACACAGGCACCAGAAACCGTCTGTTACTCAACGCTTATTTATATGTCAGAGATGGATAGGAACAGTGCTGGTATTGGTGAGGCACGTAGCTCAGGAGGTAAGAGGGGTTGTCTAGCAGTCGGAGGGTTGCCGGTTTGATCCCCCGCGCTGGGTGTATCGAAGTGTCCCTGAGCAAGACACCTAACCCCTAACTGCTCCCAACGAGCTGATTGGTACCTTGCATGGCAGCCTTTCACCGTTGGTGTGTGAGTGTGAGTGTGTGTGTGAATGGGTGAATGAGATTCATCAATTGTAAAGCGCTTTGGATAAAAGCGCTATATAAATGCAGTCCATTTCCATTTACCATTTACATTCAGAACTGATGACCTGGTGGCTCCCTTGTCCTGTGACAGTGAGCCGTGTGAACGGAGAGCTGCTTGCCCTGTTTAGCAGAAGCCAGTACGTTCCTGCTGTCCCCCCTGGGCGTTTCTGCTCAGTTCAGCCAGCCCCCCGCTCCAGCGACCGGCTCCTGAGAACTCCTTTCGGTTCCCCTCAAAATCTGCCAGTTGCTGTTTATCACCATGACTGCACAGCGGGGGCAACAGACTCCGCCCCCATGAGCAGACTTCCCAACCCCCCGGCCCCTCACCCCTCACCCCCCACCTTTGTGTAGCTCACAAGGGGCCTTTTGTTGTGGCCTTCCATATGCCAGGCTAGAAATGCGTCTGGCTCAGATAAATATGCCCGGCCGGCCAGTAAACAAGTCTGGAGTACTGGCAGGGATGGACGAGAACAGGAAGAGGGTGCCCAAATGGCATTTTGGGGGAGGGGCATTCAGGGAGGTGGGAGGGTGGGTCCTGCACCAAATCAATGCTGCCACCGACAGGGCTGAACACTGGCCTTTGGCAAGCCTGTGTTTAAAGTTCTCATAATCTGAGCCATGCTGTTAGTATTGAACAAGGGCAGACTATCACACACACACTCACGCACGCACGAACATACACACACGCACACGCGCACACACGCACGCACAAACACACACACACACACACACACAAACACACTCACACAGATGCTTTATTTGTATTGCACTTTTAGAAAGGACATGGTCACAAAGCAGCTTTGCAGGGGTCTGGGCCTCAACCACTGAGGGTAACAGTGGCAAGGAAAACCTCCCTGGCTGGTAAAAACCTTGAGTAGAACCTGACTCAGAGTGGGGAGCCCATCTGCCACTGGCTAGCACCAGTTAATTGGACAAAGGCTGATTACAAAATGCATGTATAATAAACAGAAACATGACAGTACACAGATGTCAGAGACAATATGAAATTGATGCTGGGCAAGAATGACTGTATTCCTGATGAGAGATAAGTCAGAAGGCTAGTGAGTGGTGCTGCCGGGCAGGAACAGGCATAGAGCTGCAGCTGAACCAACTGCCTCTGGAAGAGGGCGCTCATCTGGTCTTATAGCTACTGCTCCAAGCAGCTGCTTTTCCATTATTATTATTATTCAATTAGGCTCTATCACATATGGTACATTTCTCGACTCTAGGAACAACAAGGAGGCCTGCCCCCTTTGAGTGGAGCATTCATGAGGAATTACATGACAATTACAATTACATTTACATGAGCTAGTGCATGTAAAGCTTTAAAAGTAAGAAGCATCTTATAATATATCCGGAATTTAACTGTTAACCAGTGGAGAGAAGCTAAAAGTGGACTGATGTGGTCAAATCTCCTTGTTCTGGTTCGAATTAAAACAGCTGTCTTTTGAATCATGAGTGGACCTTTCACAGAGCAATCTGTGAATGTGCACATCCAAACAAAAGAGCATTACAATAGTTTCAGCTTGAGGTAACCCAATTGTGGACTAGTTTTTCTCCTTCGTGTAGTGACAGGACTTTTCTGATTTTAGCAATATTCCTCAAATGATCAAAGTCCTACAGATGTTCTTTATATGTGTTTGAAATTAAAGATCTGGATCAAATGTAACTCCAAGATCATGGATGACAGCACTAGTAGCAACAGAGGTTCTGTATATAATCAGGTCATATATAATCAGGTAGCTTGCATCTCAGGGTTTATATCTTGGTTTTGTCAGAATTTTGGTAGAGAAAGTTGTGGGTCATCCATTCCTGTGTGTCTATGAGACAGGCGTCCATTTTTGACAGCTGAAGAACTTCTTTGGGCTGGGATAAATACGACTAAGTATGGTCTGCATAGCAGTGGAAGTTAATGCCATGCTTGCGGATAACTTGTCCTGGGAAAACATGCAGTATATGTAGAGAAGAGCAGAGAGCACAGATCCTTATAGTACTCCACATCTAACCCTGGACTGATTAGAGGATTTATTGTTATTGTGCACAAAATCAATGTCCGTCTGAAATGTATGATGTAAACCAAGAGAGAGCTTATCCACACAGTCCTGCAAGGTTTTCAAGTCTATTCAGAAGGATGAGGTGATCATTACATTACAGGCATTTAGCAGACGCTCTTATCCAGAGAAACTTACACAACTTTTTACATAGCATTTTTTTTTAACTTTTTTTTTTTTACATTGTATCCATTTATACAGCTGGATATATACTGAAGCAATTTCAGTTAAGTACCTTGCTCAAGGGTACAACGGCAGTGTCCTACCCGGGAATCGAACCTGCGACCTTTTGGTCACAAGCCCAGTTCCTTACCCACTGCGCTACACTCCGTCCATGTTATTGTTAGTGTCAATTATTAAGTCATTGAGCACTTTGACTAAAACAGTTTCAGTGCTGTGATTTAGGTCTAAAAACAGACTGAAAAACTTCCAAGAATCCTGGAGTGCAGGACTGAGTTAGATTGTTTTGAGACAGCCTTTTTTAGCGCTTTAGAAAGGAACAGAAGGTTTGGGATAAGTCTGTAGTTAGAAAAATCATTTTGACCCAGGTTCAGCTTCTTAAGGAGGGGCTTGATGACGGTACTTTAAGTGTATGAGTATGTGTCCAGATGCTAAGGACAATTGTGATGATAGTATAGAGTGAGAGCATCGGGTAAGGAAAGGAGGACACATTGTCAGTACATGGATGCACTAGGGCTGCATCAGGTAAATCAGCAATGGGACAAGGGCACTTTCCACAGGGATGTGCGCTGGGTGCATTCACGAAATGGCCAAATTGGCTGTGGACCGCTACGTGTTGTGGAACTTTGAGAGTCACACATGCCCATTTTGTCCTGTGTTGTAACTTAAAAAAATTATGGAACAAAAAAAAAATGCAAAACCAAAGGAAGCGTCTTGCTATCTTTATTTTGCAGCGTAGACTGCCAGCCAGACGCAGACGTTGAAGCTGGGTACACGAAATAAACCAAGCGAGGACACAACTGGGAGAGTATCATTGTTTGGTCCATGAATTCCATAGTGCTAGGTACAATAAACTAACATGCAAGAACTGCTAAATAGCTAATCTTTTTTACAGCTTAATTCCGACGTTCGGAATTGATATTTAGCTAGTAATTATTGTTTCGGTACTTGTCCCATTACCCCGTACTGTCAAATCACGATGACGATTATAAAATTAAATCTTAGGATATGAATCACGTCAGTAGTTCATCTGAAAGTTGCTCGGTAAACAGTGGACTGCTACATGGTAATTTAAACAACTTACGTGATTGGCCACTGCAGCGTGACGTCGGGTTGATTCTGGTTCAACTTTCTTGCTGCAGACCACTGGATTTTTTTTCGGCACTCCATGTGGTCAACCACTGCTGCAGCCTAAACACACTACCCCCATTCAAATGAATGGGAAGACTGCTGTTTTTGCCGGACAACCCTGCGGCAAGCAATCCAGCCTAAGGAATATTACAGTATTACTGTAACCAGGAGGGGTGGATTCGTTTGAGGCAGTTCATTGATCAGATTTAAGTTATTTTTCAGGCAAAAACATAAGACTTGGTGATTGTGATCAGCAATTTGTTCATTTACAAGATTTTCCTTTGGTGTCAGTTATAATATGTTAAATAAACAAATCTTTCACACAACGTGTTCCATTTATGAAAGGTCGTGATTGCATGTGTGCATTAAAATACTGCTGAAAATCCCACGTCCCGGTTTTCTTTAAACCACAGATGACATCACACCCCTTTCCCACCGGCCGAGCGTGCACCCTTTCTCGTGATGTCGTGGTGATGTAACAGCAGCGCAGCGGCGTCACTACAAATACCGCGACAGCCAGTATTTGCCCAGCAAACACGTTCCCGCATACTTGCTCCCCAACGGCAATGGCGTAAAACGTGGTCGAGGCATAGCGGTAACATCACTGCGACTTTGCGGCAACGTTGTGCGAAGCTAAGCGGCAGCAATTAGCCGCGACTGTGTGTGTACTTACTTTCCCACACATACCATGCATATGAAGAAGAGCGCCGGCAATAATCGGTGGATTGCAATAGGTTTGTTACACAACAAACGCCACATACTGCTTGTAGGCCCCCAGGCATGCTGGGAGGTTGAGGCAGACCACACATATGCTAACGGCGGAAAAGACAACAGGTATTGATAGTGCGGCAAAGCACACGTTTCCTGATCCTCTCCTACCTGGCCATTCTCATGGACTGTATGGCAATTAGCACATTTGCATGTGTGAGAGTCCTGACTGAGTCTGAGGAGATCACTGTTTGCATAGGTTGTGTTGGAGTCATTGTGGGTAAGACCTGCAGTCTGTATGGGGTGGTGGGGTGGGGGTTGAGACGTCTTGCTCTTTATATGCATATGCGGGTTGTTTATCCTTATATATCTGAATGCGCCATCAACGGGTCATTACAAAAGCTGTCACATATTTGCGTAGAAAAGGGAATCATTTGATTGGAGGGATATGACAGCGGGGGGTTGGACTCAGGGAATTAGCAAATGAGGTGTTGATCATGAGCTAAGAGCAGCATGTTTGCTATGCTAAGAGCTGTGAAGAAAAAGCCTAAAATAATACTGTGACATTATAGCAGTCTTCAGAGGGCAGGGGTAAAAATATCACCATATGGAGACTTTGAGAGAGGAATTACAGAGCAAATTATCATGCAAACATCTCTTCAGCAGCAAGTCCACATTAAAATTTGCCAAAAAATTCTGAGACCGAATGGTGATGTTAATCGGTCTTATGCTTGATGCAGTTATTGCATTTAAGTGCTATGCAACCAAATATTAGACTTTATTGCTTTGATTTACTTTTAAGTTTATTCGTTAACTCACTTTTGCCCAGCTGAAAATGGGAGTACGCCCACAAAAAACAACTGTTTCTGTAAAATGGGAAAACATTTATGCCTGTAAATACTAAATGAAATAAAAGCTGACTGTCTGTACTTTTGTTTCATATTCATCGTTTATATATATTTATTCAAGAGTGAATGCAAGATGCAAGTAAGAAAATACTTTAATTCTCACTCTGAACTGTGTTGAGTTTCAGAGTAATTATTTGCAGCATTAAGTCAATTATTTATTATTTCACTTGACAAAATGCTTAAAAGTCCTTTATGCTATCGTCAGTGGCACATCCAGGTATTGTATGTAATAACACGGAAACTGCCCTGATGTAATACACACCCACCATTTCCTTTGGAGGCTAATCGCAGTAGACGGCCAGACTTCTGCATCATGCGCCAGATTCCATGTTTTTCATTTAAAGCAACACGTAATAAATGTGAATGCACTTGATGAACAAGGCATTCCTTGGGACAGTATAAAGTTGAAAGTGAATTTATAAGGCCCAGTCTACTGGCTCAGAATATAGGGAGCACATATTGATTTCCTGCATGGTGAAATGTTCAGTGTTTATTGAACTCAAACAGACTTTATAGTGCAGTAGAGCTCAAACTATTTACTTTATCAGAGTTGATTTAACACCAAATAGTGTGTAAAGCCTTAGTTCTTCAAAAGCAGCTCTTGGCAGGGAATTGCCAAAAATGTTTGGCACAGTTTCAGAGGGCAGTCATTTTCAATGTGATGTTGGGGATGACAGCAGTCTATTACACCTCTGTCTGCTCTGTATGTAAACTGGCAGCAGTGTTTCACAGGGTGTGGACTACACAGACAACAAAGTGACAGTTAAGCAGTTGAAAAGTGGCCCCTCCCCTTAACCATGAGTACACACAACTGCTCTGCACCCACAACCCCCCCCCCCCACACCCCCCCAATGGCTGACACAAGACTGAAAAAGGAGAAAAAGACAACAATCTAAACACAAAAGGAGAAAGAGTTATTTCAGGACAATGAGTTTCACTTCCCTAGAATAAAAATTAAACAAATTGTAAAATAAAAAAAACACCATGACTTTAAACTTTACCCTTTTTTAAACTACAACGTCCTTTGAAATAATAGTCTCTTTTCTGAGAGAGACTGGACAAGAGATAACATTCCTTGTCATCTTGTTTATATTACTGTTGTAGACTAGGTTAATTTGATATATTAATGTGCCTACACAGCAAAACGTCAAGTATTAATTTAGGTGTAGTATAATGGGTAAGGAGCTAGTCTTGTAACCTAAAGGTCATAGATTTGAATCCCAGGTAGGATACTGCTGTTGTACCCTTGAGCAAGGTACTTAACCTGAATTGCAGGTTATATATATCAGCATATATCCAGCTGTATAAATGGATGCAATGTAAATGCTATGTAAAATAGTTGTGTAAAAGTCACTCTGGATAAGAGTGTCTGCTAAATGCTTGTAAGGTAATGTACATGAGTCCAATAGATATCATATTTAAGAGTTGATTTAACACTGAAGATTTACTGTGCAGTAAACATTAACCACATGACAATGTGACTTTTGACATTGGCATCAAGACAAGACCCTATACACACGTTTCACATCTGCATTGAGACAAGACATTGTACACACTTTCAACATCATCAAGTCATTATGTACAGAAAATTAGCAGAAGGAGTTTTTGTATAGGATCTAGATAGTTTTGTTCATAGCACCAAGGGAAAAACAGCTTTAGATTCTTCAAAAGGACAAATAAAGTTTTAATTAGGAAAAAACAAAGTCTTTTCCCAGTACAGGTTCTGTATTTACATACAGCACCCAAACACCCAGAATTGTCCTTTTAATATATCTTTGGAAGGGTATCCCAAGCTCAGGTAATAATGTGTGTAATGAAACTGAAGAAGTTTTCTGTACCACAGGTGATGTGAATGGATGCGTGCGGCCATATATAACTCAAATACATGACTGAAGAATGGAAATCTCCTCTCCAAACCACTTCCTTTTTGTTTTGTAATATCAGTCAAGTCCAAGCAAGAGAACCACACACAGAGACTACCGGCGTCGCAATGCTCAGAACTGGACGGCAGCTCTTGGATGGTGGTTAGCCTGCAGTTGGGGAAGGTGTTGGGGTCTGCATACGCAGTGCTTGAGTGGGCTATGGAACGCCACAATGCTGGCCTTTCAGCCCAGAAAGTCACTGTCAATCCGGGAGGGGGGGAAATGACAAATTAAACCTGAAATCTCCTGAAACCTATATAACCCATATTACCTCTGCACCGTCATGAACATAGACAGACCCATAGAAACATGGTCATGATTGTTTACTTATGGGACTGAAAAGCTAACCCCATCTTTGCATATAATAATAATAATTATTATTATTATTGCATTCAGTTGGAACATTAAAAGCCTAGATCAAACAAACCCAGCGATGAGAATGCACCTTTTTTACTCTCAATGGCTTAATGTTTTTGGTTCCCTTTTCTACTCTAGGGTTTGCCCCATGTGGCACACTCATATAATACATGCCCCCCCTGCTGGTTTGGAGGTCCAAATGCAGAAAGAAAAAGGGAGCCTGAAGGCAAAAGCGTGACAGCAAACTGAATCACTTTATTGACAGATGGGCAGAAGTTTGACACTTCACTTTGCCTGAGGCCATGACCTGGTCGATTACAACTTAAGCCATTTTGACTGGTTTTTATAGTCCATTAATAGCATACTTACATAGGTTTTACCAGCTAATTTAATTGCTTCTGACTGCAAAACCCGTTTTATCATTTTCTCTGTTAGATCCCTCATTACATTTCCATTCATGCTTTGCAATTACCCGAAGAGGATGAGCTTCCACTCCATAGTCAAGTTCCTCTCGAGATTTCTTCACATGAGGGAGATTTTTCCTCACCACTGTTTAAGTGTTTTTCTTCATACCAGGAGTTTTTATTTTTTTTGCCATTTTCTCCCCAATTTAGTCGTTATACCAATTACCCGTGTGTTTCACAGTCCTGGTCGATGCGCTATCCTCTGTCGGTCTGGGGAGGGTGTAAACTACCACATGCCAGCCTCCAACACATGCGGAGTCGCCAGCCGCTTCTTTTCACCTGACAGTGAGGAGTTTCACTGGGAGAGCGTAACACGTGCAGAGGTTCACGCTATCTCCACAGATCCCCTCCCTGCTGAACAGGCACCCCAACCAACCAGTAGGAGTCGCTAATGCAACGATCAGGACTCGTACCGTCACCGGCTTCCCACCTGTGAACACTGCCAATTGTGTTCGTAGGAACGTTTGACCAAGCCGGAAGTACCGCTGCCGGGGATTGAACCCAGAGCTCTGTGTTGGTAGGCGAGTGCTTATACCTCTACTCTACCCAGATGGCCCCACACCGAGGAGTTAAAAAATTTTTTTTTTACATCAACCGCTCAATTTTTCTGGGGTTCAGTCCTGGTTTTTGATCCGATTTTCTTTTGTATTCTCACTGTAGTGTGTGGCAGTGTCTGTGTAAAAAGCACTATACAGATAGAACTGAACTGATTGAATTAGCCTGGCTCAGAAGCGGTTTCCCTCTTGGCACTCTCCCAAATGGGCCAGACCTGTGAAGTCCTGAGGAGATTGTTCATCCCTGGACAGTTCCTACCATTTCAGTTAATGAGCTCTGCAACTCTGCCAGCGCTGTAGCTGGCCTCATGGTCACTTTTACTTACAATAGCCTTTTTTTGTCTCAGTTTCTCAGTTTGGCAGGATGCCCTGATCTTGGCAGTGTCTGGGTTGGCACCATGTTTTTCCATTTTGTTACGATGGGCTTAACTGTGTTCCTAGGAAGTTTCGAAGCTTTGCCATAATCTTTTTATAACCATCTCCAGCTTTCCTTGAGAACTACATCTCAGAGTTCCACTGGCAGGTCCTCGGTTGTCATGACAGCATGAGTGATCTGATCCACTGTTCCAGCTGGGAGACCCCACTGAAGTCACTGACATGCATTCTACAATCATGCAGATGGAAACAGGTGGATTCAAAAGCAATATAGGTAGGCCTTGCTAAGATACTGTGGGATTTGTCAAGGAAATACCCCTGGCCCAATTAAGGTTGTTAATACAAAGGAGGTGAATACTTATCAATAAAGTACATTTTGAATTTGAAGATACTTTATTTTTGACATAGTGGAGTTACCTTTATAGCAGTAGAAAAAATCCCATTTAGCAATATTTTAATTTGACTTTGCACAAAATGAGAAAGGAACAATGGGGGTTGAAAACTTTCTAAAAGCTTTGCACGTTATTTGAGTTGAGAAGAAGTTCTCATTCTCACTGAAAATTTGAGGTGTTCCTAGGGGAATGAAAGCAAATAATGATGATGCAATGATGATAATGCTATAACCTGCAACGATAATTTATTATTATACAGAATTTTCTGAGGGGGAAATAAAAGAAATAGCCACATTTTATCACCGAGAAGTGAAGCACGTAACAGGACATTTGTTGAAGTGTTCAAACAGCCTGCCCAGAGAACTCTCCCTGCTGATACCACAGTAACCGTCTGGCTGTCAGAAGGCATTAGTTACTAAAAAGGGAGGGGCGCACATGAACAGCGCATTCTGTTGACCTGAACTGCGGCGTATTTGTTTGAAGTCCCTCTTGGGGACTAGCTTTGGCGGAATGTTCTGGAACTGCAGCATTGCCGGGGCAACGCTGCTCACCGGTGAGCTGGCATCCCACGGGCCGGGGCTTCAGGAGGGAGGAGCCGCGGTTATGAGGGAATCAAGGTCCTTTAAACCGCAGGCCCTTAGGGAACCGTCGGGTCCAAGGCTGTCGCACGGGACGGGAGCCAAACCCTGGGTATCCGCGGGATGAGGCCCAGCAATTACAGCACATGCACTCCTGACAGAAAAAAAAGCTTAAGTAGTTCAATTTTTTTGTCTTGGATGACAAAAACATGTTGCAGTGAAAATATTTTCAAAAAAATAAGTGCATTTTTTATTGAATGTCTCTTGTAGTGTGTATTTTAGCATAGTGGAATATGTGGTTCTAGAGATCAAGAACAGACATGCATGTCCCTTACAGGGGACAAAGATGAATCGCTGGGTCTTCAAAGGATATGAATGCAGTGATGCATTTGAATGCAATGAAGTGATGACTTGTTTCTGCTGTCCGCTTTCTCTCTCTCTCTCCCTCTGTCTCTCTCGCTCCCTCTCTCTCGAATTCCCTCTCTCTCCTTTCTGAATCCAAACCATTCCATTTCACAAAGAATGGATTCCCCTCCCATTTCCTCTCTCTGAATGCTGGCCCTAATCCTGTCACTTCCTGTTTTTTGTGGGGGGTGCGGGGGGTGCAGTAGGCTGGTTAATGGAGCAGTGAGTCACCTCCAAAATTAAAAATTATGTCCACCCCCATCTGCTCCTCAACAAGACCCCTCTCTCTCTCTCTCTCTGGTGAAGCTCTGTCTGTCCCTCTCCTACGACCCAGAGTTCCAGTAAAAGGGTGACAGAGCTCAATGGAATGTGCTCTGGCCCCTTGCCATCCTCGGAAATCAAATAGGACTAACAGAAACATTTCTCTGAAACCCGGCTCCCAGTTACTGGAAATAATATCAAGAGCCCGATGCCAGCCCACAGAACCCCGGGGGAAGGACCTTTGTGTGACAGTGTCCCTTTGCTAGCCGTCCCTTTGCTAGCTGTTCCTTTGCTAGCTGTTCCTTTGCTAGCAGTCCCTTTGCTAGCTGTTCCTTTGCTAGCAGTCCCTTTGCTAGCTGTTCCTTTGCTAGCCGTCCCTATGCTAGCTGACCCTTTCCTAGCTGTCCCTTTTCTAGTTGTTCCTTTGCTAGCCGTCCCTTTGCTAGCAGTCCCTTTGCTAGCCATCCATATGCTAGCTGTCCCTTTGCTAGCCGTCCCTTTGCTAGCTGTTCTTTTACTAGCCATCCCTTTGCTAGCTGTTCCTTTGCTAGCCATCCCTATGCTAGACATCCCTATGCTAGCTGTCCCTTTGCTAGCCGCCCCTTTGCTAGCCATTAGCCGTTGTCTGGGTCTGTTAGGGGTTTGCGATGAGGGAAGCCCATCTTGCACTACAGTTACCAGGGCCTAATTCCAGTCTCACACGCACCCAGCCATACACGTGCAGTTTGGTGTTAGGATGTGGCCCCTTTCATTGCGCACATGCCCATGAGTCACAGGGCCGTCTTTACACCTGGCTACAGGCTCAGTCAGACACCTGCACTCAGCTAACAAACCCACTCCCCCAAGCCCCCCCCCCCTCCCCCCGCTCCACAGTGCCCTATCTGCTGCTGTACACAAAGAATGCAACTGACAGTATCAAGAGATGGAAATTTTCTAATTCGCTCAGCTTTTCCACGAGGTACGTATAAACGTCTGGCCATTGGCCACCGGGGGCCAATCAGCAACCTATCCATCCCCCAGTAACACAACAGGATCCTGAAGTCTCTCTCCAGTAATTGATGTCATAACTTTGAATTTCTCTTCCTCCAAGAAAACACAATTTTTTAAAACAAATCTTTTATTGCAGCAGCAATCATCATCAAAATTCAAGGTTATGACATCAATTACAATTATGTAGTTTTTTCTCGAAGAAAGAGAAATTCAAAGTTATGACATCAATTACAATTATGTAGTGCAGCGTAAACACTTTATCACATTCAATTCTTTCTGCCCCTGAGCTTCATCCATATTCTCCATTGTTTGTAAACAGGATGCTCATCTATTTAAAAAAAAATTCTATGAACTCAATTCTGCCAATGTTAAAAAAAAAACTGATGTAGCAGAAACAACCACTCCAAAATTCCACCTTGTTATGTATGTGATTCCTTACGAGACATACCTTGTTAAAATACAGTATATGGTTTTTATTAGGCTACATGTCCAAATAAACAAATCAGGCCAAGGTAATCAGGTAATGTCCTGTATTCACATGTGGTAACATGGAGTAAAAATGCGATAAAATATTTTTTAAACAAACTCTAAAATCTATTTCCCTAAGATTGATCAACTTATTTATTCAAACATACTGCATGCGATGTCATGAAGGCCATAGACGTATACCATTTGCCGCATGCACACAATTGATCTTGTGTTGGCTGAAGCTTCGGTGTGTGCGTCTAGGAGACGGCGCAGTCTGGGCCCGAGCCCGCGGGTCGTCTGGGAGAGCGTCTGGCGCTCCCTGGGAGAATGTGAGCCGTGTTGTTCTGAGCGCTAAGAGTGCCGCTCCCGCCAGCTGTTACCGTGTTATTTTAATGCGCGGGGCGGCTAGCCGGCACGGGATCGCTTTCAGCTGTCGTTAGCCTGTTCCTCTTCCTGCTCGCTCACCCAGGTTTAGCACCAGAGGGCCAGTCACATTAACGCGACGGGGCCCGTTTCTAGGATCGCTGCGGAAGGAAAAAGTTCAGTGCTTTCAAAAACAGTGCGACTAATAATATTCATAATAAACACCAACTGCAAAAACAACACTAATAATAATAATAATAATAATAATAATAATAATAAAAACATCGTCATTTTTTATTGTTTAATTATTGTTGTTATTATTATTATTATTATTGATAATAATACATTCTTTGTAAGATTGATAGAATTGGGTTTTACATCAGTGTTAATGATATTACAGTGTCATTACATTACAGGCATTTAACAGACGCTCTTATCCCGATTGACTGACACTACTTTTACATTGCCTTCACATTGGTATTCATTTATACAGCTGAAGCAATGCAGGTTAAGTACCTTGCTCAAGGGTATAACGGCAGTGTCCTACCAGGGAATTGAACTTGTGCCCTTTATGTTAAAGTCCAGCTCCTTGCCCATTATTGTACACTGCCATCCAATCAGCATCAGTGTTTGGCAGGGGCGGGGCAGGAGAGTTTGAGTGCTGCCTGAGGCTGTGTGTGCCCCAGGGCCGAGATCTTCAGCTGGACTTCAGTGCTTCTATAGAGTAACACAGTGATACAGATAAAACTGCAGCAATGCCCTGGTAAACCACATTTACCAAGTAGACACCTCAGAACAACAGAATGAAGAGCCTTGATTTTTCTTTGTCTTCCGAAAAAATATTGTTGCCCCGGCGACCCTGCAGAAGTTCTTGGCCCTGTCCGAAATAACCAGCGGAATCCCCCCCTCCTGCGTTCCTCAAGTGAGCAGAGCCCTCTCATATTCTCTCTCCACTGCTACACTCCTCTCTTTCCATCTCGTCTGTTCATCTTCAGCCTGTCAGCTTTCCATTGTCTGAGCAGCTCTGGAGAAACCTGACACAAAGCATCGTGGGTTGTGTCTTTTGAAAAAAAAAAAAAAAGACAAAGACTTGATACTGATGGTGGGGGTGCGGTTTGAAAAACACGTCAGGAATGTTGACCACGAATGAGCATCACTTTCCCAAAAGCTGTCTTCAGAGTCAGGTTCGAGCATGCGGCATCATAACACGTTGGGTGGGAAAGTCTGCGATAGGTGTCAACTCAAGGTGAATGACTAGCAGGATTACAGCTTGCAATTTGAGATAGCAAACTGTCTGACGTGAATTTCCCACATATTTGTCGGTATAAAGATAAGCATTACTAAGTGAGTGTTGTGCTAATTTCCCCTTTTTTCATACATTTTCCGTGAGAATGTTCGGTTCAGTGAGGACAGGATTTCAGGGAAGTGCCTTTTGTTAGAATGTGCTACACAGAGTGAAGGACAGTGCACATTCCTGTAAAATCACGACTCATGATTATTTAGAACATTCTGCCTAAGTCACAGACCTGTGTATATGTCAGACCTGTTTTCAGTGACGTGGCGAAACTGTGATGCAGCAGATCCACATTCACTCTTTCACAGGTTCATTGATGGATTTTATTTTTCTTTCTTTATTCCTTTCTTCCTGATTAAATGCATTTTTGCACAACCTTTTGTTTTGACATCTCTGGCCCAGTCAGTGAGCATGGGCAGGAATGGCCTTCCTTCCAGCCTGTGCCTTGTGTGAAAGGTGTAAAAGGAGAAGGGGGGGGGAGGGGGGGTTCAGTCTCGAGCCTCGGGTCACAAGACCGATGAATCATGGCATTGCGGTCGTCACTTCTGCCATTAGCCAGATGGCGGGGGACAGGGCGCACCGTTCTGCTAAACACCAGGAGCGCGCGGTGCAGCAAAGTGATTCTGAACTGTGTGAGCTCCGAGCTTCGTTGAGTGTTTGTGTGCCAGATGTGCACTAAACTGCGTGTTTTAGGGACGCGGGAGAGTTACTTCGATGAATGTCTTCTGAGGACAGTTCAGTTTTGAACTGAATCTCTGTTCACTTCCTGAACTGACACATTAATTGAGCCCAACTCTGAATCATTTTCCTGTTTTCTTTGCTTATTTTTGTCAATTCGCACTTTCTGCCAGTATAAAAAAATGAATGAATCACATATCACACATTAACCTTCTGACAATAGGAAGAGTATGGATGTAATTATTTATATATAGACAGTGACATATGAAAGTGTGTTAATGGTGGACTGAAGTTAGTTAATTTTGCTATATACTTAAGGCACATGAAATGGATGTGAGATCAAATGATGAATATGAAACAAAAGTACAGAAACTCAGCCTTTATATAATGGTATTTACATACGTATATGTTTTGCCATTTTACAGAAACAGCTATTAAATGATAAGCCAGAGACTTTTTGGAACATAGTGCTATGTGATGGGGATGATTATGAAACAAAGATTGATCGCAACCATTAAAAATGCATTTGGCGAGGAGTGGGAAGCATTTGAAGGAAAGTGCACCTTGCCCTGTTAGTATGGGGGCGAATTCATTATAGTTTGGGTTTTTGTGGCTGCCAGTTTCACAAGAGATTTTATGTGGGCAGAAGGACTACTGGATTCAACTAAACATCCCCAAATACTAGAAGCTAATGTACAGTCCATGAAGAGATTGAAACTGAAAAGAAGTTGAATCATTCAAGTCAATGATCCAAAGCATGCTTCAAAATCAACCATGAAATACTTAGAAGAAATTAAAGCTTAACGCTTTGGAATGGCCTCCACAATCCCCAGGCTTGAATATTGTTGAAAATCTGCGGCCAGAACTGAATCATGCAGTATCCCAAGAAACCCTGAGAATATTTTCGAACTAGAAGGGTTCTGCAAGGACCAATAGGGGAAATTCCTGAAGCTGGAATAGAAAGACTGTTAGCTGGCTATAAGAAACATTTGGAAGCTGTGAAGGAGGTGTTACTAAGTACTGACTGACTGACGAGGTGGCCAGACTTTTGCACATTTACTGGTTAATTCTTTCAATTGGTTAAATTAGACACAACTAATCGTACGTTAAAAATGTTTGGAAATGTGTCAAATTTAAGTTTGTTCCGTGCAGAGGTCATGTTAAATTAAGCCACACTAGGTGGAGGGTCAGGTGTGATGGTGAGGTGAGGTGTTTTAAGGTCATGGGTCAGTAGGAAGTGGAAATGCTTGGGTGGTAAGTGATTGCAGTTCTTATCACAAATGTAACCAAATATAACAATGTATCATGCTAAAATGATGTATTTGGAATATACAAGCACTTCCGTACTATAACAATATTTCATCTGGTACACTTCACTTTCACCAAGGTAATCCACATTCATTGTAAATATCACGCTAATATTCAGACGTTGGAGTGCTAACTCCTGTAGCACAGTGAGCCCTTCTGTCCACCTGAATGCAAGTATGTATTGGGCTTCTGAATGAGCTCTTCACTCAAAGACAGGCCGTGTGCTACCATGCTCGTTAGCTTCCTAGCGAGCGTTCGGGCCGCCGCTGCTTCAGCCATCTCGGTCGTGCCTGCGACCAGGCCTCAAATCGTCCTGGAATGCGGGGGACCGCCGTTACCCTTGTGAACCCAAATTTGAAAAGCTGTCCACCCTGTTAAGATAGAAAGTTCTGTGAAATGAAATGCAGTGATTCACATAAAAGGGAATGTTTTTGCCTGAACAGACAGTGGCTCATGCTCAAGGTCATATTGGCAGCTTGGAGTTGGAGGGGAGGGGAGGGGAGGGGATGGGGGGGAGGATGTTACGTGAAAAATGTTACTCTCTGGAATTTTCCAATTGTCAGCAGGCATGCTAGTGGTAGTATTTCTTAAAGTGTACTTCAATTTCTATGCGTGTTTTGATTGGCAAAGATGAATTTAGTACGAGAGGCTGTGATAAAGTATAAATTGTTGGTAGATGTACTAGGGGGGTTTGGTGTGATTTGTGTGAATTTTCCAAATTTATCATTTGATAAAAAGAGGAGATTTACAGATAAGAACAACAATTTTTCTTCTTATTGGAAAAATTCTGTGTTGTGCAATGTCAATGTTGCCAGTTCGATTACTTGGTTTAAATTATACAGTAAGCAAGCTAATTTAACTCCATTTATGAATTTAACTGTGTTTATGAATAGGCTAATGTGGCTGTCGGTTTTTATCTAACGTTGCTCCGACCAGCTATTGTATTTCAGCTAACTAGCCAGGTGGAAAGTCTTTGCACATGGCGAGGGGCCCTGATGGCTCTTAACTGCTGTCGGTTTGCACATGACAGGCAGTCATACAGCTGCCTCATGAGCTCAGCCAGTCGGAGCTTGGTTTCAACGCCCTCAGTTTAGTTTAAATGGGCCGAGCGGTTGGAAATGAAATGTTTGGTAGTTGCCTGTCAGTGGAGTGAGCTGTTGGAAATGAAATGTTTTCTAGTCGTCTGTCAGTGCATTCGGCCAATGATGAAGCGGAACGCTAACGTTATTATTGATGATGTTGGATTAGTTGTTGCTGTCACTTCATTGCCTGTTGCATGTAACAAGCCTCACAAAGTTGAGATGTTTACAACTTGTTGCAGCTGAGGTGAGGTCTCTGGATGATAGTGTCTGTCTGCTAAATGCCTGTAATGTGATGTTTAGTCTTTATTATTCCCACCCTAGTTGCTTTTTTAATGCATTCCATTTTCATAGGGACAACAAGCTCACCATTCAGTTCCGTAACCCTCCAGAGACACATTTCAAGATGTGTGATCTTTATTTGCAGGTGCTCCATGCTGGTGTGTGCTCCATGCCAGTGTGTGCTCCACGCTGGTGTGTGTTCCATGCTGGTGTGTGCTCCATGCTGGTGTGTACTCCATGCTAGTGTGTGCTCCACGCTGGTGTGTACTCCATGCTGGTGTGTGCTCCATGCTAGTGTGTGCTCCATGCTGGTGTGTACTCCACGCTAGTGTGTGCTCCATGCTAGCGTGTGTTCCATGCTAGTGTGTGCTCCATGCTGGTGTGTGCTCCATGCTAGTGTGTGCTCCATGCTGGTGTGTGCTCCATGCTGGTGTGTACTCCATGCTAGTGTGTACTCCATGCTAGTGTGTGCTCCATGCTGGTGTGTACTCCATGCTAGTGTGTACTCCATGCTAGTGTGTGCTCCATGCTGGTGTGTGCTCCATGCTGGTGTGTACTCCATGCTGGTGTGTGCTCCATGCTAGTGTGTGCTCCATGCTGGTGTGTGCTCCATGCTGGTGTGTGCTCCATGCTGGTGTGTACTCCATGCTGGTGTGTGCTCCATGCTGGTGTGTGCTGTGCTGGTGTGTACTCCATGCTAGTGTGTGCTCCATGCTGGTGTGTGCTCCACGCTGGTGTGTGCTCCATGCTGGTGTGTACTCCATGCTGGTGTGTGCTGTGCTGGTGTGTACTCCATGCTAGTGTGTGCTCCATGCTGGTGTGTGCTCCACGCTGGTGTGTGCTCCATGCTGGTGTGTGCTCCATGCTGGTGTGTACTCCATGCTAGTGTGTGCTCCATGCTAGTGTGTGCTCCACGCTGGTGTGTACTCCATGCTGGTGTGTGCTGTGCTGGAGACGCTCCCTGGTGTAAACCCTGCAGCTCTCTGGGATCAGGGTTGTAAACGGCCATAGCGTGACTTTGTGGCGGATTCTCCCGATCCGCTATTCCGTTAGCGAGGAATTCAGCAGCGTGCCTTCCTGTAGCCTTTAAGAGCCTTTCAGCCCAATAAATAACCAGAGCCACCATTTCATCACTCCGAGTGAAGTTTTTAAAGGCGAGAATAAACAGGAGTTTTTCGCTCATAACCACACTGTTAAAGCGTGAGTCAGCCCTGTAGTCACCGCTGGCGAAGCTAAGAGCAGCAACAGCACTAAGAACAAGAACGTGACTGTACACACATTCTGACTTAGATACCAAATGAAACAGAGGACTGAACACGGAGGGGTTAAACCAACCAAAGAGAAGCACATTTGTGTGTTCGCCTTTTTAAAGAATTGCCAGTTTGCTTCTCAAGTGAAACCTCCCAATTAATATAAACCAATAAAAAGCAGCCTGAAACTGACATGACTATAGTTTATATATATTAAATTAAACAGCTATTCCGTGAATAAAAAGCTTATTTATTGGAATTTTTTGGGATTCGTTAGTCAGTCCGGGCCTTCTGACCAATGCTGGGCTTTTTTATTGCGCATGTTACGTCAGTAATGCGAACGTCCTCGTGCGGTTTCGAGCGAGAAAACATAAACCACGGCGGCTGCGTTCTTTCTGGCTCGTGGGGGCGATTTCACATTTGGGTTAGCCCCCGAAAATATTTTTGTTATCCCCCCACCTCCTCACCCCTAACCCCGGCCACCACACCCCGCCCCCCCCCCCCCCCCACCCCGCGTCCAGTTCATCACCGGCGCTCGTTCAGAGTGTTTGCTGTGAAAATAAACACTTGGTGCTGAGAAACGGGCCCGTTTCGTGAGCACGGGCCGCCCCCGGTGTTCCAGACGCTTGTCTGAATACCTGTCTTTTTCGGGCGATGCTGACGGAGGGGGGGAAAAAAAGGCATCCAGGTGGGGTAGGGAATATATTTTACCTCTGGGCTGGATCCAGCTGGAAGCTGGGCCGCTCGGCCCGACGGCGGGGGCCAAGGTCAACAAATGCGTTCATAGCCCAGACAGGGTCGTTTGAGAGAGTTCTGAAGGGACGGGGTGGGGCGCTACATAGTGGAAGATCAACACGGACTTTTAAAATTCCATTGAAGACAGCAGCTCGTAAGTCACCTGCAGAGGCTAGCGCTGGGGATGAAACAGAGTGCTGGGGGGGGAGGGGGGGGTACATTAAATGGCATGAACTTAATTGGGATGTAGGTTCTAAATCCAGCACTTGAGATCAATGGACTGGTAAAGGGCCTGTTGGGCATGGCGGGGGGGGGGGGGGGGGCTTTTCTGGAGAGAGGCGGGTCTGGACGGCGTCGGGGTGCCGTGGCCACACGTGCCGCGTTTCGGCAGCGCGCTTGGGGGAAGGTGACTGCACCTGACGTGGTGATTGAGAGGGGGGCGGAGGGGCGGGTGATGGGGGGGTAGGGTGTGGTGGCACGCTGCTTTAGTGTGGTTGAGCTGTGAAGCGAGGCTCACAGTAAATGACTTATGCACCTGTGGAAAAAGGCTCAGCAGCAATGCCATTGGGCAGACAAGTGGCACTTTATTAATGAGAGCGTAAACAGTGGTGTTTCTCTCCTTCCTAACGTCGTTTGAAATGAATAGTAAAACGCTGTGTAGTTCTGTGGGAGCCCAAGCGTGTGCCTGCACAGAGGCTGTGTATATGTATACACACACACGCACACCCACACGCACATGCACACACACACACACACACACACACACACACACAAACACAAACTCCCTTTCAGACTCTCTCCCTCTCTCTCACACACACACACACACACATACACACACACAGGGACAGTCACACACAAACTCCCTTTCAGGCTCTCTCCCTCTCTCTCACACACACACACACACACAGGGACAGTCACACATAAAGTCTCTTTCAGACTCTCTCCCTCTCTCTCTCTCACACACACACACGTGCGTGCACAAGCAAACACACACACGCATGAGCACACACTCACACACACATACATGCACACACGCATGCATAAGAACACACTTCCACACAAATACACACGCACACACACACACACTCACACTCACACCAACACACAATCAAAATGTCAAACTACAATTGCTTTTAGGAAGCACGGCTCTCTTCGGTTGCTTCCGTGCTATCTGAGAGTAACAGCATGTGCGATCTCTTAAACAATGTTACCCACTCAAAGTGGCAGCCCGTTGGTGCAGGAGGGGTGCATTGTGGGCAACAGAAGCTCGTGTGGCGCTGATAAGGTGTTCCCCTGCCCTCTGACTGTACCAGCTTGCGCGGCGTATGAATCGATAACCGCTGCACAAGATGTTGTGGTTAGACCCGGCAGCAACGTGCATCCATGTCAGGCCCAACGGCTACAACCACAGTCAGTTTGAGACAAAAACATCATTAGAAAAATGTCACCTTGCCAGGCTTGCCTGCGTCGCTCCCCAGCGTCGAAGGACAAACTGCAGACAAAATTGGTGCGATTATATTGCAGTAATTAGCGAATTTCTGTTGGATTTCTGCTGCTCACAAGAATGTACAAGATTAATTCACGTGATATAGTGTTCATCACAAGTAACTGCAGCTACTGTCACTACTGCAAGCAATAGAAGGCTACTGCAGTGTGTACCTTCATGAAGCACTAATAAATAGAGAAGGAAATATTTCTGATACATGTTGCAAGTTTCTAACAGAAATATATCAGTCTCTACCTCACATTGTCTGTCTCTGTGGCATAACAGTGAAATATACTCAACAAAATATTCTACAGAACATACACACTGAATATCATTAAGTGATATGTGGCTACATTGATGAATATAAGCTCTCTTTCGTAGTGAGACACTGCTTTTACACATGATGTTCCCTGTTTATACAGGTGGCTTTTATGGGTGGGGCTTTGGCCGTTGTGTCGGGGCAGTGTGTTGCCGCAGCATGGGCCGGGTACGGCACAGTGGGTTAAGAAGATAGCCTTGTCCCCGTGTGGCGCTGGGTTCAAATCTCAGCTGTTCAGCCCAGCCGTCCCATTTTTTAGCAAAGTAATTTGGATGAACATGTCTTGATGTTCCTCTCAATGTTTCATCTGTTAGGTGTTCTTTTTTTTGACAGTGACTCTGCAGAGTGCGCTATATACATTAAATTGCATTGAATCGGTTCATTGGAAAGGAGGGAGGGTGTAAAATTTATTTGCTGGACTAATGTCAGGTCACGCTTTTTGAGTATGCTGTGTTTGTTCAGATACATTCTGAATGGGAGGCAGCTTGTGACTAATCACACGGTTTGTTTACGTACTGCACGCTGTGTGCTTCCCGTCTTTCATGTGAAAATGTTCGGAACGGTACATTACCACACATAAGAGGGAATTTTCCCGCAAATATACGCTTTTTTTTTTATTATGGGCTGCGTCAGAAATCATGAGAATTCCCCCAGCAAAAATAGAAATGAAGCTGTTCAGAATTGACCTTGCCAAATCCATGTTTAGACGTACTGTGCTGTGTTTGAGGTCATAGAATCTGAGGATTTCCTCTGAAGGTATTTTATGCACTGGCCAGGGAATTTTGGTCCTGGATCTCAAATTGGTATATGTCTGGTCTTGACTGTCTTTTTTGCTTCAAAATGTAGTTTTGCAATAATACTTCACACAGTATTTGGGGTCGGTTGCATTTCAATTTAGGAAAATCTTGAAATTAACTGAAATTAAATTAATGGATTCCTCACGGAATATCATGGCTATTTTTCAGTTAATGGATCTAATGTCTATTTATTTCCTTAATGTAATATAAAACGGTTAATACTGTATATACAGTATATCATATTATCTGAAATGGAATTGTACCAAACGCTTCCTGTAAGTGCTGTCTGGGGGGCAGAAGCGTCTGTATATGGATATCTGGTCACTACATATGATATCTTTGCACAACAGCTTCAGAAACAGATCCTGGTCATGGCCTGCTTCTTAAGTAGGCAGTATACTTTGTGCGAAGTAAAACTTTTTGAGCCAAACGAAGCAATCAGAACAACTGACGAACATAAAGACGCGGTGTTGTGTGTTCGTACGGTGCAGTGTGCGACAGCCTCCAGGGAGAACTTTTCGAAAAGTTCTTTCTTGTTCTCCGACCTGCCCCTCTCAGCTATTGGTCCAAATGTCACATGGTTGGTTACGTCACGGTTGAGAGTTCAGAGGGCAGACTTCACATGCTAATGTACGGAGTGTTAACGCCAGTCTCTTTTCTGTAGAGATTCTGTTCCTGCATGTTTGATGAATGCTGCTACTCGTTTCAGCAAGTCATCAAAATGCCTAGCACACATTCGGAAATAAGAGAAAGTGGACCCCCTCGTCTAAACTCACATTTGCCGAATGTACAGACAAAACTCTCCATTCTCCGTCCTACTCTGATTTAGAAGGCGGACGTATCATCTTCTTCACCTTTATTCTTCTTTTGCATAGCTAGATAAACTAAAGCCACTTTAAACACTTTAAACTTTTTGTTTTGTGTTGTGATCTCCCGTAGCCCTTCTCTTTATACATCCATGGCGTAGCCGTGATACGGAGGTCTGGTTGAGATTCCAGCCCCGGTTAATAGCTGCCTCGTAATTATTCACGCCCCAGTGGTGTGGAGTGACTTTAAACGGTGCGGTGTTCTCACTGAGTATACCGACAACAGTGTTCGTGGACATGTTCGCCGGTGGTTCTCAATCCTGAAGTTCTTTCTTCTTACTGAGTGTACTGCCAGCTTTAATCCTCCATGTAAGAAGTTTTCTTGGTGAGCCCTTTGTGTAACATGTCTGACTGAACTCTTCCAAAGAGACAATGTTTTAATCATCAATTTCCTCGAGAATATCTGGAATGAATTTCAAGCTCCAATTAGGTTTGCTTAATTAATAGTGAGTTGTACAACATGCTGCTAATTGTTCTCCAGAGAACAGCCCTCAGGCCCCATTAAAGAAGGATCTCAGCATTCTGAAACATTCCTGAGGCTCATTCAAAGACTTTTATTTTGAAATAACACCACTGTTTTAAAAGGGCATTGACTGGGTCACTGGGTCTATCTAAAGAAAAAGTACATGTTCAGCATAGTGCGTGACTCATCAGACGATGACGAACATGTTAAACTGGTTGCTTAGCTGAAACAGGGGACAGTGGACTGCCCAGGCAGAACATTGCTTTTCTGTGTCTGTGTAGACCTTCATCATCCTCTGGATGACAGCGGTAGTTCTGGCTCTGTGTCTGTGTAGACCTTCATCATCCAGTGGAGGACAGAGACAGTTCTGGCTCTGTGTCTGTGTAGACCTTCATCATCCAGTGGAGGACAGAGGCAGTTCTGGCTCTGTGTCTGTGCTATCATCCAGGAGCAGAGAGTTCTGTTCTGTGTCTGTGAGACCTTATCATCCAGTGGAGGACAGAGACATTCTGGCTCTGTGTCTGTGTAGACCTTCATCATGACAGCAGTGTGTGTGGATTACAGGAGACAGAGCAGTTCTGGCTTGTCTGTAGACTATCATCAGTGGAGGACAGAGCAGTTCTGGCTCGTTGTGTAGACCTATCACCAGTGGAGGACAGAGGCAGTTCTGGCTTTGTGTCTGTGTGGATGACAGAGGGAGTTCTGGCTGCTTAGTAGTTCTGCTCTGTGTCTGTGTAGACCTATCACGTGAGGACAGTTCTGGCTTTGTGTCTGTGTGGATGACAGAGGCAGTGTTGGCTCTGTGTCTGTGTGGATGACAGAGGCAGTTCTGGCTCTGTGTCTGTGTGGATGACAGAGGCAGTTGGCTCTGTGTCTGTTGGATGACAGAGGCAGTTCTGGCTCTGTGTCTGTGTGGATGACAGAGGCAGTTCTGGCTCTGTGTCTGTGTGGATGACAGAGGCAGTTCTGGCTCTGTGTCTGTGTGGATGACAGAGGCAGTTCTGGCTCTGTGTCTGTGTGGAGACAGAGGCAGTTTCTGGCTCTGGTTCTGTGTGGATGACAGAGGCAGTTCTGGCTCTGTGTCTGTGTGGATGACAGAGGCAGTTCTGGCTCTGTGTCTGTGTGGATGACAGAGGCAGTTCTGGCTCTGTGTCTGTGTGGATGACAGAGGCAGTTCTGGCTCTGTTACATTACATTCTATTGGCAGACGCTTTATCCAAAGCGACTACAAAAACAGAGACAGTTCTAGCTCTGTGTCTGTATGGATGACAGAGGCAGTTCTGGCTCTGTGTCTGTGTGGATGACAGAGGCAGTTCTGGCTCTGTGTCTGTGTGGATGACAGAGGCAGTGTTGTCTCTGTGTCTGTATGGATGACAGAGGCAGTTCTGGCTCTGTGTCTGTGTGGATGACAGGGGCAGTTCTGGCTCTGTGTCTGTGTGGAGGACAGAGGCAGTTCTGGCTCTGTGTCTGTGTGGATGACAGAGGCAGTTCTGGCTCTGTGTCTGTGTGGAGGGCAGAGGCAGTTCTGGCTCTGTGTCTGTGTGGATGACAGAGGCAGTTCTGGCTCTGTGTCTGTGTGGATGACAGAGGCAGTTCTGGCTCTGTGTCTGTGTGGATGACAGAGGCAGTTCTGGCTCTGTGTCTGTGTGGATGACAGAGGCAGTTCTGGCTCTGTTACATTACATTCATTTGGCAGACGCTTTTATCCAAAGCGACGTACAAAAACAGAGACAGTTCTAGCTCTGTGTCTGTATGGATGACAGAGGCAGTTCTGGCTCTGTGTCTGTGTGGATGACAGAGGCAGTTCTGGCTCTGTGTCTGTGTGGATGACAGAGGCAGTTCTGGCTCTGTGTCTGTGTGGATGACAGAGGCAGTTCTGGCTCTGTGTCTGTGTGGATGACAGAGGCAGTGTTGTCTCGGCTGGCTCGGCACTGTGGGGCAAGTTCACGGCCTCCTAATCGCGTTACACTCATAGCTGCAGTCTGGGATTGACTCAAGCCTCCACTTCCGACAGTTGCTGCAGCACATTTTTAAAGTATCGCATTGCACAAACTTCCCTTATGGGGGGGTCTGTTGCAACTGCTTGCCGTTTTGTTAACTGCACAACCCCCCTCGCCCCCCCCCCCCCGTGCCTGAAGGATTGCTCAAGACCAGCTGTCAGCCAACAGCCCGAGCCACCCAGTACATAGGGAGAGACTCAACACACTGTGCCCTGTTAAAGATCTCACAACACTTGCCCTGTATGGGGAGTCGTTCACACTGTGCCCTGTTACAGAGGCAAACCCTCCACCACTGTGCCCTGTAAGGAGTGAAGCTGTCAGCTCAACACTGTGACCCTGTACAGAGGGAGAGACTCAACCACTATGCCTGTACATAGGGAGAGACTCAACACACTGTGCCCTGTACATAGGGAGAGACTCAACACACTGTGCCCTGTACAGAGGGAGAACTCAACACACCTGCCCTTATAGGGAGAACTCAAACACTGTGACCTGTACGAGGGAGAGACTCAACCGCTGAGTCCTGTAAGAGGGAGAGACTCAACACACTGTGCCCTGTACAGAGGGAGAGACTCAACACCTGAGTCCTGTACATAGGAGGAGACTCAACACGCTGGTCCTGTACAGAGGGAGAGACTCAACACACTGTGCCCTGTACAGAGGGAGAGACTCAACACACTGTGCCCTGTACAGAGGGAGAGACTCAACACACTGTGCCCTGTACAGAGGGAGAGACTCAACACGCTGAGTCCTGTACAGAGGGAGAGACTCAACACACTGTGCCCTGTACAGAGGGAGAGACTCAACACACTGTGCCCTGTACAGAGGGAGAGACTCAACACACTGTGCCCTGTACAGAGGGAGAGACTCAACACACTGTGTCCTGTACTGGGGGAGAGACTCAACATGCTGAGTCCTGTATAGAGGGAGAGACTCAACACACTGTGCCCTGTACAGAGGGAGAGACTCAACACACTGTGCCCTGTACAGAGGGAGAGACTCAACACACTGTGCCCTGTACAGGGGGAGAGACTCAACACGCTGAGTCCTGTACTGAGGGAGAGACTCAACATGCTGAGTCCTGTACAGAGGGAGAGACTCAACACGCTGAGTCCTGTGCTCTATGTACAGTAGGTATTCAGCCCACAGTCTTGCATTATGAAATATTGATGCATGCCAAAACCTGGAGATAAACAGTCCATCTAATATACAGAATATAATCCACACTTTTAGAAGTGTTTCATTTTGTACAAAGTGTACACATTCCATGCTGAAACATATGCAATACTAAAATGTGTGATAAAACCCCTGTCACGAATGTGTGACATTAAAATAGCCTTCACTGTAATCCCGGATTTGTTGACTTTTATTACTATAGAATTGTGTGGAAACCTGTTGCCTTAAACCATTTAAGTATTTGCGTGCGGTGAAGCATAAATGCTTATGTAGTATGCATTAGTCTAAAGTGAATAGAGTAGACATTTTAAGTACAAGACACTAAACATTAGTAAACACTACTTAAAATCATTAGTTCATATAAATCATTTCTTATCTTTAATCTGCCACAGGGACACTGCCCTGTTCATCAAAACCACGCCTCCACTTCTTCCAGCAAGGTACCAGCAGGGGTTGGGTGAGGCTCGAACCCAGGCCTCCAGGAGGAGAGGCAGCTGCATTAACGATGATTTCACCTTCAGAGAAGCAGCCACTCAGGTGGGCGGCAAAGCTACAACATTCTTTTCAAAAACTAAAACATCTACAAAAATGGATTACTTTCACCTTCAACTGGCTGTGGTCAGCAAAAAACAAACAAACAAACAAACAAAAAAACGTAATTGATCCAAAAAAAAAAGCTGATTGGTCCAACCGAACATTACTGTATTTTGGATTACAGCAAAGGATGACTGCTGAAATATTTCATCCACCATACAAATATTCACAAAAAACCTATTGTAAGTTTACAACAACAGCCTCAATAGCAAAGTACTGTTCATAGTACTGTAATATTACTGATGAAACAAGTAAAATTCCTAATAGTGCATTTAACTCTTAATCACTATTTTGATTATTCTGAGCTATTGCTTACTGTTAAACTACCTTTGTCTCTCCAGTTAGTGGTAACTTTTCACACACCAATCGAAAGTCAGTACCGAGTGTTGTTAGGCAGATTTTCAAAATGTAGGTTTCCATTTCAAGTATTATCTGCCCAACATAATTACTTCACTGAATATTTCACCTGAATATTGCAAACCACTTAATTTGATTTAGTAACGGGAACGATTTCATCTAAAACGTAAAAGAATATGTAATAACCACTTAATTGTTTAATTAAAGACAAAATCTGGGCTTACAGTGTTCATTAATTTGTTTTAAAAAAGTAGAAAAATGAATGTGAACATACAGCTTACACTAGATTGCTCAAGATGCAGTGGAAGCGACTGTTCGTTTCTCGGAGAACTATTATTACTTTCTCATCTTCCACAGTTCATCAGTTCTTATTTTTTATAGTTTTCGTTTTCAACTGAAGTGCCCGGTTTAACTCCAGAGTCAGAGTACAGTAATCTCAGGAGTCTTGTGGTGAGCCCTTGAGTATAAACAGGAATAGACCAGAGCTCACTTGCCAGGCTTTGCCCCAGAGGCAGTTAAAAACACTGCCCCCGGGGCTCCTTCTGAGTGCTACTTCTGTAATAGGGGAAGGCGCTGAGGTGACATCAGGAGCTGAGACACAGGCCATTGCTAAACGTCCTGCACCTGATCGGGTCTGAGTGGGCTTCTGAAACAAGCTCCGTGTGTTAGCAGCCCTTAGGGAGCATCAACAAATTCTCGCATCTGGAAAATGTGTGCGGAGTGTGCGGAGCAATGTACACACAGCTCGTAATATCAACACAGGGAGGTGAAGAATGATGAGAGGGAGCTCAAATATTTGACGTTTGAGGCTTCAGGGCGCTTGAGGGACTGTTCGGCTCACGCAAGAAACAAACACTTCAGTGTACTCTGTAAATATCAAACTAGGCAGGTTTCATAGGTGATAATTGTCATATGATAGAGGGGCGTCATTTAATAGTTTAGACAGTCAAGTTGAAATGGTTCTGTAGAGGATCTCTCTAGATACTGTCTGTTATGGTTACATTTACGTTCTAGAGCTCTGCAAAGTAATGAAGGACCTCAGATCTGAAATTCAAAGATGGTTCAGGGTTTTCCATGGGATAATGTCATATCATAGAGGGAGTTTTAAGAGTGGACAGATACTAGATTGCTACGAAATTCTGCTAAATTCTAGATTAGCTAGTATGCTTACGAAACTTGACTTTTGACAACGCAAGTCTAAGTGGTCCAGCAGTATGTCTCCCCCAAAGTTGAAAAGGAACCTAAGCCTATGCCTGCAACAGTACTCTTACAAAAATGTTGTCATAATTCTAACTTTGTTCAACTAAAGTGACCAGTTTTGATACAGTGGTTGACAATGTGAGATATGCAGGGTGGATTATTTGGGAGCAGAATTCCTACACAAAAGCGTGTGGGTATTCTTATTTTTAATGAGGAAATTTTTCTTGGATGGAAAAAGATTACTTCCTCAAGACACAAAGAAGGCTGGGGGTGGATTGTAAGTCTTCAGAATGAGCCCTCGATTGCTGCAGAATTCTCTGCACTTCATTTTAAGGGGATCCCCCGCACAGGACGGATGGGCAATCACAACAGAGAGGGGCTAGCAGGGGGGGACCCTCACGTTGTGGGCCCCTTTTAAAACGGACGGGCCCCATAAGTCGCAAGTAGGTACCGCTCTACTTCCCTCCTGTCCGCTCGCATTTTCTAGTCCTTTCCACTTTGCTTTTGGGAGACAGTGGACGGGGGGGGTGGGGCATGGATGGGGGGTGCAAGCGGAGAGGAGAGGGTTTTTCAGAATCCCAGGCTGTTTTTCTCCCTTTCTCTTGAATGAAGCAAACCCCCCGCCCCCTCCCCCTCTCCCCCCCATGCCAGAGACCAGCGCAACAAGAAGGGCGCTATTCACAGGCTCGTTTTCAATGGAGTTAATTATCTGTTGCTTAATTGCCCCCGGGGCTCTCCTGCCGATGCGCGGGGGCATCCTGGTGGAAAAAAAAAAAAAAAAAGAAGAAGGAAAAATTACTCCACATAAATCTTTGAAAACAACAACCCCCCGAAAACAAGCGTCCTCCTCCAAGGGGGCACACTGAATGGTGAAAAGCCGGCCTTTAGTGCAGCCCCTTGGGACCGAGTCACACTAGGACCCCCCTACACAATGAAGTATTTACTGTGCTGGGATACCCCAGGGACCACCCCCTTGTTTGTTGTAATCAGAGACCCGTCCCAGAGGACGTGGCCCTTTCCCAGAGAATCGGGGCCCCCGTTTATGCCTCCGCCCCCCGCCCCCGCAATACGGGGCAGAAGGAGACAATCGGTGTTTGTACGCTGGTTGAAACGCTGGACGGCGGCACCTCCCTCTCCCTGGCAACCAACCGGCCGGCCTCTCTGTCACTCAGCTGCTGCAGGCCCTTCCAGTGGTTCACTTTGTCTTTGACCCCGCCTCCTCCCAGCACCGGCCCATTCCAGTCCCCTCCCCTTAGCCCAGCATCTCTCCCTCTCTCTCTCTCTCAATCTCTCTCTCTCTCTCTGTTTCTACACTCCATCTCTTTAGCCCACACAAAAGCCCGCACATGCCTTTGTCCACAATATGTCCAGGGAGTAATTTATGGACATCTGTAGTCATGCAGAACAAATAAGTCAGCATAGGCTTTGTGCACAGTGTGTGTGTGTGTGTGTGTGTGTGTGTATTTGTATATGCGTCTGGATGTGTTCTGTGTATTTTGTTTGTGGGTGTATTTGTGGGTCTGTGTGTTGTGTGTGTTTGTATTTGTGCGTAGGTGGGTGTGAGTATGTTTTTTTTGTGTGCATGGGCATGTGTGTGCATGCACGTGTATTTGCGTATCAGTGTGTTGTATGTGTATGTGTGTATAAGTGGGTGTGAGTACTTGTTTGTGTTTGTGTGTGCCATAGTCGTATGCGCTGCTGTAGTGGTAAAATAAGGAGGCTAAACTCTGGACCTGCTCATTTTCCACCCTGGTGTACATGGCTTGTGTGCATGCATGTGTCCGTGTTTGTGCTCATATATGTGCGAGTGTGCACGTGTATGGTTCATATAACAGCCCGAAGTACAGAGAGGAGAAAACACAGGCCGCGCCTCAACGCTTACTGCGCTCTCTTCTCATTTCTGGAGCTGTGTCAGTACATAGAGAACTGGCCAGAACCAGTCAGCTGACTTTCACTTCCCCAGGAGGAAGCCTGCAGGGGGGGTCACAGTGGTGCCAAGTTCACCCTTGGCGACAGCTCAGGAGGTAAGAGCGGTTGTCTGGCAGTTGGAGGGTTGCTGGTTCGATCCCCCGCCCTGGGCGTGTCGAAGTGTCCCTGAGCACCTAACCCCTAACTCCTAATTGCTCCCAACGAGCTGATTGATACCTTGCATGGCAGCCTTTCACCGTTGGTGTGAGTGTGTGTGTGAATGGGTGAATGAGAGGCATCCAGGCTTTGGATAAAAGCGCTATATAAATGCAGTCCATTTACCATTTACCCTTCTGCTTCTGACATCCCCCTCCCCAGCCAGGCTCGGGCCCGGTGAGCTGGTGACCCGCGGGCGATCGCAGAACCGATATCTGATATCTGAACCCCCCCCGCCCCCCCGCTCTGTCACGCTTCTCGTCTCTTTTCTGCCGCGGCGGTGAAGGAATCGAAACGGCGGTTTCGCATCAGTGCGAAAAATATCCCGCCGTCTCGAACGTGGCTGCGCCGCGGCGTGCCGCGCTCTTCCTCTTTCCGTATTCCGTTCTATAGCGGCGATTTCACAACCTTTCTCGTCCACCACGAGTTCTCCAGCTCTCTGAAGAGTTTTAAGGTCAGAGAGAATGCACTGCGTGTGCGTGATTCAAAGACAGCGCTTCCCCCAAGCTCAGAAAGGCATTCAGCCAAAACTAAATGGCTCAGAACCTCCTGTAGCACCTGTGGAAAACATAGCACAACATTTTCCTTGGGGCAGTGCAGTTGGTCCTAGCATAGACACAAATCACAGATTGCTAGTTTAAGTAAAGATACGCAGAAAGTGAAATATACCCTTGCCATTACAGCTCACACAACTACAGTGAGTCCTCTTGATTACAGTTTCCCTGACTTTGAAAGCAACACAGGGTGACTAATATTAACTGCAGTGGGGGACGTAGTAAAGAGCTAATATGACAGCACACAGATACAGGCCACTGTGACCTCAGCTGCTTTTCCCCGAAGTGGCCCAAGGCGAAAACTGTGTGGGGCACAGGGGTGCCGCCTTCCTCCCTCTCTTCTGATGCTCCGAGCGCGGTCCCACGGCCCGACGGAGGGCCGGGGCTCCCGTGCAGCTGCGGGGGGCGGGGGCGGGGGCGGGGTTGGGGGCGGGGTCCACGCGCTGCCGGAACACCCTCGGGATAAGTTCCCACCCTGAGCGAGCTCACGTGAGCGCGCTCGGCCGCAGGGCCGGCTACGCTGTCAAAGGCCCGGCCAGGGTAGGGCGGCCTGATGAATGCACAACAGCACGTGATGTCACCGATCCCCAAGCCCCTCCTCCTCCTCCTCGTCTTCCCCTCTCCCTGCTCCCCCCCCCGTGCATCTGCAGCTCCCGAGCTTTCACGGTCTGTAGGGCCATTCAGAGGCCTCACAATGCCCGCTGCCAGGCCCACCGAGCAGCTCCGAGAGGCCATGACCTTTGACCCTGCACAGCTGCTTATCTATCCCACAACCCCCCCCCCCTCCTCTGAGAAGAAGTTAGTCAGTATTCCTCTGGTGTGAGAAAGCTTCTGAAACACACACCTGATTATTACATGCCCAACGCGGGGGAGGGGGTTGGGTTTGGGTTTATTCCATGTCACTTAAAATCGATGTCCTCTCAGGTTTCAGGGTTCAGGGATTAATTATTTATTGTGCTAATGAATGAGACAAGATGATAGATGAGAAGACATTGCAGGAGTCTGTTTTACTTGTTAATCCATAAACCCTAATATCATCTTCAAAGAAACATCAAATATAGAACTTCAAAAGTGTAGCTTCACATTGTTTAATGAGCAATGTTGAATTTATATATATACACAGAATCAGAAAATTAGTCATTAGTACACAAAGTAATTTATGTAGTTGCTGCATAATGCTAAGTAATGGGAAATAAATAGAAACTTTTTTTTATACATAGAACTTGTTGTCCAAATTGCATTCGCAGTCTGCCTGAAATGAAGGTCTTATTTACTAAGCTAATTACACAATCAGCAAATGGTACTGCATACATTTTGCATTTTTCAGTTTGACAAAAAAGAAAACTCCTGTTTAGTGCATTGAATACACAGATGAATGTCCAGTGTTAATTCAACTCTCACACTCTGGCCATAGTCAACTCATATAAACTTTGTTGTTGATTTAACACTGAACATTTCACGTCGTACTGTGTATTTTCATTGGATGTGGGGAAATTGATCTATCTTCTGGTTCTATGTTAGAGTG
Source organism: Anguilla rostrata (assembly GCF_018555375.3). Classification (NCBI taxonomy): domain Eukaryota; kingdom Metazoa; phylum Chordata; class Actinopteri; order Anguilliformes; family Anguillidae; genus Anguilla; species Anguilla rostrata. The sequence goes on from NC_057944.1 coordinate 3,131,960, forward strand.
TAGGCTATCCAGCACTATAGACAGCACAGAACACAATGCATATGTTCCAGCATCAATTGCAATTGGCAGCAATTGCTGAGTGAATGAATCCAGATGTGAGATATGCAATATTGGACGGAGCTTGACTATTGCTGGGATAGAAATGGAATGTGTTGGGGATTTTAGTTCATTTAGTTATTTCAGAAGAGCAGTTATTTCTATGACTGGGTGTTTGTCACAGCAGGCACAGTTGTTACGGATTCTGCTACTTTTGCCTTATTTTTGCAATGCCATGAATTTCACCGTTTTAGGGCTTTTTGTGATTTTCCTGTATCCTCCTGTATCTACTGTAATGTTGTCAGTGGCAACAGGGACTCAAAGACTCACAAAATGCAGCCTACCAAATCTAACTTTAACAAAATTAAAACAGTAACCATGTGTTTTTTTTATTTTAGTAGTGCAATTTGAGCACACTCTGTATGCTCTGTTTCTTAGAATGTTCTGTTAAAGGCAAAAAGCATGCTCTTTCTGTGATGGACAGTTGGATGGGCATTTATTTGTTTAGCTACAGCTGTGCCTGCTATCATTTCTGACTTCTGCGCATGATATCTATTGGTTAACTGAATAAATTAATGTTTTTAAACACTGTAATTTCTGCTTACTTTTTCAGTTTTCCATGATTTTTTAAAAACTTTGCTGTGATTGCTCTGTGACTTTAGCCAATATTTTCCATGACAAACACCCAGCCTTTTTTGTTTGGCTGCAATGATTGATTAATAATTAATATTAATAATCTGTACCATATTTCTTGCTCAGGAAGTTGAAATAATGTGATTCTTGTTGCAGAGATTCTCTCAGTGCATCTTCAAAGCACACTGTACTTTCAGCCCCGTGCACCTCTTTAACACATGAGCCGCATGTGACTGAGGCAGAACGCATCATTACATTACATTACATTACAGGCATTTAGCAGACGCTCTTATCCAGAGCGACTTACACAGCTTTTACATAGCATTTTACATTGTATCCATTTATACAGCTGGATATATACTGAAGCAATTTCGGTTAAGTACCTTGCTCAAGGTTACAACGGCAGTGTCCTTACCCGGGAATCGAACCTGCGACCTTTCGGATACAAGTCCAGTTCCTTACCCACTGTGCTACACTCCCGTCCTCTGCATCCGAAAATAGTCACAAAAGGGCTCAGTGAGCCGGGCCTCATGTTCCTCATACTTTTTCACAGTTCTAGCATGCAAGGCTTTTTCATAACGATGGATTAACTGAGCGAGTAATTAAATTTTTCTTCACGGTGAGCAGAACTGGTGCGAGAATCGGAGATATTGATCCCTCCCGGCCACTCCCCCCCCACCCCCCACCCCTGATGTCACACACAGACCCTTTCACCCGCCCTTTAGTTCCCACGCTTCGCTCGGTTCAGCTGTTGTCGCTCGGCCCCCAGCGGCCAATCGCACGCGCATTAATGTCTGCGTAATTGGACAGCAGACCGCTAACCCATCCAGCTCAGATACAGATTGAATTACATCGTTCCAAATGAGATGAATAATCGCATCCGCCTTCCGGAGGGGACGAGCCATTACGCGACTAGCTAAACAGGGAGTGTCCATGCTACAGTACTTGTGTGTTACTTTTAATTAGAACGTTGTCAAAAGAGGCAATTGCTGTTCACGTGTCAGTCAAATACTTTTATGCTAAGCGTGCTGCAGAGCTCGCCATTCAAACACTGAAAGTGACTTCTGGCAGTCAGGCCATCATCAGTTTTTTTCTTCACCTACTTGCCGAATCCTGTCTTTTGAACCCGGTGCACAGTGCGTGCTGTGCACCGTAAGTACGCTAACTCCCCTTCTTCAGCATCTAATTGGTGTAATCATCCTGGAATTACTGTCTATTTTGTAGTAATGTTCTCACAATTTGCCCTGACACAGGGCTTTTAGCAGTTATCTACTGAGTTTGAAAATGCAGTGATTGGCATGTAATTCTTCTCCAGTACTTTTTTTTCTTCTGTTTCTTCTCTCTTTCTTTTATCCCTCTTTTGTTTATTTCTTCATCCATCTTCCCCCTCTCCCCCTCTTTCTTGCTCTTTCACTACCCCTCCCCCTCTTTCAATCTCTCTCCCTCTTTCTCCGTCTCTCTCCCTCTTCCTACCACCCTCTCTCTGAGGACCCCACTTTACACTTGTCTCTCTCTTTTTCTCACTGGTTCATCATGAACTTAGGCTGATACTAGTGGCATGATGGATATCTCTGCTTCAGTGTTCCTGGCATGGAAACTCCTCAGGGTTCCTGGGGCTGAGGGGTCGGGGCCAGGGCCCTCAACCTGTGCTGTTACCATTAGCAGTGCGAGACTCAGTGGCAGTGGGGGTGAGGTTAGTAGTTGATTTCGATGGCTTGTGTCCAGATTTCCTTTTTTTCTCTTTGATGCTGTTTTTTTTTTTTGGTTTGATAGTGTGTATTGACTAATTAAAAAAATATATTTAAAAAAAATATTTTAATGTAATGAATTGCCAAGGATGTTTTAATGGAGCATCAAAAGTCAAAGTCTGTCACACACACACACACACAAACACACATTGTCTCTCTCTCTCTCTGTCTGTCCATCTCTCTCTCTCTCTCTCTCTCTCTCTCTCTCTCTCTCCCGAATATCTCCCAGCCTCTCTGCTGTGGTGACTCTTTCTAAGCCTGCATGTGGTGACTACGCAGTATCCTGCAGGATTTGGAAAAGGGGTGGTGGGGGGAGGGGGTTAATGTTGCCATTCCCTTGCCCTCCCTGCTCACCCCCCTCCCCAGGGACTATAAACAATAGCGCAGCCCCTTGCCACAGTATAGCAGCCTGTCCCCCCTGTCCAACCCCCTTTCATTTTAATTTCCACAACAAAGAGAGGCAGAACATTCTCACGCAGCTTTGAGTCTCTGATGCAATGGCTGATATTAGTAAATACCCCCCCCCCCCCCCGCCCCCCCCCAGTCCCCCTACCAGCCCCCACCCCTAACTTCTCAAACCCTTTCTTTCTCTCTGCCTCTCTCTTGCTCTCTCTTGCCCAGCACCCCCACCCCTATTCCTCCTACATTTATTTTCCTTCAGCCAGACCCCGCCCCCCGCCCCCCGGCCCCCACTCCCTTTCCTGTGTGCGGTGACAGTTTTGGGAACAGATGTGCGGAGCCCCCCTGGAGACCCCCTCCCCCGGAAGGCCACATTCCCATGCCAGACCCCAGTCCAGGGATTAGGGGGGGGGGATGCCATCAATAAGCAAGGGGACTTCCCCCATTCCTGTTTTGTCCTCCCTTATATTTCTTCTCCTACCCCTCCTGTCATCATTTCTAATTTGTCATCCTTGGGTGGATGGCAGGAGGGGGGTTCCCCCTTTTTTTGGGGGGGGGGGGGTTCTCCTCCTGGTGTGGACAGGTGGGAGGTTCTTCTCCTTTTCCTTTCCCAGGTTTCCCTGTTCTCTTCATCTCCTCCTCCTCTACGATCGCGGCAGGCGGACGTCCCTTTCCTCCAGTGCCTCTGCTGAATCACATCCTACAAATTGAAGGCCCAGTAGAAACAAGGGCAGTGGCACGGGGTGAAGGGTGGCAGTGGAGGGGGAGGGTAATGTTTTGGGAGCGCTCCAGCACCCAGTGCTGCACCTGGTTTAGTTTCACTTTAAAGGAGTGGATGAAGGACAGAGCAGGGGGGTGCTTGTTAGCTCTCAGCTATTTGTGAACAGTGAGAGGGACATTATTACATTACATTACATTACAGGCATTTAGCAGACACTCTTATCCAGAGCGACGTACAACAAGTGCATCAGTTCAAGGTGCAGAGGTGCAAAAGAAACACACTAGAGTGAAGTAAAGATCGTAGTGCCAGAAGTGACCACATAGATGAGGACTCCAACCCTGTAGGGCAACCTGTTCGGCAAACGAACAAACAATCCTGCCAAGTACAAAACTAGCAAACTAGGACACTAAAAGGCCGTGAGACGCGAGACAGTCACACCACTCGTTAATATCTCCTTTCACTCACGAAATAAGTGGCGGGTTCTCGGTGCCCTTCGGCCTGCCGGAGAGCGCTGCTGCCTCCGCCGTGGGTCCCCTCGGCAGGACGTGTGTCACACAGAGGGAATTCTGGGAATTGCGAAGTAATTTAATTAGCATATTTGAATATGCAGAATTTATGCGCGATTTACGGGGCCGTGTTTCGGCTCTGCTGGGAGAACGGAGGACAATTCCCACATATTCCTGAACAATGTTAATTAAAAATGTACTTCATGTTAACTAATTAACATGACGTACCGAAGGACTTGCCAGATTGTACCCTTTCTGTGTCAGATTATTGGCATAGGGCCAGTGGTCTCAAGATTTTTTTCTGAAAAGCAGACAGTCACCATCGAGCTAACAGGTTTCACAATTTAAGCACATCATAAAAGGAACTAGAATATGTAAACTTTTGCCAATTTTTGTAACATGTCTGGAGCAAGTATGAGCTGAGAAGTTTGTTTAAATTAAATTAAACCAGGGCACGCATGTTCTATACATTGTTATATCTAGAGTTACCTGGCTAATTCTAAAATAGTAATTAAATTGGTGACACTTTACAATAAGGTCACATGAATTGGCATTAACTAATGTAGTAGTTAACATGAATGAATGATGTACAAATACATTAACAAACCTGTACAGATTAAGATTTCACTAGTTAGTAGTCAACAACTGCATTATTTAATACCAATGCATGTGACCCTATTGTAAAGTGTAACCATTAAATCCAACAACCTATTTTGTAGAAAGAATTATCATGAAGAAATTTCGATAGCTTGTGGGTGTGGAAACGATGCAGCTTATAGCATGTAAAAGAGCATGTTTGTCTGCACTCTATCTGAGAGATGGAGGACATTGCAATGAAGATACAGATCTAATATAATACCTCTGGATATTGTGGCTCATTCTGTTAAGGTAGCGTGCTGTGGTGTATGGATGTGCCCCATGGCATTGGCCAGTGAAAACATAGCATAGCATAGCATAACATAACATAACATAACATAACATAACATAACATAACATAACATAACATAACATAACATAACATAACATAACATAACATAACATAACATAACATAACATAACATAACATAATGTCAAGAACAGGGCATTCAGCCCAACAATGCTCACCATTTTCCTGACTAAATTAGTGCTCTGATTGCCCGCTTAGCAAATAAATATGCACAACAAGTCAGAATTTTCCTGAGCCTTAGGTGGGATTTGATCCCGTACCACAAATGTCCTCGCCGGCAAGCGCCTTACCGGGGAGCCGCCGGCGGAGCAGTCTGTGGCGGATTGTGTCGCCCCGGGGGGCCTGGGGGGCTCCAGTCAGCGAGGGGCCTGCGTTTCATCACTGGCTGCTCAGGCACCTGTAGACGGCGTGTGATAAAGCTGCATGCGAAAGGGACTCCTCTGGCTCTACTCGGACGGAGGTGAAGCACAGTGGGTAAGGAACTGGACTTGTAACCGAAAGGTCGCCGGTTCGATTCCCGGGTAGGACACTGCCGTTGTACCCTTGAGCAAAGTACTTAACCTGCATTGCTTCAGTATATATCCAGCTGTGTAAATGGATACAATGTAAAATGCTATGTAAAAAGTTGCGTAAGTCGCTCTGGATAAGAGTGTCTGCTAAATGCCTGTAATGTAATGTAATGTACTCTGTGAGCTCGGCCGTGGACTGGGGCGTGAAGAGAAGCGGCTGGCGACGCCGCGCGTTCGGTGGAGAGCCACGGTCATGTAAATGGACTGCATTTATATAGCTGCATTTATATAGCGCTTTTATATATATAGCTGCATTTATATAGCGCCCATGTACTCTCTCCCGAACTGGCAGCGGAGCTCGCGCTTGAACGTGGCCACCGTTGCAGATAATTAGACATGCCATATTATGGTGAGATGAGTACAGCACCGCATCGGGCACCAAAAGCACAGCCCAATATTAGTGAGGGCAGCACTTTGGCTGGCTTTTCCCCGTTTGCTGTTTCACAGTTTACTCACTTCGCCTGGTTTCTTGGGTTTGAACAGGTTACTGTTGTACGCATTTCAAGGTTGGGGTCCCCTGATTTAGGGTAATTATAATGACAAATTATAGACCTTTGATTGAGCCAATAATAATACATTTTGAAAAATATTATTGGGTTACTGTCCAAAAGGTTTAATGGTTTTAAAAACTGTCATTCAGTAAAACCTATACAGTACCTTAAATGTAATTGTGGTGTGGGGATGGCTGGTTTAAGCAGCCACACCTGCCCTGGGTCAAGCTAATTAGACCTGGCCAATTGGATAATGGGTTAAGAATTAGATAATTGGCCAGGCTAATTGGACCCAGGAACAGGAGTGGCTGCACCTGTGCGTAGTGAGGTAATCACTGCGCACAGGTTAAATCTGCCATCCCCACCCACACCAGGAGCTCTCTGTCATGACAGGGTTTAACATCTGCTCATTTGGCGTTACCATCTTGCCAAACCCTCGTGGAATAAATGTGGACGGTTTGAACATCATCTCCCTGTGTCTCTGTGCTGGAGGGCCCCTAAGAAAGCCACTTCGGTGGCCTGTGGCAGGCGTGTTTGCCACAGTGGCGCCCAACGTGGGGCTCCTCCGGCACAGCAAAGAGGCACAGGAGGGCCAGCCAGGAAGCACACTGGAGGAGCGGCGGCTGAGGTGTTCCCGACAGGGCTTCGGGCGGATCCTCCGGGCCAAAAATGGGGAGCGGAAGATGACCAGGGAGGGGAAGGAGGCAATCCTCAGCTGGGACGCTGAGGAGCTGCACCTGGCCGAGGAGGCAGGTCAGCGACGGGCGGTGCACGAGAGGTGGTCGCGCCGTGAGCTGGACTTGGCCGGGAAGGCGGGTCAGCTACGGGCGGCGCACGAGCGGTGGCCGCGCCGTTTTGCTTCCTTTCTCGTCCTTTGGTTGTTTTTAGTTCTTTGTTTTGGCCTGGTTGGTTTGCCCGGAGCCCATGAGCGGATAAGCCTGCAGCCGCCCGCCAGCAGAGCCGACTGGCGGCCACCACAGCCACGAGGGTTCCTGGTCCCCAGCACCACAAGGCCAGTCCACCAGCCCACCAGCCCAGCCACCCCACCACAGCCCCTGGAACAGCCCAAGCCGGTGACGCCCCCACCAGCCAGCAGAGCAGCCCAGGACTTCCCGTGCTCCAGGAGGGAGGAGGAAGAAGGGCTGCCTTGTCATCCGAAGGAGGGTCGCCGCATGTACTGGACTGTTCCGGGGCCACCCACCCTGACTTTTTAAAAAAAATTTTTAGCGTGTTTGGAGTTTTTGTTTTTGTTTGTCTTTTGCTTTGGGAGTGTGGGGGTGGGGGGGTAGGCTTCGGCCAGTGATTCTCCCTGGCCTCAGTTTGGCGTTGGGGGTATGTGGTGTGGGGATGGCTGGTTTAAGCAGCCACACCTGCCCTGGGTCAAGCTAATTAGACCTGGCCAATTGGATAATGGGTTAAGAATTAGATAATTGGCCAGGCTAATTGGACCCAGGAACAGGAGTGGCTGCACCTGTGCGTAGTGAGGTAATCACTGCGCACAGGTTAAATCTGCCATCCCCACCCACACCAGGAGCTCTCTGTCATGACAGGGTTTAACATCTGCTCATTTGGCGTTACCATCTTGCCAAACCCTCGTGGAATAAATGTGGACGGTTTGAACATCATCTCCCTGTGTCTCTGTGCTGGAGGGCCCCTAAGAAAGCCACTTCGGTGGCCTGTGGCAGGCGTGTTTGCCACAGTAATGCATTGATGTCACATTCTCAATATTTTGCTATATTTCAGCTTTTAAAAAATTGCATTAAACCTCATTATGAATTTCCTTTTATTGCTGTGTGTTTCTAATTCTACTTTAATCCATTGAATTCTGTTTGGTTCACTATCTGCCCAATTTTATTAGACTATATTTATCCTGTTGTATATGCAAATATACATATAGTAAGTGAAACCTTTGGTGTTGCAAACTATTGCACAAAAAGTGCAGTACAGATAAAAATCTGTTTACTGGCCAGAGATGAACGGTACAGAAATGCTGACACACTGAACCACACGCACTCTGTTTATTTATTCACAGTACATCTCAGTGCAGCTATGGAGCATAGACACATTTCTGCCAAAGATACTGTCAGACATCTATGGTAGTGAGAGTCCAGAGATGAGAGTGGTGCTGCTTGGCCGTGTGCTTTGTAGAAGCTGACCTAGGCGAGCACGGCGGGAGGACCTGGCTTGGCCCTGCTACCCCATGCTGCGGCCGCGGCGTTTGATTCCAGCCCGAACCGCTGACATGAAGAGACAGCCCCCAGCCATTTGACCGCGTTTCATGGCGGGGGGGGGGGGCTGGGCCACACTGGGCCCTAATCTTCCCCGTCAGAGCCTCGTTTAGCTCGTTAGGCTCATCGGGGGGGCGCCCCCCCCCGCTCATTAGGGGCCGTTAGTCTGAGCGAGTTTGGCAGCCTGACCGACTGCCCCCGCCCCCCCGCCATCAGAACGCTGGTGGTGACTGCGGTGGAGTGGACTGCGGTCGCGCTCCAGGACGACCGCACGCGTGGGCGCGGGGGGGGGTGGGGGGTTGTCCCAATGCGTTCACTGGCGTCGAGGTGTTCGGGGCGACCGTCCTGACCAGGGGAGAGGAAAAAATGGCTGGCGGTGGGGGAGCTGGCGACAGGGTGGGGGTAGCGCCGCATTCCCTGAGGTCACATGCTCATGCCATGTGCCATCTGCCCTGAAATGCATCGTCACGACTGCGGCTCTGTCTGGGCGTCTCTGGCTGCCTAACCTTCTCAGGCCCAGACCGACTTAATGAAACTGTGAGAGTGCATTTTCTCTCTCTCTCCCCTCATATTATTCATATTGCTTTGTAAGGCATATATGTTAATATAGCTGAAGCTAATGTCCAACAGCAGCCCTTGCTAGGTCTTAACAATGCATCTCAAAACACCAAAATAAGCATGTATGGCACAATTGAATTTTTAAATCAAAAAATCTAAAATGTGAAAAGACAGAAAATTAAGTATCAGATTAGTGCAGATGAATTCATGATTACAACATAGATTTAATCTATTCAGCTTTATAATATAACAGGATATGCAATGAACTAGGACCACCACGCATGATGCTGTCTTGTATTTCTAGAATTTCAGCACTCAAATGGAACTTCAACAATCCCCCAGAATTCTAAATTCCATCTGTCAATAGAGAGCGTTTTTCATGAGACCACATTGAGATGCATATTCTACTGAGTCCCGTTTTCAAAATCAAGCCTGTGGCATTAAAACTCCAGCTCATTGGATTTTAAACAATGAATATGAGGTTGAAATGTCAGCTTTAATTTGAAGGAATTTACATCCATATTGGGTGATCCTTGGAGGAAGTATGGCCCTTTTTATACACAGTATACTTTTAGGGAACCAAAAGTAATTGGACGGTTGGCTACTCTGCTGTTTTTTTGGCAGCTGTGGGTTGCACCATTAGTTCATGCGTAAAACATTGGATGTGTCAAAATCAGCTTTTTCATACAGTTGTGGCCAAAAGTTTACATACACCTAGGCTAAAGATATTCAAACTCAGTTTTTCATAACTCTGCACATTTCATGTTATCATACATTTCTTTTGGCAACTCAATTAGGGAATCTACTTTGTTCACATCAGAGGTAGTTTTAAAACAATCCATTAGAGACAGATTTATTTCAGCTTTAAGTCACTATCAGAATTCCAGTGGGTCAAAAGTTTACCTACACCCAGTTGACTGTCTTTTTAAACAGTCTGGAAGATTCCAGAAATTTATGTAATTACTTTTCATAAGCTTCTGATTGGCCAATTTCCATAATTAGTAGTTAATTGGGAGTTAATTCACACCTGTAGCTGTATTTAAGGACCTGCCTTTAGAGCCACTGCATTTTTTCCCTTGATACCATGGGGAAATCCAAACAACTCAGCCAGGACCTCGGAAAAAAAAATTGTGGACCTCCACAAGCCCGATTCCTCCTAAGGAGCATTTTCTAATCAACTGAACGTACCACGAGCATCTGTACAAACAATTGTGTGCAAATATAAAAATCTTGGGACCACACAGATACAGCATCATTCAGGAAGGAGGCAAAAATTAGCTACCAGGGCTGAACAAACTTTGGTCCAAAAGGTTCAACTGAACCCCAAGACAACAACAAAGGAACTGATGAAGGAGTTGAAGGCATCAGGTACCAAAGTATCTACATCCACCATTAAGAAAATCCCACATCGCAAAGGCCTGAAAGGCTGTCGTGCAAGGAAGAAGCCCCTACTCCAAGATCGGCATAAAAAAGCCAGAATGAAGTTTTCAGGTGATCACCAGGACAAAGACCTAGCCTTTTGGAGGATTGTCCTCTGGTCAGATGAAACAAAAATGTAACTGTTTGGCCATAATGATCAGTGCTATGTATGGAGGAAAAAGGGTGAGGCTTTTAATCTGAAGAACACCATCCCAAATGTGAAGCATGGGGGTGGCAGCATCATGTTGTGGGGGTGGTTTGCTGGAAAAGGGACTGGTGCACTTCAGAAAATAGATGGCATCATGAGGAAGGAGGAATATCTAGAAATGCTGAAGCAACACCTCAAGACATTAGCTAGAAATTTAGAATTTGGTGGTAAATGGGTATTCCAGCAGGACAGTGATCCTAAGCATTCCTCCAAAGTTGTAACAAAATGGCTTAAAGACAACAAAGTGAAAGTACTGGAGTGGCCATCACAAAGCCCTGACCTGAATCCCATAGAAAATGTGTAGACTGAACTGAAAAAGCATGGAGGCCCATAAACCTGACTGAGTTACACCAGTTCTGTCAGGAGGAATGGGCAAAAAATCCGCCATAGTATTGTGAGAAGCTTGTGGAAGGCCAACCCCAAGCATTTGATTCAAGCTAAGCAATTAAAAGGCAATGCCACAAAATACTGACGAAGTGTATGTAAACTTTTGACCCACTGAAAATCTGATATAGTACATAAAAGCTGAAATAAATCTGTCTCTTAGCTATTATTTTGAAATGACCTCTTATGGAAATAAAGTAGATACCCTGATTGACTTGACACAGGAAATGTATGGTAACATGAAATGTGTGGAGTTGTGAAAAATTGAGTTTGAGCAGCAACATACTGGTGAGCTCAACTGTAGCAAACAAGTGGGAGATGACGAAAGACCACTGTGGATCAATTGTGAGGAAAAACTCCTTTTCAACTGTCAAACAGATCAAGAACACTCTCCAGGATGCAGGCATTGATGTGTCAAAGACTACTATAAAGAGAAGACTACACCAGCATAACCTCAGGGGGTTCACCACAAGTTGCAAACCACTGCTAAACCTCGAGGTCAGAACAGCCAGATTACAGTTTGCTACAAAGTACATGCAAAAAACTGTATTATGGACATATGAGAAAAGTCAACCTGCACCAAAGTGATGGAAAGAGGAAAGTGTGTTGAAAGAAAGGAACTGTTCATGAACCAAAGCACTCTTCCTCATTTAGACATGGTGGAGGTGCTACGGCTGCTACTGTAACTGGCTCACTTCTCTTTTATTGATCATGTGACTGCTGACGGCAGCAGCAGGATGAATTCTGAAGTGAACGTAAACATCTTATCTGCTCAGATCCAACCAAAGTCCTCAAAACACATTAGATGACACTTCACTTTGCAGCAGGGCAATGGTCGAAACACTCTGCTAAAGCAACCAATGAGTTTTTCAGGACCGAAAGTGGCATGATTTTGACTGGCTACATCAACTGCCAGACCGGAATCAAACTGAACATGCATTTCTCTTGTTGAAGACCAGACTGACAGCAAAGATCCAGCATATGGTGATGTGTGTGGATACATGTAAAAAATCCCTGTAATTCCTATATACATTGGCAGATATGGATGTACATACCCTCAAATTAGAGCAGACAGCCTGCTCTTTAAGTTCTTATTCATTGCTTCATTTCAAATATAATATTACTGGAGAACAGAGAAAAGACAACAAAAAATGTGTCACTGTCCAAATACTAACAGACCACACTAGATGTCCCAGGCTTTGAGGCTTTGAACTGTTGTTTTGTCAGCTGATCCGAGTTTTTTGAAGGTAATCGTGTTAGTTTCTGCTGCGAGTTTTCCCAACCTTGCAGATGACAACTGGAATAATAAGACAATTCATGTTTCCTTCTAACTGATCAATCTGTCCTTATTTTGTACACTGACACTGCCACTTACACAGCCATAGTCACACAATGGTTCTGTTCTTTTTCAGAATAAATAAAACAATGTGGCAAAAACATGCATTGTTTGATTTATTTTCTCCTCTATACTTGTAATTCAGCTCAGTTCTCTATTGTATCTGTGTTTCAATTGGATCTGTCGGATGAAAAGTGCTTTGAACCGCTTTTTCTGCATGAACGATGCAACACAAATAAAACGTATTATTATTGTTGTTTTGAATTATTTGTATGTATACTTCAAAAGAACTCCTGGAAAACGGTGGGATAATTAAAATAACAGGTCATGATGCACACCTGCATTTGAGAAAGTGGGCCTGCACTTTGAATGTGTGTGAGGATGACTTCAGTGGCGGCCAGAACAAAGCATCATTTAGAAGATTTTTACTTAAGAAGGCTATGAGACTTGTCTTTCACCACAACTGGATGCATTTAGTAACACGCTCCTTCTATCTGAGTGATTCAGTTGGGAATGTAAGTTGTGAGTGTGCAGAGAAGCCCAGGGCTGCCCTGTGGACGCACTGTTCCTAGGCGAGTCTCCGTGGAGCCCTATTGGCTCCTGCGCCGTTGCCTCAGTGATCCCAGCCCAGGCTGCGGTAAATCTTGTTTCACGGTGACTTTGTCTCAGTCGGCACTTTTTCTTTGACTGCTAAAAATATTTACGCATTAAAAATAACAGCTAGAGCTTCTGCTGGGTTGCAAAATATCCGCAAGCCAGTTGTTTCCCCATTGCTTTGCCGAGGGAAAAGTTGGACCATGTGCTTCGAGCTGACTGCACATGCTGTGGTCAGCTACTACTCCAGTTAATCATTCACGTGACATTAAAAAAACAAACAAAAAAAACAGCCATGGCCTGTGGTAGGTTGCACATGGTTGCAAGTTTTTGGTAAGTAAGAATCACAACTGTTTTCATTTTATGTCATTTGAAATTAGATAAGTTATATCACATTTTCCTGAGCTGTTCACATGTACCGTTCAATAAAAAATAAAAAATAAATAATAATTCTAACTTTATGCCCACATTGTTCATGTTTAGTTGGCACGTTATAAGAATTCACAGTATCCATAACAGCTTCTGAGAATCACTATGATAACAAACGATTATGAGTTATGATAATATCTATCACTATGATCACTTTCAGAGCATTTTAAAAAAAATATACCAAATGTATGATTATTGCTATTTAACGCTCTCGACTAGCTTAGATGACTATGCAGATATTGAGTGTGTCAGCTGAATTGATTGACAAGTATGATGAATGAAGAATACATTTTTTGTCTGTCTGCAAGCACACAGTAGATCCTTACCTTTGTGTTTTGACATTTACACTTGTTCTTGTTTACTTCTGGGCTCAGTGAAAGTAGCAGAGACCTCACCCTGATTAACAGTTGCTCCTGCTTCATGTTTCTTACTGGGGTGGCAGTGTAGTATAATGGGTAAGGAGCTGGTCTTGTAACCTAAAGGTCTCAGGTTCGATTCCTGAGTAGAACATTGCTGTTGTACCCCCAAGCAAGGTACTTAACCTGCATTGCTTCAGTATATATCCAGCTATATAAATGGATGCAATGTAAATGCTGTGTAAAAGTTGTGCAAGTCGCTCTGGATAAGAGTGTCTACTAAATACCTGTAATGTTTCAGGGATAATTTCCTCCAACTGGTGCTTCGATGTAAGATCCATTCAGAGGTGTGTGCAATGATTTAATTATACATTTTTGTGAGGATTTTGTATGCAGAAAAGGAATGGCTGTATGCAGGTCTATTGTAATCTTTCTGGACTAACTGGTTGTTTGGGGCAGGGGTGATAATTAGCTATCCCCCATGAACAGGGCATTGAGACCCCCTTGTGGAGCTTGCGGGAAAAGGCGGGGGGTGGGGGGTAGGGTGCGAGGAAGGCCGTGGGACCCCAGTAATATTGGATAGAGGGGAACAGGGTCGATCTGAGTTTTTAAAAAATTAACCGATGAAATACAGGAAGTTTAGAAGAGTGCCATCAGTGAGAATGATTGCAAGGCTGGGTTTGAGAACCTTCCTCATCGCAGACTTTGTTCAGTTTGCTAACTTTATATTGCCCGTCCCCCAGAACAACTGTAACCTTTCTTATGTTTTATCTGCGGAGTTCAGCAGCCCGAAATGAGGACGCCTACATGTTTAGGAACAAATGAACAAATTCAAAAACTAGGCCCTCAGGAAATGGTCATTTTGTTCTAGCCTGATTGACAGAGTGTTTTGAGCGTGTTGGGCTGGGGACGCCTGTGTTTTATGGAAATGCCAATGCTAAAAAAGGGAAAGAACCGCTCTGTGATTTAATGAAATTAGCCCTGTGCGTTCTGAGCCTGGGTTGTATGGCTGGAAGGCCTGAGAACCCTGCCTGCATTGTGTCACTTCAGCAGTGAGAGGTTCTGTCTGTGAGAGAGACAGACCCCGACCATGCGCTCACAATAGGCCCATCTGTCCCTCTGACAGGACCCCTGTTCAGTGTGTGTGTGTGTGTGCGTGTGTGAGAGAGAGAGAGGGTGTGTGTGTATGTGTGTGAGAGAATGTTTATGTGTGTGTACGAGAGAGTGTGTCTGTGTGAAGGGGTATGTGTGTGTGTGTGTGAGAGAGAGAGAAAATGTGTGTGCGAGATGGGGTATGTGTGTGTGTGTGGATATGTATTTTTTTTGTGAGTGTATATGGATACAGGTAAATTTGTGTGTGTGTGTGTGTGTGTGTGTGGATTTGTGTTTGTGTGTGTGTGTGTGTGTGTGTGTGCGTGTGCGTGTGTGTGCATGTGTGTGGATTTGTGTTTGTGTGTATAAGAGAGGCCATTTAGGGTATAAATCAAACTTGTTCCCACGCACATTACCTTCTCTCGTGCACTATCACACGTTCTCATGCACACCATTATACTGTCTCACACAGACTAGGATACCCTTGCACACACTATTATACTCTCTCACATATAAATGTAAAACCTGGTATGCACACATACAAACATTTGAGAGATTCCTGGCCACTTAATGACACACAAATCGTCTTTTGCTACTCTCAAAACACAAATGTTGCATTCTGGAGATCAGTGCAGTGACTTTTAAATTATAAACTGAAGGCATAATGATTTATAATCATAAATTGAGGATTATATGTACAGAATGTGGATGACAATTACAAAACAACATGTACAGAAGAACTTTTTTTTTTTAATTTTTTTTTTTTACATTCTATTTGTTTTCAAGGAAATCTGGTCCCTGCGTTTGCCCGTCTTGTGATGCCAAAGCATGTGGCTACACTTTGCCAGCTCATCCCAAGGGACACACAGTTAGCAATATTTGTTCATGAAATACTGTATGTCATACTCAGGCCAACCAGGATGACCAGTTCTAATTGTTTGGAAGAACAAAATAATTAAACATAGACTTAGGAGTCACTTCAACTGATCTTAAACTTACATAGTAATTTAATAAGCAAAAAAAAAAAAAAAACCTGTATTGTAGCTTTGCACAATACCCTGTCCTACCTCCCTCTTCAAATTGCTGGCTAACGACAAGAAAGGCCGATATTGTCCTTGTGTGAACACCAGGTTCCCTGTATAACCTCTCCTAAGCAGTTAATTTTAGAATGTGCTGAACTCTTTGACTTGTAGGCAAACGATCAGAAAATTCATGGTGGCCTTGCTATTATACTAACAAAACTGTGAAAAGAATGATAGTGTATAAGGGAGTATAATGGTGTGTGTGTGAAAGAGTATGAGGGTGTGTGCAAGATCAAGTATGATTTATGGCCTAAATTGCCTGGCATATATGTGTGTGTATGTGTGTGTACATGCACATGTATGCATGTACGTGTGTGTGTGTGTGTGTGTGCATATGTATGTATATGTACAGTGCAATCAGTAAGTATTTAGACAGTAGACAATGTTTGTTGTTTTGGCTCTGTACACCAAGAAATTGTATTTGGAATGAAACAACCAAAAGTTAATGTTAGCTTTAATTTGTGTGTATTTACATACAAATTGGGTGAACCATAAAGGAATTGCAGCCCTTTCTAAACATTTTAGGAGACCGAAAGTAATAGGACAATTGGCTGCTCAACTGTTTCTTCCTGCTCTTCGTTAGCTGTGTGTTGCTGCACCATTAGTTCATGCATAAGAAAGCTAACAAAAGAGTTCTAGATCTTTCTAGCTGTGGCATTTGCATTTGCTACTGCTCCTCATCATAGTATAGTAGTAGCCTAGTAACCATGGTAGTGTCACTGCCAGTAAAGCAGGCCATCATGGAGTAGAAAATCTGAATAAACTGAAACAGACATAGCCAAAACATTCGGTTTGTCAAAATCACCTGTTTGGTATGTTGTTATGAAGCAAAAACACCCTGGTGAACAACCTGGTAGACCACAGAGAAGCACTGCACTGAATGATCGAAGAAAACCCCCTTTTCAACAGTTGAACAGATCAAGAACTCTCTCCAGGATGTAGGTAGATGTGTCAAAGACTAAAATAAAGAGAAGACCACACCGGCATTACCTCAGAGGTTTCACTGCAAGATGCAACCCACTGGGAAGCCTCAAGAACAGTACTGCTGGGTTAGAGTTTGCTATGAAGTACATACAAAAAACATACAAAATACAGAAAAAGTTCTGGAGCAAACTCATGAGTATTAACATGTAGCAAAGTGACAGAAAGAGAGAAGTGTGGGGAAAGAAACAAACTGCTCATAACCCAAAGAATAGCAACTCATCTTCAAATGTTGGTAGAGGTAATGTGATGGCTTGGGCACGTATGGCTGCCACTGGAATTGGCTCACTTATTGTTACAAATATAATAATCATAACAATAAAATGTATATATAAAGTGCCTTTCATACATACACATGTGGCAAGAAGTGCTGTACAATACAGCTCTAAATAAAACAATGAAAGAAAGAAATAAAATGCAATGTTAACAAAAACTAAATTGTAGTCCACAATTTTAGATTTGTAATCAAACTATTAATGTGTGGTGAGCACAATCTCAGCTTTTATTGAAGGGTATTTTTATACATCTTGGTTTCACCGTATATAAACTACAGCATTTGTTACACAAAACAGGTCAACATAAAGTTTGGAGAAAATGACTTCACAGGTGTTTCTGATTAGTCAGGTATGTTCAAATGCTTCCATTGCCTTCGGAGTCTATTATTAGCGTTTCTCAACATGAGGACCAAAAATGTGCCAATGAAGGTCAAGGAAGTCATTATGAGGCTAAGAAATAAGAACATTATGAGGCTAAGAAGAAGAACAAAAGATCATAGACATACACCTTAGGCTTATCAAAATCAACTGTTTGGAACATCATTAAGAAGAAAGAGAGCACTGATGAGTTCAGTAATTGAATAGGGCCTGGTAGGCCGAAGAAGACCTTTACAGTTGGTGGCCGAAGAATTTTCACGATAATGAAGTAAAACTCCTGAACACCTGTCCGACAGTTCAGAAACACCCTTCAGGATGTAGCAATGTCAGTGACATGTGATGTGTCAGTGACTACTGTCCTCAGACTTCAAAAACAGAACTAAAGATGCTACACTGCATGATGTAAAAAACTAGTTAACTGCAAAAACAGGATGGCCAGGTTACAGTTTGCTAAGAATTACCTAAAAGAGCCTGAAGAGTTCAGAAAAAAAAACTCTTGTGGACAGATAAGATCAAGATTCACTTGTATCAGAGTGATGGCAAGAGCAAAGTATGGAGTCCTGAAGGAACTACCCAAGATCCAAAGCTACGGAGCTGACTATATATAAATATACAAATGCAACAGAATAAAAAAGGAATATAAAATTGTAAGAACAGTTCATCAGAAAAAACTTTTTAGTAAAAGCCAGAGTAAACAGGTATGTTTTAAGCTGCTTTACAAAAATATCAGCTGAGCCTGCCTCTCCAATACCTTTTGGAACAATGTTCCATAGTTGTGGTGCATAAAGAGAGAAGACAGGGACGTTCTTCACATCACCGCTGGTACCCTGAGGAGAATAGCAGTGGAGGCTCTAAGTACCTGAGTTAGGAAATGTAAGGATAATAGATCAGACATGCAGGTAGGTGCTAAGGCATTAAGTGCTTTATAAACACGTAAAGGGACCTTAAAATCAATTCTAAGAGACACAGGGAGCCAAAGTAAGACTGGAGTAATGTCCTTTTGGTCTAGTTAAAATTCGGGCTGCAGCATTCTGAATAATTTGTAGTTTCTCAGTTGTTTTCTTAGGCAGTCCAGTAAAAAGAGCCTTACGATAGTTCAAGTGACTTGATATAAAAGGACGTACCTTGATATTTCTTAAATAAAAGAAAACAGACTTAGTCACTGTGCCCGTGTGAGGTGAATATAAAATGACTCCCTGTAGAGACAGACTGCCCATCCTTGTAAAAAGTTGATGGGCTCTATCTTACACCCGGCACAAAGTGGTGCCAAGGGCCTTTGCTAGTTTCAGACCGACGCAGTTGTCATTTTCCCGTCCAGTGCCCACGTTGTTTAAATAGCAAATGTACTTGCGCCTATCTGAGCGCCCATGGTCTTAAAATGAGGTGTGGTAAGGCGCATTGCTATCTTGAGGCAACGGAAAGTGATTGACCAACAAATGCCTGGTCTTAAGTTAATGGCGCAGTATTTTACTGTTATTTTAAGGGCGCATTATTAAGATAGTAATATGCGCCTACATACGCAGGTTCACAACGCGCAATATTTAAAAAAAAAAAAATGTCATAATGGTTAGTCATAATATTTATCAGAATTAGCTAATCGCAGTAAATAAAAATCTGCCATCAAGATGACACTCTGATTGGCTTATTTCATGCTATGCCCAAAACACACCTATGATTAATTAAGAGACAAAGTACAACCCCTTTGAACCATGTGCCTTACTTTGCGCTCAGATTATCCGCTGTTAAACTAGCAAAATATAGGGGCGACATAGCTCAGGGGGTAAGAGCGGTTGTCTGGCAGTCGGAGGGTTGCCGGTTCGATACCTGTTTACTCAATCTAATGCGAGCTCAGGGGCCATTTGGCTCCACGGCTATGTGCAGTTGTGTGTCATAGATGTCTTCATTGATGATGTGCCTGCAGACAGCAACAGCAGATTCATTCTGAACTGTACATCTCACCTTGCAGCAGGACAAATACCTTAAACACACTTGACTGGCCAAGTCAATCACCCGACCTGAATCTAACTGAACATGCGTTTCATTTGCTGAAGACAAGACTGAAAGGCAAAAATCCCCCAAAACAAACAGGAACTGCAGATGGCTGCAGTACAGGCCTGGCAGAGCATCACCAGGGAAGATACCCAGCACCTGGCAGTTATCCAATGCAAAGCATTTGCACCCAGCACTAAATAGGACAACTTTATTTAAGATAATGTTCATTTGTACAATTAAATGTTTTAAAAGGGCTGGCAAAAACCCCCTATAGCAAACAAGAACTGAAGACGGCTGCAGTACAGGCCTGGCAGAGGATCGCCAGAAATCACCATAACAACAAAAATTGTGTCACTGTCCAAATTCTTACAGACTACATTGTGTATGTGTGTGCGTGTTTTATGTGCGCGTGTATGTGTGTGTTTTTGTGCATGCACGCATATGTGTTCCTGTGTGTGTGTTGCGTGTGCCTGTGTGTGTGTCTGTGTGAATGAGTGTGCGTGTGTCTGTGTACGTCTGTGCGCACATGTATGCATGCTCATCTGGGGGATGGTGTCAGTGGTAAAAGTGCATCTCTTGGCTCTCAGTCAGTTGACACAGAAGGGCCGGGGCTCAAAGCTGTGGCCCTGGTCCCTGGGGCCCTGGACCCTGTGGCCCTGGACCCTGCATCCTGCACTCTGCAGGGCCGCCAAGGTGCCCTGTCCACAACTCTAATTGGGCTGCTGTAACAAAAACCACAGGGCTACTTTGTTTTGTTTAGGGTCAAAATAGTCATGCCTACCTGTACTCGTCTGTGTAATAAACATCAACAGGTTTTAGAATTTTCGGCTCAACCAAAAGTAAGTGTCGATGAACGCCTCAGTGATATACACTGACCGGCCACTTCATTAGGTGACAGGAGTGGCACCCGGTGTGGTCTTCTGCTGCTGTAGCCCATCTGCTTCAAGGTTCGACATGTTGCGTGTTCAGAGATACTCTTCTGCATACCTTGGTTGTAACAAGTGGTTATTTGAGTTACTTTTGCCTTTCTATCAGCTCAAACCAGTCTGGCCATTCTCCTGTGACCTCTGCCATCAACAAGGCATTTTCGCCCAGAGAACTGCCGCCCACTGGATATTTTCTCTTTTTCGGACCATTCTCTGTAAACCCTAGAGATGGTTGTGCATGAAAATCCCAGTATATCAGTAGTTTCAGAAATACTCAAATCAGCCCGTCTGGCACCAACAACCATGCCACGTTCAAAGCCACTTAAATCACCTTTCTTCCCCATTCTGATGCTTGGTTTGAACTTCAGAAGATCGTCTTGACCGTGTCTACATGCCTAAATGCATTGAGTTGCTGCCACGTGATTGGCTGATTAGATATTTGCGTTAACGGGTGCCGTTTGCCGTTGAACAGGTGTACCTAATGTAGTGGCCTGTGAGTGCTTATTTATGACCGCCATGCTAGAAGAGGACAAACAGGAAAGGTACAGGAATTGACACGCCAAAGGAACGTTTGACCAACTACCTGTTCCTCCTACTTTGTGTTCGGAAAACGACTGAGTGCCGTTCTCCGCAGACTTCCTCGCAAGCTGGTCTTCCTCAGCCTGGGTCTCTCTCCGGTAGCCAGAGCCCCATTGTCTCCAGGGCTGCGGACAGAACGTCTTTCAGGACCCCTCCAACAAAGAGAGAGAGAGAGAGAGAGAGAGAGAGAGAGTGTGAAAGAGAGAGAGAGAGAGAGAGAGTGTGAAAGAGAGAGAGAGAGAGAGAGAGAGAGAGAGAGAGTCTGGCAGATTGAACTGCAGCTTGCTGCTTGGTGTTCTCAGGCCTACAAGACTACACAATAAAACATCTGTGTGTACAGTCTTTTCAACAACTCTCCACAATTTAGGGCTAATTAGCTTGGACAAGTGGGAAGTAATTGCTCTTTAGTCCCTAACAGGCATAATAAGGGACTAATGGTGCCTCTTGCTGGTGACAAAACAATAGCTGCACTGTTTGTGGCGAGTCCACTTTGATGTGGAATGTACATGCTCAGAAAATAGATAAATAAAATGCTGTGAAACGAAGACAAAAAAGACAGGCCAAAAAGGTATGCAGCAAACTCTGGGGATGATCATTTTGTTCTTTTGATTTCTTGTGTTGCACTGTTGCTTAGACTGAAATCATTATTAAACTGAAATAATAAGCAATAAATAAATAATTAAAATAAACGGCAAAAGAAAAGATGGTGTAGCTAAACCTGAAATAATCCTTTCATTATTGCTCTGGGTAACTTGTCTTCACGGTCTATGTCTCCACTACTGGACAGAATATTCCTCTTTGATTTCCGCTGGCGTTTGGAAATGCTCTCTTCTTGTCTACTAACTGAAAGCATCTGAAAGTTTTGAGTATTTTGCCAGAAGAAAACAGGAAGTCCAAAAGGAGAGAGGTGGTTATGGATTTGGGGGAGGGGTGGGGGAGGGGGGGGCAGGCACCTTTATGAATGAAAAACAGGGCCGTGCGGCCCCCGAGAGCAACACGCAAAATAAATGATGACCCAAAGCCGGCGATTTGGGAGAAGTAGCCCTAATCTCTCCTTTGTCCTCGAACAGGTAGGGGTCTCGCTTTCGGGACGAAATTCCCCCTTGAAGTGGAGAGATGCAGGGTGGGCGTAATGAGGTGTGATGGCTGCCCCTAGCTCCCCCCCCGCCCTCAGCCCCCACCCCCTGCTCTCCTCGCCCCGCCCCCCCCCCCCCGCCCCCCCGGTCCTCCTCAGCTCCAGCATAGCTCATTATTGCTCCGAACGTCCCTCCTCTGCCCAGAAGAAAGAACGACAGATGCTGGTCAGCGTGAAAAGGCTCTTAAGCTCGTAAAAGGGTTGACAGGATTTAAAGGGGACGGGGATCAAAGCCTGGTCGAGCAACCCCCCCCTGCTCCCAGGCCCCCACCCCCACCACCCCCGTCTCCCCCTCTCCACCCACCTCCGGAGCATTCCCAGGCCCACTTTTCTCTCCCCATAAGGGGGCATTTCTTTGGGCTGGATAAATGGGCCCCAGAATTTAAGCTGGCTTCTCTCTGGGTGTAGAAAACAAGAAAATGGCGGCGCTGCGATAGTCACCAGACACCCAGCGGAGCCCTGTGTTGGCGGCTCGCTGGATTCCTCGACATTTCGGAGAAGACAGGGAAGCCGAGTCATCGGCGTTCACCACGTCTGACGAGCTCCGGCCTTCGCTGCGTCCGGTCCAGAGGCCTTTAGGCGTCGGCGAGCGAACGGGAAGCTGTGGAAAACTGGCCATACGACGCTGGGACAGAGGAGCATCAGGGGGATGATAAGGGAACATCCCTGGGGATGAATGCTGGTGGAGGGGCACCAGCTTCCGGAAACAGGTGGAGCGCCACAAGGATTTTGTCACTGTGCTCCTGGATAAGAAGCCACGCTGTCGGGCATTTGTTGCCTTAAGGAAGGGGCGTCAAGCTCCGGTCCTGGAGAGCCGCAGTCTCTGCTGCTTTCTGCCCTCGGAAACTCTCTTAGCCTTAACTAGCCTTAGCTGATACCAAAATAGCCTTGACCTGGCCTGTTCTCCACTGAACTTCAGTACAGCAGCTGAAATGCAGTCTGCTGAGAGCTGATGATAAAGCCTCCTGCCTGGGATAGAGCTGGTTCTGTATGACTGTTTATATTCCATTACATGAATCATTAAACAATTTTAAAAGTACTAGCACAATCCGAAACAATTTCCTGGGGGAAAATCTCCTGCCCTCCCTTATTTGAGGAAGTGCAGCAAAAACAAAGGGTGCAGTCATGATGCAAATGATTAATTTCCTTCCCGAATATATGCAAAGGGACATCAACATTCCTTGTCAGGGTCATGGAGGGAGGGGGGTCTTGGTCCTGGAGCCTATCCCAACATGCATTGGGTGAGAGGCAACCTGTCCAATGCATTCTGGACAGGTTTCCGATCTATCGCAGGCATACACACCACTCACCTATACCTACAATAGTAACCAGAACCCAGAGCAAGCCCACGTGGAGAGAACAGGCACGCTCCACACTGAAAGGCCCAAGCCCAGATTCAATCCCAGGACCTTCTGGTTGTGTGGAACAGCTTGCCAGGTCATGAGCAGAGGTGTGAGGTGTGTTAGTAGATCCTGAAGGTGTTCAATTCCAGGTGTATGGATGCTTGCAGGGACATAGTGTGTCTAGATGGGCTGAATGGCCTACTCTTATCATCATGTATTCTTATGTTCTTGATAACAGGAAGGTGATTCACTTTGAAACTCCCCAAAAGTGTACAATTAAAAGAACGTACAAGGCACACAGTGAACAGGTCTTTTATCACACTGACACCCGTGTAAGTATGAAGTACATGTTTTGCATTTTTACCACCTTACCTTTGGTTAGTGGCGCATGCTACCTGGGCTTTCTAACTTCCCTATGGTCTCCCAGATTTGATCAGGCATCACAAAACACTTCCTGGCACACTAAGTTGTTCTCAGGGAACAGTTAGGTGGTCCAATTCAGCCTGGGCAAAATGGTGTGTACTCATTGGGCCTCATTCACAAAACTTTTCTTAAATTATTCTTTCTTTTGCTCTTAAAAATGTTCCTACAAAAAAAAAAAACAGTATGAGATTCATGACACATGTACAGACCTTTGTTTTTGTGCATATCCCTGGTGTATGAGATGCTGAATGATGCTGGCTGTTTGTAAATTTTATGCACAATCCTGTTCATGTGATTTTCGTGAGGAAACAGCCATGAACAAACACCGAAAAAAAATGATGAATGTGTCATATGCAGTTTACAATTAAATGTGATCACACCCGTTTAGTGAATAAGGCCCATTATGCCTAACTATACACCTGGCGTGTGTTACATTTTCAATTTCAATTTTGTTCCCCAAGTTAAAATAATTACAGGGTTTTCAGAGAACCCTCCTAGTCACTTAAATGAACTAGCAGTGAAACGAAAGGTTTTATTTTCAGCTTATTAGTTGGCAATGTGCCCTTACAGGGAAAATTGACTCCAAAGCTTTTCTGAATGGTCTGAGAGGGCTTATGTGCAGAGGCATTAAAGTGAGGGCCCACGCCAAGCCGGCATGCTCCGGCACCTTCTCGGATCAGCGCGGCAGCAGTTCCTGGACAGCCGGCGAAGACGCGGCGATGAACGCAGCCGCAGGAAGTCCAGAGACGCGGAGATGCAAATGGCTAAAGGCCGCCGCGCACCGTGGCTAGCGGGTAACCAAATCAGCTGTGGCCACCCTCAGCCAATCAGAACGCCCTGTCCAGCCCAACGTGTTCAACTACCCCCCCACACCCCAACCCCCCCCACAAACCTTCTACTGCTTCCTCAGCTTGCACAACCAAGGACTGGTTGAGCAGTGACCATGAAACAACAAGCTAGGGACTGCTCTAAGGTACACCCCTCAAGCAAATGCGTCATAGTTTGGTCCAGGAATTCAATCCAAGTACATAAGTTCACCAGAGGGTAACTGGTCCATGGGCCTTGTTTAAAGCATTCACACTTTATGATGTGAATGTCGTTGTTTAATAGAACTGTTTGTGGAAATCCCCAGTTCTTGGCCTTCATTGCAGTTCTCACGGTCTCTCACATACACATGCATACACACACACACACACACACACGTACACTCACGCATGCACGCACACACACGCACACTTACACACACACACAGGGACAGTCACACACACACTCACTCACACAGACACACACATGTTTACTGTTAAACTTGGTGCAGCAACGACAACTGTCTGGTGTAAGTTAAGGTATGTTACGTTTAACAATGTTGGGTACTTTGAGGTCTTTGGATGAATCTATGCAAGCACTCATCATCATCATCATCATCATCACCATCATCATCACCATCATCATCATCATCATCATCAGTGCCATCAGGGGTATTGAGCCCCATGAGAGGATCTCACATTGGGCCCCACCACTGCTCCCTGCTCAATTACAGCACCATTTTTGAGGGCCCCTGTTAGTCAGGGCCTTTGGAATCATCCTACACCCCCCCCCCCCCCCATACAGCACCACTGATTACCACTGTCACCATCGCTCACCTCATGCTCACCTCAATCTTAGCACCGATAAACACATTCTATTAGCAGACAGTCATCGCATGAAAGGAGCCTTTGTCCAAGTGTTGTTGGCAAAAAGCAAACCATTATTTGATAAGCAAATCAAATGCAAGGATTTTATTCTGACGTTAGTCGTTTGTTTTCAAGACGGCTGCGGCCGACAGAACAAGACTATGCAAAAAAGGCTGACCGGAGCAGCTATTTTAGTCACAAGCTAGTGATAAAAGAATGCACTGGAAAGCAATCTTTGAGTACCCCGCCTGAACGCCAGACCTGAACAGAGGGGAGGCTAGCCCTGACAGAACCAGAATATCCAGTGTCGGACGCAGACAGACGCTCCTGAGTTTCAGATGCGCGATACCGCCGTGCGCTACCGCAGGTACGTGGCATCGCTCCAAAGTGTTCCGATGATTATGTGTTAGAATGGCGGCGCTGTCCTCGCCAGCTGGGTGTTTGGTAACCGGAGATGAACCGCGTTAGCCAAACTGTCACACGGTTAAAATATGTGTGAATGTGCTGGCCTTGGCCAGTGATTAGGCAAGCGTATGCAAGCAGAAATAACTCCATACTCCAGCTTCATAATCCCACTTTGGACCTGCATTGGGAAATGACCTGGTAGACAAACTACGCATTGATGATTGTTGGAGATTTATCTCACAAGAACTATATATCAGTTAATTTAATCAGCTTTAGTCAAAGTATAGAAGGAAAAGTGGCTCAGATATCGCCTTTGCTGTGCTAGGGCACCTCTATGTTTAGAGCTATCATGTTCATGGAGGATTGATGTACTCATCTAAATTGTGCTTTAAAAGGCAATGGTCCATTCAGGCATGAGAAACTACCCCCTTGCTTATGAGTTATGAGTCTATGCCTATAGCCAGCACTGCCTCACCTAGGGAGAAATGAATAAAAGCCAATGCATATACATGCATATCACACACACGCGCACACACACATGCATATATATGTATACAGGTATGAACACAATAGCATAAAAGGACACATGCTTGACATATGGCAATAATGTCCCACACACAGACTCACAGACAGACTATGCACAGTTACGTACACACACACACATTTAGATCCCAGCCCATAGTGTCCTATACACACGCACATTGTGCTAAGGCTCCCGGTTAGCCCGTTTGGCTATGCTCTAGCTAACAGACGCGCAGCTGCGTCGTGGCACACAGAGGTCCCTTGAGAACGATTCCGGAACGTTTGCCCAGAGGGTTCCGTTGACCCCTCGCCACCGTGGAAACATAAAGAAGTCAAGCAGCAGTTGCCGGGGTCTGGGCCCTTCGCCGAGGGCCAAACATTACAGGAAGTCTTTGACCTCGACTCTCATTCAATCTTAATTACAGTGAATCCAGGCCCAAGGACCCTCCGTGCAACATTGCAGCCAAGGGCTATTACATCAACACGTTCCCACGGCCCCTTGCTGTACAGGGTCGGTTTCTGAGAGGACAGCAGTATGAGTGAAGAACTTACCGGATACCACCAGAATCAGTAAAAAATATGTGCTTGAGCAAAACAGACAAAACCTACAGAAAACCAAAGCATTTGAAATAAAAAAACATAAATGTTTCCTGTCTGTTTTGTTTCACGCACTACATATGTATGATGTTATTTTATATACAGTGCAGTTTGGAGGTATTTGGACAGTGAAATTAAACAATAAATATGAGGTTGAATTTCAGACTGTCATCTTTAATTTGTGGGTATTTACATCCATACTGGGTGAAGAATGTAGAAATTGCAGCCTTTTTATTTTTGGGGACCAAAAGTAATGGGACAATTGTAATGGGCCAACTATGTGTTGTCGCATCATTGGTTCATGCACAAGAAAGCTAAAAAAAGCTCTAGAGTTGGTTCTCGGTGAGGAATTTGCATTTGGACTGTTGCTGTTGCCTCTCAGCATGAGGACCAAATAAGTGTCAGTGCCAATACAGTTGGCCATCTTGACTCATTGGACTGTGCTTCAGCTTGCAGCAGGAAAATGACCCCAGACATACTGCTAAAGCAACCAAGGAGTTTTTCAGAGCCAAAAAGAGGAATGTTCTTGACTGGCCAATGCCAATCACCCATCCTGAATCAAACTGCACGTGCATTTCACTTCCTGTAGACAAGACTGATGTCAAAATCCCCTGAAACAAACAGGAACTGAAGATAGCTGCAGTACAGGCCAGGCAGAGCATCACCAGGGAAGATACCCAGCGCCTGGCAGTTATCCGATGCAAAGCATTTGTACCTTGTACTAAATATGACAACTGTATTTAAGCTAATGTTAATTTATCAATGTTAATGTTACTTAATTACTTTCACTAAAATGGGGGACTGTGTTTTATAAGGGCTGTAATTCTGACATGGATTACTGGGCATGGATGTAAATGCCCTTACATTAGACTGCATCACCATCTAAATATTTACATACTGCACAGTACGTCCCGTAGCAGCTTTCATTTTGGGTTCAAAAACTTTCCCAGAGCAGAGCTAGCAAATTTGTGGTCAGTAAAGACTGAGTAATTTGTGAACAGTGACAAGCCTGAACATGAGCTAAACGTGAATTGCCAACACACAACTGATGCTTTACCACCCTGACTCATTAAACACATTACAGAAGTGGCCTTTCCTCTCAGAAGCAACTCAGATAAATACAGAGATTTTTTCTGGGATTAGTTTAAACCCAGGGGAGTGCATTTTGGTAATCCAATGCCAGTGGATGGATAATTCTGTAGAAGTGCATTTTATCTTGTGAAGTTTATAATGATAATACTAATAATAATTAATTTATAGAGTGCTTTTCATACATTATGCACAATGTACTATAGAAAATTAAATACACATGAAATAAATAAAATAGACAAAGACAATACACATTGAATTAAACAACATCATACAGTGATTAATGGAAATCACAAACATTCCTCCAACATGGCACATTGTTTTTTTGTCAGTTTATTAGTTTCTTTCTTAAAATCTTTTCATGGCTATTCTACATAGAGATTTAATGCGTTTTGTTAGAAACTATTCCCATGGTAATGTTAACTCATTTTTCAGTGTTGTTTAGTCTCTGGGTAATGGTTCTATTTCCTACATACAGTATCAGGAGGCAGTTTGTGTGATATACTGTAATGGTGTGCCAATTCAAATGTCAACAATACATAATAAATAGATTGAAACTAAGATTTCTAAAATGTTTGTGTAAAGAAAATAATGTCAGCATACTTGGATAGTTCCTGTTTTTCTTATGTCCCTGACACTAACCATCTAACCACAGCTTATTATTATTATTATTATTATTATTATTACTACTACCATTGCTTATCTTTGGATCCCAGTTGTAAGTGATACTTGACATGTAAATTTCAGAGACAAATTTCTTGACAGCAATTTAATTTTTTTGTTCATAATACCATACTTTTCCTGCAAACCCGAGTGCTGAGCATGAAAGTGGATAGACTGATGGGTTTTTAAACTTTTTAGTAGACATTAGTGTTGGGAGTATGTGAGCTGTAATGAAGCCGTGTCTTTACAGGGGAGACCCATGCATTTGTTTGCGTTGGGCGGATAGCATTCTCTTTTCTATATACTCAACTCTGCATACCTGCAGTACAACTCAGTCCAGCATGTTGACTGAGCACAACAAGACTTTTTCTTCTGACGAAACTGAAGGCTACCTCGTGCCTTTCCAGAGTTAGAACACACTGAGTACGGTACCGATACCGGACTGATATTATCGAATAACCACCCTGACTTATTTGGCTATTAGTAACCTTTCCATTTGAGTCACATAACTACCCAGTTTAGTGTCCTTTTGAAAGGGACCGTTGCATATGAGATTGTTAGACACGTTGAGCAGGAGCAGTCAGCGGTAGGTGCAGTTTTGGACGGAGCGCGCGTTTATAAAAATCAGCGTCTCTGTTCACCGTACGGAAAACCTGCATTTGTGCAGAAGTGCAGAGCTGTCTGTCTGACGCAACTTCCCTGTTGGAGGAGGAGGAGGGGCGCTGCGCCACGATGAGGACGATGAAAGTACAGGCTGTGCACGTCCGAAAAGCAGAAGTGTGAAGTCGCGTAAGCACGTAAACAGGCCTCAGGAAAGCACGGGGGCATCAAGCTGCTTTTGTATGTTACTCTGGGAAATTTTGGTTCTTCGGTCTTACTGGCAAAGGCTTTGTTGTGGTTACTGTGACTGATTCTTCATCCCTCAAGACACAAATTCTCAAACTTCTTCACGCAAACGTGTATGCACACAACACACACACATACTTACATACACACAGCCCTTGCACGCACAAACACATATGAACACACACCCGCACACACACACACATACACACACATGCGTACCCGCACTCTAACATACCAACACATAGATCCTCACAAGGATGGAGTGCACACACATGCACACACGCAAGCATGCCTGTATGCACGCAGACACACACACACACATACACAAACAAACAAGGCCACTAGCCCATAAACATACAGCAATTAACAGTGACCTCTGACAAGAAGTCATCAAGAGATGCATGACTTTATGGTCACACTTTTGTTATCACAAGCTTCATGTGTCATTTAGGCACATGGAGTACAAACTTAGAGAATACCTCCATAAGTGGAACATTTACTAAAGTAAAAACAGTCTAGCACAAACCTAAGACTTTTCACTTTACATTTTGGTCTCAAATAAGAGGGTATTACACTACCATTTCAGATTATTAATAGCATGGACATAAATTGTTACTCAAAAAATCCTACTTGCTAATCATTGTTCAGATCTTTTGCCACTTAGCCTAATGCATTTCAGAGTAATTTTTTAAACTTTTATCTGTGGCATCTAGAGCCATACATCCTTTACAGAATTTCTGAATTTCATTCTGTAATATTGTAGTTGTAAAGAACAGGGATCTGTGGAAAAAAAAGGCCATCAATAAGGCCAGTGGCCCCACCTAGTGGCAACAACATGTTACTGTTACTGTATGGCTGGTGGCTGGTGGCTGGCACCATAAATATTTACAGTGTATTAATATACTATATATATATATATATATATATATATGTCTTGTTCATAAAACATTTAATGCATTAACTGCTGAATACATAATAATGAAACATAATGTTCTGAAAAGTAATTCATATAGAATATTCTTGTCACATGCAAATGTGGATAAAACAGTTACTGTGCAAGTCATTAATAAATATAAAAATAAAAATATCAACCAGAACCTCATCAATTAATAGCAACCCTGTTATATTTTCACAATCCAAACAAACACAATCACAACACATACGTGCGCGAGCACACACACACACACACACACATCAATGCGCATGGTCTTAAATATTCACTCACTTTAATGATAAATTACACAGTTGCTACCCAGTTTTGTTGTACTTTTTGGATTGTATTTTCAGATCCTCTTGTTTCCCCCTACTTCATTCTTTTCTCACAATTTCTTGCTGGCAAAGATGCCAAGAATGTGTTTTTCCAGCTAACGAGATGTTTTAATTATAAAATGTACACTAAACAAATTACGATGCATAATTGCCTAGCAAACAGGGCATTGTTCCAGAAAGTAAGATTGCTAAGTTCCCTGGATCTATTAAGTCAAAATTTAGGAAAATCCTGAATGATCAGTTCCAAAAACGAGTATCAGCGAAAGCCCGTATCAGTTACGAGGGTAACTTGTGCTGTGAAACTAACCTGACACATTACTTCCACACTCTCTGGCACTGCCCTGCATTTTCTGACAATGAGAGTGTTTGTATAACATCGGAGATGCAGGGTAAATTGGCAGAGCGACTACGTGCAGGCAGTGCAGTTGTGCAGGCAATGCTCTGTAACACCACTGATCGTGTGACATGCTCAATACCTAAATGGCAAGTGTGCACAGGTTCACAGACATCCACATCCAAACAATAGGGGACATACCATTCACTAGCAATCTGACAGAAAGTACAGAGAGTGAAATGTTACATTTAACCCCGAGGTTGGGGCAAAAACTAACTTGGTGCGGGGCACACGTAACAGTCTTGATAGCTTTAAACGTCAAACACAAAGTAAGGCAATTCAACACAATTCCATGTTATATGAAACAAACAGTCCCTAATTTATTTTTTGATTACATTTAGGCTGTACGTTTTTCATGGCCTACCTGTATTGGTGAAAATCTCAGTGAAAGTTCACCATGAACACGCATGGTTTGGGTCGTGTCCAACCTTGATCGATCTTGATCACCGAATTTGGAATCCTCTGTTGTGTAACCGAGAAATCATATGTCGCATCGGGCTCACTCAAGTCAGACTTCAGGTTGAAGTTAAAGGTTTCTTGAGCCTGCTTTCTGGAAAGGACCCCTGCCCTTCTGGAAAAGACCCCTTTTGATCCCACCTGATGTTTTCCTCCAGCTGCTGCCTGAACCCTCCACTCTCTCCCCTGGTCCTTCAAGCTGGAGGTCAAACCTCAGGTTGCACCACACCGGTGAGTGTGCAGGATCCTATCCCAGCACGCATTCAAGGAAGGCAGGAATACTCCTTGGACTGGTCACCTGTCCATCCAGGACACCCACACCATTCACTCACACACTACAGGCAATTTAGACTCTGCAGTTAGCCTGCTGCATGTCTTTGGATTATGTGAGGACCCATAGGTACCCAGAGGAAACCCACACAGACACGGTAAAGACATGCAAACTCAACACAGAAAGGTCCCAAGCCAAGATTCAAACCCACGACCTTCTTGCCGTGAGGCATCAGTGCTATCCACTGCACCATCGCTTGCAGCTCAACCGCTGAACTTGAAGGTGCCTGGTCAACCACCTTGCTGGCGTCGTACGAGAGGCTGTCATACTGGCCGACTAAACCCCTCCCATTTGGGTGCAGTCCCGCAAGGGTGTCACCCACAGGGCCCCACCCATGCATTAGGACAGCCTTAACTGGATGAGTCACCCGTCAGCCTAGACATAATTACAAGAGTACTAAGACCCACAGCTCTTCTGAGTCAGTAATGAAAGCATTTAAATTTCATCTATGGAATTGAGGTCTGCATTTGTCGTAACATCCTTGTGTTTTCAGCTTCAGACTAGACTGGCTTTTGAAATTCATCAAACCGATCTTGGCAGTTTCTGTTCTCCTACCATTGCATTCAGAAAATTCAAGTCTTGAATTGTTAAAGACACAGAAATTCTGAACATTGCCTGCATCTCTATTGATAAACCAGGGGCACAAATCGCTTTTCCGCAAGTTTGGTCAGTAGCCTAGCTCAACCACTTTGATGTGAAAGAGGGGTAAAATGATTATTGGATTTTGCTGGAAATTCAGTATCAGTGATTTTACACCAGCTCAACTCGTTTGCCTTGAAGTCAGAAGGGTACCGGCATTCATTTGATGCTAGCAGAGGCATGTGGATGAAATCAAAAATCTAATCAAAATCTAATCAATTTTATATGTATAGCATTTTTTTCCCCAGAGAACTGTCACAATAAGGCTTTACAGAGTATCCGAAGGAAAACTGAGCAAAAATCAGGCCTGAACCCCCAAAAAGCAAGTGAGAGGCAAACTCCCTTGTAGGAAGAAAATAACTCAAATGGTGGTGAGAAGAAATCTCAGGAGGAACCCGGCTGTAGAGGGGGACCCCATCCGCTACTGGCAGGCCCAATGTAGAGGTAGGATGGATGTAACAGAAATGTAATGATGCATCTATCACATAAAATAATCAAAAGCATTGAGCAGATTACAGTTGAAGTATTAAACTAGCTGGTAAAGTATAAAGTACAAATGAAGAGATGCAGAATATGCTTTTCAGAAGGGTGGGATGATGCAGCTGGGGCTTCAGGTTGTGTCAAGGTGTGTGCTTGAACCTTGAGTATAATGAGTAAGGAATTGGTCTTGTAACCTAAAGGTCACAGATTAAATTCCTGGGTAGGTCACTGCCGTTGTACCCTCGAGCAAGGTACTTAACCTGCAATGCCTTAGTATATATCCAGCTGTATAAATGGATGCTCTGGATAAGAGTGTCTGCCAAATTCCAAATGCCTATAATGGATGCTATGTAAAAAAAACGTTGTGTAAGTCACTCTGGATAAAAGCGTCTGATAAATACCTGCAATGCAATGGAGCGGTCTGTAGACTCAGGGTGTGGGAGTGGCAGAAGGCCCAGGGAAAAGGAAATAGAGAAGGAGAAGGTTAGACACCGTAGAAATTAAAAGAGGTAAAATTGCAAATTTGGAAGCCAGAGTGTAATATGGAAAGCCCCAGGGAACTACACTATAGAAGCAAATCTAAGATATGAAGAGAGCAGTGTACACAACCATGAGAGTGTTTCTGAACTGACAGTACCTACACACAGCACAGGACAGCAAACCTGAGCATTCACATGCCCCAACACAGCACAGAGCAGCAAACCTGAGTGTTCACATGCCCCAACACAGCACAGAACAGCAAACCTGAGCATTCACATGCCCCAACACAGCACAGAACAGCAAACCTGAGCATTCACATGCCCCAACACAGCACAGAGCAGCAAACCTGAAGTTTAAAGTGTCATTCTTTATTTTTTCATATTAAAGATTCCCTATTCAATACCTTGTCACGCTGGCATTTCTGTAGCAGTATCTATGCAATGTATTTGCATTCTGCAATTTTTCCTCTATTTGCCATTTTCCGTTGGTGCCATCGGGTGCAACAATCCCACCAGGCATTCAAATGTGAAGACGAATGCACAGACACCCACATGTCGAATGCAGAATAGAAAGTGCTTATTACACAGGCATTTAGGATTAGAGTTGGAATGTGTCTGAATTAGTCTTCTACTTTCAGTGTTGCCAGATCAGATTGACAGTTTCCAGCCCAATCACAACTTTAAACCCAAGCTGTTGGCGGGGGGCTAGCGGGTGTGGGTGCAAGGAATTGCGTGTTATGCATTCAAATGACAAATCGCTTCTCGTCACATTAATATCGCTAATTACATCAACCGGCAGTAAACATCAGAGAAACGTTACTGGTATTTTTTTTGCTACTTTTTCCATGACAGCTTGTTTGGTAATATTGTTTTCACAATATTTTCAAAAACCCACCAAATGTTGACAAAAGTAGCCCAAATTTCATCTACCAGCCCAACGCTATTTTTCCCCTCTCAACGTAATCAAAAGGAGCCCAATTGGGCGGAAACCCGCCCGATATGACAACACTGCGTACTTTGTCCTCAAAGTCCGAATTGTCTACTAAGCATACTGTGTATTGTTTAGCAGGGGTAGAGAGAGATGTTTCTGTTTGTATTTGTATCTGTATTTGTCAACCAATAAAATTATTTCTATTCGTGGCAGTGTAGCATGATGGACAAGGAGCTGGGTTGGTAACCTACCGGTTCGTTTCCCAGGTAGGACACTGACATTGTACCCTTGAGCGAGGTACCTAACCTGCATTGCTTCAGATATATCCAGCTGTGTAAATGGATGCAAAAAAAATGCCTGTAATGTAATTTATATGTATTTGGATAAAAAAACTGGAAGTGGGTGTGACGTAAAGCTGGAAGTGGGTGAAGTTTAACACAGAAGCTGTATAAAATGCCAAAAATCCAACATTTGTCTCATAATCACTGCCACTAATAATGTTGAGAAATTAAAGTGTTTAAGTCATGATTTTACAATGTTATCAATAATAATCCAGTTTAACAACAGGTAATTTGCCTTTAAACCTGTATTTAACAAACAATGATCTATATGTTATATAGCCATAACAAGTTTTGGTAAACAAACAACTAAGGTAAACAAACATAAAGTTTTAAACATAGGCAAAATGTTTTTTGTGACTACAATTTGCCAAAATCACCACTTTAAACGGCACAACATTTTTAAGCACAGCTTTATCGCCTAATGTTACTTTAGCTAACCCTAACATGTTAGCGTTTCGCCTACTTTAGTTAACCTAGTTAGCATGTACCACCAATACAGATGTATGGACACACGGAGGACAACAAATAACGTTACAGAGGCGAGGACATGCCATTGCTACCTAGCTATATAGTTAGCCAAGTTTTACTCGTGACACTTTGTACAGGTGCGCCGTGGGTCTGGACGTTTCGTGCTTGTTATAAATCAAAACTTAGTTACTCATCCCTGCTCTGAACTGCGTAGTACAAAGTGCATGAAGTCCACCACCACCCCTTCCTGAGGGACACTGAAGTCAATTATAAACTGAAAAAATGCCTGAACTATTTTCTTGAAATAAAGGACACAACTGAATCAGGTTCAACATTTATATTTCTAAATAATAGCAGTTTTGTTATATAGGTTTTCTGCTGGTGTGAGTGTGAGTGTGTGTGTGTGTGTATATATAATTGAGAAACTTGTTCTGACTTCTGATCTAATCACATAAAAGAGGTTGGAAGAAACGATCCGAATCTGAAAGATATTGGCCAAATTCAGAAAGAGAAAACATTTGGAGAGAAGGCATTATTCAAGTGCTGCCGGATATGATATTTGGATTTGGCACCATGCCTATTGTTTAGTGCATATTTTTAGTATGTGTTGGGCAGGATGCTAAAATAAAAATGAAGGAAGTGATGTGAGACATTCCACCATTGTGCAGCCGTGCTCTTGTGTCTTTGCGGTGCTGCGTTTTGCGTGGAAACCTGACTGCAAATTTTCAAGAATACCATTAGTACAAAGAAAGTAATTTAGTTGTTTGAAAACCACCTTTTCAAGAAGTCATTTTACTCATGAAGGGAAGTTTTGAAATAGGTTTGCAGTTTCTGAGAACTGAGGAATCCAAGTTTTTCTTTAAGAAAGGTTTCACTATGACAGTGTTTAATGCAGTTCTGAAGTTTTCAGTTTGAAAAGAGCAGGTTACAATGGCTTGTACTTCATCTGACAGACAGTTAAAACCCCTGCTCTCATGCTCCTACCAAACATTTGGTAGGAGCATGAGAGCAAATAGAGGGTTTTGATTGCAATACAAGCTCAATAAGTCGCTTGCTACATAAACCATGGCGAACTAAGACAGTCAGTTTGCTTTTGTTTGTGGGATATCCCACCTAAAAATGGTTATATTTTCCTAAATATATGTTGCAAACACTTCATATTAAGAGGAGGAGATAAGGTCACAGCAAGATTTAGCAGTCAGAGCTGGATTTATCAGGTGGTTGATTGTAGAGAATAGAATTTTGGGATTATCCCTATTGTAGCTAGCAAGATGTTTTTAAGAATTTCATAATGAACCCGTAGCTTTGTCTTTCTCCATTTTCGTTCAGCTTTAAGGCAGTTTCTTTTCAGCTAACTAACTTCTTCATTTCGCCATGGAGCCTTATTTTTGGAGAAGCTTTGTTTAATTTTGACTGGAGCAACAATCTCAAGGGCAGTCTTGCGTTTGTTCTTGAAACTATTCTCAGGAGAAAGGGAAGACTAGCACAGCAGTATCATTTACACAGTTTACAAAGTTGTCAGCTGCTTCAGAATTAAGATAATGCTTTCTGATAATGCATTTTACTTTTTTTTGTTTTAGTTTTTTTCACCCTGTCTTCAAATAATACCCAGAAATGCTCAGACATACAGTAACAACATCTATGACAGAAGACACAGTGGTGCTCAGACTGCTAGCGGCAACCAAATCCAAGGTGTGGCCATGTCTATGTGTTGGCCCGGTAACATGCTGGATAAAGCCAAGCCAAGTGTAACAAGCAGATGAAGTCCATAGCCTTGGATTCTGAATCATTGACAACATACATATACACATCATAAGGCAGATAAAATGGATAAAAGCTCAGCAAATTCATTACAAAACACTGTGTTGTTTAGGTGGTCTGCACACTGCAATGAGAAGCACAGGAGCATTAAATTGAAGTACAAGAGCAAGATATCCAAAGGCAGAAATAATATGTAGATAATGTAATCTACAAAGACACATTTTTCAGATTGCCTCCATTTTAAGGGTTATCCTGGAATCAAATAGGCCTATAGCATAAGGACATTAAGGTAATGGAAGTTGAATGTAAATTGTTTAGGATTTCACTAAAAATGTGTGTGGTTGCTCGGGGTAGTCATTTGAAAACAGTCTTTTTTATAGAAATAATGCTTCATCTGGATTGGCTGAGATCTGGTGCCATTTCAGACAATGTAATCCAGTTTCCATTCCTTCAAACATTATCAGTCAGGCGCAGCTGCATTTGAAAAGTTTGAAATGGTTTGCACAAAATTCCATGAAGAATTTTATTTCTCCCTTTAAGACACATAGTTTTTGAACAGTGCATCTGTTGGAATCTATTTGGTTGGGCCCTCGCACAAAGGCTACGAATAGAAAGAAAATCAGTCTGTTGAGAATATTTTTCATGGAACATCCAAACACACTTTTGAATTGCTTATTTTTCTTGAATTTGTATGTTGATCAGGAAACCCAGAGGATGCTGATAAGCAGCCGGATCTCATACTCTTCAACTGCCTCAGACTTCTAACTATCAACGTGAATGACACAACATCAGTGATTGGCTAATGAGGCTTTGGGTGGACCTACAGTAAGCTGACAACCAGTGACTTATTTGATCCAATCAAGTGGTTTGGCTCAAATCAGTGAGTCACTGATATCATATGGGCTTCACCCATTTTTGGCTCCAAGAAGCCCAGCTCTCCCTTCACTACTAATTTGAAATTTGTAAATTATACTTGTCTAATACAATACCTTTATCAGACCACACTTTAAGTATTGTGTGCAGCTCTGGAGATTGTACTACAAAAAAGCTATAGAGGCTCTGGAAAAGGTATAAAGAAGTGAAATTAAATTGGTTTCTGGTATGAAAGATAAAAGTCATGAGGAAAGACTTGAGATGCTTAATCTCTTCAAGTTTAGTAAAACGAGATTTTAGGGGGAATTTGTTTGAGGCTTTTCAATTCATAAAAGGGATTAACAAAGTGAACTACAAGAGATTCTTCAGGTTGAGTTCTGTCAGCAAAAAGAGCGGGCATAAATGGAAATGAGCTAAAGGTAAATTCTGCACAGACGTTAGAAAGTATTTCTTCACACGGAGAGTAGTCACTGTGTAAAATAGCTTGCCAGGTCATGTAGTAGAGGCAGAAACTCTGGGTATTTGCCAGGTCAGGGTTGATAAGGTCCTAAATACTAGCTAGTTTTTTGGTAAACAGTGAGCACTGGGTACCATTTAGTGGTAGCTAAACTTATGCTAATGCTGGCTACGTTGGTTAGCCTTGGTAATTGCAAGTCAGTGCCGCTTGCACAAATGAGTATTGCCTTGTGACCTTGTTTGGCAGTAAACTAGTTTTAAACTTTGGAAAGAATGTAATGATTTATTCTGCAATAATGTCCTAATGTCTTAGATCATGCATGGGGTGCACCTGTTGGGGGTGCATATTCCCCTGGTTATGACTCACTGATTAAAATCCAAACTTAAAAAGCTAGCAGGCATATTTTTACTTGCTAAGCAACTAAAGAGCCACTTGTTATTATGTGAAATAACGATAAATGTCCTTGTAACTACAATTTGGAGCACATAAATGTAACCGTACATAAGATATTAAAACTGCTTCAGTTTTAGATGCATATGTCAATATGGAATGTTGGTTCACAGTCATCAGTTGAAGAGTGCAGCATGTGCTGCCAGACCTTATTCCACTGCCCTCTGTGTCCCACCTCCAGACCAGTGAAGAGGGCCTATATTCAGAGTCATGTGGATACTCGTGTGAAAAACACCCAGCATTTCAAAGGTATGCATCTGTTAAACCCACATGCCAATCCCTTTCAAATGACACCAATTCTGCCTAGCCCGTTCAAACATCAGACATTTTCTTTTCACTGCACATTATTTTTTTATGCCCGGTACCTGAACAAATTGGAGGTGTGCATTCTAGCGTACCATCTCCTTTGTAACCTTAGAAGTTACCTTTCAGCCTACTATATCAGAATCTGTACTACTGCCATTTTATGAGAAAGCTTGGAATGTACAACATTGTAAATCAGAAATTATATCTGGGTGGGTAAAATGGTAGATATGCTGTAGAACATAGTTGTCATTGATTCATAAATATACCAGTATACGCTAGGCTTGCACTGATGGCTTATTTGTGGTACATATAGCACTGGCCTGGTTTGACCAGCTCCCTGCATATTAACTGAGCATAGAGGTCTAAGGTCTAAGGTTAAACTGTTAAATCTGTTTTTATTCATTTGTATCTTCATATTTTGGTTCCTACTCCTCTTTTTCTCTCATTTCATTTTTGTTGGAAGTAAGGCAATATTTTTTTGTGAAATCTGAGAAAATGCGCCCATGAAGTGGACAATGGATGTTGGTTCTGTGCTGGTGCTGGGTTCTAGTTACAGGATTTTGTATAAGCACATAATTATCACGGAATAAATTGATGCCAAGAGGAGCTGGCTATCAACAATCCTCTGGTCAGACTGCAAATACCTACCTTCCCCACTCTCAGAGAAAATCACCACAACTGCCCCCCGCCCATCTCCTCTTGCCCCCTCCTATACCAGTGTCTCTGCCCTTCCTCTCACCAATGACTTTGTGGCCCATTCCCCTAGAGACATTCCTGCCTATGTTAAACAATGAGTTTGTATTAATCAGCAGGTACAAATTCATCATTTTTAGTCTCCTTATACTGGTAGTCATATTCACACCTGCATGTAAATATAGTTTTTGTGTTTTGTCAGGCTGCTGTATCCAGACTTTGAATGGGTGTAATGCTGCAAATGGTGGCCCCTAACAGACTGTGCTAGCGTTGGGCGCCACTGTGGCAAACAAGCCTGCCACAGGCCACCGAAGTGGCTTTCCACAGGGCCCTCCAGCACAGAGACACAGAGAGATGCTGTTCAAATAGTCCATGTTTATTTACGAGGTTGGCAAGATGTTACAGCCAAAGTGAGCAGATGTAACAGTCATGACAGAGGCTCTCCTTGTGTGAGTGGGGATGGCAGATTTAACCTGTGCGCACTGATTGCCTCACTACGCACAGGTGCAGCCACTCCTGTTCCCGGGTCCAATTAGCCTGGCCAATTCTCTCATTCTTAACCAATTGGCCAGGTCTAATTAGCTTGACCCAGGGCAGGTGTGGCTGCTTAAACCAGCCATCCCCACACCACAGAGACATAATCATGTTTGATGATACGCAGACTAATGTATTGATTTAAGTAAGATGGTTTAAGTATAGGCTTATGCAGATACAGTCTTCTGCAATATTTGTGGACCTGCCTTGCTGCAAGTTAAACCAGCCGTGAGACTATTCTAAATATGATCTATGTACACCAGATCCCTCCTTATGAAATTTACAAGCAAAAGCATAAAACAGCGTCAATACTTGTTTTCTAATTTGATGTTGGTTTACAGCAGGGACATTATTGCATTGACGATAAAACTTGAGTATTTTATGATTATAGACTGTTGAACAAGACTTCACTGTGTCTGTGTGCCACCGCAGGGATGTTATGATTGCAGTGCCAGGACTGAATGCGTTCATTCAAATGACACATTGCACTGTCACCAATCATTTGGATAATTTAACACGGCCTTGTCTCAGAGGGAGCCAATAAAACAGTCGTTACAGGTCTTGAAGAAAAATACTTTATTTCTTTATAAATCCACATCTTGTAACTATGAAAGCATAAAATTCAATCTTTCGTTTTTTATGATTGTTGTTTATAATTCAACTGAAATGTGGGTATCAAATCAGAAATGACGGAGGGGATCTCACATACAAATACTTACACGTTCAGCTGAAGAAAAAAAAAAGTACTCTTTCGTATCGCCTTTTTATGTAACCGCCAGCGTACAATGAATCCACGGCGGAAGTCGCATTCCTGTAATTGGTAAAGCAGAAATGCAGTGGACGCCACTTCGACCGCGTTTAAATTCGTTCATCAAACAAATTTCTGGTCGGTTATTTATTTTTAAGTCACATTGAAGACACATATCAGACAAACGCCACATTTGTAAATCCAGTGTAAAATAATCCAGTGTTCCAAATCGAAATAGGCCTAAGTATTTTTTTTTTTTTTCTCATCACAATATTTTGTGAGCATAGCATATTTAGTTATTCGAGGAGAGAAAAACAGAGAAGTGGAGATTATAAAGTGCCCTAGAGTTCACGCTATACAATATTTCAACGCAGATGCCTCGCAATTCCATTGATGTCTTGTGTATCCTGGGTCTTCCAAATTGAGACAAATGAACGGATCTCTGCCACTGTAGTAATCTGTTGGTTTGTGACCAACAAGTGACAGCATTTATCAACAACCCAAAAAACAATACCGCAAAACGATCAGGTTTGAAATATCGGCAGTAGAAAACAAAGTGTGCTGAACAGCCGAGAAGCCGGATTTCTTTGGACCGCAGTTCCATCTGTCGGCGCGGTCCAAAAACCCACGTCATTCTCCTGATGTTGGTCGTTTTTGGTTTGCTTAGGTAAGCCATTCGTTCCTTCGAGACGTGTTATATTCCAAGGTTCCTGAATCGAACTGCATAAAAATTGAACACAGCAATCCCATGGTTTTAATTCCAGTGCTATTGATATAAATGCAATCCATTTAGTCTCTTCAGGTCCCTACTATTGAATCGAGGACTGCACCTAGGAGAAAACAAACAAATTACTGTGAGCAGTGATATCAAACGTGCGACCACCATAAATCAACATTTAAAAAATAGCATTTAAGCAGACTTTTAAATATTAATAATAATAATAATAATAATAATAATATGAACAATTAAATCACATTAATGAATTATTTTAAATTTAAAAGTCATCCAGATATGGAACCAGTTTTTAGCTCAATTGCATTTAATTGATATAACAATTAAAAAAAAAAAAAGATATCCTATACATTGTGCATACATTGTACATGAGAATGTTCAATATTTATACGCTGATTTTTTTGTTTTATTTTATTATTATTTATTTTATATGTAATATATATATCCTTTACAGCTGTCACAGTTATATAGCTTAGAGAGATACACTAGACTAATCATGTACTGAGAAATAGTATGATTGGGATTTTTCACTGCACCAAATCACCAGTTATGTAACATAATTTTTTTCTTTTGTACTTCACATCTTCACCACTAGAGGTCCCTTTAAAGACATGTGATGTTCACATGGGAGAAGGAATCATAAGCGTTAGGCACAGAACAGGTTTCTGTGTCAGCATACAGTCAGCAAAAGCTCACCACTTCATTTTCGCTCCCGTCATAGCTGTGAAGTAGGTGGGGTTACGTGTGTGTCTGAAAGACAGGAGAAACGCGTATAAATAAACAATTAATCAAGCGGCTGAATCATTATTACCATCAGCTGCAGAACCATCTCTTCTTCCAACGCTTTAAAATTCAGCATCTAGCAATCTCAGTCGTGTCACGGATTATAGTATTAATTCACTAATAATGACTTCAGAGATGTTGCTATGGCAGCAACGTGCACAATGCAGTACTGCTTAGAGAAATGTGTGGATTTCCCAGACTGATTTTGGACCAATCAGAAGGAATGATGTCCTAGATAAGCCAATATCCGTTTTGAGTCTTCAC
Source organism: Anguilla rostrata (assembly GCF_018555375.3). Taxonomy (NCBI): domain Eukaryota; kingdom Metazoa; phylum Chordata; class Actinopteri; order Anguilliformes; family Anguillidae; genus Anguilla; species Anguilla rostrata. Next base: position 3,174,909 of record NC_057944.1, read on the forward strand.
CTAGTCACTAAAAGCCACTATACACATAGTTGCTGACTCTGTAGGCCTACGCCTGAGCACACAACAGAATATCTGGCTTTGTGAGGCTTAGCCTGCTGCAGAATGCTGTGTTCTTTGAGGCATTCCCTCTCAAGACATCCTCTCTAAAAGCACAATGGGCGGTCTACGAATAGCATCCGTTTACGTATTGCTGTTGGAGCGGGTTCCGGTTCTGACCCACTCCCGGCAGATGGAAGAGGCGGCGGCCCAGTTTCCACGGTGCGCAAAACCAAAGAGCGCACGCCTCTCGCACGAGCGGCGCCTGTGACAGCCCCTCTCCCCCCCCAGACCTCTCCCTTTCCCCGCTCCCGCACACGGGCTGGGCTGTTTTTGTTAGCGTTCACCCGCGAGATTAGCCCACTCATCTCGCTCTGAGAGCGGCGCCGCTATCTGCCTCCCCTCGCGGGCACGCTCTCTCCCCACCCCCCGCCCCGTCCGTGCACGAGCCCCCTTTGCGGCGTCCTGTGAAGTTTGCTGAATGAAAGCGCGATGGCTCGCCGAGGGGACCCGTCATCACGCGCGGGGGAAATGAATCGGCGACGCCAAAACGCACCCGGTCGCTTCGCCGCGCGACGGCCTCGGGGCCAGGAGAGGGGCGGCCGCGGTGCCCCCAGAAGACGCGTCGGGAAAAATGTATTTTAAAAAAACGTAGTCTGTTCACAAAGAGGCTATGACAGCGTACCTGTTTTCCTTGAATCAGCGAAACGGCAATATTGCATATTCTCTGGGTGCGGAAGAACAGTGAGCGCAGTTCCTTTGTTGAGTAATGTCTTAATTATAAAGCGACCCATTTAGCAGCGACGGGCAAGCGAGGCTTTGGGAACCGGCTACCCGGCGGGCTCACAGCGCACTATAAATAAACATCATGAATAATTCATTGCTTTAAACCGATCAGCGCATCAAAACAGGCCTTGACAGAAAGTCCTAACCCAGTCAGCTTTATCCAGGCTGTGACTTAAACGGCTGCAATAAAAAAGGAGTCTTTCCACACGGGGGCGCTGTTGTGAGTCAGCCGACTTCTCATGGAGAAACTGATGGTAAGCTCTCAACTCCACGAGCTGCCCAAACCGGGCCACAGCATCGCATTACACGTCTGTCCCTGAGAATGGCACCCAAATATAAACCGGTGAATGTAATCCCGCGAAACTAATAGCATTATAACGAAAGTTATATTCCCAAAGAATTACGAACATTGGATTAAACTGCATTAGTGGGGAGAAAGGAGACCCCTGAGTTATTGTTAGGCACCGTACAGATGCATGCACAAGCAGAGACTCAGCCTTGTAACACACACACACACTTATAGGCATAAGCATATGCACACAGACACACATTAACACAGATACACTCATACACACAGATGTACGCACATGCTCGTGCACACACAAGCACACACACGTGCACAAACAGACACACAGACACATGAACACACAGAAAAACACGGACACACACACACATTAACACAGATACAGTCATACACACAGATACACGCACATGCTCGTGCACACACAAGCACACACTCATTTGCACAAACAGACACACGCACACACACACACACACACACGCACACGCACGCACACACACACACACACACACACACGCACGCACACACGCACACACACACGCACACACAGCAGCTCATAACCATCACAGCGGTTTCATTTGTGCGGGGATCTGGAGCCGCCATCCCCGACGTCAAACTGAAAGCAAATACCTCAGGGGCGTGCAATGATTGGTTTCATAAACACAGAATGCGGGGGGAAAGCCACCGGAGGATTGCTCCCGGAGTAACTGGAACGCAGCCTTTAGTGTTTATACGCTGTGCGGTTTTATGATGATTGCCCTATTCCCACCAGCGTAGAGCTGCCGTCGCCGGAGCCCGGAACCCCGGCTGCCGTTTCGCGGGCTGGCTCTCCGGTCCTGTTTTAGAGCGAAAGTCATTACGGCGTGTCAGTGCCATCCTGCCCCCCCCCCCCGCCCCCTTGCGTGCTGGCACCGAAAATAGCGCCCCCCGGTGGTCGTCACCGTGACGCGCGCCCTGGTGAGACAACCGCTCGTTTCCCCGCCAGCGCGGGGTTCCGGAATTAGTCCGAGGCGCGCCTTGGACTCGGAAGGAGAGCGCGCTGCAATGTTTGGCGGCTCGGAAACTAATTGAGGCGATCCATCCTCCCCTCCGTTACTTCTCCTCCCCTCCCCACGAGTCTTTAAAGGCGCCGCGGGTGGTTCTCTTCAAGGCGACGCGCAGCCGTGTTTGTGACCGCACTCTGCGCTGTTCGCACGCGCGCGACTGAGCGAGGAAGCTAGCGGCGCGGACAAGCCGCAGAGCTCGCGGACGTTTTGAGAGCGTCGCCCCTAGGCGGTCACATGTAAAGGCGATTTATTCCTCGCTGAGGGTTCCAGCAGCGCCGCTGTTCACACACCCCGGGGCGTTCGCTCCTGTGTGCGGTAAACCAGCGGGCTCGCTATTTTATTTAGCTAGCGCAGCTGTCGTTCCCTACAACAACTGGGCCTGGTGTTAATGTCACCACGTTGAGCACAAAATGAAGACTCACAACCGTTTTATATAGACCGGGAAAGCTAAGCGAAGGAAACTCAGCTGAAGCGCTTAGCTGGAAACAGCGAGCGTTTGTAATTCAGACTTGCGAGGGACACTGAAAATGACCGCGTCTCTGCGACGGCCAAGAACGCACTTTCTCTGTGAGCTGTTTCCTGCAGGCTTTTTAAAAAATTTACCAGGAAATGAAGAAATCAAAGGAACGTCAAACTGAAATCGCACTGATATGTTCGAACGCGGCTCTGACGAGGTAAAAGGTAACGAGACACTGATGATCTTCCGTATTATGGCCCTTGCTGCTATTGCTGAAGATGGCGTGTGCACGCAGCTAGCCCCTGGAAGGACCCCGTCGGCCATCGCTAACCTGGGACACCAGATAATCTTCAGTAAGGCAGAGGGACCTGAGCTCCAGGAAAGGGGAGGAGGTCCCTGTGTTATTGCGATATGGCGTCCTCGTCCGCCGCAGTCTTCCCGTACTCCGGGTTCAAGTCCACCACGGTCGTCCCTTTGAGCGGGTTCCCGTAGCCCTCCTGCACCTGGGCCTGCTCGTGCAGCACTCTGTCGCCCCCCGGTGGTGGGTGGGCCTTGGTGGCCGAACCGGCCGAGGAGGGTGGGGGCGGGTTCTGCTGGGCTCCGCCCCCCTGGCTCCCGTTGGTCTGGGAGCACATGTTGCTGACGCGCGCAGCCTTCTGCTTGTAGTGGTTGTTGTGCAGCTTGTACTTCATGAGCAGGATGAAGATGAAGACGAGGACGGACGCCACGATGATGCCGCCGATGATGATGATCATGGTGCCGCCCAGGAACTGGTCGTGGATGGAGCGGCACTGGCGGTACTCGCGGTCGGTGGTGAAGGCCACGCAGCCCACCAGGCGGGTGGCGGTGAGCGCCGTGACGCCATCGTCGTAGACCGCCAGCACGCACAGGTCGTAGTCCCGCGAGGAGGCCAGGTCACTGAGCAGGAAGAGCTTGTGTGAAGCAGGGATCATCCTGGGAGAGGGAGAGAGAGGAGAGAGGGGGAGAGAGAGAGAGAGGGAGAGAGGGGAGAGAGGGGAGGAGAGGGAGAGAGGGGGAGAGTGAGAGGGAGGGGAGAGAGGGAGAGAGAGGGAGAGAGAGAGAGAGAGAAGGGGAGAAGAGAGAAGGGAGGGAGGAGAGAGAGAGGGGGAGGGGGAGAGAGAGGAAGAGAGAATGAGAGAGAGAAAGAAAGAGGGAGGGTGAAGAGAGAGAAGGGGAGAGGAGGAGAGAGGGGGGGGAGGGGGAGAGGGGGGGCAGGAGAGACGGAAGGGGAGAGAGAGACAGAGAGAGTGAGAGAAAGGGGGAGAGAGAGAATTGTCAGTCACTGTCTATACATTTGCAATCTCCAGATACCTTTCAAAATGGCTGCTCTGGCATTGGATGATCTAGTCACGTTATATCTATGGTCACAGCGACTCTTTGAATCTGGTCTACAGTTATGTTTCTCCCTTTTTCCGGCTCATTCCATACGATGGTATAGATGTAGTGCAGTTGAAGCCTTGCCATATTACACTGAGATGCAAATCTAAATCTATTTACAGCAGCCGTCCCATATGGTGAGCCATTGGCTGCCAGCAAACAGTGTTTAAAAAAAGGCCACTCTCCTTAGCCTGGAATGGTGGAGGATGGAGCAAAAAAGCAGGAGCGAGCTGCCTCAAAGGGCGCGCGGAGAAAAACACCTGTGGCGTTCTGGAGAGATCAATGCATCGGGATCCCTGCCAGCTTCGCTGAGCGAGAGACACAAACAGGAAGGAGAGCAGAGAGCTTCTCTGCTAAAAAAAAAAAGAGGGAAAAAAAAAACGCGACTGAAATCATTGGGCTGAAAGATAGCGCCCGCGAAACGCGAGGCCTGGAGGGAGGTGGCCAGCAGACGAGGTCCCCCGCACCGGGCGGAGGAGAGCCGCACGCCAGCTCGAGCAGCGGGGGTCCGAACACCTCACACGTTTCAACGCGCGCCTCAGTTTGGCTCGGCGCTCCGACGGAAGCGAAACGAGCTCTTCTCTCGCTCGCCGCGTCTGTCGTTTCGTGACTTTGCCGCAGCGCGAGGTTTTTGATTTTTCCACCGCCTGGCCTGACCCCCCCCCCGCAGCGCGTTCTCACCGCCGCGGCGTTCCGCTTAGCGACACCCGACCCTCCCCCGCGTGGTTAAATATGCCCGTCTGCGATCCGCGTCCGCCCCGGGCACGCGCCATCCGCGACTTAACTCGCTCGTTTCACACGTCGGAACACGCCGGCCAGTCGGGGTCACGTGTTTTATTCAGCCAATCGCCGGCCTTTCCCCCGGTCGCCGTCTTTCCGGTTGCCGCGGGTTCAGGGGCGCCCCCACTTACCGCCGCGCCCCCCCCCCCCCCCCGGCAACGAGAATTACAGGCCGCCGGTAGAGCAGGGAGCGGAACCCCAGCTGGGAGGCTTTGCGCAGACATGCTCCTTTAAAGGGCGTGGCTGCCTTCCGGAAGCTTCTGTGCTCATTGTTTTGATTGCATACAAATTATGGCTCAATTGCTTTTGGCTACAGATTACTGTCTTCAAAGAAAAATGATACAAGAAATGATGACTGCATTCTATAATTTTACGGCATGAACTACATTGTGTTCTGTGTCAGCTATGACGTATGATATGAAACAGAAAGTACACCCTCTTTCAATTCTACAGTTTTACAGATTAGGACAGAACTAATCCACCAAGTCCTAACAATAGAGAACTAGCTTCATGTGGCACGTACTATACAACAGATTTTTACTTTGTCATTATTTACTCAGTCAAAAACAAGCCAACATGCAGAAACCCTCTGTGAAATTTGCCACATCATTCAGGAGCATTAGCAGCAGTAACCTGAAGTAGCCATTTTGAGTATGAGCTTATCAGTCTCTGACATGTCATTGGAGGATTTCTGTCCCCGCTCCTCCTCACAAAACTGCCTCAGCACATTGATATATAAATCTGACAGCTCAGTTGTTTTGGGATTCAGCTTCTGGTTCTGCAATTAACACACCCAAGAATAAAACAGGCTTTTTCATCATCCAGTTGTTTCTCTGAGCACTGTACCGAGAGCTGGGATTTCATTATTGATAAAGGCGCACAAAGGGAGGTAATATTCGATGACATGTTTGTAATTTGGACAGACTCATAAAGGCTCGCAGTTTGAAACAAACAGAATGGCGGACTGCAGGACGAAATGTCTGCGAATAACAGTTTGCATTGTCTGTCGTCGGTTTTGATTGATGTGTGCGAATGATTTTCCTTTTCCAAAGGAACACCAAAGGAGGCCGAGCAAGACCATCCCCCCCCCCCCCCCGGAGCTTGACCCTTGACCCCCCGTCACGGAGCTGTCTGTCTGTTACTCTGTCACAGCTCCAGTGCAGTCCCTCGCAGGGGGTGGATGGGCAGCATGGGCGGGCACTGCCACCTGCCACCTCTTCTTGTGCCTGGCCTGGGCATAATCGCCCCCCCCCCCCTCTGGCACTGGGACCAGGAGACGCGCGGGCAAATAGGAAATCAATCTCGCCCTTTCGTCAGCGTGCAGGGCGAGAGAGGCTGAGCAAAGGCGGAGACGGAGAAAGCGAGGGATTTTGGGGAGGGTTGGCAACGACACCTTCAGTCACCCGTCCCTTTGTCGCAGTGTAATGCAGCCACAGCCAGATGGCCAGCCGCCCCTCCCTTTTTAGCGTGTGATTGCTATTCTTCCTGCAGGGGCGGCACATTATGCGCGCCTAATTAATAACAAACTGCATTCCGGTTGTTCCGCAGTTATGCAAAACCGGTAGCCTCCCGATGCCCTTTGAGTAATTAATGTTAAAGTTCCTTTCATATGTAGCGTTTTTTTAATTTTTTTTTTAATTCGTCCATCCTCTGGGAAATTTCAGAAGTGAATTACACGTCCGAAGGCCCGGATGGCACAGAACCTCCGGTGCTGCAGCCGGAAAGCCGAAATACGAAGAGAGAAATTGGCAGATGAATTTATGTCGTTTGGAAGAAAAAAGAGGATTTTTGGGAGAGTCCTTCAGCGAGAGTCAAAAGGGCAAACTAAATGTGTGAACTGAGCTTGGGCATTGCCACGTCATGCGCCATATTTACCATTCCGCCAAATGGGCTTGAAATAAAACAGTTAACACATTGGAATAGCTAGTGCTTTCACAAAGCAAAGTTCAGGATGGGGTCGAACCCCTTGTACGTCACACAACATGGGGGAACCAGCTCTTTGGAAATTAAAAATTTGCCCTGATGTTGGTGTTGGTCCAATCAACCCAAAATTTGTGGGAAGGGATAATGGCTGGGCCCTCTATCAGTATGCCAAGTTTTAAAAAAGCCACCCAGCCAAAATGGGTGCTGCTGAAGCATGCATGACTTCAATTTGATTGATCAAACGATTGAGGAATTAGAGCCATTTTAATTTATTTTCTTCTTACAGTGCCACCTCTGGGCAATTCAAATGAAATTTCTTCCACTTCTGAATTTTTAGCATGAAAACTGAATTGACCCAGACCCTGTGCATATATCATAAAGCTTGTGGAATATGGATTGAGAAATGCAACCCGTTGGGGTGGGTGGTTGGGGGAAGGGGGCAGGCCGGTGTCTCACCTGTAGATGAGGATGTCATCTGAGGAGCTGTTGTACTGGATCTGGTACATGCGCACCCCGGGGATGTGGTTCTGCGGGGGCCAGTGTATGGTGGCGGAGGAGGAGGTGAGCTCCGACACGCTGACCCTCTGCTGGTCGGGCCGCGAGTGGCCCCCGCTGGCGTTGGACTTGATGGAGGTGGGGATGTCGGAGGGCCCGGGCTCCGGCTCCAGCTTGGGGTCGTAGTGCGGCGAGGGGTTGACCACCAGCTCCACGGGCGCGGTGGCCTCCCCGGCCGCGTTGGACGCGATGCAGAAGAAGACGCCCGAGTCCTTGACGGTGGTGGCCAGGATGTCCAGGGAGCCGTTCTCGTAGCAGAGGGTGCGCGAGGTGTTCCCGATCAGCTTGCCCTCGGGGCTCACCCAGTGCGTGGACGGCTCGGGGTCGCCCACCGACTTGCAGCGGAGGCTGACCTCCTGCCCCGCCATCACGAACATCTTGGAGGTGTGGCGGGTGATCATGGGCGGCTCGCAGACGAACTCCTCCTCCCGGATGGTCCAGAAGTACTTGCCCGCCAGCTCCCGCGGCGAGGCGCACGTCTCCAGGTCGTCCTCGCGGGTGAGCCGCCGCAGCCACACCAGCTCGCAGTTGCAGTGCAGGGGGTTCCCCCCGAAGCTGAGCACCAGGGCCGTGAGCGGCGAGCCCTTCATCTTGGCGTAGACGGGGATGCGGAGGAACAGCGGGTCCGGGGGGATCTTCTTCAGCTTGTTGGAGGTCATGTCCAGGCGGGCCAGCTTGTGGAGGTTGGAGAAGATGCCCTCGGGGACGAATTCGATGAGGTTGTGGTCCAGGCTGAGGGTGTTGACGCTGACCAGCAGGCCCACCGTCTCCCAGGGGATGTCCACCAGGTTGTTGTAGGAGAGGTCCAGGTCCTCCAGGGTCTCCAGGAAGTCCTGGAAGGCTCCCTCGGTGATGCGCTGCAGCTGGTTGTTGCTCAGGATGAGGTGGCGCAGGTTGACCAGTCCCTGGAAGTGCGTGTCGTCCAGGACGGTCAGGCGGTTGCTGTCCAGGTGCAGGGCGTGCAGGTCCTGGAGGTCGGCGAAGGCGTAGGGCTGGATCTGGCTGATGGTGTTGCGCGAGAGGGTGAGGTGGATGAGGCTGGACATGTTGGCGAAGTCCCGGTGCCGCAGCGTGGTGATGAAGTTGTCCATCAGGCGGAGCTCTGCCGTCTGCCGGTCGATGTTGGGCGGGACGAAGAGCAGGCCCGTCTTGGCGCAGAGGACAGTGTAGGAGGGGAGGAGGTTCTGGCAGGTGCAGCGCTTCGGACACAACATGGACGACACCGCTCCCACCAGCAGCGCCAAGCCGACGAGGATCGCCTCCATCGCTGGGCTCCTGCAACACCAGAGGGAAGGGGGGGGGTTGAAGATGTTAGAAAACACTGTATATCCCCCTTAGCAAGATCCAGTCATTAGCCAAAAAACACATAACCGCGTCACAAAATGGGAGTAACACCTTCACAACGTTAGCACTTTGCTTCTCTGTCAGAAAGGGTCTGCGAATATTATGCATCAGCACGAATGCAGGCACACAGATCGTGCCACGTTCCACTGTTTCTCAGGACAATCACTGTGAAATCTGGACAGGAGGATGCTGCTAAAAAAAATACATTAGGTGGGCTTTTCATAAGGAACACTCCGTTCAGCCATTGTGTGGATGTTTCTGGCTCCCGTGCACCCATGCGTGGGCCGTGGATCCGCTCCGGCCTCCCCCAGTTCGGAGTGCTTCTCTGGGGGCTAAACTAGCCGGGATAAGCCGCCGGGTGATAAAGATCCCTCGACTCCCAGATGTAATTACCAGCACGAGAGTTGTGCAAACAACTTAATCCAATTATCGCACATATTATGCACATATTTAAAGGTAATAGATTAAGGAGCAATTGGAACATGACATTTGTAGCAGTAATTCAAATGCCACTCTGGCTTACGGTGCTCATCAGTGCCGTATCAAGCATAGCAGCTTAATTTAAAACCAACTGGGAATTCATGGGCTTATGTCATGACACGGTTGTAAGTGACCTGAGGTCTTACTGGAAACCATGAAACCCAGCCAACCAAGGTCCGGTCATTAGACTGCACAGATGGATTTGCCTAATGCAACGTGATTTTGTTGGGCGTCCATCATCCTGCTTTCAGTTTTATGTATTTGGTGACTTTATTGTCCATCAACCGTGAAATTAATTTCATCTTTAGGGGCTGTAAATGTGAATCCTCGACAATAAAATATATGAAAATAAAACACTGTAACAGCGTTAACAGCAAAGGATAAACAAATGAATAAAATAAAATAATGTCGGTGCCCTAAACCGATTTCTTGTAACCCTGGCATATTTCACACTGAGCACACTGTTTGTGTTATCTGAGGTGAAGTTAATAAGCTCAAAGGAATCCAGCTCGTTTGTACGCGGTACGTTTCTGAACCCCTTACTGACGAAGAAGCGTTTCCGGAGAACCCGAAACAGTCTTTCGAGCCACGCGGGCAATTAGTCAAACTCAAGGAACAGGATATGGCGTGTAATTGCCTGCCGTGCTTTCAGCGCGAATGCAATGTATAACTGCACGCCGCCCCCATCCTCACGCAGATAGAAGAGAGTTACGCGGAGAGGAAACGTGTAAATGTCGGAAGGATTTCAATAAATAAAGGAATAAACACCGAGTGCAATTCTCCTCCCGGTTACCAATGACAACATGAGCAATGCCCCTTTGTTTACGGTCTGTGCATGTATTTGCATTTTTTAAAACCCGTCTTGCATAAAAAAAACCCTCATATACGTCATTGTTTCCACCGCCAAGAGAACCTACGCATAATAACAGGCACCCTGATGCGGATAAGGATAAAAGACTAATCCTTTGCTGACTCGAGAACTGGAAGAGAGTCCGGTTGTGTTCTCGTCGTTGCGCCGTCGTGCCAGGTGGGGGCACTGTTGCGCCGTGTACGGATGTGGAGTAGGTAAGGGATAAGGCCCGGTGAGGTGGGGGGGGGGGGGCTACGCTACGTCTGCTAGCAAAGTATCAGGTCCACACACAGGGATGCTGCAACCCGCTGAGGGTCATCAAACAGATGACGCAGTGCTCTGCTTTCTGGGCTAAATTATATCGAGTGAGAAGTCGCAGCAGTGAGAGAGAGAGAGAGAGAGAGAGAGAGAGAGAGAGAGAGAGAGACAGAGAGAGAGAGAGAGAGAGAGGGCGAGAGAAAGAGAGAGAGAGAGAGAGAGAGAGGTGGTGGAGGGAGAGAGAGAAAGAGGTGGCGGAGGGAGGGGGACAGATAGAGAGAGAGAGAGAGGTGGCGGAGGGAGGGAGAGAGAGAGAGAAAGAGAAAGAGAGAGATTATCCAGACAACTAAGCAAGGAAAAGCACAGAGGAGGGTAGCAACTTGAATTCTTTTACTGTGCGCCTCCTCTGTTTTACGAGCACATCAGAAAGATTTGTGAGTGCGTGCAAACACACAAAACACAAAGGGCTGTTTCAGATGTGTCCTACATACCAGCTTAAGACAAAAGTAGCATCTAGCATGCTTTTTAACTGTCAAGATTTATGTGGATGAAACAGAAAGACATTTCTCTGACCGTTATTTGATTCGTATAATTGGCTGACGCAATTGCAAGGTATTCCGTTCTTCACCCTTGAGACAAGTGAAGTTTTTGTATCGCTGTAATACGATCGAAAAACCATAATTACATTGGAACAGGAAGATGATTTAGCACTTGAACTTTAAATTGCCTAGGGAACAGATATAATATATAATGTACCGCACATCATGTAGCGCCTGAGATGGTAAAGGGGTATTCATTGTATGGTTTGAGCATGTATGGGTCTCACAGTTACTGGCTCACCTGTCTTCATTGATGATATAACTGCTGATAGCAACAGCAGAATGAATTCTGAAGTGTACAGAAGCATCCGATCTGCTCAAGTTCAACCAAATTACTTACTCATTGGACTGCACTTCATCGCACAGCAAGGCAGTGATCCCAAACATGCTGCTAAAGCAACAAAGGAGTTTTCGATAGCCAGAAACTGGAAAATTATCCACTGGCTATGTCAGTCACCTAATCTGAATCCAATTGAACATACGCTCCGTATGCTGAAGAGAAAACACAACTGGCCCCCAAAACAAGCAGGAGCTGAAGATGGCCGCAGTACAGACCCGGGAGAGCATCACCAGAGAAGATACCCAGCACCTGAGGATGTCTGTGGGTCACAGACTTCAAGCAGCCATTGCATGCAAATGATATACAACAAAGTGAATAACATTAATATGTTCCAAACATTCTAATAAACTGAAATGGCAGGCTATGCAGATACATTGTGGAGTCAAGAAAAAAATATGTCTTTGTCCCAAACATTAGGTTGATTACTGTATATATGTCAACATCAGAAAGTGGCAATAAGGTGTATATTGTGAAGTGTTGATATCAGTATCAAGATGTGGCTGTTGGTTGATATAAACAGGTAATGAAGCAGTGGTCAATCTGTGAAATACCTGAAGATAGTGAATAGAAGGGTAATGTGCCTTCCTCCTCCACGCTAAGATGTTTCACTGAGCAAATGAAATGCACGAGGAAGAGTTGCTGTCAACAGTGTTTGTAATTAAGTGGGATCCTCCACAATCGCTGTGAACCATGTAGAATTTCACTGTCTGCCCCCCCCCCCGTCTGGCGGTCCGGCGGGTGGTTGATCGAGTCGGCATTTCACTCCTAATTTGTTTACCTTTATGATTGCATTACGCGCTAATGATTTTACAGCATGCTCGCATACTGTGCTGACTCATGTCACAATATTGACTGACAGCAGCTAACGGTAAAAAGTTCAGCGTTACATCGACTCTTACAGAGTACATACGGTCCCTAGTGGACTCATGTGTACTGTTTGAGTTGAATTAACACTGGGCACTTCTCTGCGCAGCCAGGCTTTATCTGAAATGAGGCGCCTCCTCCAGCACAGTGTCCCCATCACTTGTGATGCTATCACCTGGTCCTAAGGGATAGCCTTTACTGGCCTACATGAATCTACTTCCACCAGCCGACCAGTTTTTATAGGAAGTCTTCAATTCAAGTGCTTAGCAAGGTTGGGACTCTATCCCTGCATAGCCTGATCCTCTGGCTAAAGAAGAGTGCACAATGGAGATGCTTCAGGTTCGGAGTGGTGTCTGACTGTTAGGGCACTGACTACGTGATCCTCTGTCTAAAGAAGAGTGCACAATGGAGATGCTTCAGGCTCGGAGTGGTGTCTGACTGTTAGGGCACTGACTACGTGATCCTCTGGCTAAAGAAGAGTGCACAATGGAGATGCTTCAGGCTCGGAGTGGTGTCTGACTGTTAGGGCACTGACTACGTGATCCTCTGGCTAAAGAAGAGTGCACAATGGAGATGCTTCAGGCTCGGAGTGGTTGTCTGACTGTTAGGGCACTGACTACGTGATCCTCTGGCTAAAGAAGAGTGCACAATGGAGATGCTTCAGGCTCGGAGTGGTGTCTGACTGTTAGGGCACTGACTACGTGATCCTCTGGCTAAAGAAGAGTGCACAATGGAGATGCTTCAGGCTCGGAGTGGTGTCTGACTGTTAGGGCACTGACTACGTGATCCTCTGGCTAAAGAAGAGTGCACAATGGAGATGCTTCAGGCTCGGAGTGGTGTCTGACTGTTAGGGCATTGACCACACTGCGGTACTCTGTGAATCAGGGCTGCAGCTTCACTGCTTCTTCATAACAGGGGTCTCATGGACACTGCTGACATGGCCCTAAATCTAAATGCTGTACATACATGCACACATATGCAGACATGTACATACAGTACATACACACATGCATATGTTATGCACATACATATGAATATGCATGCATGTATATGTATGTATGTATGTATGTATCCCTGTCTTTATATGTTTTTATTTACAGAATAAGGCAATCACTCTTTTTTGCTTAAATTAAAAGTTTTACCAACCTGTCAAATTCAGTACTGCTCTACGATCATGCTCTACCTTCAGGGTATGCAATAGAGGGAAAATGAGGTCTGAAAGACATACTGACAGTAAACTGATCCACAATATTAATGCTTCATTGCAAATATGCAGATTTTTATGATCACGATATCATTATGACAACTGTTGGAATCAAACACAAATCTATAATTTGTTATGATTTCTAAATCTATTATATTAATATGCATTAAAACAGCCATTGAAATCCAAGAAGCTCAATATTCAGCTCAAATAATATTATTGCATGCCTGGATTACGTGAACAATGGCTGTTTCCTATCAGTCAGTTTTCTGATGCCAGGAGTTTGAAACTGCAGTAGATTTGATAGTGTAGAATAGTGTAATTTCACAGCGCAGAATAGTGTAAGCACGGTCGGTCAATTCTTCAAGTTGAAATTGAATTATTTTCATGTTTAATTTCAGCGAATACATTTCAAGCTTTTCGTATGTTTTAATTTTCAAATAAGAGTTTCAGATAAACTGGACTTGTTTGAGGTGAACTGAATTAAACCTTTATCTTGATACTAGGGTGGCTCTGAAGTGCAAAACACAAAAACAAAAAGAAAATGTAAAAACAAAAACTTTCGGCCCTGAGGTGCAGATGCAACATACAAAAACAAAAACTAGTAGCCCCGAAGTGCACTATTGCACTTCGAGGCTACTAGTTTTTGTTTTGGTAAATGTAAAAGGACTGCATTTATATAGCGCTTTTATCCAAAGCGCTTTACAATTGATGCCTCTCATTCGCCAGAGCAGTTAGGGGTTAGGTGTCTTGCTCAAGGATACTTCGACACGCCCAGGCCGGGGTTTGAACCGACAACCCTCCGACTGCCAGACAATCACTCTTACCTCCTGAGCCATGTCGCCCTGTTTTGTTCTGTATGTTGTATCTGCACCTCGGGGCTGCTTATTGTTGTATGTTTCTGTTTTGCACTTCGGGGCTACTAGTTTTTGTTTTTGTATGTTGCATCTGCACCTCAGGGCCGAAAGTTTTTGTTTTTGCGTTTTTTTTGTTTGTTTGTGTGTTTTGCACTTCAGAGCCACCGTATGATACCCTCCATAGACACCATTGTGACACCTCTGACATGAAAAAAAAAAACTCTAATAAAACCAAAAATACTTTGACAATGAAGCAAATATTATCAGATGTCAACATAGTTATGAAACATTGCTGTGGTGACTGAGATTGACATTTTTTGAGTCCAGCCAATTAAAAATTTTAATAGTGATATGCTCAGAATCCCCCCCCCCCATAGGCTGCAGATGATACAACACCTACATTCTGTCAGAGCGTCAGCTTTGATAAGGAAAAACTAAAATCTTTCTTCACAACAAAATATTCATGAGTCACAGCCTTTGGATCTATACGCCGACTGAGCTGCTGTATACGTTCAACATATTTTGTCCCCTACAGGCCGATATGTGTACTGCAGATGAGTCCCGTGAACATTGGGGACAGTAATATGTAAAAGTGGCACACTGAAGTGAAAGACAGGGCCAGCATGCACATTCATAATTCTCCTAACTGTATACGTTCGTAAAACCATGTGTGGGGAGAACAATTCAAAGACCCCAGAAGGCAGAGAAATATATTTTTCACACTTATCCTCACGTTTCAAAGAAAATAAACACATTTAGCTCACACTTCCTCTGTGGTACATGCTGTGCTATATGAGATACAGCAGAGCAGGGCCCTAGGCTACTGTAAGAACCCTAGCTTGGGCTGAAGTATGGTTTACCATACAGTACAACAGTGCTGCATTTGGACGTCTGTGTGTAAACTGCACATTTAGGATGCCATTGATTCATTTGCCCAATAGATGACGGCCAGTTCCCCAGCGGCAAACCCTTACTGGGCCACCATTAGGAACAGCAGTCGTCATGAAAACATTCTGCAAAGGAGCATCATCGTTTCACTGGATGCAGGACCCTTCCCCAACTACCAGAAGATCTCCTAACAGCCACTTTGACCACCTCGCCCTGACTGAATGCTAATAAAACACTAAACGCTATTGGGCCACTGTGCAGCTTGGGTAACTGAATACTTTCTTTTTTTGAATAGTCAGAAATGGCTGTCCAGAAATAGACTGTTTTCACCCTGATGCCCACGTCACATGAAAAAGGGGCACAATTAGCCCTGCCTTCTGCTCTCAGATTGACTCTGTGGTAAGATCATTTGGGGTCAACAGTCAAGGTTATGCACGTACAACGATGCAAGAACAATTCACAACCCACCGACGCGGCAGATGGGACTTGTTTCTCGGCTGAACATCTGGCCGTTTACGGCCGGCCTTTAAGAGATCAGAGCCCGACTAACTGAGGAAACAAAGTTGTGCCAAGAAGTCCCCGCTGGCCCATTTAAGGACGACGTAAATATTGAAAGGAAGACTGACAGCCTGGATATTACTGAAGATGAGCGCCTGTAATCGAGTGATGCGGAGGAGACCTTGGAATGATGCAAGAGCAAGGAAACAAACCGAATGAGAAAAATGGCAATAAACAAAAACAGAGCCGAGGGAGAACGGCACCCGGATGGGATCACACAAGGGCAAGTGCCTCCCCCCCCCGCTTCCAATCCCAGCTCAAATGAAACGGCCCGATCGTGCCAAAGGTAAGGGAGAAAGGGAAGGACCAAAAGCTGCTCGATATAATGCGACTTAGACAGAAGGCGAAGAGCAGCACCGGAGGGGGAACTGCGCTCGAGTTCCAAACCCAGGAAGGGCCCTGGTGTACCACTGATCCTGGCTAAGTACTAATCCCACATTACTATGAGGAATATGCAGCTGTATAAACGGATTACACGCAAGGATAAGCTGCCAAAGGAAACTGCCATTAAGTCAGAAATAAGCCTCTGGAGGGCTGCTGGACGGCTCATCCTGTTAAGGCACTGTTCCAGTGTGTGGGTGGGCCCCACGGTCTGGTATCTGTTAAGGCTCTATTCCAGCGTGTGGGTGGGTCCCATGGTCTGGTATCTGTTAAGGCTCTGTTCCAGTGTGTGGGTGGGTCCCATGGTCTGGTATCTGTTAAGGCTCTATTCCAGTGTGTGGGTGGGTCCCATGGTCTGGTATCTGTTAAGGCTCTGTTCCAGTGTGTGGGTGGGCCCCACGGTCTGGTATCTGTTAAGGCTCTATTCCAGTGTGTGGGTGGGTCCCATGGTCTGGTATCTGTTAAGGCTCTATTCCAGTGTGTGGGTGGGCCCCATGGTCTGGTATCTGTTAAGGCTCTGTTCCAGTGTGTGGGTGGGCCCACGGTCTGGTATCTGTTAAGGCTCTATTCCAGTGTGTGGGTGGGTCCCATGGTCTGGTATCTGTTAAGGCTCTATTCCAGTGTGTGGGTGGGCCCCATGGCCTGGTATCTGTTAAGGCTCTATTCCAGTGTGTGGGTAGGCCTAGGGACTGGTATCTGTTAAGACATTGTTCCAGCGTGTGGGTGGGGCCCACAGCCTGGTATCTGTTAAGGCTCTGTTCCAGTGTGTGGGTGGGCCCCATGGACTGGTATCTGTTAAGGCCCTGTTCCAGTGTGTGGGTGGGTGCCATAGTCTGGTATCTGTTAAGGCTCTGTTCCAGGGAGTGGGTGGGTCCCATAGTCTGGTATCTATTAAGGCCTTGTCCCAGTGTATGGGTGGGTCCCATGGTCTGGTATCTATTAAGGCACTGTTCCAGTGTGTGGGTGGGGCCCACAGTCTGGTATCTGTTAAGGCCCTGTTCCAGTGTGTGGGTGGGTGCCATAGTCTGGTATCTGTTAAGGCTCTGTTCCAGGGAGTGGGTGGGTCCCATAGTCTGGTATCTATTAAGGCCTTGTTCCAGTGTATGGGTGGGTCCCATGGTCTGGTATCTATTAAGGCACTGTTCCAGTGTGTGGGTGGGCCCCACAGTCTGGTATCTGTTAAGGCACTGTTCCAGTGTGTGGGTGGGGCCCATAGTCTGGTATCTGTTAAGGCACTGTTCCAGTGTGTGGGTGGGGCCCATAGTCTGGTATCTGTTAAGGCACCATTCCATCGTAGAGTTTGGTAGGTAGCAGAGGTTGCAGCGAAGGATATTGGCAAATCCAATTTGGCATTTCGAAGTGGGGACGAAAGTGGGGAAAAAGCACAGAACAATCAATAAGCCACTGGACTAAGATAACCCCAATTCAATGGAGGAGGCGTTCTTCAAAATGTTTAAGCTTTTATTATATGCCATTCTCACCCAGATTGAAGAAACAAGCCGGTCTGGTTATTAATAACTCAACCCAAGAGCAGAAACATACCTGTAGCTCCTGGAGGCCCCGAGTAGCCCACTTCCATGACCTAACCTCATTCGATTTCCACTCAAAGGCCAAACAGGAAATATAGTTGAATGAAAAAGGAGTGTGCCACTGGATCAAACCCAAGTGATACTTCCCTCTGCCTGCAGATGTGACGAGGGGGAGGTGGGAGAGTGGGGGGGGGGGTTGTTGACTGTCACAAAGATTGACTAAACAACAAAACTGTCAGCTGTCAAATAAGTCGTGTCGATGGAGTGCACATCCTCGGTGAAGCAAGGTTATGGGGGCGGGACCTAACGTGGCTCCCTCTGCGGCCGATTGGACGCTGCTCCTGTAAATCACCCCGCAATCTCAGCGGCATCAGCGGGGATCATTAGCGTGTCTGCTGGTCCGGACTCACTGAAGGACAGGCAACTGCCGTTGGCCCCTGTCCTTTTATCTCTGGGAGTCACGCGGGAGTCGCTGGGGGCCAGAGGCCCGTCTAAGGGGGCTTTGTTGTGAGAATGGTGTGTCTGCGTGGAGGAATGGGGTCAGGGTCGCACCGAGAATCAACCATTCCACCGTCAGCTAATCGCGGTCCTTCTGCTAGCGAGCGTGGAGTATTTGCCCGACTTCCCCCATCCGCCTCCCTGACGCCCCCTGCCCCCCCCCCCCCAGGCTTGGTAAATGATGCGTATGTTTCACATGAAAAAAAAGCAAGCCCAGCTTGCACAGCAACAAGGCCCAGCCATTAGCCCGCACGGCGGCGCAAGAGCGCGAGATCGAGCTTCGCTCCATCACCGCGGCTTTCCCCCCGCGCAGGAGAACGCGTGCAGCACCTGGCGCGGACGCGCTGTCTGACACACGCGCGCGGGCAGGCGGGCGTGCGGGCGGGCGGGCGGGAGGGATGGCGAGCGGGCGGAGGGGACCGCGCCATCCACGGCTGTAATTATCCCCCGGCATCGCGTGTGCGCTTGACCCTGTAATTGCAGGGTGCAAACCCAAATGAAGTATTAATGAAAACTTCGCTCACCCATTCCGCTTAATGGTAAATGTCCTTTTTTATTCCCCTGCCCAAAGTGCTACAGGTTGTGAATGCACTCCCCCTTTTCAATTTGCATAAACAATCCATCTTTATTTATTGATTGCTTCCAATACAAAAGCTCTCCGGCAAACAGCTATTTATTTTTAGCCGCGTTCCTGGATGTGTGCCTTTAATGCAGAAGCAGCAGCACTGAGTTCTCCCAACGGTTCCATTTAAGGGGACAGGTGTTACATTTTCCTGGATGTCACACCGTCATCGTGAAAGAAGGTCAGAAGGACTCAGCCACGTCAGTTTTCTTTCTTCAGAAGGCGTGAGCAGGCGTGCGTACGTGCGCACGCACACTCACACTCACACTCAAGCGCTTTCACGCTTGTGCAGTCGCACGGATGAGTGCGGGGGGGGGAAACGTCGCCCGCAGTGGAGGTTGCCGGCAGTCTGCACAGCTGTTTCAGAAGCGACACGCGGGGGGAAGGGTTCACGGGTTCAAGACCTAAGTGGGGCACAGCTGTCGCACCCATAGCTGGACAGCGCGTGCAGCGGCAGCAACGTCCCAACTCGTTTAAAAAGTAAAGCGCCACATGTCATTTCATGATCTTGCTCCCACTGCTCTCACAGATGGGCAGAACTTTAGCAGTTCTATTATGCAATGAGCAGCCTTGCCACTTTGCATTACCGAAATGCAGGCGTTACCAGGGCTTTTTCAGCCGACAACCAGCTTAATGAGCAGCACGTTTCCAGGGACCTGCTTCTTATTAAAATGTACCTTGGCACACTTTCAAATACGAAATAATTTTAAACAGATGTCAGGACAACTGCACGCATACTGCAATTACATATGGTGTGTGTCAGGCCTACCCGGGCCCTTCTGAGTGAAGTCTTAGCGGTTTTACCCGGTTTCAAAGCCCTTCTGAGTGAAGTCTTAGCGGTTTTACCCGGTTTCAAAGCCCTTCTGAGTGAAGTCTTAGTGGTTTTACCTGGTTTCAAAGCCCTTCTGAGTGAAGTCTTTAGTGGTTTTACCCGGTTTCAAAGCCCTTCTGAGTGAAGTCTTAGCGGTTTTACCCGGTTTCAAAGCCCTTCTGAGTGAAGTCTTAGTGGTTTTACCTGGTTTCAAAGCCCTTCTGAGTGAAGTCTTAGCGGTTTTACCTGGTTTCAAAGAACCTTCTGAGTGAAGTCTTTAGTGGTTTTACCTGGTTTCAAAGAACCTTCTGAGTGAAGTCTTAGCGGTTTTACCTGGTTTCAAAGCCCTTCTGAGTGAAGTCTTAGTGGTTTTACCCGGTTTCAAAGCCCTTCTGAGTGAAGTCTTAACGGTTTTACCTGGTTTCAAAGAACCTTCTGAGTGAAGTCTTTAGTGGTTTTACCCGGTTTCAAAGCCCTTCTGAGTGAAGTCTGAGCGGTTTTACCTGGTTTCAAAGCCCTTCTGAGTGAAGTCTTAGCGGTTTTACCTGGTTTCAAAGCCCTTCTGAGTGAAGTCTTTAGTGGTTTTACCCGGTTTCAAAGCCCTTCTGAGTGAAGTCTTAGTGGTTTTACCCGGTTTCAAAGCCCTTCTGAGTGAAGTCTTAGTGGTTTTACCTGGTTTCAAAGCCCTTCTGAGTGAAGTCTTAGCGGTTTTACCTGGTTTCAAAGAACCTTCTGAGTGAAGTCTTAGCGGTTTTACCTGGTTTCAAAGCCCTTCTGTGTGAAGTCTTAGTGGTTTTACAGCCGTTTCCAAGGCCTGCTTCTATGTAAAGTCTTAGCGCATTTATACACTGTTTTCAAAGCACCTTCTGAGTGAAGTCTTAGTGGTTTTACCCGGTTTCAAAGCCCTTCTGAGTGAAGTCTTAGCGGTTTTACCCGGTTTCAAAGCCCTTCTGAGTGAAGTCTTAGCGGTTTTACCTGGTTTCAAAGCCCTTCTGAGTGAAGTCTTAGCGGTTTTACCTGGTTTCAAAGCCCTTCTGAGTGAAGTCTTAGCGGTTTTACCCGGTTTCAAAGCCCTTCTGAGTGAAGTCTTAGCGGTTTTACCGGTTTCAAAGCCCTTCTGAGTGAAGTCTTAGCGGTTTTCCCGGTTTCAAAGCCTTCTGAGTGAAGTCTTAGCGGTTTTACCTGGTTTCAAAGCCCTTCTGAGTGAAGTCTTAGCGGTTTTACCCGGTTTCAAAGCCCTTCTGAGTGAAGTCTTAGCGGTTTTACCCGGTTTCAAAGCCCTTCTGAGTGAAGTCTTAGCGGTTTTACCCGGTTTCAAAGCCCTTCTGAGTGAAGTCTTAGCGGTTTTACCTGGTTTCAAAGAACCTTCTGAGTGAAGTCTTAGCGGTTTTACCCGGTTTCAAAGCCCTTCTGGTGAAGTCTTAGTGGTTTTACCTGGTTTCAAAGCCCTTCGAGTGAAGTTTAGTGGTTTTACCGGTTTCAAAGCCCTTCTGAGTGAAGTCTTAGCGGTTTTACCCGGTTTCAAAGCCCTTCTGAGTGAAGTCTTAGCGGTTTTACCCGGTTTCAAAGCCCTTCTGAGTGAAGTCTTAGCGGTTTTACCCGGTTTCAAAGAACCTTCTGAGTGAAGTCTTAGCGGTTTTACCTGGTTTCAAAGCCCTTCTGAGTGAAGTCTTAGCGGTTTTACCCGGTTTCAAAGCCCTTCTGAGTGAAGTCTGAGCGGTTTTACCCGGTTTCAAAGCCCTTCTGGGAGACGCCAGGTCAGTTGGAAGTCAGGGAAGGGGGCGTGTCAATCCCCTGACAAGATTGACAGGCAGCTTGAAAAGAGCCACTCAGAACGCTGACCTGCGAGGCCAGTGAACACAGACTCCTCTCCAGACAGCCACCCCACCTGCCCCAGGGACCTCTTCTGTCACTTCAATTTTCCCATCCTGCTAAATGCACTCTCCAGCCACCCCCACCAGCCAATATCCCGTCAAATATCTTTCCCGAAATGTCAGGGTAAATGTCTCTTAACATGCACATACATCCAGACTCCGGGATGTTCCTTGTTATTTTTAAGCAGTCAGGAAATTTGCACGAAAATTCACAACATTTTATTTGGTTAACAGTAATTTGTACTGTTAATCGCGATTCACAATATTGGGAGAGTTATCGATGTTAAACCAATCCGCCACGTCGATACTTCAGAACACGCTTAACATTTATTTGACAGGAATCCCCCCTGTATGCTTTTTCATGACCAAATAACAATCATCAGTGGATGTGACCAGTAAGTTTGCCTGGAATGTCTTTATGGCTTCGACTGAAACTGTTACAGATGTGATTTTAGATGTGTTCTTACATTCTTAGGGTTAACAGTATTGTGAGTTCAGAAGCAGAACCGCCACACTTGCGGAGCTAAAACAGTTAATGACATTTGGAGGAGTAATTATCACCTGATCCCCCACTGTAAGCTTTGAAAGCCTCGACCTTTTAGGATAAGCTTCATCTTTTCGTTCCCCCCCCTACCGGTCAGAGCAGAGAGATGGCTGCCGTCCCCTCTCTCCCGGCCGCCTCCCAAACTGCCACTCCTCTGATTTGCAGGGTCACCTTACACAGCTCACGTTTAAAGGTCCCATGTCTTAGAAATCAGTCTCCTAGTTTAGGCAATCATTTCTTCACCATGTTTGCAGGTGGTGATACTCCTCTGTTGTTGTAGTTGGGTGAGGTGAGAGGGTACTTGGGGGTGATTGGAGCTGCTCTCTCCTTGACCCATGCCATTAGCCTTAATTGTGCATTGTGGCCAACGAGTGAAAGCCTCAACAGTGTTCAGCAGTGGCCCTCTGACTCCCTGTGAGAGCGTGTACGTGCGCTTAACATGTAAGTTTATGTGTGTTAAGTCCCGTATGTCTTTATCTATACATATGACCAACATATCCTTTTTTGTGTATATATGCATGTCCATATGTGTGTGTGTGTGTGTGTGTGTGTGAGTGTGCATGAGAACATACAGGCATGTGCACAGGGTTCAGAATGTCAACCCTCCATCTAGATAATACTGTGTATATTGATAATACTGTGTGTATTGATAATACTGTGTATATTGATAATAATGTGTATATTGATAATACTGTGTATATTGATAATACTGTGTGTATTGATAATACTGTGTGTATTGATAATACTGTGTATATTGATAATACTGTGTATGTTAATAAGACTGTGTATGTTGACAATAATGTGTATATTGATAATAATGTGTATATTGATAATACTGTGTATATTGATAATACTGTGTGTATTGATAATACTGTGTATGTTGACAATAATGTGTATATTGATAATAATGTGTATGTTGATCATACTGTGTGTACTGATCATACTGTGTATGTTGACAATAATGTGTGCATTGATAATACTGTGTATGTTGACAATAATGTGTGTATTGATAATAATGTGTATGTTGATAATACGGTGTGTATTGATCATACTGTGTGTATTGAACATACAGAAGCGTTGTAAGACCGCAGGGGGGCAGTTTCTCAGCAGAGGGGAAGGTGGGCGTTACCTGGGATACCGTCCTCTCAGCAGTGCGGCGGCGCGAGTTCAGAACGCGTGGACGGAATGCTAACGGCAGCTCAGCCTGAGATGGAGGAGCCGTCTGAGGTGGCACAGCGCTCACCACCTCTGAGCAGTCCCTACCCTGCTCCCCCCTCACCGTGCGTAATCCTGTACTGGTTAATTATAGAACATTCTGAATTCACTTTAACAGGAAATTCTAGATAGGGCGAGGATGCTTATTTCCCTTGTGCCCTTGTGTCGAGCAATATTTTTTAATACTCCAAAATCTACTTTAGTTCATTGCTCAATAATTTTCCTGCCTGTAAAGATTATTTCTTAATCCAATACAAATGCGTTTATTTCATTACAACGGTGCTAGTTTACTTAATAAAATAAATCCACAGTGGGCAGGTATTGTTCACAAGCAGAAACCATGGATCAGTTTTATCTTTTTCTCCAGCGTCTGGGGTGAGGGTTAGAGTTGATTTGGCTGTCAGTATTGTACCGTCTCAGACAGACTGACTGCTGAGCACCAAGCCTGCCTGGAGTGAACTTCGTAGCCTTTGTCTCTTATCGCGCACATGCACACGCACATGCACGTGCATACACAAATGCACAGACGCACACAGACACACACACACACTCGCATACACACAAACACAGACGCACACACACACACAGGCACAGACATAAACACACACAGACATACACACAGACACAGACACACACAAGCACACACGTACACACACACACATGCCTGTTCAAATCAAAATATAAAGGCGCACACTCATGAAGAACATATGCTGTAAACATGCATGAGTACACACACACACTGTCACAAATGAACTGGAAGATCGAGGGGTTTGGATGCACACTTTTCACACACACACACACACACACACACACACACACAGACACGCATGTCATCTGCACACAAACACACTTGTCATCTCCACACACACACACACACACACACACACACAGACACGCATGTCATCTGCACACACACACACACACACACACACACAGACGCATGTCATCTGCGTACACACACACACGCGCCTGTTCAAATCAAAATACAAAGGCGCACACTCATGAAGAACATATGCTGTAAACATGCATGAGTACACACACACTGTCACAAATGAGCTGGAAGATTGAGGGGTTTGGATACACACTATTCGCACACATGCACACACACACAGATGCACGTCATCTGCACGCACACAAACACACACGTCATCTACACACGCACACACAGACACGCATGTCATCTGCACACACACGTCATCTACACACGCACACACAGACACGCATGCCATCTGCACACACACACACTGACACACACACAAACACACACACACACACACTTGGGAGCTGACAGGAGTGTGTCTGACCCAAGCTTTGTTTTCCCTCCCTCGTTTCTCCTGCTGCTCCTCATCATGTGGGGTTTGATTATGGAACGTTCTGGCCTCACTTCACTGCCACTGGCCAGTTTGATGTGCTGTTCAACACTTCATGCTGAACAAGCTTCCATTTACTTATATATTACAAACGCACACACACACACACACACACACACACAATTTAACATAGAGCCGAGATATATTTTTAGTCTAGGCAAATTTTGTTGTAGAATAGAAATATTGTGTAGTCGTATATTTCCTGCATACTATACATTATAAGCGTGTGGTGTGTGCGTGTGTGTGTGTCAGAGATAACGAGAGAGTTTGTGTTTGCGCTTGTACATATGAGTGAGATGCATGGGATTCACTCTACCATTTATGCAACACAAGCTAAATACACAGACACACACACACGCACACGCACACACAAGCACACACGCAAGCACACACGCACAAAACAGATTCCAGTGGTGTACACAAGCATGAAGCAAAACACGTAGGAGTGTGTCTGCAAAAGTGAGGCGAGCAGTTCTGCAGCATTGGAATTAAGAGGACTAGGGCCCCATCTCCATAATACACTTCCTCAATATCGCTCAGTATGTTTTTTTGGGTAAACTGGCCTTAAACATAGAGACGCTCATTTATCCAGAGAGAGCAGTTTTCTCACCTGTAATTCAGTCATTCATCAGCGCAAGGTTGACGGAGCTCTCCTGTCATCCTTTCCTGCCGTTCAGTTTGTCACTTCTCCCCTCCCCAGTAATCTGCATCAGTCGCCACTCATTAAGCGCTGGGAATTATCGACAGCGGTGGTCCCACACCAGCACACGCTGCTTTCAGAGCCTGGGACCACATACATTTTATACAGCTGCCAGTTTTTTTATTCTTATTTTAAGCAATGGAGAGTTGACACGAAAATTGCAATTATATTACCGGCACAGAAATGGTCAAACAGGACTAATTATAACAATGAAGTAGTCTGCAGTGGTGTGGGAAGACAAAAAAAAAATGGAAGACTAAAGCAGATGGGCTCAGAAGCAATAAAAACGCAAGGTTTAAACGTTGTGGTTAAATAAATCACGGTCAGTTGTGCTCTGTCATTTTTTTGCCGATGCTTAGTGTGGACTTGCCCATAGGAAGAGACACATATTTCTGCATTAGCAGAATTGGCTGGAACTAGCAAGTATCACTTTGCCTTGTGTGCAGTATCTGGGACAATTGCATTGTCACTTTCCCAGGGCTCCCCCAATCATTAGTAATCACGTGAGCTGGAAGCACAGAACTCATCAAATCATGAAATCCAGGGGCTATGTTGTGTAGTTTTACAGTCAAGCTAGAACCTGGCTCTACTGTTCACCTTAGAAGTGCTGTCCAAGGGAACTTTCTGCTTGGACTATTGCCGAAATTCTTTTTTTTACTACTCTCATGAATTTGCCCATTTTTGGGAGATCGCTAGCCCAGATGCTACCCTTGAGTGTTTTGTGAGCATTACGCGTTAAGTGAACTGCATTTGCCACCAGACTTTGAGGGTTTTATTGTACGCCGTCAACAAGTAACATTCATTATGCAAAATAAATGCAGTAGCACTGTTGAAATCAATCTCGAATTTAGCAGGCATTGTTATTCGCAACTAAGCTGTAACTTACGGCTTCCAGGTACACAGCGTCAGCAAGAATAACTTTTAAATCAGACGTAACTGATTTCCCTTGCAGAACAAATATTAGTGCGAAACACACGATATGCACTTCTGCCAAAGTTGTTTTCGGGGGAATGTCACAAACATTTCTAACATGACTATTTAGAAATGCAGGTAATTTAGGATTTAAAATGGAAGGTTTGTACTTCAAAAATGCCTCCGTAAAGTCTTCGATGACATTTGTCTGGCAATTATATTTTTTCCCACTGATGGAGGATGGTTTATGTTGGAGCACAATGTTTTTTTGTCAGTAAATGCCCGTCTTCTGTTGCAAACTCTGCTAAATAAATTCACTTGTCATACAGCGTACCTGGTGGGTACTGTAGCTTTTGGTTACTCAGAATTTGTTGTGATTGACGTTCCATCCTTGTCGTATTCCTCCTTCTTACCCGGCGTATTACATCAACTGATTGCTTTCATGAGGGTCACGATGAATCCCTAATTGCATAATTAGTCAGGTGACTGTGACAATCCAGTGCCTGCAGTGAGTCCATGGGGATTTAGGTGGTAATGCAAGCTGAAGACATTTTGAATTACATGCTCTAGATAAACTGGTGTCCCTACTCATGAATCATACAAGCCAAAACACACACACACACACACATACATGCACACACACCTTCTACCCTCCATTTTCTCTCCTCTCTGTACTGCTCTGAGGACATGTCCGTCACTTCCTGTGTCACCACCGGATTTTGGGCCAGTATAAATGCCTGAGAACCATACCACCTGAGAGCCGGACCACCTGAGGGGCGACCCCTTCCGTGGTCCAGTAGCTCACTCAATCTGCACAACATCCAATTGCACAGCGACCCCCCCCCCCCCCCCAAAAAAAAAACTGCCTGACTGCACAGGACAGTCTAATCGCACAACGCCCCTCCCCCCCCCCCCCCCGCATCAGCCACAGATACGAGGTGAACAAGCCCCGCTTGTCAATTAGGGCCAGATAGAAGGTGGATAAAAACATTTTCAGATAGAAGTCATAATCAACATTCTGAGCTGCCGCTAGTGCTCTCTCTCTCCCTCCCTCCCTCTCTCTCTCCTCTTTCCCTCTGCCTCTCTCTCTCCTCTCTCCCTCCCTCTCTCCTCTTTCCCTCTGCCTCCTCTCTCCTCTCCCTCCCTCCCTTCTCCTCTCCCTCCCTCTCCTCTCTCCTCCTCTCTCCTCCCTCTCTCTCTCTCTCCTCTCCCTCTCTCTCTCTTCAACTCTCTCTCTCTTCTCCCTCTCTCTCCCCTCCCTCTCTCTCTCTCTCTTCCCCTCCCTCCCTCCCTCATCTCCTCTCTCTCTCCCTCTGCCTCTCTCCCCTAAAACTTCTCTTCACTGGAATCATGCCCTCTAGCATTTCATGCTGCCAATGATCTTTATTCATTAATTTCCATGATGGTGTTTATTTTTTTTTCTTCCCTGAACATGAAGTAATTTCCGAAGCCTGGGACGCGTCTCTGTTGCCGTGTTTCAGCTGGCGTTACCCCAGTCCCGGCACCCCCCTGCGCCCAGGGGTACACTGCCGAAAAAAACGCATGCAACACAGATCCATCCAAAGGGCCTTCACTCTTGTGCTTTCAAAGCCTTTTATATGAACCAACATGGCGACCATCCTCCTCCACGTTGGGAAGGGATACTTTTTTCCCTCGTCCAAGATTCTTGTGCACGCATCTCCGCTCTGCAGCACCATCACACGTATATGAGCATCCCTGCCATTTCAAAAACAAGTTCTGCTTTAAGTGTGAATGTTCACACTCTTTGTGCAGTGTGGAGGTGCTTGGAACAAGAAGGACAAAGGAAATAGAAAAAAAAATGAGATAAATCCCGCACACTATATCTCCTGTCAATCTCAACAACTTTAATGTGTCTGGGGAAAAAAAAAAAAGTCGATTCTGCTTTCCTCAGGGTTTTGGTTCAAGGTCAAACAGCCCGACACATTATACCTGGCGAGATTGGCTCGAGATTGATGCGATTTATCTTCTTCCTATTTACTAGAGACGAATTTGAGAAAATCCCCTTTTTTTTCGGCTTATCTGCTAGGCATTCCGGAATCTTCCGCCGCCCTCTCGCGCAGCGAGACGTGACCCCGCGGCGCCGGTCTCCGTTGCGTTTGGACCGGCGCGAAGGAGCCGGCGCGCTCGCGCGCGGAGAAACGAACGCCGCCGACTTCGGCCCGCTCGCTGGCTGTAACCGGGGAGGTCGGGATCGGTGTGACAGGCGCCATACCGTCGCGTCGCACCCGTCGTCAAGCTTAGCGCGGCTAACGTTGGCCGAGACGCCGCGGCTGCCCAGACCGTACCGCGGCTAGCTGTTGATGCCGTGGCGCCATGACGACCAGCGCGGCTGTATCTTTCAACTGCTGAAAACCCAAAATTGCGCATCGCTAAAGAGCCAAATGAACAGCGAGATGGAAGAAAGCAAACTACTGTCAGAATAATTCAAACGACGGGATAAACATAAGAGACCCCAAAAACCTCACAATGATAGAGACTCATAATCAACAGACAACTGAAATTACATTTCAGTTCCACTTCAAGGCACTAATCTCTCACCATATCAACCGTTAATAAAACGGCACAAACAGCGACACTACCCACAAGATGAAATATGAATTTCAAACACGCTGCGCGATTATGTAACGGAATGAGGGCAGTGTTATCATGGGAATTGTCCTCATATGGTTATCTGAATCCGCCTGTGGGTATTTTAGAAGGCTGATGCTCAACCTCGTTTGCCAATGATTAGCCATGCTAAGCCCATTACTCCAGGTAATGTGTAAACAGACAGCTCTGCATGGTTCAGCAGTGAAGCCATGTTGCGTTGAGTCAGCCATCTTAGTTTCCTTGCCTTGTCCTCATATTATTACCTGGCAAGTCTCTGATATCATTAGTAAGGTAGGATTTTGCTGTAATTAGCTTGGTGAGATTGGTGAATAATATAATATGGTACATCAATCAAAATCCATATTGAATTATTGCCCCTCCCCGACATTACACATGCACATTTATGATATATTTTATATTAATATATATTAATGTAAAAAAAAAACTGATTTGAAGTCATAAGGACATAAAACAAGATACAAAAAGGATTGTAAATTGTCTATGTACACTATATACAATAAGTCCATACTGCTGTAAGTATGTACACTGGTAGAAAATAAAAATAAAAATAGTGTGACCTAGTAACACTGGAAATATAGTTATATAGTCGAATGAAAAAAACAGGAAGATTTATGACAAATGGGCCTGAGGACCATATGCAGCCTGGATGAGAGATGGGGAAATTTGCTTGGGAACACCTGTGTTAGTTATCCCAGACAGATCCTATTTGAAGCCAGTCAGCAGAGATTGATAGCAAAAGCACAAATCCTCTTATATCCCCACTGATCAAACCAGAAATGACTTTAAAGAAGAAGAAGAAGAAGAAGAAGAAGAAAAAACTCCTTGCAGGGAACCAGGCACAATATGGCCACTGGAGAACTCAATGACGACATTGGTTTAGAAGGCATTCAAATCGGGCTCTCCTGGTGCCTCTCCAGACTTACAATGCAAACACAATCCAGATTTACAATGCAAACACAATCCAGACTTACAATGCAAACACAATCCAGAGTTACAATGCAAACGCAATCCAGACTTAAAATGCAAACGCAATCCAGAGTTACAATGCAAACACAATCCAGAGTTACAATGCAAACGCAATCCAGACTTACAATGCAAACGCAATCCAGACTTACAATGCAAACACAATCCAGACTTACAATGCAAACGCAATCCAGACTTACAATGCAAACGCAATCCAGAGTTACAATGCAAACACAATCCAGATTTACAATGCAAACACAATCCAGACTTACAATGCAAACGCAATCCAGATTACAATGCAAACCAACCAGAGTTACAATGCAAACACAATCCTGATTTACAATGCAAACACAATCCAGATTTACAATGCAAACACATCCAGATTACAATGCAAACACAATCCAGATTACAATGCAACACAATCCAGACTTACAATGCAACACAATCCAGATTACAATGCAAACGCAATCCAGAGTTACAATGCAAACCAATCCAGATTACAATGCAAACACAATCCAGACTTAAAATGCAAACGCAATGCACAAGCAAACGCAATCCAGACTTACAATGCAAACGCAATCCAGAACAATGCAAACACAATCCAGACTTACAATGCAAACACAATCCAGACTTACAATGCAAACACAATCCAGAGTTACAATGCAAACACAATCCTGATTTACAATGCAAACACAATCCAGAGCTACAATGCAAACACAATCCTGATTTACAATGCAAACGCAATCCAGATTTACAATGCAAACACAATCCAGATTTACAATGCAAACACAATCCAGACTTACAATGCAAACACAATCCAGATTTACAATTCAAACACAATCCAGAGTTACAATGCAAACACAATCCTGATTTACAATGCAAACACAATCCAGAGTTACAATGCAAACACAATCCAGATTTACAATGCAAACACAATCCTGATTTACAATGCAAACACAATCCAGAGTTACAATGCAAACACAATCCTGATTTACAATGCAAACACAATCCAGATTTACAATGCAAACACAATCCAGATTTACAATGCAAACACAATCCAGATTTACAATGCAAACTCAAGGGCAAAGGTCAGGGGGGTGAAGTGCAGAAATTCCATAGAGGGGGAGATCATAGTCCCAAGAAAAACAACAAGTACGTACAAGAAGTCCATGGGTAATATGTCCACTAGCCTACTGAATATTAAACTCAGATAGGCAAACAAGAGCAAAACTAAGCTACGTAGCGTGAACGAGAGCAAAGAACCACAGGGTCCCTCACTGTTTAAATGCAAGGACCTTGCACTAGCTCTGAAACATTAGCTGTTAAAGAAATGAGCAACTGAGAATCATCCATCTTCAAACTCAAAAGATACTTTGGTCATGTGTACGGTCTGAAATTATTTGCTTTTACATTTAGGTATTTTTGCATCATGTTTAAAAAAAAAAATGTTTGAATAAATGATGTGTGTACAATGTGGTTTGAATAGAATAGAATAGAATAGAATAGAAAACTTTATCGTCCATTAAATATAAAATAAAATGGAAATTTTCCTTCAGCTCAATGCTCATTGCAAGTGACACAGACAAAGGTATACATGAATTAAAAAACATAACAGCAAACATTGGACAACCATAAGGTCACTATAATGTCCTTCAAATAACATCTCCTGGTCACTGTTAGCTACATCCCCATGACCAAGTCTCTGGTTGGTCCATTATTGAGGATAGTGATTGCAGAGGGGACAAATGACAAACGTTTTTCCTTGCCCGTGGGACCCTTAGTCTCCTACCAGA
Organism: Anguilla rostrata; assembly: GCF_018555375.3. NCBI lineage: Eukaryota > Metazoa > Chordata > Actinopteri > Anguilliformes > Anguillidae > Anguilla > Anguilla rostrata. The sequence goes on from NC_057944.1 coordinate 3,206,276, forward strand.
GGGTAGTTTTTGGAACGAGGAGTGAAGTGGATGGGAGCAGTCACCCACGATATGAAGGGCTTTCCTTTTCATGGCAAGACCATACAGGTGCTGCAGTGGTGCTTGCTTATTTTACTGGCTTGGTTTATTATTTGTGCTAGTTTTGATTTATTGCGCACAGTGAGATTTCCGTACCAGGACATTATATTAAAAGGTCATTACACTTTCAATGAGAGATCTCTACAATGAGAGACTGGAGAATGTGAACCTTGATCTAATTCCAAATGATGTCATCACAATTATTTCAACGAAAGGCATCAGAACCATGCTATCGTGGGTTATAAACTGGAAAACTGGACCTTGAGCTATAAATCTTTGCGGTCTCAAAGAGCAGGCTGAGACTAAGACGGAGGGGGGCGTCGACGTCCTCGCTGCGGCGGCTCACGGTTCGGGTAGGGCTCCTCGTCAATGCCGACGCCCACGGCGGGGTCGTTACGTATTCATGAGGTTCGCCGCGCGTGCATAAACACGAGCACTGGAACAAGGGCCGCTTGTCGGAGAGAGACCGCCACCGCTTAACATTCCGATCACGGCGAGACGCAGCGCAATTTCTCCCTCCCGAGCGGCGCCGCTCTTACGAACAAACCCTTGGGTTCCGAGCAAATTAAAAAAGTTTTCTTTCGGCAGCTGCCGCTTAAACTACAGATATGCCGGGTCACTTTCAATGACAAAGCTTCATACAGATGTTCCTTTCATGGTGATGGATGTAATTATAGTTGTCATGACAATATCAGCAGCATAACTGTGCGACGGTTTTAAACGCTGTTGCAACAGCAGTGACATATGCAGATTATATTAAACCTGTCATGTCAGCTTGTATGCAAACAGAATTTAAAAATAGAATGTGGTACAAAATATATGTTTCAAAGACTATTTCAGGTGCAACCATGAGTTATTGATCTGATCATCGTTGTCATGACAATATCCACAGCAAAACTGCAAGTCAGTTTTATAGTACACTTTTCTTTTTTTTAAATACAAATTTGCATGTATTTTTATACCCATAATTATCACATGATTCATTATCTTATGATCATATTTTTAAATTATATTATTGGCTATTACAGGTGCAACCATAATTGATTAATCCAATTATATGATTACGTTTATTGATTGATTGTCTGAAAATATCAACATCATAACTGAACACCATGTTGGCTTATTTTTGGTGGTTGAATAAATAAAGGACAAAGTAGAAACAAAAATCTGCTTTGTGCTATTTGCCACATGGCGTTGGATTTATCTGCTGTTGGTGAGGACTAGATGAGGGTTAGTTATGTCCTAATCTGTAAAACCGTAGAACTGAAAGATGGTGTACTTCCTATTTCACATCACTGTATGAGACAGGCTTTTCTTATCCCTCAATAAAACCGAATGTTCGGTGCCTCAGGGATGATCTTCAAATCATCTCTACCAGCTTCTTAAGGCAGGGTTAGATGACTCTGTCGCGGGTGTAAGACGGTCCTTTGATTTAATCTAATTTGACCAATTATCAGCAGCAATTAGTTGAAATCAACACATAACCACAGCATCTTAATGGCTGATGTGAATGACCCTATCTGGACTGACACACTCAAGAAATAATATGCCTATTCCTGTTCTACCCTTTAGAGACGTAAAATGTTACAGGATTCTAAAATGTCACCAAAAAAAAAAATAAGGATTTTCAAATCAAATGTCCAAATGTGTCACGGTTTGGGAAATATCCAAATATTTTCCATTGTCATTTCAATATTCATTTGTGCGTGTATGAGCATGTGTACAGTGTGCGTGTGTGTGTGAGTGCATATGAGTGTATGTGATCATGTTCAGTGTGTATGCATTCGTATGTATGTGTGTATGCATATGCTTGTGCATGTGTGCGTGTATGAGCATGTGCACAGTGTGTGTGTGTGTGTGTGAGTGCATATGAGTGTATGTGATCATGTTCAGTGTGTATGCATTCGTATGTATGTGTGTATGCATATGCTTGTGCATGTATGTGTGCGTTTGTGTATGTATAAGTGTATGAGCGTGTGTGTGAGTGTGTGTAGAGTTTGTGTGTGTATGTGAGTGCATGTGTTTGTGTATGTATGCGTTTGTATGTATGTGTGCATGCATATACTTGTGTATGTGCGTGTGTGCGGTTGTGTATGCATAAGTGTATATGTGTGTGCATGTGTTTGTGTGCGTGCATGTATGCATGTAGCTGTGTGTGTGCGTGTATGCATGTATCTGTGTGTGCGTATATGCATGTATCTGTGTGTGCGTGTGTATGCATGTATCTGTGTGTGTGCGTGTATGCATGTATCTGTGTGTGCGTATATGCATGTATCTGTGTGTGTGCATGTATGCATGTATCTGTGTGTGCGTATATGCATGTATCTGTGTGTGTGCGTATATGCATGTATCTGTGTGTGCGTATATGCATGTATCTGTGTGTGCGTATATGCATGTATCTGTGTGTGTGCATGTATGCATGTATCTGTGTGTATGTGGGGTGTGGGAGGGGTCATATATATGTACAGTATATATAGACCTCATTTTGGGCACAGAGCATAAGGTGGGGTGAGGTGTGGGGCGTGGGGTGTTGGGGGGGGTGTTGGTGGGGTGTTGGGGGGGGGGTGTTGGGGGGGTGCATCGTGTCTCGGCGGTAATTACGGTGAGTTGCGACCCCGCCGGGAGGTCCGGAGATGGAATCATACATATGTATATATAGACCTCAATTTGGGCACAGAGCATAAGGTGGGGTGAGGTGTGTGTGCGTGTGTGCATGTGTGTGTGTGTATGCATATATCTGTGTGTGTGCGTGTATGCATGTGTGTATGTGTATGCATATATCTGTGTGTGCGTGTATGCATGTATCTGTGTGTGCGTATATGCATGTATCTGTGTGTGCGCGTATATGCATGTATCTGTGTGTGTGCGTGTATGCATGTATCTGTGTGTGTGCATGTATGCATGTATCTGTGTGTGCGTATATGCATGTATCTATGTGTGCGCGTATATGCATGTATCTGTGTGTGCGTATATGCATGTATCTGTGTGTGCGTATATGCATGTATCTGTGTGTGTGCATGTATGCATGTATCTGTGTGTGTGCATGTATGCATGTATCTGTGTGTATGTGGGGTGTGGGAGGGGTCATATATATGTACAGTATATATAGACCTCATTTTGGGCACAGAGCATAAGGTGGGGTGAGGTGTGGGGCGTGGGGTGTTGGGGGGGTGTTGGTGGGGTGTTGGGGGGGGGTGTTGGGGGGGTGCATCGTGTCACGGCTGTAATTACGGTGAGTTGTGACCCCGCCGGGAGGCCCGGAGATGGAATCTGGACAGGCCCGGCGCACCGTGCCGTAATAATGACATCCTGGCGCCCGGGGATGTGACTGGAATCCGGCCAGCAGGAGGAGGAGGAAGAGAGGCGAGCGGGGCGACGGAGAAACGAACCGCGGGGAAAAGAGAACGAGCCGGAAACGGCTTCATCCCCCTCTCTGCTTCTCGCACGCTAACGGAGAACGCGGTGCGGAACGCGGTGACCGACCGGCGTCGTCGATGACGCGGAAGTCTCGGCCCGGAATCCGCAGCCCCTCCCCCTCCCCTCCCCCGCCCACCCCCGCCCTCCGTCACTCTGTATGGAAATCGGGTCCGGCCTTGTCTTCCGCCAAAAAGCGCGGACAACCTTCTCGATACACTCTCCCGTTGCCATTTAATGAGTAATACCGCGAGGAGCTTAAAATAGCACTGAGTCAAAGCGAGGCGCAATATCCCCCCCCCCTCCCCGCTCCAGGCCTCCGGTGCTGCCTGATATATGAACCTTCATATTTGGACAGTGGCTCCCTTCTCACCCCCACTCCCCTTAGTCCTGGTGATAATCGCATTACAGCCCGCCTACTCGACGCGATGATAATGGACTCGTGGCACCGCTCCAGACCTAAATATAGAGGAGCCCGGCAACGACGAGGCGCTAATTTACGGGCCGATATATGGGGGGGGGGGGGGGGGGGGGGGGGGGAACGGCGTCGTCCGAAAAGACGCGTGCTCCGGGAAAGGTCGACGAGCGTTTAACCGACATGTTCCCAAAGCATCAAAATCATCACTTTAAACACATCACGAATCGTAATAATTATGTCATTGGGTCTATATCATTTAATCGAGGGGCATAAAAGGCAACGTAAAACAATGAAATGAAAGTGCAGTAGAAAGCGGGCAGTCTGTATGTCCAGGCTTACAGATGTGGGCCCCTGAGACATTTGAGTGTCTGTACCCCTCCCTGCTTGATGGAAGTGCGGTGGAAACACGCAGCCGAACGGCGGGTGGGGATCGACGTGGAACGTCTGAAAGGCGATATGTCACGGCTAGCGTTCCCACAGGGCGCCTGTCCTCGGGCCGTTTTCTACCTTCAGACCCACGCAGTCAGCGGGGGGGGGGGGGGGGGGTTGGATGGATTGGAGGCGGTGGAAACACCGGCGAGGCCCACGCAGCCCGGGGGGGTGGGGGGGGGGGGATCGGAGGCGGTGGAAACGTCTGTAAAGTGCTGATGACTCACGGCCGCTTCAGCGGTTCCCACCACGGGAGCCCTGTCCTCCGGGGGCGGCGGCTTTCCCCTCGAGCCCCCCTCTGCGCCCCTCCCCCCACCTCCCCGCACCAGCTGCAGACCCCAGAGATCCACTACTAGCCATCTTCTTTACTCACGCTCACCCCCTTCCCAATATACCCCCAGCAGCCAGACCCCCACTCCAACCCCCCCCCCCCAAAGAATAAGTATATAATAAGTATAAGGCTGTTCTTAGAGTCGTCTGTTAAAATGCTAGCTGCCTACTGCAGAACCTCACATGCCTCCCCCCTGAGGTTCAGCACAGATTTGTTTTCTGGTGTGAGTTGATTTCAGTAAAAACTGCCATGACCCATAGGGGTGCATGAATATTGCAGAATAAGTGAGTACATTCACACAGCTCTAATATTAGTCTGGTCTGACTGCAGGGGCTGCATTTATCTGTAGATCCTAGTGCTGACATCCATAACACACTTCCTTCTCTGCTCAATCTGCTGTGATAAATAGCCATTTTAGCAAACAGGAAAGCTGGGCTGAAACAATGTGCTGTATGGTTTCACAGGTTTTTCTGATTGCTCAGTTGCGTTCAATTGCTTCCTTTGTGCAGGTATAAGAAAGCTTTCAGTATCCAGTCTTGGCTTTTGATTGCCTTTGGAGTCTGTTATTGGCGTTTGCCAGCATGAGGACCTGAGCTGTGACAATGAATGTCGAAAAAGCCATTATGAGGCTGAGAAATAACTATGCATAAACACTATGGATAGGTTTTTATAGAATATTCAAATATAACCAAAATTGTTTTTGCAACATGTACATTTTTCTCAGCGCATATTTGTCATAAATATTCATGGGGAAACAAATGCACTCTCTGTCTCCCTTTCTTTATGGTCTTCTCCTTTTTTTCAAATGTTACTACGAACCACAGAGAAGCATCTCCTGCCAGTAAACACAACCCAGTTATCTCCATGGAGACGTCTGTGTGCCAACCGTAAGCAGACCCACGAGGGGCAGGGAGTAAAGCTGGGGAAAGCAGGGGGGAGAGGCAGCGAATGACAACTTGGACTGTTCACTGTTCACTTTCTATGGCTATTTTCTGTCTTTCTTTTCATCCAAAATTGGAATTCCAGTTCTGAAATGTGTAAGGTGCCAGTGTGCCGAACTGGTACAAGCAGGTGAAGACGCACCCGCTGCCAATCGGGAAGATCACAGAGACGGGGAGGAGACCTACGCACCGCGCGTCACGCCAACTGCTACTTTCGTACTGCGGCTGCAAGCCATGCATGTCATGAGCGCGGATGGACCCTCATCCAGCATCAGCCCCCCCAGGACGGCCCTCTAGCGCTGAACAATGCTATCCCTACTGACTGTGCCCCTCCCACATCCTCAGGCCCATTCATGCCCCGCCCCTACTGACTGTGCCCCTCCCACATCGTGAGTGAGCTACCCAGCAGCCCCTCTTTATGTGGCTGTTTGACATAATTTCATGTTTCTAATTGGCCCGTTGCTTTTTGTGCAAGAAATTATATTTTAGATAATTAGTGTTCTGATGACCTTCCTGCTTTGTGATGGGGTATAAGCGCATTCAGGGGTTTACAGTCTAAAGCAAAAGAACACATTTCATGGTACTCCAGAATTATTTTCCAAAAAATGTACATATGAACACATTCCTTAATAGTGTTTATCCACAATTTTAAAAAACACTATGCATTTTTCTACCATGATGCGCCATTGGTACTAGTTATATTTGAAAATAAGATCAAATATTAATTTTGAAGAATAATCTGGCAATATGCATGTATTTTTTGCATTACAGATCACAAACAGTAGATATCCAGACTCTAGACATTGTTTGAAGGTCATAGGAAGTATCTTAAATATTCCTTATTGCACACAAAAAACTTGGCCATTTGGGCTAGTGGGAAACACAATACAGTAAAATTGAAATCATATAAAAACAGAACCCCAGACAGTGAACCACCCCTTTAAGCTCAGCCCCTGGAAGAACGCGAGAGGACATCCTCCTCAGATCAGCGGTCCCCTCTGCTCGGGAAAATGTAATTAAATTAACGCGAATGCGAAGCTGATACAGGAACACAAAGGAGCCGTAATCAGTAAATATTAAGCACAGAATGATAAGAGGCAAGAGAGGGCTGGTGAGCGGGCGAGCGAGCGAGCGAGCGAGGGAGTGAGTGCGCATGCTAATGTGTCCGTGGCTCTCTCACAGCCCGCCCCCAGCACTGAACAGGTTACCTTCCCTCTAATACGATTTCCTATCGCATTTCGTCCTCTCACGAGCGGGAACATTTATTCATAAATACAATCTTTTGGAAATTTGTCCCCCTCTTCCTGTTTTCAAAACAGCCCGAGAGTTGGAGGGGAGCGTGAGGTGTAACTCATCTTGAGACACTGAAGGATGGGAAGGAGCTATCGGAACACTGACAGCATCAATTCAAAGGCCTTGTTGTGTCCCTGAACGCACAGACAGGCAGTGATGTAGCACTAGGGCTCTACAGTTCCTTGTCTCGGCCGAGCTAAAACAGATGGACCACCATTTTGCTGGCTTGTTATAATGATCAGAGAAATTGAATACATCTTTGTTAAATTAGCTGGATGTATGCCTTCATTTTATTTTATTCTCATGCATCTAAACTCTCATGACATCAGGCTCATGTGGGAGTTGCCCAACCATGGAACCAATTATGGTTCTTCCCACCGATGATGCTCCTGTTTCTTACTCAGCTCCAGTGGGCTGGGAAACGGGTTGATTTCCTTGTCAGTGATTGGTGGACTTGGATGGCGCTGACATCCGTCAACCACTGCAGTCCATTCAACATGATACCCAGCCAATGTGCCCTGTCACAGTGTCAAAACAATAAGATTCCTGATGCAGATTTTTTAAAGATGAATTGTTATCAATGTGCTTGGTACAGTATGACCATAAATCACATCAAACTGCTCTCTGAATCAGCAAAATATGGTTTATATATAGACTGAAATAGACTGATGTCCTTTATCTCAAAGAGGAGGAAGAGTTGGGCTTTACATCAGCAGATCTAGCATGTCTAGGCAGGGTGATGTGCTGTAATGCACCGTGTGTATACATTAATGCTCTTTCCAGGTTCAAACATGCTTTGTGGACGCAGACAGGAGGAAGGGGAACCCTAATTCCTGACCAATGGGGGTCTGTAGTTTGTCATAAAAAACACTGTAGAAATGCCCCTGCACTTTGAAAGGTATGAAGTGTTGCACTTGCCGGAGGCAGGGTATAACAGGAGCGGTTTTTAGCTTTTAGCAATGTTTGCAACACTGTTAGCCGCCATTCCAGACAAAGAGCTATAGCCGGTCTTATCGCTTAATCCAATTCCCGGGAGCGTCGCATCCCGCTGGTGCCAGCTCCCGCTGCGTCCGAGGAACACGGCGGACTCGAGCGGGAATCAATTCTGCCGGAACATTCATCTCCGCCTGCGATCTCGGCCAACCCCCCCCTCCCCCCATCTTTGAAAAAGCTTGTTATGAAGAAATGCACCCCACAGGACAGCTGGAAGGCAAGGGGAATTACTTTTTTTTCTCCAGGATTCGAAAGGATAAAGCACGTTTTATTCGGCGTCATTGCCTCGGGTTTCCTGTATGTGTTTTCCGAGGAACGCTAGCAGACGTAGCCAGAGTTCGTCGGCAAAATGAAGTGCCCTGACTCTGCCCGAGTGCTGGTGGAGATCCGAGGTATCTCAGGACTAAATCAACCCTTTATTAGGAAGGAAGAACGAAAACAAGCAGCCCGACGGACCACCGGGGCCGGATTTGACTATTCCTGGTTTAAGGGGTCTAATGAGAAGGTGCTGTAGGACAGATTGACTCTTAACAAGATGAAAAAAGGAATATATTTCAAGTCTGCTCCCAGCTGGGCAGGATTGAAAAACCCTCGGAGATCAGAGAACACACAGGAAACATGGAAACTATGGAAACCTGCGTGCGTGCGCAATCTCAAAAGGCTCGTGCGGCGGACAGACATTTGGACCAATGGGAGGCACGCGTAGCCGAGCGCGCTCCTGGCCATCCCCTCCTGTACGGCTCCACTGATTGGACAGGGACGGAGACGGAGATGTTCTGGCTAGCTTCCCTAAACCCCCCCCCCCCCCCCGCACCAACCCACCTGCTGAAAACAGGGCTTTCCAGCATTAGAATTGCAAATATATGCAAAGCATGCAAAAAAAAAAAGAAAAGAAAAATCCAGAAAACACTGCCGCAGAAAGATGAATGGCTTAAGATCTGTAATGCAAGCTGGTGGAGGGATAATAGAACAGAAAAATTAATGACAGACTGTCATTGTGGTGAAAACGTGGGAGGTTTGCATTGGGGGGGGATCCATAGGAAGGCATTTCGTATAGTGTTTAGTTTTAAAAACCCTGCAAAATCAAAATCATCATTGCTAATTCCGTTATCATACGTAAAGAATTAATCAAAGCAATTACTATGATATTAAGCCTGTTTTATTCAGGTAAGATTTTAAATTATTACTTTTTAATCCAGAAGGGAGCAAACTTCTTACACTGCCCGCTACAGAAGAAGTTGGTACTGGTCCATTTTGAGACCGTGCATGCAGAGGTGATATGGGGATTTATATTTTAAGGCTCCCCTGCTGCTCCTGCCTGTCTGTCCTTGTCTCTTGCTCTCTCAGATGATGTGCAGGTTGAAGGGGGGCGTGGCCTGGAGCTCTGCAATAAGGGTCTGGTTGCCGAGATCAGGCGCTTTCTCCCCCCCTGTGAGACTGGGGTTTCACAAAGCAGGATTTCTGCGTTAGCTGGATAACAGTGCTGAATTACACCCTGTATCACAGAGCAGGATTCCTGAGTTAGCTGGATAGCTGCGCTAAATAAAACCTGGAACCCTCCCAAATGGACTGAAGTAAAAATAGCTGCAGTGGGTTTTTCTGAGCACAGCTATCCAGCTAACTCTGTAACTCTGCATTATGCAATACCCCCTGGATGTTGTGGAATCGGTGCTTAGTTTGCACAACATCAGCTGATTTACGTTTGCTTGTCATTTTTGTTCTTTGCATTTATTTATTTTGTTAATAAAGTTCTATTCCGTACAAAAGACCTCATTGTGTCGGAGGTCTGCGCGGGATTGTTTTTCGCACCCCACGCTGGCCAGAAACCGCTAAATTACATTTTCACTCCCACAACCCCTCTCTTAATCTAAAGACTGCCTGCATCCTGCAAAATCAATACCGTTCCAATAACATGGGTCTATTTTATATTAGCATACACAGTAGCCTAATATGACATGCTGACAGTAGCATAATAATGACATGTTTTTCAAACAAGAAAATGCCTTTAATAAACATAATGAATTAGGCTATTGCCGATTTAAAACAAGACTGGCTGTTGGGACCTCCATATGGCTTTAAATGGGTCTGGTCTTTTAAAACAGTTTAGCTTGACCCTTCATAGTAGTGTATACGCAATGTCCGATTCCAGATATGCCAGATTTATAGCTACTGCATGTTAGTTCTTTTGAACATTTGTCACAGCTAACAAATAGAAGTTCCGTTCCAGCACCATCAACAACGATGGAAAAGTACTTCCAAATGACTTCCCCTTTGGATTTTTGGTGACTGTGTACTCACCATGCTTTAATGCAATTTCCATGCTAGAGGTACTTTACTTCAGCCATAGACAACGGACGAATTTTATTAAATGACAGCAAGTGACATTTGACCGACTGATGATTGGTTGTCTTGAGACACACATGCCTTTAATTCGCTGGCTGAAAAGTAGGGCGCAAGAATACATTGTTCTGGGAAAACCATGAATGAATATCCTTTAAAAAAATTACTATTTTACAGTAGATGGTTAGAACAATTTTTTTTGTAATTTTATATTAATTAAGTACTAAATAATTTTGGGTTGATGGGAACCTGCAGCTTTTTTACTGACCGTCTGCCCGCTCCCACCCGGTCCCGCCCAGTCCCGCCTGGTCCCACCCGGTCCCACCCGGTCCCACCCGCACTAGACTGACTGTATCCTGCTACCGCACAAATTACTGCATGTCCCACAGGGGTGAATCTCGCTCAAACGCAGACTCCCTACGCCATGTCTCTCCGCTATGCTGTGGCTATTTCCCATCGGACGCGACACAGTGAAAGATGGTAATGGATGCATTTATATAGCGCTTTATCCAAAACGCTTACAGTGATGCCTCTCTTTCACCCTCTCACACACTCACACACCAATGGTGAAAGGCGGCCATGCAAGGTACCAGCCAACTCGTTGGGAGCAATTAGGGGTTAGGTGTCTTGCTCAGGGACACTTCAACACGCCCAGGGCGGGGGATTGAACCGGCAACCCTCCGACTGCCAGACAACCGCTCTTACCTCCTGAGCTATGTCACCCCTTACGGTGGGTACCCACACAGATTGGACATGAGCACGTATGCACACGAGCGTCAAAGTGCGGAGTCACGTGATGCCGTTGTATCCAATAGAGGGTCGACACATCACGATGGCAACGGAACCGGAAATAGGGGATCGCCGAAGGTGCGCTTACTGTAAAAATGCGACATGTCGCAGGTGGCCTGGAGCTCTAAGTCATAGACCTCACCTGCTCAGACAGTACAGAGGAACACCAGCATTTAGCCATGGCAGAGGGGTGTAATGGTAAAATGGCGTCTCATAACCCTACTTAAATTTGAGATGGGCCGAAGTTTGAATACTGGAACAGAAAAGAAGAATGCTTGCCTGATGGGGAATCCGAATGCTTTAAAAAAATAATAATAATAATGAGCCTGCCCCAGGCAATCAGGCAAACGTTAGTGTCAATCCTGTTATATGGTGCAGGTGCGTGTGGGTGGGAGGGAACAGGCTTACTTCATCTGACTCACCGTTCAGAATTGAACTTGAACATTCAGAGAGGAGAAAATCTATTATCACCTCACCTAAATTCGGCTCCGATACGAATGCTTTATGAAGAACGAAGTACAAATCCGCGTAGCGCCTTTCACAAGTCATAATTGAGTGCTTTGTTCTCGGAGATGCCTCAGACTCGCTGGAGCCTTTTCCCATTACACCTCTGTTTTTCTCCTCTTTCGCCACAGAGCGCGACGTCTCAACAATTCGGATGGGGAAGATAGCTCAGAGGGCCACGACGAATGCAATCATTACCGCACATCTTCTGTTTTAATAATGACGGAGTTAGGATGCGCTACCAGCACAGGGCCGCCTAAATCAATTATCACCGCATCTCGTCCTCAGGATCCGCTTGTTAAAAGGCTTACTTCTCTGCTCCTTGTTCTCCTGGCGAGAAGGGGGGGGTGGGGGGTGGTTGGGGGGGTTCACACACTGATTACGTTTTAGTCCCGGCAATTTCACCTTCAGGGTTGCAACAGCGGACATCAGAGGGAGGTGATTCCCCCCCCCCCCAACACACACACACACACACCACACAAAAGTGCTAATGCTGTTTGGTTTGGGTAGGTTGAAGTCCTTTAAGTGAGCCTGAAAAGGTCTCACAGGAAATTGATGACTAGCACTTTGTACTACCGGTGTTCAGAACACCCGCAGCGCTCCAAACAGGAACGGGTGAAAGGAAAAGGGGGAAAACATTTCTTTTCTTTGGGCCTCGATAGTGGCTCAGTAGTTTGACAATCTCCTTTGAAGCAGTTTGCTGTTTACATTCCTCGGTTCTGGCAATATTTTCATACGCAAGACAGGATGGGGAGAAGACATCATTTTTGTGCGGGGGAGAAACAAAGAGAGGAGAGAGAGGCTGATAGGGTGTGGAGGGACAGCTGGAGGGCTTTGGTGGAGAGATGCTTGCTCGTCTCAGACGGGCGGGAGGACGGGGAGAGGGAGAGCGGCTGAGCAGGAGACAGGACAGAAGCCCAGACTGCCGCTTGTCATCAGCACACGCCTCGAGCCAGGGGGGGGTGGGGGGGAGCGAGGGCGGGTGGAAACTCATCAGATCTGCCCGCCAAGCTCCTCGGAAGATGGAAGATGAAGAACACCCCGCCGGTCTGGCCATCGCGCTCGACAGATGGCGGCACAGACAGCGAGCCAGCTCCCAGAACCAGACCTGCTGATGGGAGGGTCCTTGTGGCTTCTCCCACTGATCTGTACCAGACCTGCTGATGGGAGGGGCCTCATAGCTCCTCCCACTGATCTGTACCAGACCTGCTGATGGGAGGGGCCTCATAGCTCCTCCCACTGATCTGTACCAGACCTGCTGATGGGAGGGGCCTTGAAGCTCCTCCCACTGATCTGTACCAGACCTGCTGATGAGAGGGGCCTTGTGGCTCCTCCCACTGATCTGTACCAGACCTGCTGAGGGGAGGGGCCTTGTGGCTCCTCCCACTGATCTGTACCAGACCTGCTGATGGGAGGGGCCTCGTGGCTCCTCCCACTGATCTGTACCAGACCTGCTGATGGGAGGGGCCTTGTGGCTCCTCCCCCTGATCTGTACCAGACCTGCTGATGGGAGGGGCCTTGTGGCTTCTCCCACTGATCTGTACCAGACCTGTTGATGGGAGGGACCTTGTGGCTCCTCCCACTGATCTGTACCAGACCTGCTGAGGGGAGGGGCCTTGTGGCTCCCCCACTGATCTGTACTAGGCCTACTGATGGAAGGGGCCTCAGAATGAAAAGCAGAAGGGTTTCCATCAAAGTGGGGGATGAGAGGTGAGAATGGAGGGAACTGAAGACCTTGTCCTTCGGTCCTGGAGGGTGGGGAAGTCTGGTGGATTGGTGGAATTCTTTAGAAAGGATATGGCATTTTTGCTGATTTATGATCAAGCACAATGGCTCACAGATCGTATTGGCTCTTGATGGCTAAGTCTCATATAAACATATGCATGATGCAAAGCAGAGGTAAATGACCAATCATGCGGTCTCCATGGCAAAAGAAAACATCACGTTCAAGATTCTAAATCACATCACAAAAGTTAAAATTTGCAAACAAGATATCCATAACACACACTGCAATGATTTTATATTGTGCGTATTATATATTATTTTTGAATGAATATCTGGCCCAAATTTGGCCAAAAAAATACTGACAGGCCTCATGGTAGTTATTTTGTGGGTATGTATTTTATACTGTTATTGCAATTGTACTGATAATTGTAATTCAGCATGCATGCTGTGATGTTCATGTTAAAATGGCACATAGCTGCAGACACGGCACAAACTGCCCTTCCATCTGAACAGGCTGAGACGTTCCTGGAGTCTTCCAAAATGACTCCGCTCAACACGGGCAACTGCTGTCCGGTTTGCTTCCCCAGAATAAACGTGAGTGTTCTGACAGGAAATTGGATGGAACATCTTCATCAATTCTGCAACACATCGTTTTCAGAATTTTCCATGTTTACGCCTTTCATCCAGAAATACCAATCCGAAGAATAAACTAACAAGGTAAAGTTTTCATAGCATACAAAAATGATTGCATTGACTTGTTTGTTTTTTGTAAAATATGGCATGGCTATGCATGGACAAAATTATATAAATAAACGGCCAGAAGAAAGAATAAGGAAAACAAAACGCAAAAGTTACCCAAGTTTGGGGCTTTATTGTGTGGATGTGTGAAGTTGTATCTGAAATCTGTCTCTTTACATGCGGTCAGATAATTAATTAACAGAAGTTAATGTTTTTAAGGGCTGAGTGTCTGTGACTGTTGTGGTTATTTCTGTAGGAAACCCTGAATAGTGCCAAATTCTCGCCGTTGTATAGGTATAGGAAATGCCGCCCCGCCAAGGCGTTACTTGGCGGGATGGCATACCTGCCATCCCAATATCTAGAGCATACATAATGATATAGAATTATGAAAACGGAATGAAACATGCGCAAATTTGTATTTATGTATGCACCTGTGTATATTGTTTGTAGACTATGTGTGTGCATGCATGGATGCATGTGTGTGCATATGCCTGAAATAGTCAGGTATGACTGTTATAGTAAAGATATGACAAAAGTCAAAGCCTTTTCATGCTGAACGAAAGAAGAAAATAAGAACACCCTGCTACCTGTTAAAGGCAGCAGTGTATTGAGTTTTCTGACACGCGAGCACATGCGATTACGTGTAACCCCATAAACCCCAGGGTCGTTAGCACGGGCCGTTAACGACCGACTCGTATCCCCCGGCTACGCCCCGCGCGCTCTAATTGGCCGTGCAGCTTCCCTGCCTGCGCTCCGACATTCCGTCCCCTCCCCCTGGTCTCCCCGGCCGTCCCAGGACCGCGCTGACAGGGCCGTTAGCCAGGGGAGCCGGCCCCTTGCCGGGGATGACCAATAAGCCAATAAAACAGGGATGTGTGGGACGGCAGAGGAAGATGAGTTATGAGGACAGCGCTCAGCAGATGTGGCTTGGGGGCTCTCACAGTAAAAAGAAAATGGGACAGAGTGTGGAGGGGGGGAGGTGCAATTGAGTGGAAAGGCATCTGTGAGTGGGGTTGGGTGGTGCTATTCCTAAGGGGATGCAGAGAACCTGCTTTTTCTCTGAAAAATCGCTTGTAACTCCGTGCTGTGATTGATTGGTCACATTATACGTACAGGAAGTCAGCTGACCAATAAGTCTGCAGGAAGGCAAGGTTCCTTCCCCAACGTTCCGGCAGAAATTAACTGGCCATTAGACCATGGAGCTGCCCCCTCTCCCTCCGGACAGCCCCATCTGACCACAGCACAGTGATTCACCTGCCCAGCTCACCCGTTCTGCTCAGGCTTTAAATCTATGGCTAATGGTAAGCTGCCCATCCTAGCTGCAGGGAGAAGACTGCCTGTCCTAGCTGCAGGGGGAAGACTGCCTGTCCTAGCTGTAGGGGGAAGACTGTCTGTCTTAGCTGCAGGGGGAAGACTACCTGTCCTAGCTGTAGGGGGAAGACTGTCTGTCCTAGCTGCAGGGGGAAGACTGCCTGTACTAGCTGCAGGGGGAAGACTGCCTGTACTAGCTGCAGGGGGAGACTACCTGTCCTAGCTGCAGGGAGAAGACTGCCTTTCCTAGCTGCAGGGGGAAGACTGTCTGTCCTAGCTGCAGGGGGAAGACTGTCTGTCCTAGCTGCAGGGAGAAGACTGTCTGTCCTAGCTGCAGGGGGAAGACTGTCTGTCCTAGCTGCAGGGGGAAGACTACCTGTCCTAGCTGCAGGGGGAAGACTACCTGTCCTAGCTGCAGGGGGAAGACTGACTGTCCTATCTGCAGAGGGAAGACTGCCTGTCCTAGCTGCAGGGGGGAGACTGCCTGCCAGCTTTCTCATGTATACTTCACCAAAGCTCTGCAGTGTTTAATTTTAACCATCAGACCCAGCTAAAAATAATTCTAATTACAAATGGTCATTCATGTTCATTTCATTGGGAAAGTTCAAATCTGGCTTTTCAATACGTACATACAGAACCTTTTTTTAAATGTATCCTGCTGGCCAAAAAGTTTTTTCATGACTATATGATAACCCTCAGGTGATGCTGCCAGACAGTTTGAAAGTAACACACCTGACACATTCTTCTGTAACTCTGATAAAACTCAATTAGTCTTACAAATGCATTGTAAGACCGTATGGTGAACACTGCCTTTATAACTTAATCTCACAACCGAAAGGGAAGTTTGGTCTCTGACCTTAAAGACAGCTGGGAGGTTGCAGGGTCAGAATGCATTCAGGTAAAAAAAAGCAAAGCAGCAACATTTGGGAAATGTCGACTTCATCACGGTACGCCTGAACAGACGAATGCTCGGGTGAATAATAAAGAATCCGAGCCAATGAAGGGACCGGGATGAGCCCGCTTGCCATCGGCCACACCTGCGGTGCCATGGCGACGTGCTGGAGACTCGTTAGGATTCGAGCCGGACGCGTTTGTCGGGAATCGTCGCCGGTTAATCGCCGCCGGGTCGCCGCGGTTACGGCCCCCGCGGCTCCACCGGCGCTCGCTGGCGACAGCTGGCACCGCCCGGCGACCACCGGCGCCCCAGTCCGTCTCCTGCCACGCTGGCGGCGGCGCCTGCCGCCTGGCAGAGCATCATGCCCGCTGTCACTGCTCGTTTAGGATTTAATTCGTTAGAAACGTGGCCACGTTCAAGCCATGTTTTTCTCCCTCTCAGTGTGTTTCTCCCTCTCAGTGTGTTTCTCCCTCTCAGTGTGTTTCTCCTCTCAGTGTGTTTCTCCCTCTCAGTGTGTTTCTCTCTCTCAGTGTGTTTCTCCCTCTCAGTGTGTTTCTCTCTCTCAGTGTGTTTCTCCCTCTCAGTGTGTTTCTCTCTCTCAGTGTGTTTCTCTCTCTCAGTGTTTTTCTCCCTCTCAGTGTGTTTCTCTCTCTCAGTGTGTTTCTCTCTCTCAGTGTGTTTCTCCCTCTCAGTGTGTTTCTCCCTCTCAATGTGTTTATGCAGCGTTGCAGTGGTCTCAGCCATAAGTGCACAGTAGTGGTCTGTGCTGTAGGTGTATTGCAGTGGTCTGTGCTGTAGGTGCATTGCAGTGGTCTGTGCTGTAGGTGCATTGCAGTGGTCTGTGCTGTAGGTGCATTGCAGTGGTCTGTGCTGTAGCTGCATTGTAGTGGTCTGTGCTGTAGGTGCATTGTAGTAATCTGAACTGTAGGTGCATTGTCGTGGTCTGTGCTGTAGGAGCACAGTAGTGGTCTGTACTGTAGGTGCATTGCAGTGGTCTGTGCTGCAGGTGCATTGCAGTGGTTGAGCTGTAGGTGCAACCAAATATTAGACTTTATTGCTTTGATTTACTTTTAAATTCATCCCTTAACTTACTTCTGCTCAGCCAAAAATGGGGGACTCAACACAAAAACACCTGGTTGTGTAAAATGGTAAAACATATACATATGTAAATACCATTAAATAAAAACAGATGTATGTACTTTTGTCTCATAGTCATATTTTGATCTCAAATCCAAATGCCTTAAGTACAGCACAAATGAAAAGTATAAGTCTACCATTTCCAAACTTTTGGAGGGCACTGTACAGTATATACAGTACAATACATTACATTACAGTCACTGGTCAACTGCTCCTATCCCAAGCGATTAATAGTGGAGAACATCAGTGCTACTCTCAGGAATACAAAAATGCAATATCACCAAGAAGACAGGGGCCCATTCATAAAAGAAGCATAATGTTAACCTAATAAACAAAGGTTCACGTTAAACAAGAATATACACAGTACTTGTAATGTAATATTTATTGTTTGGCCATGACTGACCCAATGATAATACTATGTTCTGTCTGTTATGGTTAAAGATGTAAATTTTGGTAGTAATCCTGACACCGAGGCCCATTCTTTAGCCAGCCCTGATCAATCTTTGCTGTCGGTCCTGGTCTTTTCGCTCCAGTTTTGCATGCTTTCAAGATGGC
This sequence comes from Anguilla rostrata, assembly GCF_018555375.3. Classification (NCBI taxonomy): domain Eukaryota; kingdom Metazoa; phylum Chordata; class Actinopteri; order Anguilliformes; family Anguillidae; genus Anguilla; species Anguilla rostrata. Next base: position 3,224,167 of record NC_057944.1, read on the forward strand.
CGCTGGCCTTTTGAAATGAGCAGCAGGTCAAGCTACCGGCCAAAACACACAAGATAGAAGCTTTATAGAAGCTTTCTTATGATTATAGGAATATAGTCCATTTTCATTGGGGCGGGGAGTGAGGGGATTTTATTTTATTAGTTTCATGACAAAAGCAGCTGGCAAACGCGGGACTGCGCGGATTCAGAAAATACATCACCACACCGCAGCCGTAAACTTTCCGAGATGAACGATTTCAGAAATGGCAGGGGGATTTCTCAGCAGTCTTATAAAAGCCTGCATTCAATGAGGACAATCACATAAAAGGTATGGATAAACACAATTTCATGTATGTGTGTGTGTGTGTATTTTTTTTTTTTTTTGGGGGGTCTTTTATTCAGGATACTGTGTATTTTTCAGGTCATTTTGTTCATTTTAGGGATTCATACATGGTTTTCTAAAAGGCTCAATTTTACATCGTAAAAGATGTAACTGGCCATTTGGGATTTGTGCCAGCTAATTTCCATGTCATTTATTGTAATTTCCTGTTTAATTGTGTGGTTCAATAAATAGTCTGATATAGATCGAAGTCTTTTCTTCCATATTCACCTGTGTTCCATATTCGGTTTTTTCTGAAATCACATTAACTCTATTCACTCAACATAGAGAAAACCAAGACCCATGACCAGATGTCCATGAGCACACAAATTCAGTTCCCAATGTCCAGTATTTGACCATAACCATAGCTAGAACACACACAGCATACCTCGACAGTTAGTTGTGTTGTCCTGACTACAATGTTTAAAGATTTTGGGCATTCTCAAATTTTCTCAGCTTCGGTATGCCAAATCAGACACTGAGATGGGCAGGCATACATAATCAACTGCTGACAACGCTGATCATTTGTGCATTTGTCGATCATCATTTGGTGTGAAAAAGACATCATGCAAACAGAAAGGAAGCGATTCACAGTGAAATTGTAGTGCACCGTGGTAGTGGTAGTGGTGATGGTGGTGGTGGGGGAGGGAGGGGGCGTTGTGGTGGCGGTGCTTGTTGGTCGAAACAATTTCAGGAAACATGCACGTGAGGAAAATTACAATGCCCATTCACACCTGATATCATCTGGTATTAAATCAAATTCAAAATTAATAACTCTCTTGTTTTGCTATACCGTGCCTATAATTGATGAGAGCCATTGCTGAGGATAAATTGAATCAGGGTGTTCAGATTGATTCTTTGAAACATTTTTCTCGGCTTGCTTAATGGGAAAATATGCTTGCGGAGCATGTGCATTAAAATAAATATGCAGCGGTCCTCGTTGAAGCATGAACCAATTTTTGATTATTTGAGAAGCCAAATCGAATGCACCGCCACACTGGAGCGCGCGAGTCGGCCTCTCTGAGGGACAGGAACAGGGAATAAATACCCCCAGATTATACCTGAGCATTTCCATCTCCCTTAATCAGAGCGAGGTTTACACACTGCATCCGGAGTTAAACAAACACGCGGGCGGAGAAATAATGTAACGACTCCGGCTGTTTCTGCCTGCCTCATTAAATCCCGCACTTCAGCTAAAGCCTCTCCACTTGGTCTGATTGCGACCCTCTTTCTCCATTCAGAACTCGCGTCTTCAGGACCCATGGGGAAAGGGGAGGTGGGGGAGGGGGGGGGGGGCGCACTCGAACCGCCGCTGTTCTCGGGATTGTTCGCGGTTAGGCCACTCCCCACCGGAGAGCCGCGGGCCGCGCACGTCGTCCCTCCCGCCATCCCGCTCTACAGCGCCCTGACATTGTCAACGCCATTACGGGTCAAGTGTCTTTGCCGAAATTGCTGTTTATCTTTGATGTTTGTACAGGTAATCCCCCGAACCCCCCAACTGCCATCCCCTCTTCATCTTTCCTTGTTTTAATCTTAATTGCTTCTGAAGCTGAAGGAACATCAAGGTCGAGCTCTCTCACGAAATAAAATTGAAGAAATTCTGCCAGTCAAAGAAGCTGGAGCCATCTGTATTCTCAGCAGACAGAATTCATCGCTGGCCGAAAAGATGAGCATATTACACAGGGCTAAACGCACGCATGCGTGTGTCTGGGAGGAGAAGCCTACTTGTCCTTTGATATATAACAGTGGATTGGATTTCCTTATAGGCACATCTGTGAGACGTACGGTAGGCTATCTGTTTAATTTTACCATCTTTTGTTAGAATACACATTTGTAGTTTTAAGGTTAATACTACACTTATATAATTATAAATAGGCCTCTGTGCCTTCTTGGTGATTTTTGTGTTCCTGAGAGTATCTGATGTTCTCTGCCATCTGATGGGTCCTGTACAGGTACAGAGCTCTCACAGAAGACTTTGGATTAAGGCTATCCCAGATGCAACACTGGAGAAGCATCCATGATGGCTCCTGTACAGGTACAGAGCTCTTACAGAAGACGTTGGACTAAGACTATCCCGGATGCAACACTGGAGAAGCATCCATGATGGGTCCTGTACAGGTACAGAGCTCTCACAGAAGACTTTGGACTAAGGCTATCCCGGATGCAACACTGGAGAAGCATCCATGATGGCTTCTGTACAGGTACACAGCTCTCACAGAAGGTTTGTCAAGTATTTGCAGTCAGGATTCAAAACTTTTATGATGTCTTCACATAATTATGAAACCATCTTTAATCCATGACAGATACCAAACAGCCATTTACAGGTATGTTATCATTTGTTTAATAAAAATGATAAAATACCAGCAAATGGGAAATTATATAATAGCTACAGTATAAAATCACATTTTCAGAGTAAGTTTTAGTATCACATTTTTGAATTAATTAAATATTTTATGTATTGCATTGTGCTGTGGGAAATTAAATACTTTTGTCATAACACAATATATAAAATGTACAGCTAAAAACCGACAAATGTAAACAAAGTCTCTCCTCTACTGTATGTAAACCGAACCCAAAAAGACTGCAGAGTACAAGTAGCCAGTTTTGGGGAAAACAAATCAAGATCAACAACAAAACTTGACAAACACTAACTAGGCTTACATATAAATGCGCGTTACATGGTCCTAGCGCTAAATTCTAACCCCGCCACAGAGCTTTTCTTCGATGGAAAGAATTTCAGGCCAGCAGATTTCTGGGTAAAAGGATTAGCGTCAGGAGGAGCTGCCAGCTAGGGGGGGGGGGGGGTTGTTTTGAGAGACTCTCAGCAGGATGGACAGCAAACCTGCCCAATGGCAGAAGGACGGACAGCAAACCTGCCCAATGGCAGAAGGACGGACAGCAAACCTGCCCAACAGCAGAAGGACGGACAGCAAACCTGCCCAACAGCAGAAGGACGGACAGCAAACCTGCCCAACGGCAGCAGGACGGACAGCAAATCTGCCCAACGGCAGCAGGACAAGACACATGCTCCTCCCTCCACCTGCCAACCCCCCCCTTATCTGGGCCCAGGACCAGGAGGCTGAGCTAGGGGCGAGGAATGGCATAAGTTTAGCACTTACGTGCTGAAACACACGGAAAAAAAGCAGCTGACACTGCAGCCCTGCGGGATTCGAGTCCGAGACACTTCTTTTAAAGGGTAACGTTCGGCCTGATTGACCTCAAAGAGCTCCAAAGAGGCCTGGCAAAAATTCTGCTAAAGCTCCACAAAAATGCAAAATAGCCGCATCCTCCTGGCTAATTTAGCGTAGCATGAACAATTTCAAAAGCACCCGTAACTTGGTTCAGTCCCTACAGTTTGACTCTGCTCACTGCCGTTGGTTTAAAGTAGTTAGCACTCTGTCATTAAAGCTGTGACTCGTGCACAAGCTCTATATGATAAACTGAACAAATTCAAAAGCAAATATAAGTCACAAAGTTATTATATTCTAGAAGCTGCCTAACATCAGAATAATGAATGCCCCAAGCATGGTAATAAGCCATCTTCATTATTTCCAAGCGTGTATTTCTTCTCTCGCTATATTTTTTTTACTTTTCCGGCTATATGGAGCTTGAGGGACATGTGTTACCATGCCACAAAGTTGTTTTCAGGCATCATTTTTACACCACAGTAACTCAAAGAGCAGCAATTTTTGATTTTCTTTCCATTGTATTGCCCAAAAACAATTGCTGAGGCTCCCAAATTTCACATAACTGCCACCTCAGTGGTTTCTCTGCTCCAGGAGTTCGTAGCCTGTGAGCTTGTGATGTAATTGCAAAACCTGCTGCTGAATTAATTTTGATTTACTAGGCCACACTTGGGCGGCATGGTGGTGCAGTGGGTAGCATTGTCGCAAGAAGGTCCTGGGTTTGAATCCCGGCCTGGGGCTTACTGTGTGGAGTTTGCATGTTCTCCCCGTGTCCACGTGGGTTTCCTCCAGGTACTCCGTTTTCCTCCCACAGTCCAAAGACATGCAGGTAGGCTAACCGGAGATTACAAATAGCTCATTGGTATGAGTGTGTGAGAGAATGGTGTGTGTGCCCTGGGATAGATTGCCGGACTGTCCAGTGTGTATTCCTGCCTCTCGCCCAATGCATGCTGGGATAGGCTCCAGCACCTCCCACAACCCTGACCAAGAATAAGCAGGTATTGATAATGGATGGATGGATAAGTAGGCCACAATTTCCACGCATTTAAAAAAAGACCCGAGCGACCTCAGCAGGGGCAGGGTAAAGGTGGCAATACCACCTATCACCCCTGGTGAGTCGTGGGTCCTGTAGTTGCCATGGCAGCGTGGGGCATAAGCGTGGAGTGTTTCCATGGCAGCGCGGGGCATGCAGTGAGCTCACTGGCCCACACTCTCGTATAGGTCTCAGGCCTGCAGTCAGCTGCAGTATGCCGCGGTAAAACAAACAAAAGAGGGCCTTTCCAAGCCTACTGATGGGCTGAGCTTCCTGGCTAAGAACACCTAAATGTTTTCTTTTCATGCGTTTCCCTTTGTTATATGGGTCTCTGTGTAAATTATGGATCATAATGCAAAAAGGCATGTATTAATGCAAATTGATTTCCTCGCTGCCAAACTGCCGCGGCACAGAAATGTTTTTTTCCCAGTGGGCACGCTGCAACAGCCGACTCCAGCGATACGTGCCTCTGTGCGCCTGTCAATCAACGCCGGGCCATTTTCACCATACAATAAACAGAGATGCGTGGGCATGTTCTGGGCTACAGTTTCATCCAAACAGCATGAAGCACAGATGAGATATTTCTAACCATGATTTCTAGCCCCCCAATACTCTCTCTCTCTCTCTCTCTCTCTCTCTCTCTCTCTCTACCTCTCTCTCTTTGTTTCTCTCTCTCTCTACCTCTCTCTCTCTGTCTCTCTCTCTCTCACACACACACAGACTCTCTCTCTCTCTACCTCTCTCTCTCTGTCTCTCTCTCTCTCACACACACACACACACACACACACACACACACACTCTCGCTGGCAGGCCCCGGCAGCCACTAAAAGGCAATCCAAACGTTATCAGTTCTGGATGGACAATTCTCAGCGCCCTCGACAAAGCCGCACGTACTTTTCCCAGCATGCACCATTTCAGCTCCCAAATCAGGTCTCGCGTTCCCCGCAGCGTGCTCGAAAGACCCGGGAGAGAGCCAGGAGATCGGAACCGCGCAATTTAGGAAAGGAGGAGGCTGCCGTCCGGCGGCCATTTCCCCCTGCGTCACAGGGCGATGAAACGGTCAGCCGTGGGGCCAGGGGTGAGCATCAATCGCTTCGCTCCGGACGAGAGAGAAATGAGCAGCGGATGACTGGCTAACGACAACAAAAAACTCACTCCGTCCACGTTGAGAAAATGATACGCGGGCGGCTCTCCTTAACGCCAAGCTTTTTTATTTTATTTTTATTTAACCATTATTTCACCAGGAAAACCCCACTGAGATTGAAATCTCTTTTGCAGCTGCAAGCTGCTGCGCAAGCGAGGAGACTGCTCATATATGTTACCCAGAATGCTTTGCGTACTCCTGGGATTGTGCAGTTTGCATGATTAAGGGTTAAACTTGAATTTCAGAGAATAACAAAACGTGATTCGAATTGATTTGGCGATGCGATCCTTTTCGTTCTTTGAGGTGCTCCATTCGGGGTACACGAAAAACTTTTGTTAGTTCCGGCCAAATTTTCCGAAACGGACCATTTTGTTAGTCTCTCCGGTCAGTGCATTGTGGTTGGCTTTGGCTCGGTTTCGGCAGATCACATTTTGGACCGATCAACAGCTATGGGTTGATAGCTTTAGCCTGGAGAAGCAGAAATGTAGTCGGGGTTTCAGTCGATGTTTCTCCATTGCTTTAGCCTGGAGACTCTTCATGGTTCATGCTCCATTGGACCCTTCCACCAATCGAATGGAGGACAGTCCTTATAACGCCTAACATAATCAGCGTGTCGCATTGGCACGTCTTCCTCGTCGATTTGAGGAGGAGGCGTAATTCAATTAACACTCGTGAGGAAGGAATCGTGCATTTGGCAAGAGGCCAGACAATCATATAGGAAACCCGGGAGAAGATAGGTAGAGGCGATTAGCGTTTTATTTACCATCGGAATGCGCAGGAGAGAGAGAGAGACCGAGCACCGGCGCGCCGGGAATTCATCGGATTTTTTAATTACAGCCTCGGCTCGTCCTCGCGCCTCCGAGGGGACTCGGGAAGAAAGCGACGCCCGCCGCCGCCGTCGGCTCGCGCGCGGGAAGCTGGGCCTCCGCCCGCCGGCGAGTCGCGGGGAGGATTAGGCAGCCCGGGGCAACCGCCTGCATCGCCCACCGCACCGGCTCTGCGCGGCGCACACAACGCCTTCCTGTAGCTATCGCACGTCACGGCCTGCTTTCTGGGTGAACGGAAGACATCAGCGCTTTGTTTCGGTGGCCTTCAGTTCTGGGTGGGTGGTGGGGGAGTTAGCAGTTCATGTTATATAAGGAGCAGGCCAGGCCTTGAATTGGATTTCTAATCAATTTTCATAAACACCTTGACGGACTTTCCGCTTGGAATGCAATTAGATGAATGGCGCATTCAGAGGCTCCGAACTGTTGAACAGCAAAAGCCGTTTTTTTTTATTTTTATTGAGAGCGAGGAGAGCTTTCCAAAGTGACCTTGAACGGCGAAGGACGTTCTCCCGCCCGCGTTCGACGAGGGAGAGAGCAACAAGGAGCTCCCCGCTACTTCCGTTCCAATCAGACAGCGCGCGCTCAGCTCCCGCAGTCAGGGCAGTGGCTGAGTTCCCCTCGAACAGAAACGCAACCTGGGAGAAAGGAAAACGGCCGGGACCGCGGTCAGAGCGTCGAACCAGCCTGCAGGCGTCCCGGATTAGGTCCCGCGGCACGAGGGGTTCTTTCCAGACAGAAACGTAATCTTCCTATTTTTAGCCAGACGTCCCAGGCTCTCTCCTGCTATCCTCAGGAAGCTGGTCTGCGTGGGCCGTCACGCAATTACTTTCAAAGTGTGGCTGCCAAAGAGCGGACTCAGCTTAGGCACAGGGGCTGCTGGTTTAACCCTGGGTTTGTTTTCCATTGGCCAGCAATCTCATTATTGTGAGAGGTCGAGGTAATCTGTTTTTTTTTCTTCTCTGCTTTAATTTTTGTTTTGAACAAATAGTCTGGAAGGTATAGCGCGATAGTATCCTTGCCACATGTCAAATATACAGCAATGGTAGCGGCCGACCTATTTTAATACACCGGCATTTTGATGTACTTCAGCCATTTTGTCTTAATGTTTACAACAAGGCAGTAGGAGTAAAAGGAGACAGTGAATAGAGCAAAATGCTCAAACCCTCCCCAGCTCAGCTCTTTCTTCTTTTGAGATGAAAAGGGAAAATGGGAAGTTAAATAAATAAATAAATTGATTTATTAGACAGTGACAAATAAATATTTATTAATTATACATAATTTACTTGCAGGGAATAAGGGATGTGGCAAAGTCCAGCCAGACATTAGTTTGTTCCTGTTAGTTAGCATTAGAAATCTATACATACACCCCAAGGCAAGTAAGCTAGGAAATTACTGGTTTTTATGACGAACAGTACAACTAACGCTTCTGATGTTTGTGAGTAAGCTTGCACTGAGAGTATAAGCACAGATAGTTTGTTAGACTAGAAACTACTAGCTAACAAGCTTCTTGATCAAGGCTTTTACAAACCTAGACCTAAAATATGAATATAAATTGATTAGAAAAACAAAAACTGAAAATAAATAGGCAAGGACATTATGGTAATTGATTTTCTTTACACAAAGAATCACCGAATAAAAATTGAGATAAAATGGCTGCTGGCCTGGGATCCGATCCCACTCAGCCAGTTTAGTATTCATAATAGATTCACTTCTATTCAATCTTAAGAGAATTAAAAAGTTAAAACTTTATTTCTCTCATCTGATTGGTATTCAAGATGAAGGCTCTCTCTGTCTCCACCCCTGTTCCAAAACCTGGGAAACATTATTATTTTTAAAATATTGTATTCTGTTTATTACATTGTGTTTCAAAGATATCATGGAAACTATAACTAATGCAGTTACCCTGACAGAATGATGGATATTCCTTGAGAAATATTGTAATAACTGCTGCACATGCTAAATATTCCTAACTTACATGGGAAAGTAAGGATATAGTGATACAATTCAGGTGTGTGCTTACAGTCTGTATGGAAATTTTGAAAAAAGCCCAATAATTTTGAATGTGGTAATTTACCTTTCCACTGACCCTCCCCAAAGACGGTTTAATTACCCATATAACATCCCGACAAAATATAATGCAACAGATGATCGTATTATTGTATTTTTTGCATTATTGGACTATTGTAATGTATTTTTAATACATTACAATAATCAAAAGCGTATACTGTATAATCATATATACAGTAAGCTACATAATGTTTGGGTCAAAGGAATATTTTTTTCTTTATTTGGCTCCTCAGTATACTTGTATTCAAACAATTCAAATATGGTGAAAGTGCAGACACTTTAGGGCATTTTTATCCATTTAAAAATGACAGCACTTTTTATACTTAAAGTGCTGAGTATCTTCTCTGGCGATGCTCTGCCAGGCCTGTTCTACAGCTATCATCAGCTCCTGCTTGTTTCAGGGCTAGTTGCCTTAAATCTTCTCTTCAGCATATGAAATACATGTTCAGTTGGATTCAGATCAGGAAAACGACTTGGCCAGGCAAGAATGTTTCCAGTTTTTGGCTTTGAGACACTCCTGGGTTTGGAAGCATTTGCTTGAGCTTGAGCTGATACAATCCTTCTGTACACTTCAGAATTCATTCTGCTGCTGTTATCAGCAGTTATATCATCAATGAAGACAATTGGGCTTGTACCTGTGGCAGCCATACATGCCCAGACCATAACAACCCTACCACCATATATATATATATAAAGAATAATGTATCGTTTTTTTTGTATTTATCATGAGAAAGATACATTACAGAAAGTCAGATGAATGGCAGGATGTTCAGGAATAAACTTGTGTATGCTATGAAACACGTTTTTTTTTTTCTTAAACACATGGGGAAAGGGGATATCGGGCTAAGTACTAAAGAACAAGCTTCTTGTGCTTAGTATTAATAAAAGGAACACCCAAGTGTATTGAGGTTTTACAGAAAAATCTAATATTTATCACATCTATCATAAGAACATCTTTTGAGCCTTCTCCCATGAATTATATATATGCACTGTAGAAGGACCATTTAATGGTTGAATTGATATGTCTATGGTAATCTGATATTAATTTGACCTTGGGTTCTCACCAACTGCATAAGAAGGCCAAACTCTGATTGAGTCAAGCGTGTCTGTAATTTTTTTACACTTCTATCATCTGTAGACTTATTCCTTTAAATGCTTGCAAACAAAAAGTAAGCATGCATGCACTCTGTCTAGAAAGCAACAGTACAACTGTACATGTTACACAACACTTACCAATCTTTACTTAGCCTTCACCATGGTTACTCAAGCTCCATATTGAGGAACTTGGAGAGTGCAAGCAGCATGCTAAGGCTGACAGAGTTGTCCTTGGGCCTCTCAGCCCAAAGGGTAGAGGGAATCTTGATGTAGCTGGCTGGTTAGCTGTCGAACAGATCCACGTCTGAAATGAGTGATGTTCCAGACCTGTGCTTTTGGCAGGCTTGAGATTCCCTTCAGTTAGATCCATTGATCCCACAGTCACAACTCATGCCTAATCACAGGCTACTGAGCTTGACGGCAAAGTTAAAACGACTCACTCGAAATTCGAACAAATGAATCAGTCCCGCTGACTGAAAATACAATAGCATTTAACAGATAACCATATAAAACGCACCATTGACTATTATAGCCGAGTTTCTGTTTATACAAAAGAAAAAAGAATCTGCAGTTCTGCAGCCTCTGCAGCTCTTAATACTGAAGAAAAGTAATCTATTAGAAAACCATTTCTCTTTCATTGGTGAATTAGAGCACTGAATCAATGTATTTACAGCGCCTCTTATTTCACCCCCACCCCCACCCCCCCACCCCCCCAAGCCATTATCTTTCCAGCCACTTTTCACATTTCAGGAAATTTATGTATAAAAGCTGTGTTAATGATCCATGTTTACGAACACGACACACTACATTTTACATTTTCATGCACAGGTAAACATTGGTTGTTCCCATTTTGCAATTGCAGCATTGTAAAAACAATGTTTCCATTGAACATGTAATATTTTTCTCTTTATACTTTTCAGTCATGTATTCCTCATACATATTCATAACCATACATGATCTTGCATACACTTCACTTTAAAGCTAGTTATTATTCAAATTAGATGCCAGATGGACATTTCTAGGCATTTTATTTTTTACTCCAAAATATGCAGTTCATGAATTCTATTTTTAATGTACACAGTACTGTTTTTTTAAATTAATTTAAATGTTTTATTATTATTTTTCTTACATTTTTAGTGATTGTCTTCTTATTATCCGGCAACTGAAGATAAAGGTAAGGCTGAATCTGTTAGTGTCTCCAAGAAGGAATAAACCCTGCAGGCATGTGGGACAACTTCAGATTTGAATCTCAAGAACTATTATTTATACTGTACACACACACACACACACACACAGGCACGCACACACACACACACACCCACAGACACACACACGCACATTCAGACACACACGCCGACATATTCCTGCACACACACACACACACACATTTATGAAAGCACACACGCTCATGCACGCATGCACCCGCTTGCACACACGCAACACCGTGTATGCGCACCACAAGGATACGGTCTGTGCTCTGAACCACTCTCGCGAACTCTGTAAAGGACAAACTGGAACACCCCCCCCCCCCCAGCCCTAGGTTATCAGCCGAGCCGACTCCTGCTGACAGGACGGGTCTCGGAGCCGCTGGAAGTCGTTCTCCTTTCCGCGCGCTTTGGGAGACGGAAGCCCTAATCAGAGGCGGATTGTTTTGGATGGCGGGCCGGCTGCGCTCTCGAAATCAAACCGCCGTCCGCTGGCCCAGGACCCCCGCCGCCTGTTCCGCTTCCCGCGGATGGGGGGAGTAATCCTTCCAAATAATAACAACTCAATCAAGGAGAACGGACCCCTTGCCGGGGCTGTTTGATGTCGGCCCCTCTCCGTGGATACGCGCCTCCGCCGATTGGAGGCCGCCGCCTGTCTCTAGGCAACAATTACCCTCGGCGCCCCCGTGGAGAGACGGGGAGAATTCAGCCTCCCGGTCAGGTCGAGAGGACCGAACGCGGCTGCCACGGCAGCATCGTCGCCACGGCAGCATCGTCGCCACCGCAGCATCATTGCCATGGCAGCACCGTCGCTGCCGCAGCACCGTCGCCGCAGCACCGTCGCCACGGCAGCACCATCACCACTGCAGCACCGCAGCTGACGACCGCTAACAGGAAAAGCGTGCAAAGTGGCTGTCTTCCGCATTCAAAGTTTTTCTGAGAACAAATAAAACAGCCCGAACGGCTGAAAAACTAAGATTAAAGAGAACTAAAGAGGTAAAGCTGTGGAATTTAAACTGAGCCACCGGGGAGGCATCAGCGCGATTTAAATCTCTCGCGCAATTGCCACTGCTGTAATGGCAGACACTGCATTTACATAACCCACTAGAAAATACCTTGGACAGTGTGAAAGGGGACTATTACATTAGCATTCCTCTGTGTTTAATCTTACTTTTTCGAACACAGGGAGATGGGAAATCTTGCTCGAGTGAAAAACAATGCTGTCGGTGTTTACTGAGGGTGTCAGTGCGAACGCTTGCCTCGGATCATTAAGAGACACATCGGGGAAGGGCGGCGTAAGCAACAGACGTCAAACGGCACGGCGAGAATGCAGACCGCGAGTCTCTTCCTCAGCGCGGCGCACGAGGCACCCGTCCTCTTACCCTGAAGCGGCGCGGATCCCGCGTTCTGCGGCTAGCCTAGCAACGCAGCCACGCGCGAACAGGGTTTAACCCAGGCACTCGTACCAAGAGAAAAGATTCGCTGCGTGCAGAGGTAGGAGGAACGTCACTTCTGGGGGTGTGTCAATCGGATCAAGCAGTGGATTGCAGTTCTGGTGCAGCTCATTGCAATTTTTCCGATCTATCTGGCCTGCGATTTGCACACTGGCCACCTGCCTGCTTAGACCGGGTTGATGGCTTAAACTGCAGCCCAGCCCAGCCCAGCAAGGCGGATTGCTAATTCTGGGGCTTTCCAATGGATTGTGCGCATTATATAAAAAGCCAATCAACGGTTTACATGGGTCATACGCTGTCCAATTTGACTTTGAAATAAATCCCACAAGAAGGAAAAATGCATTTTTTTGCATTTATTGTTCACTGTCTTTTTTATTTTTAAAATTAAAAAAAAATCATTTTCATTCCTGTATTAATTTCTGTTATTATTATATAATTAACTTTTTTTAAAGTTTTAATGGCTGTCTTAACTGAATGTGCCTGGGTACTGTTCATCTTCATCTGTCTAGAAGGATGACAATAAATGCACCTGAACTTGAACAATCTTTTAATTTTAATTATGTGCCTGCAGTTAAAATTAATGTTTGCACCACGATGCACCAAGAACAGCATTCATGTGAATAGTTCCAAAAAAACTCATCTTCATAAAATGCTGAACTGTTGCCTAATTAGGCTGGTTACCCCTACATACAGTATGCATCATATCAGGCCTAATATAAAAGTGGCTATGATTGATGTGTGCATGATGCTCCTGTGAATTAAGCAGGCTTGAGGATTTGAGGAAGATTTGACCAATCCCTCAGGAGAAGGATTAGACTGTTTGGTAAGAGAGAGAAGGCTCCGCTGTATTTCTGTGGACATACATCTATCCTTTATGGCCACTCTTTATTTCAATTTGTACGCATAATGGAGTACATAATTGCTCGCCGCAGGTTCATAAGGTATACAACCCGGATTTTTAAGCGCTGACGGACCTTCTGTGACCTGACTGTGGAGGGGAGAGTGAAAAAAGCTGCATCTGTCCCGTCCGGTACTGCAGGAGGTCTGCGGGATGGTTTGCGGCTGACATCAAGGGCACCACAACAGATTCCAGCCTGACAGCAGTCCTTTCTGGCCACTGGTTCATTCCAGCATACCATCAGTTTGGTGGCTGGCATGAGACCAGAGCGCTGTCACTTCAGCTACAGATCTGAACAAGAATGTCGGAGAAAATGTGGATTTCCCAGGGGTTTGGGTGCTATCGATTGCAGACATGCAGCTGTGTACTCCCTCTACCCAGCCACTCACCTATGTGAACTGAAAGGGAGACCACTCCATTAACATTCAGGTAATCTGTGATGCAATTCAACTGGTGATACAGGAGGAAGGGATCAAGACTGTCAGATCATATCCCTGTTATGCTTACACTGCATAACTACGTGCACGTACACTTGCGCAAGGAGGGCATAAACTTGGCACATATCGTATATTCACTCTTGTATACCTAGCTAATTATTGATAAGGCAACCAAGGTATCTCTAACTCAATTACATTGACGTCTGCTAGTTAGCTCTTATACGGCAAACGAAGGAGGTGTGTTGACCAAAAGTGATGCTAAAGTGGCAATGTTTCTTTTGGACAATCTGTAATATTTTGTTGAACTGGCTTCATATCGTACCATTTTTGTCTGGAATTCACTCTTACAAATTAGTTATTAATGGCGAAACGTGACTATAGGGACAGAAACATGTTATAATACTGTATCTAATCTCACATTAGGGGAGAATAGGGCAAAACCTAATGCAGGGTAAAATGTAACACAGACTTTTTAGGTAGATGCATCGAGCTTGAATGACTCATTTTAGGTTAAACACACAGAATTACCATCTCTTTGTCTCCAGTGAATGGCAGGAGAGTTCAATAGATGTTTTAAATAAGATCCAACTCCGGCTTGAACATTGGCTATACAGAGTATCATTTGATATACAGATGTCATGTTTGTTTGTTCTCTTTTCCGGAGCAGTGTGGGCAGGAGATGGGAAGGGGCCTTTGTGCCACTCCCGGTCAGTTAACCAATCAACACAGAGCATGTAGGAACAATTTGCTACACCCACGATAATGGCCTGTTGAGCTTAAAGGGTAAGAACTCAGTGGATTTATATATATATATTTTTTTTTTTAAATGTATTGCAATATTTTTCCAGTAAAAAGCCTGATCAACATGTTTGGCAGACCTTGTGGGATAATATAAAATAGCTGAAAAATAGTGTAATAGGGAAGCTTAAATTAACTGGCCGTCCAAAGTTCATTCTGTCACAGGGGACGAGGGGGCGGGGTGCAAATTGAGTTTCCTGTAAAAACCCGGCCTGTCAGAATCACTTACTGGGTGGGATGACGTCAGAGAGCCTTGGGGAACCGATCAGTAACGACGCAGGCGCAGTGACACTCAGCCACTCTACACTTCCCAATAATTACATTGATTCCCCAATCCACGCCCGTGCGCCATGGTATTAATGGCAATTAAATATTTATAGTGGAGGTTATAATGTAGCACAGGACAAGCGTGGGGAGGGTGAGTTAGGAAACTGAGGTCAAACAGCAGAGAACCCCCCCCCCCACACTCCAGCCAGCCCCGCCCCTCTCTCCTACACTGGCTGCTCTCAGGGTGGCTGTTTGTGCACACCAGTGATTTATTAAAAGGCGTAGGCCCGCCCACGTGTGCATTAGTGGGGTTTAATGGGGGATGGGGGAGATGTTCGGTAAGACAGTTTCAAAATAACCGCCATAAATTAGAAGCAGGCTAATGCCACCTCCCCCCAGCCGGACCATCAGCGGGCGATGGCGGTCGGTCGGTCGGTCACGGGGCCCCCTTGGGACCACAGAGGGAGGACGGGGGGGGGGTTATGGGACGTGTTGCCGGACTGTGAACCGGCACGTGCCGGCGTTCGGGGCCTCCTGTCCTCCGGGTGGCGCTGTGCTGAGGAAGGCGCGGTCGGGGGGGAGTTGGGCCGAGCGGCGAGGCTAAAAGCGCCAAGGCCGGCGCCTCGGGGCTTTCCTCTCCACCGGCTCCGCGCCGCCACGCATGAGCGCAGACAATTAAAACGAGCAGCCTCCTCACACCGAAAGGGCTCAGCCATTTGATATTAATTGAAGGTCTGGCTTCATTTGGGACAGGGAATGCTAAATTACAGAGAGCACGGGGCGCCTTGGAAACAGAGCACCATTTCACAACCCACCGCTTTGAGGGGTGTTTGATCCCCATGCCATTACTGTAATGGCAAAATAAAACAAATCGCAACAGAGACCGTAAGCCCGCGTGCTTAAAATAAGACTCACGCAGAGGAAGCGGGGACATGTGTTCTAGAGCTTTCCCAAAAGACCCTGCTTCCCCCTCAATCGCAGTTAATAACTATTCGCCCTCGGATATGAATGAAGCTTTGAACCCTTTCATTTGGGGCCTTATTATTGACTTTGTTCAGATTCTTTGCATATTCACAGGCACTGAATTATATGACACGGCAACAAAAAGAAAATAACATATTCTTCTAAGTTATGATAAGAGCACTTCCTTGAAGAGTTTACAACCTATAATGATTTGAGAATTACTTCAAGTGAGTGGCATATTATGCTAGTCATTTTTTAGTCCTTTAAAAGCAGCTACATCATAGGACTGCCAACTGTCCCATATTACCCAGGATGTCCCATAACTAGGCCACAATTCCCTGTCCTGTATGGGATGACATATAAAACCAGGCAGATGTGACCTGAAAATAAAATCCTTGCAGGAAATCTCCTTAAATCTGGCCTAGGTGCACTGCCTGGGACCACAGGTAGAGGTGATCGATCACCATAGAACATCGCTCTAAATTAGCATGCTAATTTTCTAAATATAAGGAACGGTTACCTGCACATCTCCTTATAAACCTTTGGGAGAACATTGCTGCTAGTACAACTATGGATTATGTCCACTGAGTGATTATGACTTTAAAAATAAACATTATGAATAAGACATTGCACGCATAACATCTTATTCAACAGACAAAGCTAATGTCAGTTATGGGAAACACCATCTGTTTACCAGTTATTGAACTGTGAAAACAAACACATTCTGAAGGCAAATTGCCCGGCCCACGTACTGTAGCTCATAACACGTAGAATCATGCTCGTAATCAGCTTTAAGTGGACATTGAGTCTCTGCTTTTAAAGATCCATACCACTTCTCAGCGTCTGCTTCACACAGAGTGGAATTGCGTGGACTTTTTTTTTTTACTTTGTTGACCTTGAGTGGGGAGAAATTCTGCGTCGTGTCCACACACAATGGCTCTCTCTCCTTAAAGCTGCTGGCTGACTCCTACAAAGTGGGCCCACTCTTACTCCATACTTTCGGCCACCCGCAGAGGCTCGCCTCGTGGCACTTTGTTCGAGAATGAGGTGAACACCCGAAAGGCTAAAAATGTTCCTCTGCTTTTTCCAAGAAAAGAAAAAAAAAGTGTTTTTGAGAACTTGTGAGAAAATAAGAAAGTTCAGAGTGAAAATGCTAGCGGTGAAAAAAGCAGCTTTTTTTTTTATTCCAGACCAGGCAGCTGACGGACAAATTGCTGCCAGAGCAGAACGGTCCACTGGAAAGTGGATTCGGCGCAGTTCTGTGACTCTGTCAGCTCGTACGTTGACAAATGGTTTGCTTTTTCCCCCCGGAGAATGTAATGATGAAGCTGAATCCCATTGGCCCTTTTGAGGAGCTCCTTCTCTGACCTACTGTAGAGTAGGTGATGGTCACGCTCGAATTGACAGAAACTGTAAATATGGACAAACTTGACCTGGAGTTCGCTTCCAGCCGTGGAGAAATAGACATTTAGAGACAGGATATAAAACCAGCCAGCAAGTGATTTATGGCCATTTTCTTTCAAAAATATGGGAGCAATTGAGCAACTTGTTCCTGATTGTGTCCAGGCCTGGTTCAAATACCAATCAGTTCTATTAAAAAAATATTTTTGTGTATTTCACTTATTTGAAAATATACTATTGTACTTTTATTATTGCTGATGTTTGTGTTAATAATAATAAAAAAAATACTTCACACACTTTTAAAATAATATTTTAAATGAAATTATAAGACTATTTATACAATTTCTAAATAACAGTCCCCATACCCTACACAAATAATAGAAATAAATATATTTGATTGGTTATGATTATTTGATCCCCTTCTGATTGTATAATCGGATCTCAGTGTGCTAGGCCTAACCTCCTTTGTCAAGAGAATTATTTTCATTTATAACCATTAAGTGGTCGGAATCAAGAAACAAATAGTACAGAGAGCATCAAAAGTAAACTTAAAAAAAGCAATACTTTGTGAAAACAAATGAAGCAGTATCTGCGTGACACACTGCAAGCCGGCTGAATTTATTTTGCACAGCTTGAAATTTAACAATAAATTACGCAAAGAAGAAAACAATGGGCCGGCATTTAAAAATGAAGACACATCGATTAAGGGCTGAGAGCAACACCGATGATGGCCTTGAACAGCGACTGAATGTCATTCAAGATTTAAGAGATGGGCTCTTCAGTGCAAACATTACATTGGAAATAGAGGACAGTGTTAAACGATGTGCATTTTTAAACAAGGATGTAATTAACAGGGGCGGTGGGAGGGGGATGATTCCATCGACTCAACAGCTTTGACAGTATGTGCCGTAGACCGTTACTTTGCATGAAATAAGAATTCCAGAACTGATTGAAATAACTGACAGCATTTCTGTGGTCACGGACAAATCAACAGATGGTACAGACATTATGGTAGACAATTATGTCCATCACAACCAATAGGAAAGTTCATCGCTGATACATTGTACCTAACTGCCGTAAACATCAGTAGGTTCGCAGATGTTTATATCCCCGATTTGTGGAAATGGACAGAGCCGGTCCTGACCTCCCTGGGGCCCTGAGCAAAATTCTGCTAAGGGGCCCTCCTACCTGACCCGTGAGCCATGTAAACCATTTGCCATTGCTACGCAGTCACACCTGACACCCCAGTGCTCCCACTACAGTCCTCCCTTCTTTAAAACAGTTTGCTCTATCTGTCAGTCTAAGAATAAGAATATTTAATCAGTAGTCAATGTTAATCCATTGCTTTCCATCTTGCAGTAGTCCAGAGTTGTAACTAAACCTTGACTGAAAGACTAGATAATCATTGTCTTGCTTTAAAATTATGTGCGCCTACGAGGAGTGCCATCACGCCCAAATATTGTCTGGACTGGACCCCACAGAGGTTGCTGCTGGAAAGCGCGAGTTTCATTTTGTGCATGCGCATATGAACGCATGTTCACGCGCGACACAATTATCTTTTCTGAGCTGCAGTTTATAAACACAGTTGCCCGTTGGTGTTTATCAGATGTAATAATTAAGCATTATAAAACGGGTAGCTCAAATCAAGCAATCTGATTGGTTTATAGGCGTGGTTTTTTAACCATATACCACAGCCATGACGTCTAATTCCTTTGCACAATTCAGTATCACTCTGCGTCTGAGGAAAAAAAAAGTTTACTATTTAACTATTTAAATTGGATTGTGTCTATTACTTTAATATTGCCATACTTGGTGACCGTTTTATAAAAGCAATACCTCACTTCAAGCCGTGATTAATTCATTATAAAGGGACACCTTTTGTTACCCTCCCCTTTTCAATGTCCAATTTCGCAATTGATTGTAGGCTAGTTACTGGCTTCATTTACGAATGCCAACCATACCGCAAAATACACAATCGTCCTTTATTTTGACAGTAGAATAGGTATTCTGTATTTAAGTCATGGCTACGGGACGCATTTTTATCTGTATCTTTGTAAATGATTGCATTAAATATTAACCGCTGCTTTGAATACAATTAATAGTTAGCTAGCTAGCTAGCTAGCCGGGATAACAATCATGCCTTGAGACCATTCTGAACTAAAACCCATATTTTTAATATAGGCTAGGTGACAACAATGACAAGTGACGGTGAACCTAAAGATAGCTGGCATTCAAACCCGGTTTCAGAGGGTCTTGGAGAAACGCTATGTCTACACTGCGAGACCGCAACATTTTAAAAAGCAAGACAGGGCTAGGGAGATTAATTTGATTGAGTTATGGTTTCATGCAGTTTTCTTAAATAATGTAATAGAAAAAATTACAAAATGCTAATTGTATGGTATAAAATGAGAAGGAACTATTTTTCTCGATGGAATCGTTGTTTTCATAGAATTAACAACCAGAGGTTTTTGCTTAACAACGGTGCAAATAGAACGACCAACGGGAGTTTTGCTTGACAACGGTAAAATAATACGGGACAGTGTCGTGGTTTATTCCTTACGTATTTCACTCTCACTATTGTCAGGCACAAAGTCACAGAACACAGCCCTGGAAGTGGCTGGCAAGCAAGGAAGACACAGACAGACCAGATGCACTGCCCAGTTATAGGTTAGCAAGACAGACATACTAGAGAGAGATGCACTGCAAGCTAGCACATCAACTTAACGTTACTGTTATTTGCTGACATCAAACTTGGAGAGGAGAGAACGCAAGTTTACCTGATTGCTGTTCCCGCAATTCACTCTCATGGTGTTTTTTCTCTTTTAGTGACCAGAAGGATAGTTCCACGTCATCCTCTCATCTAAGTTGTAAACGTTGACACCCGCTTTGACACGACGGGGCCCTTGCGTAATTTGCGGGGCCCTACGCAACTTGCGTAGGGAGCGTATAGGGCCGCCCGGCTCTGGAAATGGAGATGGATATCACACCAAACACGATCGCGTTGACAGAGCTCAAGGCATTATCGAGCGATAACCGCTTGGAGACGCTGCTCCTGTTAATCACTGGAAAGGGAAAAGAGTCCTGCAGACATGATCCGGTGGTCATGACGTGGTCTGAAGTCATGACATCAGAATTCACAAAACCTAAAATATAACTGAACACCTTACAAATGAATGTCATGTACTTACTCAGCAGATGCGACGTTTGCCACAGACAAAACAATAAAACCGCCAATGCATCTAAGCTTTCAGCGCAGAGCTGCAGAGAAACGCACAACGCATTACAACCCTGACAAACTCAGATAATAAACCGCTTTCCTATCAACCAGCTCACGGATTTCTTCGGGCTGTCAGGATTTTTGATCCCAGGCAAGTGTGCAGACTCAAAACGTCAGACCAGGGAGCACACTCAATTCTGGGCTCTGATGGAAACTGAAAATCGAGCCGGGCAAGTGCAAATTATTTCTCCGGGTGAATTCTGGGATGCAGCTGAAGAAATATTTCCAAACCTTGCTCAAAAGGCGAAACGATTGTCTGTGATGACTCAGTCGAAAGATGTGTGTCTTCCAATGGGCATTTTCACCAAGCATCATGGCAAAGGAGGTTGCTAACCAACCGGCCACGATAAAACATAATAACAGAGTTTTCATTTGAAAATTTTTTTCGTACCTTTTGTACACCACTTTCATTTCATTTATCTTTATTTTTTAAAATATATCTCAGCTGCAAAATATATTCTATTTACTAATGTGATTTATTTTGCGTCACTATTTGTGCATGTTAAATGTTATATAACTTCTCTTGTTTCTCAAGTGGGCATTTAGAATACTGCGCGATGTCCAAGGTATTGAGTAAACTGAATTTAACACATCAGTGTCGCTTGTAAACATACATCGTCCATCAATGTCTGTGCTTAATTAGTAGCAATTACCTTATCAACTTAGATGATTGAAGTGGTGCAAATTGGGTAATTGTTTGAGAAGTGGCTCGACAAGGAGAACGTGGCGACCTCTAGATTGTGGCTAACTGAGGTACGAAGGTTTTTGTGAGAAAACGAGGATGAACAAACTCGTGGCCCTGGCTATTTCAACGGCTAAAAGTGAAAACTCTAATTTCCAACCGTGGACTAATTCTACATTATCGGGACATAACTGTCAGCCCATTGAGTTTTTTCATTGGCCATCTCCTTTACCGAGATCTCCACCGTTCTCTAACAACAAAATCGCTTGGATTTTACACACAGTTCCCAAAGCTGCGACCGCAACAGCCGTATGAAAGGAAATCTCGGCTGCGTCCAGACGTGCGTGTTTGGGAAGTCTCCTGTGGCGTCGAACGGGTTTTCGCTGGCCCTGTGTACCACGGTCTGAACAGCGCGTAGTTCGTTTCGCGGGCGAACTCGCCGCTACGCGCTAAGACCGCGCCGCCGCAGCGTCCCGTGAAAAAGCCCCGGGGCGGGTCCTCGCCGGAGCCTTTCCAGGGCGGTGGATTCGGCGGCGATAATGCGAATACGAGCGCGTGCTCTCAGGCCCGTTCGTCTCGGGTTCGCGTGTAATGAGGGGGCGGAGGAGGAGGCGGAAAGGTCAGCGCTGTCTCCCTGAACGTGAGACGGGGCGATGCGCAAAACGGCGGAGCGCTCGCGTCTCCCTCTCTCCAATGCCGCCAGAGCCCGCCGTGCAATCGCAGCCTTTACAGTCATTTACTGCACCCTGTCAGTCATTCTCTCACAGTCGCCGCGGCTTTCAAGGACAGGATCGGGAAGAAGGGCGAACCTGCAAAGTCACAGCAAAGAGTGGGTACAGCAAACAGTGTGCGCACCCACACACACACACGCACACGCACACATGCATATACACATGCACACACACATGTACACATGCATACACATGCACATACACACGTACACATGCGTGCACACACACACACACGTGTACATGCATAAACACATGCACACACACACACACATGCACATACACAGTACACATGCTGCACACACACACAACGTACATGCCATAAACACATGCACATCCACACACAACATTGCACATGCTACACATCAACACACACATGCACATCATAACACACACACACACGTACACATGCAATTCACACATCACACACACACCACACATGCATATACACACACACACATGACACATCGTGCACATGCATATACACAACACATCTGCACACACACAGCACTTAATGCTAAAACATGCACACACACACATACATATGCGTGCACATGCATAAACAAATGCACACACACACACACACACACACATGTTCCAGGATACAAACATATACATACACACACACAACACTCGTGCACATGCTTACACACACACACACACATGCACAATCACTCACACACATACACACACACACTCATGCGCACTGTATACACACAGCAATCTCCATAATGTTTGGGAAAAACATAGTTCTTATTGATTTGGCTCTGTACTCCAAAATTTTTGATTTTTAATCAAACAATTCATACATGCTTAAAGTGCAGCTTCTCAGCTTTTATTTAAGGGCATATTTATACACTAGGGTTTCACTGTGAATAAATTACAGAAGTTTTTATACACAGCCCCCCTTTCCAGGGTATCACGTTGTTTCATATTAATATTAATGTTATGTAAATGAAAGTAGTTGTGTTTAGTACTTTGTCGCATATCCTTCACTGAAGTCTGCGACCCGTAGACACTACCAGGCGCCGAGTGTCTTCTCTGGTGATGCTCTGCCAGGCCTGCACTGCAGCCGTCTGCAGCTCCCGCTTGTTTCAGGCCTAGTTATACCGTGTTCTCTGAGGCATTTTAAATGCATGTTAAGTTGGATCAGGTGACTGACTTCAAGTGAAGAATTTTCCAGTTTTTGGCTTTGACAAAAAAAAAAAACTCCTTTGTTGATCTTGCTGTAGGATGAAGTGCTGTCCAGTGAGTGAGCCAGCACCTGTGGCAGCCATACATGCCCAAACCATAGCACCCCTGCCACCATGTTTCAAAGAAGAGGGGGGTGCTTTGGATCTTGGGCATTTCTTTTTAGCCTCCACGCTTTGCTCTTGCCATCACTCTCATACAAGTGAATCTTTGTCTCACCTGTCCACAAAACCTTATTCCAGAACCTCATTTAAGAACTGCAGGCTCTTTTAGGTACTTCTTAACAAACTGCAACCTGGCCATCCTGTTTTTATGGCTAACTTGTGGTTTGTACTTTGCTGTGTACCATCTGTTCATGAAGTCTCCTGCAGACAGTAGTCACTGACACTCCCACGTCAGGCTCCAGAAGATTGTTCTGATCTGTTGGACAGGTGTTTGGGAATTTTTCTTCATTATGGTGAGAATTTTTCAGTCATGAACTGTAGAGGTCTTCCTTAGCCTAAAAAGTCCTTTTACTGTGCTCTCTTTCTTCTTAATGATGTTCCAGCTGATTTTGATACACCTAAGGTTTGGCCTATGTTTCTGACTGCTTTTTTCTTATTTCTCAGCATCATAATGTCCTCCTTGATTTTCATTGGCACAACTCTGGTCCTCATGTTGACAAATGCCAATAACAGACTCCGAAGGCAATCAAAAGGCTAGAATCAAAGCTGCATGATAAAAGTAGTCTTATACCTGCACTAAGGAATCAATTGAACACACTTGACCTATCACCTGTGAAGCCATTTATACAGTTATGCATAAACAGCTGAAATTAATGAAACTCAGGCAGAACTGATGGCTTTAGTACAAACTGTCATGACACACCATGCCAAACTGACTCTTCTGCAATCCCACATTTACCTGTTTCTCTCCCTGGTCCCCAAAAATCCCTCCCTGACCACTGGCAACCATGCACCCCTTAAAACACAATCCCTTAGAAACCAACATTCTCCCCTGCCCATCTTAAATCTTTTGATTATCTTCTGTCCTCTTTTCTTTTTGAATATAGAACTTTATACAGGAGGTAAAGAGGGAAAAGACTAGAATGTTATGATATATACATATATATTTTAATTGTCAAAAACTGGCTCTAGGAGTAGAGATTGCTGGTCCCTCATGTGCTGTGATCCCTCAATTTATCATTGATTGGTACAACCTGAGCACACACACACATACAGACATACACATACACACACACACACAAACACACACGCGCGTGCACACATGCACACATACACGCACGCACACACACAAACACGCACGCACACACACAAACACGCACGCACACACACACGCACGCACGCACACACACAAACACGCACACACACACACGCGTACACACACACACACGCGCGTACACGTACACACACACACACACAGTATTTTGGATAGGTATAATCAGGTCATATGGGAACAGAATGTCCCACTCCCTGTGGCCCTTTCTAACAGGCCCTGTGTTCACCGCCTGCATCTCACCACGGCCAGATTGGAATTAGCGTATCGCATCCTAATTAAGATATCTCCCAGACTTTCTCAAAGCGACTGCGAGCCCTCAGGGGTGCTGGCTCCAGATGGTTCTGTCTTTGCCGAGGCGGGTATCCAGCAGTTTGGAATGGGTGGGTCAGAGCAGAGGGGTGGGGAAGGGTTTGTGTTTTGTCGCGTTTTTGATTATTCATCGCAGGGGAAGCGTGGATGCCAGTTGGTTCAGTCTTGCATGCATAAGAAATGGGCAACAGAGCTCGGCGTGGCATGGGCCAGGCCTGGGTGGAGCCCTAGCTGGCTCGTACCATTGAGGAAAAAGGGGGGGCCTCTGATGAACATTATTGCCATTTTCGGGGATTTCATTAAGTGCCACATATTTAAAGGCTGGCTATTGCTTTGTTTAATTAACGAGTTTCTTTTTCTTGTGCGTTGGCAGAAAAGCAAGCCTTTCCTCAGTTTCTGCAGAAAGCAGAAAGCTTTTTTTTTTTTTCGGAATGAAAAATAGAGTTTACCTGTGAATCTCTACCACCTCAATTTCCTTCAAGAGCACAATCCATTTATGTTTCTATAATTAAATCTAATGAATATATATTTGACATTTTAATTGCCACTTATTGCCAGCCAAAGTGAAAATGGGCATGCCTGCGATCCTCTGTAAAGTCTTGTTTACAGAAAATATAGTTGCCAGCTCCCCTTATTGCACTTATTAGGCTAAGTTCACACACAGCATGGTAATGACTAAATAAAGCTGTACTATGAGAGTCGTGCTAGAAGCAGTAAAAGAAAAGAAAAACAGTTGCTAATTCTAGTTCCTCAGGAAATAGGAATAAACTTACATATGTGAACTAGCAGAAATAGTTATCAAATGCTAGTGACACAACTCTCTTGGGATAACTCTTTGTTTCAAGAATTAGTAGATTACTGACAAGAGGTAAAACATTATCGACAGAATGTGGCATCTCTGGCTGCTCCCCCAAATTGCAATAACAGTGTTGCACTGACACACTAATGTTGAAACTGTCAGCAGCGAAACAGGCCTCTTTCTGCAAACCGCTCCATAGTGTTTACACAGCATGGAGGGGCGTTGTGTATAATTTATTTATTTTGCTTCTGGCAGATAATGTTCTAGCTCCACTCAGTGGGGTGTGTATGAACAGGTGCATGCCTGCGCCAGCCACCGCGGGTTTGTCGGTACTGTGCTCGATGCGTGTGCGAATGGATGATTAATCTGGACACAACTGCTGATGTTTAATAGTCAGGCTATGAAAAGGTATCTTTGAGCATACAGCATCGTTCCTCTAATAAAGGGAAAAATGGGTCCATCTTTAGTGTCAGCGCATCTGAATTGGAACGACTCGTTTTATGAATGCTGTTTGTTAAGCTCTGACGCCTCGGCGAGCTGTTTTCCTGCCAGTGTGAGAAAGGATCGATCGACCGCACGTTGTCCACACGTGCACGTCGACTTCCAGGGGATGTAGCGCTAGCGATGCACAGCGCTATATACCTGTGTGGCGCTAACGGTAGCAGCACGCTACGTCTGAGGGAGCTGAGCGGCGAATGATTCCCCCGGCTGAAGGAATCCATCTATCCCTTTAAATCAGATGGGAGAAAAGCCACTGCGCTCAACCCATTTAAGGAATCCCAACATGCTTTGTGCCGTAAACTTTCCAGTCTCTGTCTCTAATCACTCTTGCTCAATCTTTTGATGGTGCCTTTTTGGAGATACTATGCACGGCCTGTCTTTTAGGTTGCTCGAGATATAAAAGAATTGTCTGTTCACACACACACACACACACACATATATTCTCGCACACACACACACACATATATATATATATTCTCGCACACACACACACACACCACACACACACACACACACACACACACAGTTGCTAACTTCTGATAGAAATCTCCTGCTAAGCAAGAGAAAACATGTTTAACATTATCTAATTAAATGCTTGAGTTTCCGGAACCATTTCAGAAATGCCAAAAGCGTGAATTTTAACGAGAAAGCAAAACTGCTGATCTACTAAAGAAGCGGAATAATGGTGAGGGAATTGATCTATTAGCATTCTCTTAATGAATACAGACACGTTTCAGAGGTCTAAACGACGTCTTGGTCATTTTTATTCGATTGAACGCCCTCAAGTACCTACACATCAGCATTGTTCCAACGGCTTTGATTCAACTCAAATGGAGTGCAAATTCCGTCCAAGTCTGAACAGTGCAACTGACAGTAAACATCTTGAGGCTCTCCTGCAGATAACTGATCGAAACAGTAATCAATTAACATTTATAACACAATCCTTCGTGCCGACAAGAATAGGTTATAATTATTTACTCTTAGCTCGATTTTTAGTCTCCAGAGGGCAAGGGAGTAAATATCACAGCAGCCGTACGCAACAGGCTTCAAGAGCAGAATTACAGAGGCTTCACTGCAAGATTCAAAAAGGCCTGGTAGGCTAATGAAGACTCTACAGCTGATGACCGAATCATTTTTACCATAATGAAGAAAAACCCAGAAACTCCTGTTCAACAGATCAGAAGCACTCTTCAGGAGTCAGGGGTGGATGTGTCAGTGAGTACTGTCCACTGAAGACTTCACAAACAGAACTACAAGAGGTTACACTTCAAAAAGCAAACAACTAGGTAGCTGAAACAAAAGGGATGGGCATGTTACAGTTTGCTCAGATGTACCTGAAACAGCCTACTGAGTTCTGGAAAAAGGTCTTGTGAACAGATGAGTCCAAGACTCACTTGTATCAGAGTGATGGCAAGAGCAAAGTGTGGAGGCCAAAAGGAACTGACCAGGCAACATTTTTCCGATCTTCTGTCGACCAATTTTGGTGATCGCCTGCCCACTGTAGCCTCGTCTTCCGGTCATTAGCTGACAGGGGTGGAACCTGGTTTGGGTTTCTGCTGCCATAGTCCCACCTTCAAGCCGCTGTTATTTGGGCATCTGTGGCCTTTCTGTTAGTTTGAACAAGTCTGTCCGTTCTCCTGTACTCTCTCATTAATGAGGTGTTTTTGACCACAGAACTGCCACTCACTGGATGTTTTTTGTTGAATACACCTTTTTCTGTAAACTCTAGAGACTGTAGCGCATGAAAATCCCAGGAGGGCAGCTGTTTCTGAGATGCTGGAACCACTGTCAGTCGCTTACAGTAAATGACACATCTTGTCTAGTCAAATGTTTGGTTGGACAAAAAACTAAAATTCTTCACCATTTCATCATGTCTGCATGCTTTTTATGTTGCGTTGCAGCCACATGATTTGACGTTTGAAGAAGCAGGCTAGTTGCTGTAAGGCAGGGATCAGCAACTCACGGTCCTCGAGGGTCGAGAACTGCTGGTTTTCCAACCTCCCTTTGCATGGGAGTCAGGTGTGAAGACAGTCTGGCCAATCAGTAGCACTAATTACCCAGGAGAAAAGAAAACCAGGGCTGGATTTGGATTCGAGGGCCAGAGTTGATGATCCCTGCTTTAAGGAGTAGTTCAACCTAATAAAGAGGCCGGTGAATGTATATGCACACACACCTAAACTGCAGAAAGCAATGTGCAAAAATGTATTTCTAATCAACAATTTCTAATTACTTTGGCAAATACTGAGCTAAGTTTAATGCAATTTTACTGCTGCCATTTTCTTCTGTGCGATTCAGAAAGCTCGGTGCCAGTAACCTCACTCATCAATTGAGGAGGAGAGGAAATGATTTAGTTGACCAATTAAACTGGAGAATGATTAGACGGTCCAATTAAGAGAGCCTTATTGGGTATTTTGCTGGGTCACCTGGGAACACCTCTGCCCCGTGTGATAAGTGGCATGCAAATTTAATGAGCGCAATACGTTAGCATCTGAGAAAGAGCCTCTCTCCAGCCTGAGCACTAGGACAGCCACCCACGACGTTCAGAGAGATAACGGACCCCCTGCTGACCCGTGTCTCCCCACCGCAGCTCGGCTGTCGCCCGTCCCGGCGCAAACCCAACGCCGCCGCCTGGCCTATTCTCAGCTGTACGCAGCGAGAGAAGGCATGCGTGGGCACTAATGGACCTCAAGCACCTATAAGGGTGTTATTGCAGGATATGGGCGCGACACTGCAGTCTCTGCAAATGAGGCCTTTCATCTGATTGGTTCATGGATCCTCTACACGTCTCAGATACGAGATGGAGTCCTTTATTTAACTAGGGAGAGGCCAATGGTGAGCAAAGCACTCTTTTACAACGGTGCCGTGAAAATACATCAAAGTAGCATTAGAATATTACAGAAATAGAGCAAACAAGAAAAAAGCATTGATATGCACCAGCTACAGTATATGTATTGGCATTAGTCTACATTTATTAGATTTTAGAATGTTAAATTGAAAATTTGTGAAATTATACCCAACTGAACTGACCACTGTACGTAAATCAATTGACTTTGGAAAAACAAGAAGAAAAAAAACAAGAATATTTTAAAAACTCTTTCCCTAATTTAACAGGGAAAATGTGAATTACATTAAGGCTAATGGAGGCAATTGCTATTTGCACAAAATGTCTGCTGTACCTTGGCTTAATTTAAAAAAACATGAAGCCCATGTGCAAATCTTTGAGTCTTTGCTGACTGCAACGCATGGCACTTCCTCAGGATACATGATGCCCTGTTTTCCAACAGAAAAGTAATTTGGGACCACCGATCAAGGTGAAAGTGAAAGTGCTTATTTGTCATGCTACAAGGTACACTCACTGGGGCATTCTAATGGAAACACAGCTATTGATTAAAACAACACATTCACTTGTGGTGGGGGGGGTTCTGCCTGTTGGGGTCATGGGTTGCCAGGTCACAGACCTACAGTTCTCTGGTGTATCACGCCATTGACAGGGTCACCTTATTACAGCACCTTATTGACATTAAAGGAAAGAGGTTTGTAAAACATTGGCTCTAATATCAGAACAGCACTGGTACTGGCAGTGCAGGAGCAAATTAGGATCAAACTATCCAAAAGAGCTTATGGTTCATCAGCTGAGAAATAAACAAAAATAAATAAAGAATTTGAAACATACACATTTCTGGGAAGGGGGAGGGGGGAAAGACAAATGTTTGGAAATCGTGCTGGTTAATGGATTGCAGAAATGGCTGGGCCCTCAGGGAATCCACCCTTGTTAAGATTTTAATTCAGCCCCAGTCGGAGTTTTATCAATATTTAAAAGTGTGTGGCCCGGAGCCTTCTCTGCTTAAAAACCATCAAATATGCACTCCACACCCGAAGTATACACTCTGAATATCCTGCTCTCTAAAAGCACGTACAGCAGCGGTATTGTGACAGCTGTCGGATAATCCATTAGATGCAGGAGAGGCCGTGTTCACACATTTTTAGAATTTCATATTTCCAGCATTTATTATAATGGATTTTGTTACGAAGAGAAAAACAAAACAGCAACTTGACAAATTATGTAATTTTGGTTACTTGTATAAGACTTTTTGAAGACACGGCCTATTGTTTATTGGGAATAGTTATTGCAATGCTCAGATTAGTGGAAACATTTTTCTCTCCTAATTGCAGATGAATGCAAACGATTTTACAGTTAGTTTTGTAGATAAGGACGACTGGTGTGCGCAAGCACGCATATAAATCTGAATAAAAGCACCGAGGGAACTCTGACACGTTGTTTTTGTTCGCCTTTGCTTTGTCATTTGAGCAATCAGGATATTTCCGTGTAACTGAAGAGGTTTTAGGAAATACTGAAGCAATTTGCGAACTGTATTGGTAATTTTCCATCAGGCTGCCATCTTGGCTCTACCGGGTGACAGGGGTTGAAAGACTGGAGACACGGCCATTTGCGTTCTTTCTCAAA
The DNA here is from genome assembly GCF_018555375.3 of Anguilla rostrata. NCBI lineage: Eukaryota > Metazoa > Chordata > Actinopteri > Anguilliformes > Anguillidae > Anguilla > Anguilla rostrata. The sequence goes on from NC_057944.1 coordinate 3,254,528, forward strand.
GAAGCTATAAAATGTGTTTTTGGACACCTGTCGAGGGACAGCAGTATGACTGTACGGCCTCTCAGTGGAGGTGAACATGTGACCGAGATGTACTGGTGCCGATATGCAAATGAGTGTCAAACGTGCAATCTAGCACCACTCTGTAACACCACCTGCATCTCCACCCTGTATCTCCACCCTGTAGCACCACCCTGTAGCTCCACCCTGTAACACCATCCTGTATCTCCACCCTGTAACACCACCCTGTATCTCCACCCTGCAGCTCCACCCTGTAGCACCACCCTGTATCTCCACCCTGTAGCTCCACCCTGTAGCACCACCCTGCATCTCCACCCTGTATCTCCACCCTGTATCTCCACCCTGTAGCACCACCCTGTATCTCCACCCTGTAACACCATCCTGTATCTCCACCCTGTAGCACCACCCTGCATCTCCACCCTGTATCTCCACCCTGTAGCACCACCCTGTATCTCCACCCTGTATCTCCACCCTGCATCTCCACCCTGTAGCACCACCCTGTATCTCCACCCTGTAACAGCATCCTGTATCTCCACCCTGCATCTCCACCTTGTATCTCCACCCTGCATCTCCACCCTGTAGCACCACCCTGCATCTCCAACCTGTATCTCCACCCTGTAGCACCACCCTGCATCTCCACCCTGCATCTCCACCCTGTAGCACCACCCTGCATCTCCACCCTGTATCTCCACCCTGTAGCACCACCCTGTATCTCCACCCTGTAACACCACCCTGCATCTCCACCCTGTATCTCCACCCTGTAGCACCACCCTGCATCTCCACCCTGTAGCACCACCTTGTATCTCCACCCTGCATCTCCACCCTGTAGCACCACCCTGTATCTCCACCCTGTAACACCATCCGGTATCTCCACCCTGCATCTCCACCTTGTATCTCCACCCTGCATCTCCACCCTGTAGCACCACCCTGCATCTCCAACCTGTATCTCCACCCTGTAGCACCACCCTGCATCTCCACCCTGCATCTCCACCCTGTAGCACCACCCTGCATCTCCACCCTGTATCTCCACCCTGTAGCACCACCCTGTATCTCCACCCTGTAGCACCACCCTGTATCTCCACCCTGTAACACCATCCTGTATCTCTACCCTGTAACACCACCCTGCATCTCCACCCTGCATCTCCACCCTGTATCTCCACCCTGTAGCACCACCCTGCATCTCCACCCTGTAGCACCACCTTGTATCTCCACCCTGCATCTCCACCCTGTAGCACCACCCTGTATCTTCACCCTGTAACACCATCCTGTATCTCTACCCTGTAACACCACCTTGCATCTCCACCCTGCATCTCCACCCTGTATCTCCACGCTGCATCTCCACCCTGTAGCTCCACCCTGTAACACCATCCTGTAACACCATCCTGTATCTCCACCCTGTATCTCCACCCTGTAACACCACCCTGTAGCTCCACCCTGTAGCTCCACCTTGTAACACCATCCTGTAACACCATCCTGTAGCTCCACCCTGTAACACCACCCTGAAACACCATCCCGTAGCACCATCCTGTAGCTCCACCCTGTAGCACCATACTGTAGCACCAACTTGTAACACCATCTTGTATCTCCACCCTGTAGCACCACTCTGTAGCTCCACCCTGTAGCTCCACCCTGTAACACACCCTGTAGCTCCGCCCTGTAACACCACCCTGAAACACCATCCTGTAGCACAACCCTGTAGCACCATCCTGTAGCTCCACCCTGTAGCACCATACTGTAGCACCAACTTGTAACACCATCCTGTAGCACAACCCTGTAGCTCCACCCTGTAGCTCCACCCTGTAACATCATCCTGTAGCTCCACCCTGTAGCACCACTCTGTAGCTCCACCCTGTAGCTCCACCCTGTAACACATCCTGTAGCTCCACCCTGTAACACCATCCTGTAGCTCCACCCTGTAGCACCACTCTGTAGCTCCACCCTGTAGCACCATCCTGTAACACCACCCTGTAACACCATCCTGTAGCACCACCCTGTAGCTCCACCATGCAACACCACCCTGTAACACCACCCTGTAGCACCACCCTGTAGCTCCACCCTGTAGCACCATCCTGTAGCACTATCATATAACACCATCCTGTAGCTTCACCCTGTAGCACCACTCTGTAGCACCACCCTGTATCTCCACCCTGTAACACCACCTTGTAGCACTATCCTGTAACACCATCCTGTAGCTTCACCCTGTAGCTCCACGCTGTAGCACCACCCTGTATCTCCACCCTGTATCTCCACCCTGTAACACCACCCTGTATCTCCACCCTGTAGCACTATCCTATAACACCATCCTGTATCTCCACCCTGTAGCACTATCCTATAACACCATCCTGTAGCTCCACCCTGTAGCTCCACCCTGTAGCTCCACCCTGTAGCTCCATCCTGCAGCACCACTCTGTAGCTCCACCCTGTAGCTCCACCCTGTAGCTCCACCCTGTAGCACCACTCTGTAGCTCCATCCTGCAGCACCACTCTGTAGCCCCATCCTGTAGCCGTGAACGAATATTTGCCCCCTTCCTCTGTTGCATATTTGTCAACTGAATGCTTTCAGATATTTAAACAAAATGTAATATTAAACAAAGGGAACCTAAAATATTTTTCAACACAAAATTCATAATAATGTTTTTTTTTTTTTTATGAAAAAAAAGTTACCCACGTGCTATCAGAAGTGACTCTAACATACAAACAAATGATTATCCAAACAAACATTAGCTTTCTTTGTCATGTGCATCTAAACTGGCTGAAGGAGATATTTATAATGAGATTAGATATTAAATATTTCAAGCACATGAGGAAGGTGAAAGTCACAGGAAAACAAAAGAAAAAAACAGGATTTTCCAAAACTGGACCTCAAAAGAGTATTGCAAGATACAGAGAAAATCGGATTCCTAACAACCATGCAAAAACTGTTAGATCACCGAAACTGGTAGATCACCATCACAAAGGCAGTAATTGAAGACTTTAAGTGATAGGAAAAAAGACCAAGGTGTGTCCAGATACATTTGGTCATATTGTGTACTAAACAATACTATTGTCCCAAATGTTATGGTGCCCTGAAATGGGGGCTAAAAGTGTATAAAATACCATAAATAAAAGCTGAGGATGTATACTTTAACTACATGTGAACTGTGGCAAATCAAGAAAAAATACCGTTGTCCCGAACTTTATGGAGAGAGAGAGAGAGAGAGAGAGAGAGAGAGAGAGAGCAGGTGCTTCTTCAAAAGGTCAGAGGTTGCCTCCTCAACTAATCTGAAGAGGATGTGGCCCGATCGTGAACTCGCATGGGTCGAGTGCAGGTTTGAATCGAATCGAATCGAATCGGTCGAATCGGCCTGCACGCGTGGCAGCTGCTCATCCCTCTTCAGAAATACTGAACGGCCTGCAGCCTGCAGATTATCGGTTTCCACAGGTAAGCACTTCCACACTCAGTGTAAGTCATAAGCCACGCTCAGCTGTCTGTTCACAGGGCCAGCTGGGCTGTTCGCCCTGACAAAGGGAATTTCTGAAATGCTGGCAATTCTCTCGTTCTTAATAAATACTTCTGATGGAGAGAAGAAGTGTAACCTTCATTCTTGCCCATAATTGCCTGTTAATTGGCGACTCACTTTGAGTCTTACACTAGTTGATCTATTACCAGACCCCCGTGATCTGGAGTGGGTGGAAAGGAATCAAAGGAAAGAGCGAAGTACAGTGTTTTTAAGAAGAAAATTGCTTTATTTAGTATATTTTCATATGTGTCCGCACTGTTGCCTCCTCACTGTCATTTCTTACTGGATACACCGAAAGGATCCGCGGGTGTGTCATGCCAGAGACTGCCAATTTATGCGGCCATTTTGCTTGGCTGTGGATAAACAGCCTTTAGTCACGTCGTCAATGCAGTGGCCACAGCTCATACACATGCATACCACAGAAGGATGATAAGATGGCTGCTGCTGTGCTGTAAATGCACCCTGTTCATTTTTCAATTCAACAGTACAGAGTACAAAGAGTAATATTTTATAAATGAAAAGTGTTTCTATTTCATGAATCAACAGTGATAATAGCTGCACTACTTTATTATTATTATTATTATTATTATTATTATGATTATGACATTTTCATTAAGCTCTGTAATAGAATCATTATTCCTTGCAATAGTGGCCTAAAATGGAAAGTTTCAGGATTCAGGACTAAAGGAAAAGGTGAAGGACAAGCACCCGGCCTTTCCAATGCTATTGCCCTTTCCATTTGAACAGCTCCATGTGTCTTGTTTTGTGCGCTCAATAAATCTATAACTGTGCAAGTGTGGCAAGAATCTGAAGTATTTCACCTGTACCAAAGGTGACTGTACTCTCTGAGAACTCTGAAACATTCTATGAAAAGAGTGCGGAATTTGGAAAGAAATCTCATCAAGGTTTACAAAGGAAATAGTCAAAGTGCAAAACATTCGCTATTTTTATGGGAGTAGGCCACAAAGAGACTTAATTAAACCTGTTTTCACAATTCATTTACCCTATTGAACAGCATTTGTAAACTAGGGTGGCACAGTGGTGCTGTGGGCAGCACTGTTACCTCACAACAAAAATGTTAGTTTGTTGGTTTGAATCTTGGCCAGGGTTTTTCTGTGTGGGTACTCTGGTTTCCTCTCACAGTCCAAAGTCATGCAGGTTAGGTTATTTTTGGACAGTCTAAATTGCCCCAAGGTCCATCTTAAGATGGACTGACGACCTGTCCAGGGTGTATTCCTGCCCTTCTCCCAGTGCATGCTGGGATATGCTCCAGCGACCCAGACCAGGATAAGTTGGTTAGATAATAGATGGACAGACTTTTAAACAAACTGCTAGCTGATGACTTAAAATAACAGAAGTCTTGCATTCTTTCAATAAAACAAATATAATTTCATAGTATATCTGAAAATAAACGAGAAGTAAGCAGTAGAAACGTGTGAAACATATTTTAAATCCTGTCTCCTTTCCAGAGGATGAATTTGTTCATCTCCATTCCATGCAGCCCGCAAAGGAAACTGATTTGACTGCTGAGGATGTGTGTACAGTCCGACACCCTTCTCCGGCATCCTGTGTGTGCCATACCAACGCAAATTACGCAAATTACTGCCTGATTCGAGGAGTTATGAATATTCTCGCTCAAAGAGGGGTGCCGGAATTAATGCATGCTTTAGTAAATTAGACGGAGTACTTAACTGGCCTAATTTAAATAATCTTGACCTTGTTTTAACGCTTTCGCTCCATGTTTACATATGCATGAACACATTTATTTATTATGCACCAAAAGGAAAGTCGCAGAGTGACGTGATCCCTCCCAGTTGCATTTTAACAGCGATTTTGGCCCCCTTGCATCCATTTTGTAAATCCGACGTAGATGTTGCGATCTCGTAGCAACTGTATTTGTATCAGAAAAGCAGTCACAATCCTTTAGTAAATCTGGCCCCAATTGCCTTCATCTTTGCTACTATTTCCCAGATCTCAACACCCTTAGACAATGTCCAATGAGTGATCGTGCATGTTTGCTTATTCTAACAGTTCAGGCGATTCCGGCACATCTAGCTGCCATGGTAGTGGTTCTAAGAGTGTTCTTATGTTTTTTTCTGTAGCTGCAGTTGCCCTTGTAATCACATTGCAAGCACTTATGTACTTTGCTTAGTAAGTCACTTTGGATAAAAGCATCTGCTAAATGAAATTAATGTAACGTAAGAGCACAATGGCATATTGTTGCATAACAATACAGTACTTTGCCCTTTAGCTGTCTATGTTTTGATGGGAGGACAATTCTTTTCCCGTCCAGGTTTTGATGAGGCAAAGCTCTGCTTTTTGGATTGCCGACTACATTTTCCATTTCACCATGTCTCCAGGTTCCAAAATCAGCCTGGATACAATCAATATTTGACCTTAACTTTTACTTTTTTTAAATCATTTTTTCCCCCAGTCTAATGGTAAGTAATTCAGGTGAACTGTGTTTGGGAAGACGAGAAGAGCACTAGCATTTCACTTCAGATCCCAGATGTCATTAGTTACCTCAGGGTTTTTCCTTCAATCCTTCCCGCATAGTACATTGGTCCTCCACACCACACTCTAAAATGGCCCCATCCCCTCCAGTCTGACTCCAGTCTGACCCGAACCTCTCACTCTCGCTCACACACCCACATCCTAAACTGTCTTTCATCAACAGCTTCCCACACACATTTTTCTTTACACTACAACAATTAACATTTCAGTCAGGACAACTCACGTATTAAAATATTTACATGGATATGTAAATGCATATTTTTGGTTTGGCGGTGAATGGATCTGCTTCAGTTATTAGTGCTTGCACCAGCGTGCACTACCCTATCTAACAGGGAGTACTATACACCTCCCCTACTAAAACAGGAGGAATACCAGAAAACCCCCCCCAGTATGTGGAAGCAGATACAAACAATAGGTGGTGCTGGGGTGGCGGAGGATGAGTGCGATTCTGAGCAGCAGCAGTGAAGCATGCAAAAGCAGCGGAGGCAAGCAGCAGCACTGAAAGATCTGATTGTAGGTTTCAAAAGGCCCTCCATTGGTCATTTGGTCATGTGTGTCTGTGCTTGGATGGGTAAGAGTGTTGTGTGTATGCAATCGGAGGATTGTGGAAACGCGTGTGTATGCGGTAGATGGGGCTGACCGATTGGTCGACTGCAATTTTTGAGTTTTCTGACAGAACCTGCCTTGCGCATTCCGTGCGTGCCACTCATCCCTGTGGGGCTAATGTGTGGGTGTATTCTAGTGTATAGATGAGTCTCGGGGTGGTGGATCTAGACCACGCCAGTGCCAACTGTGATTGACAGCCCTGGAAGACAACACACACTTAGCCCTAGCATCACTGAGGGAAGGAAGGTTTTCGATCAGAGGAGATTACAGTGCTCACCATTCGGCTACCGGCTACGCCTGCTGGTCAATCAGGCACCCGCAGTGAGCTGCACTGCAATGCCAACGTCTGACTCGCGTCTGCAAGCCGGGCTCGGGAGCTGCAGCGCATGAGAGGAAGTGGCAGCCGACAAATAGATTATCACAAACTAAGGTACTGGTCACTCCTAAATATGCGAAAATATCTTCATTCTTCACCTCGTTTCTTGTAGTCTGAGTTGGTTAGACCTGGTTGGTTCTGGTTGATTAGTCTATGACAGTTTGGTTGAGTTATCTGTGAGGTTTGGGTTAGTCTATGAGGTTTGGATTAGTCTAAAAGGGTTCGTCTATGAGGTTTGGGTTAATCTATGAGGTGTGGGTTAGTCTATGAGGTTTGGGTTAGTCTATGAGTTTATGTTTGTTTTATGACTCCAATATGAATACCATAAAAGCAAACAGATTATTCTATAGTTCAGTGCAACCTTGAGCCTTTGGTAGTGTATTCATAAACGGTGATTTCATTAGTTTAATACAAGTTTCTTAGAATCCTATCTTTTAGCTTCATGCATACTGAAACAAGAATGAGGCCAGCTGAAAATCCTATGACAGTCAAGCTGGTTTGAGATGTGTTTTCTACACTTTTAGTTTTGTCCAGCTACTGACCAGCTATGACCAGCTGGAAATGTCGAACACACAGCTTAAACCATCTTCAGCCAGTTTAGAATCCCATGTCGCCTTGGGGACGACATAGCTCAGGAGGTAAGACCGATTGTCTGGCAGTCAAAGGGTTGCTGGTTCAAACCCTTATTTTTGATCATATTTGCCTTGCTTATGCCATTACTACAGCCGGCCCTCGTGTACAAACACATGGTTATTAATTGCTTGCACACTGTCAGGTATCAGGTAGGAGTTTTCTCAAAAAAAAAAAAAAACAAGCTGTGGAGTCTGGGCTTTGAGTGAAATAAATACAGCTCCATATTTTTGCTCATGCTGCTCTTATGCAAACTGGCTTCTCGCTGATTTACATTTTAGCTGGTCGACCAGCTGTTCCCTAGCCGTCAGCTAGTCCACCAGTTTGACCACCAGCTTACTCTACCAGCGTAACCAACTTTGAACAGCTTTCTCCAGTTACATAGCAGCTTTGAGCCGCCAGAGACCAGCTATGACCATCTTAAACCAGCTTAAACCAGCTTAGAATCCCAGATGGTCTTAGCTGGAATTTTCAGCAGGGAAGATAGCTGCTAAAGAAAGGGTTTCAGTCAGGTTCAAATTATGCTAAAGCAACAGGCTTCAAACCATCCTGGCTTAATTAGTTTTCTCAATCATTTATTTCACTTCATTAATATTTTAGAGGGAATTGATTGCTGCATCAATTAATCAGTTCATTTTCATTAAAAAATGACATTTTCTACCAACAGTACACCATTACCAATGGATTATAATTATCAAAAGGTATTAAATGTCTGGAAATAATTTAAATTGATCGTATTTACAACATTATTACATATTGTTCCCATGGAAGGTGGGTAACCAGTTTTGCCATAATCCATTTTTATGATGACTAATTCCACACACAAAAATGGACCAATAATCATATATCAATATTTTATAGGATTATACAACCTAGAGATGTGAGATTATAAATGAAGCCAGAGGACATGAACGTAGAAACTCGACAGAAGGAAGGAAAGGCTAGAGATGTAAATATATGAAATATGAAATATAAAATGTCAAATTGACATTGACATTTTTGGAATATAAGATGGAGAGACAACAACAACGTTAAAAGGACAACTATGGTGGCAGAAATGGCTTTTATTCGATGGCTGAGTTGAAAGCCTGAACTATTATTCCCTCCTGGCACACCTTGCTCGGTCACGGTGACAGTGTTGTCAGATGCAGGCTAGCTGATTAAAGATACTTCTAGCTGACACATTTTGAGCATCTACGGCTGGTTACCTGTCATACACGTCCAAGGCTCAGTCCCACACGTTGCCTGGGATCATTGCTAACTCATCTCCTCTGACACCAGCTATAGCAGGAAACGAAGCTCCTCTGTTCGGGCGCTAGGTTTCTGCGTCACTTCGGCAGAACTGATTTGAGTTGACCTTAATAAAGGCCCCTTACGCGGTCTGTGCGAAGGTCAACGGTACATCTCATTAGACAGCTTGTGCGACGCCCGAAACGGGTTAGGGCCAGCATCCGACCGGTCTGGTCTAACAAAGAGAGAAAGGAGCTCAGACAGAGAATTCTTTCTAAGGTGTGATATCTGTTGTTATTGGTGGAAACTGAGTTAAACCAGTTTGGGATTGTGACAATCCAGTCAGAACGTGACATTTCAGCCGGATCATTAGATTTCAAGTTTTATTTTTTCCTTACAATTTTGCTGGCAAGAGCCATCACCCTTGTGCGCTGAGAAGAGTTCACTCCTAATTAATGACACCCTCCCTGCCTGGGTGACGCAGCGGTGACACGGCGGCCTGTAATTCCCCGCCCCCGCCTGGCTGTCACTCACAGTCGGCACTCTCGCGGTCGAGACTCAGCGCCGGGCTGAGGCGTTCGCCCACGCTCTGATATTTGCTTTCTCTGCGGGTTGAGCCACCCAGCGGTTTGCCATAAAGCAAGGCTGCTTTGCTCGCCCAGAACTTGTGGAACAAGTGAGTGGAGACGGAAGAGGTGAAACGATCACTTGTTCCTCCAGAGAATATTAAACCCACTCCTAGGGAATCATATTAAGCCATAAACGCAGCAGATGAGATTGCTGTCGAGGTCCTGTGTGAGATCTGCATCGCCAAACTAGCATCTCGCTCACTGCCTATAGATAAGCTTAGATTTATCCCAATGAATATGAGGCTGGCAGCCTGGTAGGCCCGGCATCCAGATTTGACATATTCCTGTTTTTCTTTCTGCTTTTCTATTCCTTTGGGAAGATGGATCCAGGCAAAATCCCTTCAGTCATGTTTCCGAGGCCTGTGCCACGCATGCCGGGAATGGAAAAGAGAGGTGGGGGTGGACCGAGTGCTTGTGATGTCACTTTGTCAAGCCAGGGTCCGCCTTTTTTTCCTGTGAATACCCTCGGCGCTTTTGTCCTGGATTTCCGTGACCTTCCGTGATCTTCACAATCACAATCGTCAATTCTGGACCTCACTGTGATTGGTTGTTCTTTTCTTTTTTGATCTCTCAAGCTGCAGGGGCTGCAGGACAGAAAAACTCCGGAACTCCTGACCTCAGCCCAGTTCCATAATGATCCAGATTAGAGCCCAGTTTCATAATTCTCTAGATCACAGCCCAGTTCCATAATGATCCAGATCAGAGCTGAGTTCCATAATGTTCTAAATCAGAGCCCAATTCCACAATGCTCCAGATCAGAGCTGAGATCCATAATGCTGTAGATCAGACCCCAGATCCATAATGTTCTAAATCAGAACCCAGTTTCATAATGCTCCAGATCAGAGCTCAGTTCCATAATGCTCCAGATCAGAGCCCAGTTCCATAATGCTCAAGATCAGAGCCCAGCTCCATAATGCTCCTGATCAGAGCCCAGTTCCATAATGCTCAAGATCAGAGCCCAGCTCCATAATGCTCCTGATCAGAGCCCAGTTCCATAATGCTCTAGATCTCAGCCCAGTCCCATAATGCTCCAAATTACCCAGTTCCATAATGCTCTAGATCAGAGCCCAGTTACATAATGCTATAGATCAGAGCCCAGTTCCATAATGCTCTAGATCAGAGCCCAGTTCCATAATGCTCTAGATCTCAGCCCAATCCCATAATGCTCTAGATCAGAGACCGTTCTTATAATGCTGCAGATCAGAACCCATTTTCATTATGAGTCTGATCAGCATTGATCATTTTCTAATCAGTGTAGATAATACTGATAATGTATTTAACCCATGTTGATAATGTTGATAATGAATCTGAGAACTGATTAGGGATCATTATCTGTCCTCTGTCCATAACCTCATCCATTATGTGTTAAAAGGCTAAACTGATCCTAGATTAGGGCCTTTGTTCGCAAATCATTTTTGAATAGAAGTGTTGGTCTAGGACAAGGGTGGGCAATTCTGGTCCTGGAGGGCCGGTGTGTAGGCAGATTTTTGTTTCCACAAATTATCCTGGCTAAATGAGCTAATTGGCTGGATACACCAACACTGGTTCACTCATAGATTAGATTAAAGTAAAAGGCTTCATATAGGGACACAAGAACAGTCTTCATTCATGGCCTTATCAAGAAGTGTGTTTAAAATGTCAGATGGTGTAATTGTTGGGGCTAATTAAGTAATTAAGGCCAGAAGCTGGCATGAAAACCAGAAACAGACATGGCCCTCATTGTAGTACCTACTCGTCTAGAATCAGGTTTGGACTACTGTTATCCAAAGAGGCTAGCCTGATCCTAGATCAAGGCCTGTATTCATAAAACATCTTAGAGTAGGAGTGCTGGTCTAGTATCAGGTCTCCCTGTTCATATCTCAACCCTATAAATGATTATCCAGAAAGGCCAGACTGATCCTAGATCAAGGCTTGTATTCATAAAACATCTTAGAGAGGAGTGCTGGTCTAGTATCAGGTCTCCCCTGTTCATATTTCAATCTTATACATTATTATCCAGAAATGCTAAACTGATCCTAGACCAGCACTCCTATTCGCACATGCTTTGTCCATTTTTTTGGTAAACATGTTTTTATTGTTTTATATTTAAAGAAGTCCTTAGAGTGCAAGGAACTGGAATACATTATTTTTTTTTTAAATTAAATGTCTGGGAAAAATAACATTGTGCGGTATAAAACCCCATGCCATTTTTCATAAAATATCCACAGAGCAGTAAAATGAGTCAATGTGAAAATTCATGCATGCATAAAAAATTCCAACTTACAAATTATATTAGGTCTTAGACAGCCGTAATAATTCTGGACCCCAACTTGATTATCTTGCCACTGGCTCTGTGCAACTCAGTGGTGACCCTCTGAGACTGTGAATTCCAAGACCGTGAAAGGTCTTGAGAAATTATGGGAATGTTTTATAAATATATTTGGGAGTTGGGTGTGAAAAATTCCAGGGTACTGAGACCAGATCAGACATGGGCCATCTGCTGCCTAATAGCTGGTCACATGACCCTGGAGACCAGGCCGTCCATTGGCACTTGGTCATTAGAGCGGCCTCCAATCAGGGTGTGTGTCTAGAGCGGGGGCTCACCCCCTATGATTGATGCAGGGCGGGGCCAGGTGGAGAGACTGCCCGGGGAGCCTATCATCTGTCTGCATGTGAGACGTGGAGATGAAGCAGAGCCAGAGACGCACTGCTGATGAGCAGGCGGAGTAAATGGTAATGGACTGCATATATAGCGCTTTACAAACGCTTTCATGTGCTCTATCACCAGAGCATTGGGTGGGTTAGGGTCTGCTCAGGAACTTCACATGCCCAGGCGGGTTGAACGGCAACCCTCCGACTGCGACAATCGAGTCTTACCTCTGAGCTTGCCTAGTCACAGGAAGGATAGGTGTGGATAATGAAGAGGATATCTCCGCCAGCGCAGAAGCACCGTCGCCCAATGGGAAAGTTAGCGTACGATTCATTACGGTCTGAAGCCTCCTCTACGAGAAGTCTGGGAAGCAATTTGGATCGGGTCATTAAGTCACGCCGACCTGTCAGCAGGACCGCATCTATTTCCAGCCTCAATGTTTCTTTAAGGAGGAAAAGCTTGTTGGACTTTTTTTTAATTATCATTTTTTGATCATATTTGCATTTCTTAAGCCATTACCACAGCCGGCCCCTCGCGTGCAAATGGATGGTTTTTAATCGCTTTCACGCTGCCGGGTACCAGGTAGTTCTCTCAACAACCAAAAAAAAAAAAAAAAAAGACCGAACAAGCAGTAGAGGTGAGGCTTTCAGAGCAATAAATACGGATCCTTGTTTTTTGTGTGGTGAAGACTTACTTACTTACCGATTTATGTTTTGGCTGTTTACAAACGACTTTGCTGACCCCGGGTGGCCCCGAGCTGACCCCGGGGGCCCCTCATGTGGGGGGGGGGGGGGGGTGGGGGGGGGGTGGGGGCGGGGTGAAGGCCGGAGTGGGTCCGCCTGAGCGCTCCTCCGCAAGGGTGCAATATTTACGACGGCAGGAGGCTGAGAGGGCTAAGATAACAGCACGGGGGTTTGGGGGGGGGCAATGTTCCTATCGCCATCGGTGATAACTGTCACCCGCTGCCGAGGCCAATTGTGCTCAAAACGTGCAACTTCCAAACGGCCCAAAAACAATTCCTTGTGTCCCTGTCGCTCTTCGTAGTTCATCGAGCTCCTACCCGGCGATCAGTCAGGATGCTGGCGGGCTCGCTTATTTCCTGTATGGGCTCCTACTCCTGCCCCACTTCTCTGTGTCCGTGGAAACGGTCATTTCTCCATCTTATCGCTGTCACTAATCGACTTATTGAGTCGGCCAACCGGGAGCAAATGCACCCTGTGCTCGGCTGAAGTTTAGACAATACAAAGTGCCGCAGACCTTCAGGAGTGGAATTTTCTGGTAATCCGGACATAATTACCCAAACCCTGAAAAACATTCTTTTTCCACAAATATATAATCCTGCCTACCCCTCTCATCGGCCATTTCTGAAAGCCTCCTCCATCACAGCCTCACCACTCAGTTCTCCTTGTCAGACACGTCCGATTTATCACACCCTCACATTAGGGTGTGAAGATCTAGGCCGTACCACGCCTTTACTACTATAATCAATGAATGTCCCATAAGTGCATGAAGCCACGATATATGTTTCAACCAAATACTACATAGCACAATCCTGACTACTATAATTGTAAATAGAATTACAAGGAAAAATTAAGGCCCACTTTTAAAGTGTTGTTGTTGAACTGAATGCCCTCAATAGCACTACCCATTACATCTGGTGATACAGCTAACTTGAAGAAGCAAGTTTCAGACATTGCCATGGACGCGTCAGTTCAGAGCCGGATCGAGGAAGAGAAAAGACGTCTTGGGACTACACAACGCAAGCTGCCAACACTGCAGGCCTGGACTCTGCGTCCAGATCAGTCAGTGCTGATTGGCTGGCAGGATGAGCCGAACTACACACTGCTGGCTGCTGGTCAGCTCTGACATCAGAGGTTCATCTCTTAGATTGTTCCTTAGGTCTCTTAGATGGACAGCCCAGTCTTTTGAGAAGAATCACATTCCAGAAGGAGCTTACAATAATAATAATAGTGTGGAAGAACTTGACTGGTCTGCATAGAGCCCTGACCTCAACCCCATCCCACACCTTTGGGATCAGTTGGAAAGCCAACTGTGAGCCAGGCGTAATCTTGACTTCACTGATGCTCTTCTGGCTGAATGGAAGCAGATCCCTGCAGCAATGCTCCAACATCTAGTATAAAGCCTTCCCAGAAGAGGGGATGTTTTTATAGCAGCAACGGGTGGATATTAATGCCCATAATTTTGGCTGAGATGTTGGATGTCAGGTGTCCACATACTTTTGGCTGTGTAGTGTATCTCATTTTCAGTTAAACGGTGACCATGGCTGTCCTCATCATGATGCGTCCTGATGTGTTAACCTGACTTTCCACAAAATGCACCATGCTGTCAAAATAAATGGAATGTTTTTATATTCTTTGAGCGCATTTGATTTATTTATTTTCTGCATTCAGAGAATGAAAATTCAAAATTGACAACTTTCATTACAGGGGAAGCTTTTCCCATAAATCTGCACGTCCTTTGTTGTTATTTCCCTTATTGAAGTGGCAATTCTCTTGTGAGGTATAATCCCTGTGTAATCTTCAGCCTGTTTTAACCGGTCCAGTGCTCTCATGCATTTTCAATGCATCCACGCACCACTGGCCCAATCTTTTTTGCACCGCGTGAGGCATTGTAAAAGGGGAGTTTACCGATTTGCCGGAAACCAACTGTGGGTTTCTGTTACCCTGCAGTGATACGGCCAAACGAATAGACAATTTAATGTCTTCGTGGATGAGCATTAGCCGTATTCCCAGATATAGGCTGCGCTGTTTGGGCAGGACGTTTTCAAGAGAGCGGCCGTACGCATTCGCCGATGATATCAACACGGTCCGTCAGTAAACCGACGCTCAGCGCCACGCCACTCTCTCTGTGTCCGTTGCATTCTGGGAGATATTTCACAAAGGGACGAGGCGACGTTTCTCAACGTCAGGTGGGGTAATACTTATGGTAATTTACTTACCTGCATTCTAGATTTCCGATGCAACGCAGGGACCCGAGGCCATCGTTTCAAGGCTTTAAATTGAAATCAGCCAACCCTCCAGCACAACCGATTTCAACTGAGGGGTGTGCAAATTGCTGCTGAACAAGAAAATTAAAAAAAAAATACATTGTGCTGTTTTTCCATTTTGTTTGCTTGCATACTTCGTATATTTCCCGTTCACTCTGCAAACTACAAAGGACTGAAATATTAATAAGCGTGCAGAAAACGCTACTGTTGTTTGTGTTCTATTTTTTTTTCTTCTCTCTCTCAGAGACAATAGCGACTGTTTTATTTTTAGGAGAATGGGAAACGGCCCGTGCAGTCAGCCGTTCTGGGCATGTTCTCCTGAATGATTTAGAGTTGGCTTCAGGAGTGCTTTGTTAGGCGCGACCTTTTACTTTGGAGACACTGGGATTTGGAGTGAAAATATTGCATGTTTTACATGGCAAGGACTCTGGGATCCCTGCTGCGGGATGCCCAGGCGAACATCCTGCACACAGAGCGGAAACGCCATTACTCTTCTCTGTGATGAAAAAGAAAAAAAGAAATATACAAATAAAAAGGGAAACTACAGATCGTTTCTTTGATTTCATGCCAGTTTTTGTCATATACAGGATCATTTCAGAAGTTCATTCTTAAGACACAGAAGACTGTGTTGGCCTCACAATTTTGAAAGTTCTCCTTGGGCAACCACATAATAATATATTCACAATTCATTTAAAAAAAAAAATTTTCTCTTTTACTTTTGTCTGATCAACATATGAAATTACTCTAATCAAAGTTACAGTAATTTTGATGTTTATTGATGAAATGCACAGTGGCGATATCAAATACTTCTTAGCTCTCATCATGACCTATGTTCATTCATTTGTTCATTTCCATGGTTGGTGCAAACGCATTAACACCACCCACGTTCATCAGTCATTATCTAAAGACGTGTCATGTTGAAAATGACAGGAATGTACTCTAAGAGTACGTTTATCACGTCATAAACCGAAAGACAAACAGGCTAGCCTGACGCGTCCCAGGGAACTC
Organism: Anguilla rostrata; assembly: GCF_018555375.3. Lineage (NCBI taxonomy): Eukaryota > Metazoa > Chordata > Actinopteri > Anguilliformes > Anguillidae > Anguilla > Anguilla rostrata. The sequence goes on from NC_057944.1 coordinate 3,270,675, forward strand.
TGTGTTCAGAACCCAAAATAGCCATCGATGATTCATGTGACATTTTTTTCACCGCAGACTCAACGTCCCATAGCCTTTCTGTGTTCTTTTACAGAGACAATGTGGAAAAAGTATGTGAAACTTCAAAAACTGACTCGTTTCAGGGGCGTCTGTGTTATGGACCCTTGAAATTAACCCGGCAGAGCCGTAGCTCATTTTCGGATGCAAGCAGTTTTGTATACAGACTAGGAGACTACTAAACCAGGTGGAGGCAGGAGGAAATGAGCACCAATCAATCAATCAATCAATCAATCAATCATTTTTTAATGACCACACGACCGAGGTCGGTGGACTTTGCTTTCGGTACAGCACGGTGGGTAAGCTCATGGGTACTTGTGCCCACTGCCCACTGTTACACCGCCATCGTCAATAAAACAGAGCCCATAGTTTTCGTCCACAGCCACTTATACATGCCATAGGTATAAAGACCTAATAATGCATTACATGATATTTGCCAGAAGAAGAAGAAGAAAAAAAAAAAAACTGACTCTGATAATGGAAACAATTGAGAAAAAAAAATTCTTTGGATTTTTACTTCAGTTTGTTATGCCTATTTTTTTTTAATTTTCTCCGTTGGTTTTTTTTAGGTTCATGTTGAACCTAAAAGTTTTCAGTTGAGAAAACCTGCACTGAGGAAAATTCACACTGTGCATGTTTCTCAATTTCCTCTCACATAAAAAATGTAAATGCGCTTGCTAATTTTACATACCCAGAGACTTTTTTTATGATGCATCCCATCACCGAAACCTCCAGCAATTTGGGAGAGTGCAGGCTTGCACGTACATTCTCAGAAATGAGTGCCACCCCCCCCCCCCCCCCACTATGCTATCTACCAGCTGAGCCACATTTAACCTTTCTGATAGCAGTAGCCAATTGTCCCATGAAATGACACAGACTGTTATTAATTTGAGATGAAAGACCAGTATCTAGCATGGATCATAGTTCTTCGTCAGGTTCTACATTAATTATAAGCTGATTTGTTGAAAGAATATCATCTTTCTTTTAATCATCCTACATATTTAAACATGCCTTTCATATTCTGAATTTAAACACAATGGGCAATCTGATGTATGGTGGAATGGGTATTTCTCTTGGCAGCAAGGTCATTTCCAACTATTATTATTGCCATAGTGGCATTTTAGATTTTGAAACCTCTGGGACTTGATAGTGCGGTAATAGATGGTTTAGCTGTAGAGCTGAACTGAGGAATTATCATAGGTTAACTAGGTGTAGACAGGAATGGGTGATTCTGCCAGCAAGAACATTTATTTATTTATTTATTTATTTATTTATTTATTTATTTATTTATTTATTTACTTATTCTTAAACACATTTAACCAGGAGTTGAAATTTTCTGTTTTATTCATTTAAAGGCATTTCTCAACTTAAAGAGAAAGCATACTGTAGTTACATTGAACACTTCTTTAAACATCTGCTTCGAAGCAAAGCAGATAACAAGTATTATTTCCCATAATGGTAGGCATAAGCACATGTGTGATTTATGCGAATGGAAGACTGTGAATGGGATATTAACACTTATGAACACAAAACACCATATAGTATTCTAGCCGTTAATAGTAATAGTAATATGGTCTATAAGGGATCTAATTAAATCATCACTTCTGAATACTGAAAACATGGAGATTATGAGATTATGATCTGAGTGGAGCTGCCCCCTTGTTGGTGCTTGAGGGCTTATTCTCAGGAGCTGAAGTCAGTAAACTTGTCTCTTTCACTTAAACCGCATTAGATGTGTTGTACTGCCCAGCATTGGGACCCAGATAGTTTGAGTCTGCCTGCTTATGAACAGAATCATATGCCAGCCTAAAGCTGAGGGAGGGAGGGAGGGAGGGGGAGAGAGAAAAAGTGAGAGTGAGAGAGACAAAGACAGAGAGAGAGGTGGGGGGGGGGGAAGGGAGAGTGAGAGCAAGAGAGAGAGACAAAGAGAGAGAGAGAGAGGTGGGGGGGAGATGGGATTTTCAAACTTGTGCTATAAAGACAACACCATGTGAATTCCCAAGCTCGCAGTCCGATTCATCGTAAATAAGTCAAAATGGAAAGTAACAAAATCTAAATGCTGTCCATCATTTTTGCAATTTGCAGGTGCTATACTTGTGTGCCCAGTGGCCGTCCGCTATGTCTGTTATTATGCGACCTTACAGTGCTGTGGTGAAAATTTCATAATAAAGATCACAACCTCGCACGCGCTCAGACCACCTCTGGCTACCGGCCTCGCAGTTCATCATTTTTAATGGGCTGAAAATCTGTGAGGGGCTGGCTCAATGATGCATGGAGGCAGAGACATCTTACAGGCACTGGCATTGCATGTTTAATTTAGGAGAAGCATGCATAATTCAGACTGACAAAAATAAGAAAAGGAAAATAAAAATAAACAAAATGGTTGACCTTAATAAAAAATAAAAATCTCAAACTGAGTTAGATCTTGCCACTGGCTCTGAAATCTTATGAAATGCTGGTCACAAAATACTGAGGTGGAATTTGTTAAAAGCATTACTTATCCTAAACTACTGATTCATAAAACTTTTTATGAACATGAATTCATGCTAAAACATTTCCTATAATATACTAACAAATATTCCATTGTCCTAACCCTTTACATATAAACATTTTCATATATCTGAGACAAAGAGAGAGAGAGAGAAAACAGAAGGCTTGCAAATTATAGGCTTGCATTGTTTCTCTGAAGCAGTATACTTCATTTAACACTGATGAAATGCTCCTGCTTAAAAGCAAATTATAAAAGATTATTATTTGAATAATTAAATAAAGAATTGTACTCACTTAAGAAGCTACTGTATAGCCAATAATAAAATACCCCAGGGGATAGGTATAATGAGGCTATAGTGAGCTGCAGTACTCTGTTTTTTTACGACAATGCAACAAATGGTCCAGATCTACAGTATAGATCCAGCACTGGATGTAGAAATCATTAGATGTTATTAGATGTAATTACATGGAGATGCTTTCTGTGAATTACACAGAACTCGCTCCTATACAGACGTGGAGGGATCCAATAGCTGTTATCTTGTTCTAATTCCAATAGAGTAACACATTGCATAAAACTGTTGCATTGGGGGTTTCAGAGTTAGGCTTAGAGAATATCAAGTCTGATGGTACATCATATATAAATTTATTTCCACTGTTTCCTTGTTCATCTAGATTTCACGTCTGAATTTGATAAGACTTAGATTAAGTTTTTTTTTTCCCCCTCCCCTGATCTGTAGTCAAGAGAGCTGTGGTTCAGCCATTGAATGTTCAATTTCTGGCAAGGACTTTATCAATGTCACTTTTTCCTCCAAAAAAATGCATTTCTCAGGGACAACAAAAACGGCTTCTGTTGTCCATTTCCAAGCATGGCACTATAGTTTAGTCTGAACCCACTGTTTCTTGTTGCTGAGTTCTGAAACACTGTCAGCTGAATGAGAAGTTGCATGTTAAATGGAAAACAAATATTGAAATAAGGTTTTTCACGACATCGACCTTTATAACTAATAAAATTATCCATTATATCAATCTAAATGTGTCAAAATGTGTAATTGAGATCTCTGATGGAATAAAAATAATCCTGCTGTTGTCATCAAATCATGGCTAGACAAAGACATTGCATAAGAAAGTTCTTAAACACAAGCTGTGGTCTTCAAGAGCAGAGTCTAGCCAGTGCAGAGTTACAGTGCACAGTCGATACAGTCTCCCAGTTCATAATCCAGGGTACATCGCTGCCCAATCATCACACTTACAACTGACAGGACGGGCATTTGCGCAGTGGCATTCTCTGTTTGTAACTGGTTTGTAATTAAATGCCGGGCATGTCTACCGCAGTTTGTCAGAGATCAGCGAACAGAACGAGGACTCGTGATGCAAGATGAGCAGGCTAGCACGACTGACTCCAAGATCCAAGATGCTAAACGGCTAGCCTCGCCTCCTTTCATTGGCGTTCATTACCGTCCACTGGGCCTCCGTGGGCAAGGCTAATCGAAGGGGTATTTTTCCACCCGGACGTCTGCGCGGGGTGACAGTTCGGCCTTCAGGCGCCGCGGATCTTCGCGGTACGGGGGAAGGCAGGCTCCTGCCGTGCCGCGGGAATGACCGGGTTAGCGCACGTTAGAGCTAGCAGGCTCCAGGTGCCACCTGTTAGCCCGCGCTCCCGAGCTGTGTGCTAATGGCAGCTAATTCCTCCTAAAATATGTAATGTTTGGGGAGGGGGGGAAAGCTAGGCTATTTCCAGCCCCGTTTCTCCACCCCCTTCCCCCCCACAGCCATCCGAGGGGGTGACATCAGAGACGACACACCTCGGCAATCAGAGCCTCCCGGTCGCCGTGGCGCCAGGTATAAATTTGAGCGGGGGAAAGTGACATTGGCGGAGGAGCCCGAACGGGGGGGGGCGGGGGTGTGGAGCTGACGGGCTTTATCAGACGCCATCAGCCACAAATCTCAAACACGGACAAATAAATGGCCTTTCATAAATTATGAAGGATGTATTATCACACAAATGGAATGGGTGACAGTGATGAAAATTAGAAATTGGGGCTATCAAATAAGTCCTTGAGTCGAGACTGGCAATTATCCAGCAATAATAAATTACATTCTGCTCACACCACACTAAAAAACCATCCACCCCCCCCCCCAATGCTCCCCTCACCTCCCCTCCCCTCCCCTCTCCCCCAGCCCCTGTATAAAAGGAAGTTTCCTTTGAGAAGCTGGAAATTTACTAAACCTGGAATGCCTTCTGCCATATCTGCAGGGTTTCGGGCAAGAAAAAGAAGCAGTTATTGATTATTAATGATGTATTGCGACTGTCGTTAAAGGTCAGCTGTGGCAGACAGACAAACATATCGGTAAAATCACGGGAGAAAGAGCTTTAATAAGCAACGCCTCGATGGGATACTTAATAACTGCAGCGACATGACTCCACTCGTATCTGAACAGACGAGGTCATGGGGAAGCCTCCACGAGAAAGAAATTCAAATTCCCACACAGGGAGGAGTACAAGCAAACCTGACAGTTTCACTGTAAACCACTTTGAAAATAAGACATATATTGGATTATGTTATTATTTCATGAGCTTAAGCGCGGAGCTGGAAGCTAGAAACGGAGAAGCGAACAGGGAACCTCCCAGAAGAACAGAGCAGGGATTGCAGCTTTCTTAAAGCCTCTTTGGTACCATAGAGACTTCCCCTCCCGTTTTAGCCTAGATTGTGCCGTCGCCGCAGATTTCCTCAGCGCAAACGCCTGGCTGGGTAGGAGGTGCTCGCCGGGCGTGATAAAAAGAGAGCTTCCCCGTGCAGTGTCGTGTTTATTTTTGGACGAGATGGTTCTGATCTGGGGTCACTCAGCACCTCCAGGAATGAACAAAATGAAAGCTTTGAAGGACATCTGAACAATCCACAGTTCCATTAAATGTGTTCCTATCTTTCCTATTATTATTGTTGATTTCCCAGAGAGAACAAAAAAAAAACGTAGCAAAAATAAGAAAAACAAAAACATATATAACCACACCAAACAAACAGGCAAACAAACACACACACACACACACACACACACTGCACACACACACTGCACACACACATAAAACTCACACCTGTTTATATAACACATATACACAAGATGATAGAAAATGTGGAATAAGCAGACCATTTGTTTGTAAGGGCCTGTCCCAGTAATGGATGTTTCATGAATTGTACATGCAATTGTTCTATCCCCGAAACAATTGCCCTTCTCCTGTTCGTTTTGGACTGTGGCAGGTTACACTGGCAGACCCAACGCTCAACCCAACCCCTCCATCCATTCACCACCCCTTCTGGCCGAGGCGGGTCCAGTATTATTTCACATCGGCATCATCTGATTCGCTGCCTTCACCCACACCCAGAGTCCCCCCACCCCCTCCCCCCACACCATGATAAGGTCATGGTTGACCATTAATGAGTAAAAGCCCATGTGTTAACAGACTTGGGAGAGACTGGCCTTCTCGATTTCTGCTGCCGTTTAATAAATCAGGCTGCAATCCCACTGAGCTAGATTTGTAAAAAATAAACAGAAAAATGCTCTTCACCAATCTACATGTGTTGATTTCAGTCTGGTGTAAGATCTCCTCCTCTGACAATACAGCTACTTGTTTCTGAATTCTCTTTTTCCCTCATTTTGCTTTATAACATTTTCCTTTTCCACATTTTTGCCTCATTTTGCTTTTTATAACATTAATGCAGTTTTCCAAAAAATGGTGTCTGCCACTTCCATATCTTGACAGATGACAAGGGAGAGGCTGATGTCACAAGCCAATTGGTGAGTGCATTTTCTGAAGAATGTCGACCTAGAAACGATGCCAGCCTATCAGATTGCCCCGATCCATGCCAGCAATGCCAACTGGCAAACAGAGGGCCAGGGACCGGTGTTTAAATGCACAACATTCATATTATTTTTAAAAAGCAGGATATTCAACTGCATTGATATATAACTGAAACACCCCATTTGCTTCTACTAGTACTACTGTTGACAACAACAACAACAACAACAACATCAACAATAATGATAGGGTGTAATCCTGCCTATCGCCAAAATAAAATCCCTCTACATGCGTCTGATCTTTAGACTTCATCTAGGTCTTTAACCATCAGCCAGAATCACGCCACTCTCACTTAGTTTATATATAGCATCCCTGCTATGAGTAGATTTATTTTTATTATTGGTGAAAATCATTTTTTACTATGCACACAATAGATTGTAAAACATTGTATTTCTCAACACAACATAATTAATTCTACTGCTGGGACTGACATCTTCCACAGTGAACAGTAGTTACTGTTGTCACCATGTTGTCATTACTCATGCCATCATCTAATTTATCTACTATTACAGTGTAATCTATTGCAGTCATACTGCAATTTCTTCCAGGCAAGTTAGCAATAACACTTCAGAAGTGCTTCTCCTATAAACATAGATTGAACCAGTAAATATGAAATTAATTGTTTTTGAGGAACTTGATGACCTAGCCAGTGAGGATGAGAAGCAATGCATTTCCAATCGTCACTATCTTCCCTTGAGACATTACCAACACAAAGGTTAATTTAGGCTGTCCTACAAAATGGCTGACAGGTCACCACACATACATGGAGTATAACCAGCAGCATTTAAAAAAATGCATCACAACTCTTTTATTGAGGAGCTGCTTTTTGTATTTCCATGTTCTCCAATTTCCTCCTCCTCGCAGCTCACAACATAACTCGCAACCTGGGTGTGCATATCAAAGCCAGGATTCAGGAAACATTTTTCCTTCGCGCACAATCAAAGGCAAGCTTTTTTCCCCTTCACGAACAGCTCTGTGATCACCAAAACATTCTTGACAAATCGATTTTGAGAAGAAAAAATAAATAAACACGAACAAAAAAAATTGCTTTCGAGCAATCTGTCTCGCTTGCAAGTCAAAGTCAAGGGCAAACATTGCTTTAATCCTGGCCGAAGTCTGGCCTCTACTCTTCAATAAAGACTGAGCAGGGTGAAAAACATAACTTAGCTCATATTTTCACAGCCTTTTCATTCATCCCACTTTTTTCTATCTTCATGAAGACACTCCTTTTTACTGCAGAGAGTCGGGAGGAGGCCCTGTGACCTGAGGAGGATTTTAAAGGCCCGGAACATTCCGCCGCTGCGCTCCATTTGCAGCCAGTCGAGCGCCTTCGCCTCCCTCGCCGGCCCCTCTCGGGGTATTCATGCGTTCAGCCAGCGGGCCGCCGCCCTTCCCCAGAATGAGTCAAAGCAAAAAAAAAAACAAAACGAAAAAAAAAGAGAGCTGCGTGGCCCGGGATGTGAAGGACGTCACCTCAGCGCGGGCGGGGGGGATCGGGAGGAACAGAGGAAGACGAACCGGCTCCTGCCTCATTTAACCTTTCGGAAGGGTTCCCCCCCGATGGCGTGGCCCGGCGACAGTCGTCGCGGAGATGAGGGCGGGAGATTAAAAACAAGGGGGCCGGGGACGAGACGCTCGAAGAGAAGCAGGCGAAACCGGCACAGAAAGAGAAGAGTAAACACGCGCCCCGTACCTGGAGCTGCAAGCCGGCGGCTGCCTGCTGACAACGCGCCCCTCCTGGCCTGCGCCCGCCCTGCCTGACACGCTGCCTGCCTGCCTGCCTGCCTGCTGCCTGCCTGCCTGCCTGCCTGCACTGCCTGCCTGCCTGCTGCCTGCCTGCCTGCTTGCCTGCCTGCCTGCCTGCCTGACTACCCTGCCTGCCTGCCTGCCTGACTGCCTGCCTGCCTGCCTGACTACGCTGCCTGCCTGCCTGCCTGACTACGCTGCCTGCCTGCCTGCCTGCCTGCCTGACTATGCTGCCTGCCTGCCTGCCTGACTACGCTGCCTGCCTGCCTGCCTGACTATGCTGCCTGCCTGCCTGCCTGACTACGCTGCCTGCCTGCCTGACTACGCTGCCTGCCTGCCTGCCTGCCTGCCTGCCTGCCTGACTGCCTGCCTGCCTGCCTGACTACGCTGCCTGCCTGCCTGCCTGCCTGCCTGACTACGCTGCATGGGAAAAGGCTGCATAATGCAGAGCTTCTTCACACCTACACGCCGCTCGGCTCGACTCAATCACGGGGACCAGCGCTGCGGAAGTAACAGCGAAAACGCATTTACGGGAGATTACGTCGGGGGAAGATGATAGCCGCGTGTGCAAAATGGAGGAAGGGAAATCACAAACAGAATCACGGCAGAGGTACAGAGTACCCTCCATTTCCTTCCTAAGTGCTGCTTGGAAATAGCCTTTTTTGTGCTCCTAAAAGTTTTGAGCAGCATCAGGCCCTTGACAGCATCCTGGGTATGTTTTTTAGTAATGCACAAGGCTGAAAATAGGTGTGCATGCCTCACTGCGGTGGTGGAGTGGGGGGTTGGGGGGGGGGGGTCTCATTTATGAGGAAGTTATGAATTATTTCAGTCCTTCAGGCCATCGTTAGATTTGTCTTGAGATAATTCCACCATTAAACCTGTCAGTTCAGGCTGTTCTCTAAAACCGGAGAAAGGTCACATCCGCGCGTACTTGCAGCTGACTGTATAATCAGAAGCGTGTTCAAAAAGACCCTGGAACTTTTAGTGAGGGCCTTTCTTAGCTATGGAACTTTCTTAGTGAGGACCTCTCTTATAGCTTATCTAAAGCTTACATTATGTGAAATTGCAGTGTGTGTTCCTGCCATCACTTGAAAACAATAAATGGATACATGTGGAATTATGGATAAATAGTCAATTCAAACAAAGTTTATAATAAAAATAATAATAAAAAATGCACATTTATTCACGGTTCTTTCATTTGTTGTGCATAACTCAGTGATTTGTATGATAATCACCCCATTTATTTTTCATTAAGTCATTAAGATCTGGAATATTGAATATAAGAACTGGAAACTGCAGTATGAGTAAAACGACTGCAAATAAAATGTTCCGATTCAACAATTATTTCAGAACATATTCTTTGTGTAGAGTCTGTTTTGTAACCATAGCTGAGGGTCATATGACAATCATCTGTATCACAAGGCCGCACAGTAAATTGTGTGTTAAACCAACTCTAATAGAGCACATACAGTAGTAATAAAATAAATCAACACAAGGCCTTTTATTGTGTGTAAGCAGATTTCTTCAGCCTCCCATACATACCCTCAATCAGACGGCCAATGAAAAGCCACAGGTGCAGTTTTCAAATAATTATCCTCAAGCCCTACTGAATAAGAAGCGTATCAATTATTTTGAAGTTAAAGAGTAGCCTACATTGAGATATTTAGCTGTATTGTAGATATCGCACGAAAGGTGAAGATTCATGAAAGACTACGGACATTTTTGTTTGTTATTTGAGCTGGTATTAATATTTTAAAAGCAAAATGTAATTTATTTATTTTTCAATAAAAAAATCTATTTTATTTTGAGCAGGGTAACAATGGTAAATGTGTGTTTGGTAAGGCTAAACACTTTCCTTCGCTGAAAGCTGAGTACTTTTAATAAATGTGAAACACTTGCAATGGAGAAAATGTGTGGAAGCTGTCCTCATTGACGCTGGTGTTTTTCCAGTGCTTTTCCTGAATTTTTGTGAGCGTAGTCTATTTTCAAGGTAAGATCGAATTAATTTGAAGATTTTACATCATCCATTAAATGGTGCCATAGACACACGCATACACACACATACATGTACAACCTGAAGGGACAGTGAAAATGTCTTTTTTCCACGGGATTAGTGGCTAACCGCAGCACACAGCACTCCGGTTGGGTTGCAAGGATGCTGTCTTTTCCACATTGCACGTTTTAAAACCTTGTGTGATTTCATTCCCTGAGCACCACTGTCTCCCAGTGTGGTGAATTATTACCCAGTTGTTCGCTCTTTCCCTCCCTGTATTATCTTGCATGAATATCAAGCTGCTGAAGTTCAATCTTTTGCTCCCAGCAATTTGCTGGATTTGTCAATGACAGATGTGGGCGTGGTCAAACATTGCACGTTCACCCTCCCGAAAGGTCAAGGGCATATTTCCCACTAACACCCCCCCCCCCACCCCCCCCACCCCCACCCCCCCCCCCCGATACCTTTTTTCCCACAGAACAAAACAAGTGGAAAAGAATAACTGTCACATGGCAAGCTCAGATTGACAGCATTATTTTTTCATCAAAAAGGAACATTTCCATTGATTTGGGGTGACATAGCTCAGGAGGTAAGAGCGGTTGTCTGGCAGTCAGAGGGTTGCTGGTTCGATCCCCTGCCCTGGGCACGTCGAAGTGTCCCTGAGCAATACACCTAACCCCTAATTGCTCCCAGCGAGCTGATTGGTACCTTGCATGGCAGCCTTTCTCTGTTGGTGTGTGAATGGGTGAATGAGAGGCATCAATTGTAAAGTGCTTTGGATAAAAGTGCTATATAAATGCAGTCCATTTACCATTTTTTTTGTAAAAAGCAAATACAGAATCAAGGCCTTGAGCACATAAGCTCTTTGATCCACCTCCACAACTGCAAAATCTGCATTGTATGACAAACTGCAGGGTTTGTTTGTTTTTTCAAAATATCCATTCAAGTCAATCATTTTACCATTGTTAGCTGTCCACAGGTATTTTCTTTTACACAACTTTTCTACAAGCAAATCTTTGAACGAACAGTATTTGTGCAACGCGGCTTCTAATCTTTAGTCCAGGCTAATGGAGGTTGAGGATAAGGCTGCCATATTTCCCTTCAATAAATAAAATCAATGTTTGTGGTAGCAAGATGGTACTGTCCACCTGATCAGGATTATTCAATTTCAGAGCCCCTTACATGGGTTCTAATAACGTATAGCAAATCAAAATAGGAGCGTAATTTATTTTGTATTTTTATTTAACCAGAGAAGTGAGACATACAATCTATTTAACAGGGAAAACCTAGACAAAATGGCGGCATTTGAGGGAGTCGGAAATTCTCCCTCATCAGGTGATGAGCCCCATACACCAACTAATTTAATTTAGCTTATTCATGTCAGTTATTTAAGTCTACTCTAGCTATTTTTAATAGTTTAATTTATCAGCTAATAAGGGTCCAAATTAGTTGTTAACACACTTATATTTTGCTCCATCATTTACTTCAGTAACAGCTTGTAATTCTTTCATTATAAATGTATTGTTTGTGTCCGCTAACCTGTGTTTCTCTCGAGATCCATTCCAGGTTGGAGACAGCGCGATCACATATGGACGCATGAGAAAGCTGCTCAGCCATCTCAATGCCGGTGTGCAAACGACAATTCTTCCCGTAGAACGTGGGAGGGGGGAACCCAAGGGCTCCGTTTTGTTTGTTTCTTTTCTGCATGCTGTTTTTGTTCGTGCCCACCAGCTATTTGTTTATCTAATTTATTACTTTGAACACTGCTAATCAGGGCTGGGCGATATGACGGAAGTATCGGATATCAACAATGATTGACAGCTATCATGATGGGAGCTGGACATGATGATTTACAGACAATATCTACTTTGCTACATCAGTTGCAAAATCAGTTTTTCAAGTTTTCTGAAATCCACTCCATTGTTATGACTAATAATGACAGTTATGCAACATTAATGTCTGCTGCCCTAACAACTCATTGGTTTTTAAATATAGTCAAGCCTTTTAATTTAGTCAGAGCTGTCACAGGTCCCACACATAACAAGGGCCATGCCCGTGACTTGGTCTTGCCACATGGCTTACCTTCATGTTGATGCAACCCCAGGTGCATCAGGTTTGAATCTGCGATTGTATTTCAGTCCAGTCAGCAATTGAAACTCGTTTTTAATACTGCCTCTGCTGCCAGATTTTCTGACACTTTCACTGCGTCTTCATTTGTGATTGGATCTAATCTGGACGTTGATACTGTGGTAATATTTGTAATAATACCTGTTCCTCGATACGTGACCAAGTTGCCCCTTTTAGGCAGATAAAACCCCTGAGACATCCTGTGCCATGGATAAATGAAAGCACGTGTGCCTTAAAGAGGACACGTCGTAAGGTGGACCGTAGGTGGAGACACTTTAGACTTGTGATTCATCACAACTCATTAAACGAGCTAATGGGCAGTTTTAGTGCTGCAGCTAAGAATGCCAGAACGCAGTATTTCTCTGAGCTGATTGCTAACAACTGCTTCAACACCAGAGTTCTCTTTAATGTTATCGGTCGTACCACTGATCCTCCCCCATGCAATACTGATCCCTCCTCGGAAAAATGCAAAGAATCTTTTAACCTTTCTTGTCAACAATGTGGACAATCCGCGAATGCAAATTTCCTCTCCATCGCAGGATGTAAGCCTAACTGCTCCAACAAAGCGTGTCGCCTCTGTTGAGTCTTTTGATTCAATCTCTGTTGATACGCTTACTGAGATTATTACAGAAATAAAGTCTTCCTCATGTACCTTTGACATACTGCCTGACAGCGGCTTACAGATCTGTCTGTCCATGCATCTTAGATATTAGCAACGCATAGCTAATGACTGGTACTGTCCCAGCCTTGTATAAATACGCACTTCTGGAGAAGCCCTTGCTTTTTTATTTTAGATTTTAGAAAAAGTCATTGCTGAGAAATTGATTGCATGTTTAAACAGAAACTGTCTTTTCAAAAAAATTCAGTCTGGTTTTAGGGCTAAACATAGCACGGAGGCTGCTCTTCTTGAAGTGATGAATGATCAGCTTATAGCTGCTGGTGCTGGGAAATCAGCAGTTTGAGTTCTTTTAGACCTTAGAGCTGCTTCTGATACTGTTGAGTATGCTATTTAATTGGAACATCTTAATCAATGGGTGGGCATTTCGAGTTCTGTTTTAATTGGTTTTATTCTTACCTGCACAACAGTGTAGTTATAGGTGAAAATAGGTCACTGATAAAATGACATTTGGGGTGCCGCAGGGGTCTGTTCTGGGACCACTTCTCTTCTCCATTTACAAGGTTACCCCTGGGGTGCATCATTTGTAGACACAATGTCACCTTCCATTCATATGCAGGTGTCACACAAAAATATATAACATGATAACATAAATCTCTCTTTTAACCAAATTGATATTAAACAGATAAATTCACTTCATGACTGCCTCTCTGATCTAAAAAAAAAACAAAAAACTGGATGTCAAAAAATGTCCTACAATTAAATGCTAAAATTTAATGTGGCCAAATAACCAAGAAACTTGATTTGTTATCCACTAATCTTACCCAGTGCTGCACACATCTTGGTGTTGACTTTGATAAGCAGGTGACGGCAGTGGTACAGTCCTGTTTTCTTTACCCCAGACGAATATCTAAAATTAGTTAATATAGTTGTGTTTCCATGTGTATATCTTTTTGTGATTGGACTACTGCAATCCCCTCTAAACCTGCCTGAGTCAGCAGAGTCTTCAGAGTTTACAGCTAAGTTTACAGTCTAAAATGTGGGCAGGCTCACACAATCTAAAAAGAGAGAGAGAGAGTATATTACCCCCAAAACTAGTTTCCCTCCTTTGGCCACCAGTTAAATTGTAAGATTGATTTTAAAATTCTACTTTTAACTTTGAAGACACATTATGGGCTAGCACCAAGTTACCTTGATAATCTTTCAATCCTGTATATACCACAGTGCAATTTAAAATCCTCAGACAAGGCATGCCTGGTCATTCCTCAGACTAGACTTAAGACTTAGGGTGACCAGGCCTTCACTGTTAGGGCCCCTAGCCTTCGGAACATTAACTAATTATTTTATTAATTTATTATTATTATTATTATTATTATTATTATTATTATTATTACCTATTTCCTACTGATAACAAACAAACATAATAGACTTTGCATAACTATGCTAGGAGAGAGACAAGAAGAATATTAGGGGTTTCAGGGGTCAACAAGCTAAATATTATATCACAACATGGGTCCATTAATAAAAAATGACATAAAAACAAAATTTATTAAACAGGCAATTTATAAAAATGAAGTGGACAGTGTTGTAGTGTTTACATGTGCATACTTATTTAGAACCAGGAAAGGCTATTTACATATTAAATTTAAAAATCATGAAAATAAACAAGCTAATACAAAATTTCCATAACTAAACCAAAATTTGGTGCAGAAGTAATTTAACAGTCAAGGCCAGGATAGAGATGGAATGGCTAATAAAACTGAAAATTGAATTGGCCCTTTCACACAGACTTGCAGATAGGGGTGAGGGAATAATTAATAATATGTCATTTAAAAAATTATAATTAAAAATAACTGAAAATATGCCTGGATGCTCATGTGTAAACGTCCTGCGTGTAAACGTTCTGTGCTGATCAGCCGCTAGCTCCACACCAAATGAGCATTTTCATCAGTGTGACTGTACAATGCTAGCATTGTATATCACAGTGTTTCACATGACAGTATCATTTTGTAAAATATACAGACATCACCCAGTCCCAATGTTTTTTTAGCTAAGGTTAAAAGAAATGGCAGTAATACAATTCCTGGGTAACCCCTATTGCTTAAAGAAGTGGTTTAGTCCACTTTAGTGCTAGGGTTACACATCTTGAGGTCTGTGTTACTTCCTGGTCTCTGTTCTTTGGGCTGAAAAAGCCTTGTTTTAAAAACAGTCCAGCAAAAAAAAGAAGAACTCTCCAAAGAAATCTTCTTCTGCATTTTTCTCCACACTACACGTCCATACCAGGACTACTTATCGCCATCCACCTCAGTAAGGGCATATCAACTAAGCCCTACTTTTGGTGTCAAAAGTGGGATATGGCACTACTGTTCTGTAATAATGGAGTAATCCGCCATCTAGGTAAATGCAACCGTAAGGCTAAAACAACCAAGCCAGATTAATGAGGAGAAGAGATGGTGACAGATGCAGATCTAACTGAATAACCTGAAGGTCAGCCTGGAGAGACACCAGAAGAACCTCACCATCAACCAACCACACACCAGCAGCCAGAGGAACCCGAGCCCCAGCACCAGCCAGCATTATTACAACAGAACCAAGAGGCTCCAGTTCCTCATTCCCCCACCAGAGTGAACCAACTGAGAGGGTCTGGGCATAGTCCGACGCTACAAGAATGGAGGAAGCCACTGATGTGATGACATTGAACAGTACCTGTGTACTTTGGAGCAGATGGCAGCACATGCACTGGTGAGCAGCAACAGACTGGGTCGTGAGTCTGATCCGATACGTCACAGACAAGACCAGGAGAGCCTATGGGGTCATGGCTACGAAGGACTCACTGGAATACACACAGGTAAAAGAGGACTTTCTCACAAAGTATGAAATCAAGGAAGACGTCTACAGTCAAAGTTTCAGAGATAAGACCCCTCGTGATCTGTATAGCTGCCTCTGTGACCAGTACCAGAAGTGGATCACACCAGCTGACAAGACCAAGGAGCAGGTTTGGAGAGGAAATCTTCATCTCGGATGAGATCTGTCCCCTGAGGTCAGACCGTGAGTCGAAGAGCATGGCCCGGAGTTAGCAAGAGGCCGAGGGGAGACATCATCAGGGAGGATTCCCTGGGGAAAACCAACCGCCAAAACCAACCAGGAATCATTTCATTGAATATTCACCTGTGTGAACGAGTAACGTATCATTTAACATGAAAGCATACATCACACATCGTTATTACCCTCAAACCTGCGATGTTTAGCGCAGACATTTCCCATGGAGGCGAGACACAGGGGGAAAGCAATCCCACTTTATCCCGAGCTCAGAAGCACTGCTCGCCAGGGGCTTCTCTCTTTCGGTGGTCACAGCACATCTCCATAAATAGAGTGTGGTGTCTGTGCTCCGCGGGAATCTAGTCACTGCAGAACCTCACCCCCCCCCGTACCCTCCCTACCTCCCTCCTGCACCCTATGCCCAGCACTGCACAGCAAGATGCATGTATGCATGCAGCCTGCAGGGAGGAGAGGCCTACAGGAAGCACCTAATGGAGGGGAAAAGAGGCAGGGAGCCCAGGTGAGAGTGGAGAATGTTCCTCAGAATGCCCGATTTGTGCATGTGGTGCTCGCTGTTTTGGGAACAGGAAGAACACGTTGTGCAGCATCTAAAATAAACACCCGCCACCCACCACCAAATGCAGGTAAACTGTTGGCTGTGGTGGGTGAAATTATCCTAGTCACCAGTCATGTTGGTGGGTGTTTTCCATTTTTTTACCCTTTCATGCACATGATCAATTCAGTGTGACCTGTCGAGAGTGGTCCCAGGTATTGAACTATTAAACTAAGTTGTAGATGCTGGCTAGCCAGCTTGCTTCTTTGCTTGGGTTATGGGCATGGCATCAAAGCCAATAAAAAAATCACTAACCAATAAATAAGTAAAACAGATTTTAAATCAGAATGGCCGTTGCAGTGGCATTAGCCCAAGCTGTCTGGCTATATGTTCACAAATATGCAAATCCAATTTAGAAGCAGAATTACCTTTGGTATTAACATGAACTAACTGGCTGCATCAGAGATGGCTTGACAAAACTAAAACAATGGCTGCACTCAGTGCCGAGCAAAAATGAAATATTGAAATATGCTATTTTAAAACATAAACGTGTAGTTGTATAGTTTTAATCTGAGATATTTTAAAAATGTTAAGGGGGGAGGGGGGGGGGGCAGTCAAATATGATAGCTGGAGCCGTTGAACAATATTAACCATAAATGTGAAAAAAATATTGCTTGTTAGATTTGCAAGCAAGCACATCAAATGCTTTTTTTCAGATTTTTTCAAGTGATTTTGGAAAAAACAAGCCCAAACTCAATTGATGCAATTTAGATCATAATTTCCTGTTTGAATTCTAAAAAGAGTCTTTGTAATTTTCACGCTGTTTTCAGAAGTGGGTGGTAAAAAATCAGAAAGGCTAGTAGAAGTCTAGCTGACACAGTGGCTGCTGGAGAAAAAAAAACAGTTCATTTCAGACCCTGAAGTTATGTAAATTTTCACCTTACATTTTGTGTGTGTGTGTGTGCCTTTGTGTGGGTGCGTGTGTGTGCGTGTGTGTGCTTGTGTGTGTGTGTGCCTTTCCATCAGATACGGAAGTATAAGGAATATAAATTGTGATCAGACACTGCATATTTGATCAACTGAAGCACTTCATGTTTGGAGCAGGTCTGCTGAGCCATGTCTGTGCCTTCTGTGCACTGGGCAACTATGATGAAAAATTCATGAATATCCTAAATAGACCGTTCATTATTCTAGGAATGCAGAGGAGAACACTGTTCTCAAATTCCAAAACCCAAGGCCATGCAAGTGATTATTTCCTTCCCTCTGTCCAAGAGGACAGTCTGTGGCCTTGCTGTAAAGACAGAGGTTAAAATACAGGACTTTGTGTGCTTTCTACTCTTCTGTTCATCGTTCTTCCTGCAGTCAATGTAAAAAAGTTACTTGTGAGAGCTATAGATGTACTGACCTGGACAGTCATTTCTGAACAGTATCAATATTCTCTACAGCAATTAATAATATATGTTACATTGCTGTGGAGGCATTATACAATCATAATTTCATAGTGAGGATACTGGGTATTTAATTACTGTGCTTTATTATGCTGGATTTAAAGGACTTCATATTTCAATGCATTAGGGGCCAAGGCAACGCACCATTTGCACTCTAATGGCGGTACAGCAACATTTATAATTGTGAAAATAAATAAATAAGAGTTTTAAAAACAAGATCACAGAAAATTCATTCTTCAATTTTTTTTCATCCAATCCCTTTAATCCCTTTTATTGCATGTCCCACTGTTTGAAAATGGTGAAGTTGGAAGCCATCAATCCACATTGCAGAGACAGAAAAGGAGACACAAATTAGTGATTTGGGCATGAAATCTGCATGTGACATCAAAGTGCCGGCATCAAAGTGCTGGCAGACTAAAGTTCAAAATGAATGGCTTTGCAGAACAGAAAAAAGCATTCAGTGTCCTCTGTGAAACCAGGCTCTCCACCGGTTTATTTCCACTGAACACTGGTGATGCAAGCTTTCTGTTGCTGACGCGTGATCCTTGGCATATTTCAAATTATATTTCCAGAACATAATGGGTATATTTTTCATATTAAGATCAGTCGATCACGTGGGGAAGGTGACACTGGGTTAAGTCTCTGGTTGGCTATGGGATTCTATTTCCATAACTGAGGGTTTAAGTACTTGCGGTGTTAAAGTAAACGGCAGGTGATAACTGAGTGCTAAAGATGCCTTGTGACAGCTGATAATTATAGTGAATTACTTTGAGGTAACTATGCACATCCATACACTGACACTGCCATGGATGTAGATTGAGAGGGGAGGGGGGTGTGGCGTGGTGAGGGCATTGGACAGTGGGGACATACCTCCCCCAACTGTGGGAAAACATCAAATGCCCCCCACCCCCCAGTATTATCATTTTGTTATGGGGTAGTACTGTTAGGTGGAGCGACAACCCCACCCCCCTCCCCAATGTTGAAATCAAACAGCATATTTTTTTTTTGGTAAATGGACTGCATTTTTATAGCGCTTTTATCCAAAGCGCTTTACAATTGATGCCTCTCGTTCGCCAGAGCAGTTAGAGGTTAGGTGTCTTGCTCAAGGACACTTCGACACTCCCGGGGCAGGGTTTGAACCGGCAACCCTCCAACTGCCAGACAATCGGTCTTACCTCCTGAGCTATGTCGCCCCATTTTTATTTTTGCTATTTTAAATCGATTTTTAAAAAAAGATTTCAGTTGAAAACCTGCTTACTCCCATCGACTTACAGGTCAACTGTGCTGCCTATGGTTTTGAAGCATCCTTCACAGTCATCATGATAACATGTCACTTAATTTTTTATGATCCATCTGCTGATAGAATGCTTGGCTCAACAAAGGCAGAGGCCACATTTTTCAGGAGGAACTCCTAACCCTACAGTCACAGCTAGTCAGGTAGTGGTTGTGCACTGTATTAAAGTTGAAGCTAAAAAGCTGTGACTGCACATATATATACGCCCTTCTCCATGCATAATTTCTTATTTATTTATATCTTTGTACGTATCAAGAGACAAATTGTAGAGTATGGGTTAACAAGACACTGACACGATGAGCTTCTCCTCCATGTTTGACTGGAACCAAAATTTTGGATCATTTGTTTCAGCAACGTGTGTCACGCTGCCTTCACTCCCATTGGTAGTCGCCGTGTTGCATCGCTCAGTATTTGCATAAAATAGACCTCTGGCCTATTTTCGCCCTGCCTACTTCTCTTTGGAACGGCCGCTTGTCTCTAGTCGCTGTGAATCGCCAACTCTCATTGAAAATGAACGGCAGCCGGTCGCTTGTATCTCTCCTGTGTCGAACCCGTGTGACCGTAGGCCAAGAGTTCCACATCTCATTATATGCAGCCTTTGCTCAGACCTGAGGGTGCTGAATAAATTTGGATCGTTCAAAGTGGCCGAGTCAAGTGGAAGTGCTAAGTGTCAAAGCCCTGGCGCGGCTGTTCCGTTTCTCCTTCCAGAAAAGCAAAATGCACGGTACAGCGCAGAGCTCCCTTTTGCCACCGCCTCACCCTTCCCGCCATTCTCCTCCCGCCACAGCGCTACTCATTTTGCCAGTTTTGCGCGTGCGCGGCCAGAGAGCTTCCCCGCTCCTCTGCAGGATGCTGCTGCCCGGACGTCGACCCCCTGGGTTAGGTTTTCGCAGTTGCACCTCGACCCCAAAGTCGCGCAGACTCACGTAGGCTCCGTGCATCATGTGACAGTGTGCTGCAGACTTACGGGCATGCGTAATCACGGGCTCCTGCACACGCAGCCATTCAGACCGCATGCTCACAGTCAGAGGTGGGTAACCCGGCTTCAAAGAGTAAAAAGACTGACCATGTATTTGCTCCACCACCATGCACTAAACCAGCTGGCTCTAATTAGCATAACTCTTCAGCATGATAGGAGACCTAATTATTGTAATCAGCTGGTTTAGTGCATGTTGGTGGAGCAAATACATGGTCAGCCTTTTTACTCTTTGAAGCCGGGTTACCCACCTCTGCTCACAGTGCAAAGCCATGATGCATTTCATGGAACCAACGGCGGGAGGAAACATCCCAGACCAACCGTCTCACATAGATCACAAGGAAAGAAAATGTAAATCTTCTACCAGACAAAACTACAGTCCCATAAGGTCTCAAGGGTGAAGGATTTGATGAAGCGTTCCCTCAAATTAGTGATCTGTTCACTCAGATTAGTAATCCATTCCCTCAAATGATAAACTGCTCCCTCAAATTACTGATTGGTGCCATCAAATTCCCAATTTGTTCCCTCAAATTAGTAATTCCAAACCTCAAATTATTTAACAAGTGCCTAGGAATTAGTAATTCATGCCCTGAAATTAGACTTTTCGTTCCCTCACATTATAAATCATTCTCGAACGGCTAATTTGTGTGCTCAAATTACTAATTTGTTGCCTTGAATTAGTAGTTTGTGCCCTCAAATTACTTAACTCATTCTCTCAAATTAGCAATTTGTGCATTAGATTAACCTCATCACCATGGTAACATTTAACATTATCAATACTTTGCAAAGGGCGGCATGGTGGTGCAGAGGGTAGCTCTGTCGCCTCAGATCAAGGGAGGTTCCAGGGTCCAAATCCCGGTGTGTGTTTGCATGTTCTCCCGTAGGTTTCCTCCGGGAACTCTGGTTTCCTCCCACAGACCAAAGTCATGCAGGTAGGCTAATTGAAGACTCTAAACTGCCCATAGGTATGAGTGTGTGACTGAATGGTGAGTTAATGGTGAGTGTGTGCCCTGTGATAGCACCCCCGCAACCTGCCCATGATCGGTGGGTATAGATAATGGATGGACCCTGCATAGGATAAGCAGGTATAGATAATGGATCAACCCTGTCCAGGATAAGCAGGCGTAAATAATGGATGTACCCTACCCAGGATAAGCGGGTATAGATAAAGGTTGGACCCTGCCCATGATAGGTGGGTATAGATAATGGATGGACCCTGTCCAGGATAAGCGGGTATAGATAATGGATGGACCCTGCCCAGGTAAACAGGTATAGATAATGGATGGACCCTGCCCAGTTAAATGGGTATAGATAATGGATGGAATACTTTGCAATCAGACAATAAACTTTGTTCTATAGAACACTGCAAAGTACCAAACATGAGTTGCGACTGCAACTAGAGAGACAGAAATGGAAAACATTAAAATTCTACAAAGTTTAAATGAGAGAACTCATTTTTATTCATTTCTGGCCAAATTAATCATTTGATTTGAGGGCACTGATTATAAACGTGTGGTAATGAATTAAATAAATGGGCTCAGATTACTAATTTGAGGGCACGCATTACTAAACTGAAGGAACGTTTTAATAATTCAAAGGAACAATTCATCAAAATTTTCTCCCCTGACCTCTGGGAGGCTCCATACAAAACATCTCAAGAGGACTGAAAGAAAGAAAGAAAGAAAAGAACTGGAACAACCCTAATCTGGCCGCTGCAGAGCTGAACCGGGTGCAAAGGTCTATTTTTTTTTTTTTTTTTTTGTCTACAGTGATTGAATTACAGTAAGTATCACCTTTGAAGAACCATTTCCTCCTCTGATCCTTTGCTAACACAGTTCTTGGCACAAATGGGCTGCAAACCTGGCTTTTTACAGACACTCTGGCTTCCACTTGCATTCCCTGGACTCCATCCTAGGATATGGAAAGCTTTACGCCGACGTCGAACACTGGGAGGAAAACGTACCGATTACCAGTATTATCGGACCAGATAGCAAAAGATTTATAGAATCAGGGCCTTATCAAAATCAACAAACTAAAAATATTTCACTTGGAAAATTAATAAATAATTAATCATAATAATAATAATAATAATAGCATGAATGCACACACTGGTAATTAAATAAAACAAACCTTGAATGAACTTTCACATGAACTCATACTACTGATAAAAAATAAATATTCAAAATATGTAAATTATACCTTTTCGTTTTACACCTTTTAAACCTGCCCCCTGAGAATTAAAAATACTCTCAGACAAGAGGAAGCACATTATTAAAGAAAAATATTCTAAATTAGTTTGTTGTATTAGAACAAAAATATCTCACAAAGTTTTTTTTTATTTATT
The DNA here is from genome assembly GCF_018555375.3 of Anguilla rostrata. Taxonomy (NCBI): domain Eukaryota; kingdom Metazoa; phylum Chordata; class Actinopteri; order Anguilliformes; family Anguillidae; genus Anguilla; species Anguilla rostrata. The sequence goes on from NC_057944.1 coordinate 3,293,211, forward strand.
TATTTATTTATTTTTTTAAGTCGCTCGAAAGAAATCAGAAGTTGAAGGTTGTAGTTTTTTGGGCTTGTTTTTTTTTTTTTTTTTTTTTTTTTAAATCTGGGGCTTTATTAAGAAATCTAACAATCAAAATGCAGTAATACATTTCACTATTTATATTAGGAGCTTTGACACAGAACCTGTGTGAAATATTGTAAGCATTAAAAAAATTAGATAAAAGTGAAAAATCTAATGTGCAATATGCAAACACTAGGGGAGAGTGGGACAAAAACATGGAGTAAAATGTAACACAGACTTTTATAGGTAGACGCATCGAACTTGAATGACGTAATTCAGCTTAAACACACAGAATTACCATCTCTTTGTCGCCAATTAATTTTTTTTGGGAGATATTGCCAAAAGTCTGTGCAAGTGGATTTTTTTTACCGGAAGTATTTTTTAGCTACTGTAATGTGTGTGTATGTCGAAATGTATGTAATCATATACAGTCTTTTAGTGACAAACAGATCGCATCGTTTTAATATCGCATATTAGCTTTCTGTGATTGCTAGCCAGGCAAAAGTGCAGACACCCTCCAGGGTTAAACTGAACGGGGTTGTTATTAAACTATTAAAACTGTGAGGTGTATCCCACGCTGAGTTCTTACCCCAACCTTGTGGTAAAATGTAACATTTCATTCTCTGCATTTTCAGTCAGATTGCTAGTGAATTGCACGTCCCATAAATGTCATTGTGGTGTGTAGTCATAGGTTGTTTGTATTAAAAAATGATTCATCTATCTCAAGTAATATTTTCAGAATTAAGCTAAATACGAAAAACGTTATTTCCCCGCTCTCCCCTACTATACAATATATTCAAGCATAATAAAAAATCCTTCTAGGTTTCTAGGTTTGGAATTAAATGTATGTACTGTAATATACATTTTAAAATATACTTCCAGGAAAATCTGGTCAATAAACCATATCGGTAAAGATTTTTATGATCACTTTTATGGACTCCGATCACGTTTAATGATTGGGTACAGGTAGGGGCCAATCACCTTAAATGACTCCTAGCTGTGTCTGACCACCTTTAATGACTTTTACCAGTACCTAATCGCCTTTATTGACTCCCACCTGTAGCCAATCAGCTTTAATGAATCCAACCTGTACCCAATCACCTTTAATCACCTGAAAGCCAAACCAGTTCCAAAGTCTTGCTCTCTCAGCATCACTATTTGACTGTGGCAGCATTAATGTGCCCCTTTAGTGCAGTAGTATAGCTATTAATGTTACATACTAACATGCCAATTATTTCATACAAGTGGAAACCCTAACACATGTACAGAATAAGCACATATTCCTTGGGAGAGGAGCAGGGCTTAATGATACATTTCTCCTAAATTCTACTATGACAAGTAAATAAGTAACTTGTATGGTTACAAAATTACTGGGAGTGACGAGCACAATTTTAGCCAAAGGTAACCCTCCAACCAGCATTCTCAGTGGCCTGTAATGACTCACCCTCTCACCCTAACACCACCCTCCCCCCCTCCCCTCCCCAAAGTAAAGGTATAATTGGAATATTATGCTCTGAGGAGAGAGAAACTCATCCCTGCTCATGATGTCATACTTAGAGTAGCGACATTTAAGCGTTAAATTTACGAAGGGACTGCATGACGGATGGCGCCCATCCTGACAACAAAGCAGTGTATTGCATCAGGGTCTATTCCACACTCATCATCCTGCATCGCCACCTTGGCCCCAGTGACCCCCCCACCCACCCCCAGAAACACCTCGAGAGCAAAGTCCCCAAACACTGAGCAGTGCATTCTGGGAGTAGACCATCCCAGCCTTTCCTCCTCCGCACCATATTTTCTCCGCTGAACCCCGACCGTGATCTCCGTTCGGCCTTCATCCATCTTTACCTGAAGGGCACACTGTGCTAGGGGAGGTGCTCTTCCAGACTCCAGACATTCATCTTTCCAGGGTCCTGATTATTGACAGGCCACGCCATCTGTTCACACGGCTGTGTATCCACAGGGCAGTAGGGCGGAGGCGCTTGTGTGGCACAGGGGAGGAGGAAGAGGGGCGTGGCCTGTCCCTTTGGAGGGGTACAATCGGTGGCACACAACGCTGCAGTGAGTGAGAGGCTGGGAAAGTCATGTGGTACAGAACGAGGCTGGGAAATGTAGTACAGGGCAACCTGTGGCCTCTTGAGTGAGGCTCCATTAACTCACTGAGACAGGCCTGCGCCAGCCCATGGATTGCTTTAAAGGGCAGTGGAAGGAGCTAGCAGTCAATTTCCACTGATCCAGAGCAAACTCCATTGCCCCAAAAAAGCACAATCAGCAAGGCTCTCTCTCTCTCTCTCTCTCTCTCACACACACACACACACACACACACATATATATATATATATATATATATATATATATATAGTGAGCTCCAAAATGTTTGGGACAAAGACATTTTTTCTAGATTTTTTATTAAATGGTATTTGTAAACACTTTGGTTTAACCATGTTGAAATTATAATACTTTTTATGCATAGCCTCCATTTCAGGGCTCCATAATGTTTGGGACATATTAATGTTATGTAAATGAAAGTAGTCTTGTAGTTACATCATAAATTAAAATAAGTGAGCCAGTAACTGTGGGAGCCATACAAACCACCACTCCCCCACCACCATGTTTCACAGATGGGGAGGGGGGGAAGGGTACTTTGGATCTTGGGCAGTTCTTTTGGCCTCCACACTCCTCTTGCCATCACTCTGATACAAGTGGATGGATCTTGGTCTCATCTGTCCACAAGACCTTTTTCCGGAACTCTGCAGGTGTTTTAGATGCCTCATAGCAAACTCTAACCTGACCATCCATTTTTTGAAGCTAATTAGTGGTTTACATCTTGAAGTGTAGCCCCTGTAGTTCTGTTTGTGAAGTCGTCTGTGAACAGTAGCCACTGACACATCCATGCCTGCCTCCTGAAGAGTGTTTCTAATCTGTTGGACAGGTGTTTTGGGGTTTTTCTTCATTTTCTCATTTCTCAGCCTCATAATGGCTTCCTTTGACATTCATTGACACAACTCTGGTCCTCTTGTTGACAAATGCCAATAAAAAAACTGCAAAGGCAACCAAAAGCCTAGAATCAAGACAAGATACTAAAAGCGCTCTTATACCTACACTAAGGAAGCAATTGAACACACCTGCCTAATCAGAACCACCTGTGAAGTCATTTCTCCCACGCATTATGATGCCCTGAAATCGCAGGCCATGTATAAAACATGCTGCAATTTCTACACGGTGAAACCAAAATATATAAAAATGCCCATTAATAAAAGTTGAGAATGTGCAAACCACATGTGAATTATTTGATTATATAGTGAACAACGATTTACACCTGTGGAGGTGGCAGCAAATGATTCACCTGTATTGAAAAAGTGGCATATTTTAACATAACATTTTCATTAGACAGTTCTTTCCTTGACTATAATTATCACAGTGCGTCTTTGAAAGAGTCATATAACCATTCAAAATAATCAACTTGGCGGCAATTGCATTGCCATTACTATAACTCTACTACTACTCTACTCTACTACTAAAGCAGAAGACCCCCCAACAACTCTATAAATGATTATTCCAAAAACTCAAACACCTCGCCCTTGCTCGCTGTAATTTTGTTGTTTTTTTTCGCTAGCGTTTACACTTGATTAAGCTTGAACACGTGATCGCAATTTAATGACAATGCTCATGTGTGTTTATTTTTTGGTGCATCAAATCGCATTTTTATTCATGCATGCAAGTCATCATGTTTAAATTATACTGTCATTTCATGGCTGCTGCTAATGCTGTGGATATCTCTCCTTCTGCTTGAATTACGCCAGTGTCCAAAGAAAATATTTTGCTTAAAAGTATGAACGAATTCATTAACCCAGTTACGCGCTGCGCTTACTATTTTTTTTTTTTTACCTCTAATAGCCTACTGAGGGGAGCCTTCCACACGAGCAGATAAAAGTGGGGGAAATGCATTTCCCAATAGCAATGACCGAGAAGAAAGGCTATAGAGCAGGGGTGCACAACTCCGGTCCTGTAGGGCCAGTCTGTGTGCTGGTTTTTGTTCCATCCAATTGCCTTAGCTTTAGTTATCTGACAGCTCTGTAACCTACACTTGTTCACTCGTGTACTTGAGCACAGTAAAATCTTTAGGATGCACTTGGAATCTGCGGCTGTCATACAAATGTCAGCTCAAGATACGATTCTGCTCATTAAATAATTAAGGGCAGAAGTAGGCGCAAAATCCTGAAACGGATTGGCCCCTGTTGTGCACCCCTGCAATAGAGTTACAACCTGTTTCTGTCACAGAATAGTGACTGGGCAACAGGCGTAATATATATGTGATATTTCTTCATAATAATACAGAGCTTATTGGTTATATCGTACTTTAGTAGGAGGCTGATTCCATCCCTTGCATATGAAATTCGGCGTGCGTTCTCGTGCAGTGAAGGAGCGTCACTAGAGAGCGGTGTTTATTGGGCGAACGGGGCGACTCTTAGTGTGCGGGAGCCAGAGGTGTTTTACTTCAACCGGTTAATCGCTGTCAGCGAGGCGTGCGCCTACGACGGAGATTACTCGCTTCGGTCATTAAACCGGCGCAGCCGAGCCAGATGTGCGACGCCTCCGAGCGCCTCTGCCTTTTCTCCGCGCGAGGATGCGGAGCGCAGACGGTTGAAAGCACGCGATGCGGTGGTTATGAAATGCCAGAGGTCTCCCTTGTGTGCTGTATTTGCGAAATTGCAAGGACCCGCTTCCGACTAAAATGCTTCAGCTACCCATTATCACTACACCGCCTGTTATTGCCCTCAGTCCTCCAAGGGTAGTTTGTCACCTCTAAACCCCTAATCACCATGATACCCTGCATTTTGGGCATCGGATCAAGCTATAAAATTGCACTGCGATGTGTAGCCTTGCAGTAATCTACAAGCGAACGATGAGGCTGCATCTAAATCTTAGTTTGAGAGTACCGTGTGGAAACACCCATAAGTTGATGCACTTTATAACATACATCGTTCTATTATACACTATACATATTATAGTGATCGGTGGGAAATTGCGAGAGAGCTCTAGCGGAGCAAGTGGAATTAAACGAATGCCCTGGATTTTCAGTTTCTACGTAATAGACGCAGCGCTCGTGTTGTTCCTTTGACAGAATGCCTGAAGCCGGGCGCCGGTTTGCCCACACCCGCGTCTAGCGCCTGCGGGAGGGCTGAATCCATTGCCCTCGCCAGGCGTACGGTGATCTGCCGAGAAACGTGAAGCCGAGGACGTGAAGCATCACGACAGATGCGGACGTGCGGTGTCACAGCAGGGAGTGTGATTGAACCGTCTTCAAGCATGCTGTCACACCAGGAAGCTCGTGCACCTGTCAGATCCGGCCCGAGCGTGCTTAATCAATACCCGTATGCTTTCGCTTTTTCTTTCTTTCAATGTATAGTTCTCTGAGGGGTCTGAATAAACAAAAATGTATACAAATGAAGAAAAACAAACTAATAGGATTTTACGTTTTGTCTTATTCAGTTGAAGACAGTGATACGGGTCGCGTGTCCGTTATTTTTAAGTTTTCAGAAGAGCAGCGTGAGCTTGCTTCAGCCCACCTGATCAATCCTGACAGCTCTCCGCATGCAAACCTGCCGAAGCCTGGCGCCTGATTCTTACTTCGTATGAAGCCCAGTTGTCTGTGTAGTCATGGTGTTGACTAGAGTGCTCGTGCAATCGTCTGTGTCCGTACAGCGGCAGAAAACATAAAGAGTGATGTCTTGACCTTCAGTGAAATTCTAAAATTGCAGTGTTTCTTTTTTTCAGATAACCATCTGTTGTGGTCAACGGCATATTTATATATAATAGCATATGCTCTCTCTCTCTCTCTCTCTCTCTCTCTCTCTCGCTCTGTGTGTGTGTGCGTGTGTGTGCGTGTACGTGTGTCAGAGGAGAGCCGTACATCACGCCCGTTCGTCAAGCAATCAATCTGATCTCTGGTCCCCCGCTTTCAGTTGCTACTTTATAATATCCCAACTACCAAACACGTATGAGCATGATTTGAATTGATTATTTTGATGTTTTGATGTCGACGCGGTGTATTGATTGCGTGAACGGCTGCTGCTTCCTTGAATTGAAATTTGAAAACTGTCGTGCCGGGCATACCATCACCCCTGACCATAAGGGAGAATCGAGAGCTGTCCGTGGTCCTGGAGCGCAAGAGCTTGGAAATATAGCCGTCTGCGGTCTATATAAGCAACTAAAAATATAGACATGCCTTTTCATTGCAGTTAACTGAAGGAATTCGGAGATCTGTATATTTATTGCAAGTATGTATGACTATACAGTTTTTTTTTTCATTGTCGGTGAACATTTTCATATACAAATGCACACGCATATAGGCCTACATATATTTCAGCTGCAAAGTTAACAATTCTCAATAATGCATAGAAATACATGAGCCCATTTAAACCTTCAATTCTAATCCACCTGGGACTACCGGCCGTCACTGTACACTACTAAATACTAAGCAAGTCAAAATTCACCACCTTTGGTTGTTCGATATCTTGTAGACTATACAATAGCAATAATGTTATATTTAGACAGTCCATGTTAAAATGAATAAATCGAACCCTTATCGCCACAATTAAGGCTTCACTCAGAATGCGCTCGTCCGATTCGCTATTGACAGATCTTTCAAAATCACTCGGAAACAATGCTAAAGCCTGCATGGAGTCGCTGAAATAATGGGCGAGAGTCAAGCTTATTTTACAGCCTCGTATTGAAATATCTTTGAATATATAATCAAGTTCCGAACAGCAAGCAGCACATTTTTAATAAAATGAAATTACCAATCCAACGCACCCCCCCCCCCTCCCCCACCCCCACCCCCACCCCCACCCCCACCCCCACTCCACCTCTCTCTCTCTCACACACACACGAACTAAGACATATATGGTCAAGGAAAAAGCAAACATTTTCGGTCTAGTATGTCTACCAAACGAGGCTTCGAGTGCCAACATAAACATCCACTGAAGCCGGCGCAGTACACACATATCACCGGGGAACTCGCTCCTCTCATTTGCCAACCATAAGCACGTAAAGTAGGATAAATAGATAATCCATTACCTTGCTTTGAGTCTCCCAGATCCTTTCATTGCAGGAACCATCGGATCGATCAGGAGATGGCTGGTGCGCCCAACTTTGCGCCTCTCTTCTCTCACAATGGAGATTCGACAGTGCCCTGGATGAAACCTATATACCAATGGGGTTTTAAAAGCGGCGCCAGCTAGGAACTCTCAGCCGAGTTAGACACAGATATCCAGAAAAAAACAGCAGGTTTTATGAGGTTCGCCAAATATGCCACACGCAGAAAAGGAATATGGAATACAGAAAGAGAGAAAATTAACTGTGGCCAGCCCCTATTCACGAGACAAGGACTTAGTCATTGAATTCGGTCATCTGTGTTAGAATAGAGAGCCACTGTTTACCTATCAGGCACTGATGCGATGTCCTTGTCTGTATCCACAACGCATTTAAGCAACGGCTCATATTATGACTTTTACATCACATACGGTCCATTTCGAACACATCCAGGATACTCGCTTGGACACAGCAGAAAATTGTATCAAAAGCAGATATTCCGGGGAGAAGATGAGCCAAGGGAAATACGAATTCGCATTTATCCCGGAGCAATAGAACTCCTAAAAAACGCAGCCTTACAAAACGATGCATTAACCTTGAACTTTGTCCAAAAGCGTTCGCACAGAGGTCCCCGCCTTATTTGTGTTCCAACATCCAAGACCAGTTTCCGTTACATTCTCTCAGCGGAATTTGCGAAGATAATACATCGATACCTCCCTTTTAATCCAATGAACAGAAAACGAAAACCCTCAGTAGGAAAAGATGTATATATTTTTCCGATACACGGAGATGTGTTCTTTTCTTCTTTTCTTACCTACGATGCAGACAAATGAGCAAACGAACACGACCGAATTACATGGCAATAGCGCTCCAATGTGGCTTCAACCGGGCAAGCCTGGTAGACTGGCGAGTTGACAGAACGTCTGAGCGCGCGGGACTACTCCTGGCACTCCCAGTCCAGCGACTTCTCTCCAAGTAATAACGCTGTCGCTGCAGGGCAGGTCTCATTCCCACTGGCGTGCAGGTTCCACACACCCATCCGTACTTGCTGACCAAGTCATTTGAAAAGAATAACTTTCCATTTCCGTGTTCATCTCACCACAAAATAATTCAGTGGAAATATCTTGTGCGTGTGTGCGTGAGGTCCATCTTTCTCGCAAAGAATACACGGAATGTACTTTAGCAGAGACACAGCAGAGGACGGGGGAATGATCATGGATGGCAACGCGGTGCACGAGCGCGAGGAGGGGGGTGTTTGGGTGGGTGGGTGGGGGCTAGGAAAGGAGCTCCTGAATGTAAATGAATGCAAGAAAAAGTACGTGAGGCGAATTCCGTTGTATTTTCAAACCTGTCTCTCATTAAACATGCAACACAATACATATGACAAATAATTGGTAACCGGCGGTAATTAAATTCGGACTGAACAGCTTAATCTTGTTTTATAACATAGTAGGACAGCTGTATCAGAGTCCACTGCGAACGATATTAATCCAGCGTATTTTTCTAAGGATTTATATTGAGCTATTGATTTCTACAACTACAAGAGCGCGGTGTTTTAACTCCTTCTGTGATAGATAGAACAGTATAAAATCTGGGTTCCCCCAGAAATCCATCATAAATCATCCCTGAATTAGAGGATTTCCTGTACTCTTAGCGATTCAGTGTTCGACCATTAAGTAAATGGTTGAATGAGGATTTACACAGTGACCATGTTGTTCTCGCTTAAGAAAGCCAGTTAGGCAAACAGGTAATGCAATAATAATGCAATGTGTATTCAGCAGAACAAGGAAGTGACACTTCAGTAGCGCCATAAATAATGAATATATAAACAAAGAAATAAAACAGAAAAACATGCTTGAATCAACCATCTTGTAATGATCAGATTGTATTTAAGTATACTAAAATAAACATTATGAAAAATAAACGTGTATGCAAATGAATTTAAAATGTATCACTGTATCACTGTATGCAGACCACTACTGTGTTAAATGAATCTCCCCTTCCTCCACAGAGTACTGTGATATGATTATGATTCATGCAGGAGTCATTTGTCTTGTCAAGTGGATTTAGGAAACAGATGAGACATGAAGTATGAGACTAGTCAATGGAACGGAAACCATGGTCAACGTAACTGCATCCATGGTCACTGTACACCTTGGACAGCTCATCTATACTGTATTGCACAGGGCAGTGTTCATTGGCCATGGCTGCACATGCAGGTGAAGTTCTACACATGATGTGGCTTGGCAGCAAATGGTTTAATAGTGGGAGGGTATCCATGGCCCTGTCTGATTCTAGCAACAATTTAATATAAACAACATGCTGCATAGCCCCACTAACCCTGTAAATAGCTCTTAATCAGGGATTGTTATTAAATATGGAAAATATATGTAAAGGCACAGCATGGAAGTTCTCACCCGATTGGCAGGGGATGTGGATTGCATCGACATTTAAATGAGAATCAGAACGCAACTGAAGTGACTGATTCACACACTGTGAGCAGCACATCATTTGGTAATGCCCCCTGCTGGTTCTGACAGAGAGAGTGAGCGGTACGTGTACAACCTGATAGCCTGTATCTTGTTCAAGTCTTGACACAAGAGAGCAGACACAATATTTAGACAGTAACATCAGTTTCTTACCAATACAAAAATTAGATAAAATATTTCAGGTAATATGTTAGATTGACTCTACTTCTTATTTCCCCAACCATTTAAAAAAAAAATTGAGACGGGCGATGTGTGACAACGATAATTTTCAAATGCTACAACAGTCGTAGCCACCGTGTGGGGTATTACCTTTCTCTTTGTCTTTTCCTTTTTAACTATACCTGAAGGTAATGCACCATATGGTGGCTACAACCGTTATTGCATTCGACAATGGTCGTTGTGACATGTCGCCCATCTCTAATTTTGAATGTCGAATTTGCAAACTATGCACATGGGTGCCTGGTTGGCCAAGAGGGGTCATTCAAGCAATGGACACTGCCATCCTGACCGACTGAATCCCTCCCATACATCTCTTGGCCAAAGTGAAGTCAGTTACGCGCTGCCCCTGCAGGGCTGCCACCACAGTCAAGACTGGCACAGGCCGGATTCGATACGCCAGCCTGAGCGATTATTGATGTTGTTCATTACTTGTTGATGCTGATGCCATCATGTTAGTTTTCCAGCTGGGTTTGCAGCTAAATATACCAAGTAATGAAGTTAGCTGGCTAATAGATAGCTGGCAAACCAGTCTACCTGCAATCAGTATTTGAGCTCATCAAAATATATAGGATAGTTGCTTTGTTAGGAAGGAGTATAGTGTTGTTTATCAATAAAATTGAGGCAAATAAAACCTGATATTTACATGTTGAGCAGAACAGCTTCCAGCTCAGAGCTGACTTTCTTTCCCTCTCAGTGTTTTATGTTCTCATCCTCGTGGGGAAGCTACAGTTATGTTGACTCGGTTTTAGAGCCTGTTCCAGGTAAGTGTCTTTTATTACTTTGGATTTCTGCTGCCAGATTCCCCTTTTATTCGACTCAGAATTCAAGACTGTTGGTTACTCTTGGGGAGAAGATTTTTGGTTACTCTTGGGGAGCAGATTGCTGGCTATCTCTGTCAGCCATTCTGATTGTGTGCAGTACTGGAGATTAGAGATGCTTTGGCCATGCCCCCAAATTCAGCACTGGCATAATCTCAGCTGCTGAATCTCTCCCGCCGAACCTTGTTCTCTGCTAGCTCCAGATTTATCAAGATCAGTTCGCTGCACCTGGTTTAAAAAATAAATACATAAAAAACTTGCATACTTGCATTAAAGAAAATAATTGTAAATTTATAATTTGTGATATGTAATGTATGCGTTGCTGCACAAGCTAAGTATAAATTCTTGATTGTTCGTCTCTTCACAAACCAGATCTAATGCAATATGTTCTGGAATCCTTTTCAGAATGGTGTTAAAAACCATAATAATAATAATAATAATAATAATAATAATAATAATAATAATAATAAACACGATTGTAAAAAATGTGATTCATTAAAATATGCCTGACAAATCATAATTTGTTCTGGTGTCTGGAAAGCCTGGAATGGTTCCGATGAGGAAAAGGAATGTATAGGACTCACACGTGCCCCCCACCCCAATCTTTGAGCGAAGGATGGCTGTGTTTGAGAAATCAGATACAGGGAGTGAACTTGATTGCTGACTTGGCTACGTGGGAACCAAAGCCGCAAAGATTAGATCTTGCTGTTTCCTGTGCTGCTAAATGCACTTTTTGCGAGATGTTTGCTGACTTGTGATTCTGAGGGCCGGCTCTCTACTTTTAACGTTGACACCCTCCGCCTGTGATTTAATGCCTGCCAAATATTAAGAAAAAAAATAAAAAATATGAAAAAACCCATAGTATGTGTGTCCATTTTGGGAAATGTTTTTGTCCTTGAAACCCGCGGGCACATTTTGTTCCACGGTTCAGGAAGGAGCAAGGCTGTTTTGCTGGGCTATAAAAAGGAGAACCGAATCAAAACACGGGGCCCGTTTCCCAGGGAACGCCTCAGCTGAGAGGTTCTCGAAGGTTAAACGGAGGCTAGCCGCAGCCTGAGCTCCGCTCGGCGGGAATTCACCGGCGCTCGAGCGCCGCGCATTCGCGCCGAGCGACTCTGAGCGGCCCGGCAGAGGAGGGGGGGGGAGCGGTCGACGCTAATGGGCGCGCCGGACCCGCGACCCTTTCGATTAGGCGGGGCCCCGGACCCGCGAGCCCACGCTTCAGCCCGCTTTTTACGCGCTGAAACGGCGCTGATTAGCATCTGTCGGAGGGAATTAGCTCCGCTGCGCTATCACACTCACGAGGAACTCCCAAAAAACTGCGCGGGGAGCTCTGTCAAAATGGGTCCGCAACACTTCATTAAGCCCTGATTGGGACGGAATGGGCTCCGTGTTATCGAGGTGGCTGCCATGGCCGGTGGCTGTAAACGATGCTCGGCCCACGTTGATGGGCTGGGTAATTCACATCCCATTAGTTAACAGTTACAGTTTTGTCCACTTCTGTGTAATGCACCTTTCAATCCTCCAGTTTCCCAAAAACATTTAAAAAAATTAATAAATACTGCCAGCAAAGAGTGGTCATGATTTCTAAAACTGCACAAAATATATTCAAAAATGTCCGTCCCGATCCTGGATGCTGATTGGTCAACCGTCCTGCAAATCCGTGTGGATAGTGATGATGAAGCGGGTCGTGTCGGCAGAGCTAGGGGGAGCCGTTAGGCCGTTAGGCGCACAATCACGCCGTTTCTCGCGCCCCCCATCACGCTCCGCATCCCCCCCGGCGGCCTGCCCGCCCACGCCCTCGCCACGGTGTCCTATCCACGGCTCCTGCGCCCCCTGCCAACCCCCTGGCGCAACCTCCCTCTTCTTCTTCCTCAGCCCTCAGCTCTGGGCTATGGACTCTGGGCTCTACACACTGGAAAGACTATGTGAGAAAACTGTACCTGTAGGGCTACAATGGGTTGGCACTGGGGCAGTGCCCTCAAGGTACACCCATTGCACCGTTTGCCCTTTTAGATTTGTATTCTAAGGTACAAATATGACTCAGTGACACACACTAGCTGGAATTGTACCTTAGATGATAAAAATTGACCCCTGTAGTGCTGTGCGTTTCTGACAGTGCAGGTTATTTCACGGCACACGCTCCTGCCCTGGTTCGCACACCCCCGCTCTCCTCTTCCTCCTCGCCCACGCTGGGCTGCCCTGGCTGTGCCACCCTGGCTGTGCCACCTCTGTCCCCTACCTGCAGACGGAGGCTGCCAGGCAACAGCGCTCGCAGCCCCTCATAGGCTGCAGAGGGCGGCGAGAGGCGGAATCGCTGTGATGGCGGACAGACCGTCCGTCTCACCTCTGAGGGACCACCCACCTGAAGGACTGGCCCCCTGCTGCAGGGACCCGTCTGGGGAGTGGGGGGTGGAGCGGAACAGGAAGGCTTGCGGACATTTCGCACACGATTCTGAAAAGTTCGCTTTTTTATCTACATATTTAAAAGCAAAGGGCGGTTTAAACTGTGGCCTTTTGGATGAGGCCAATCAGCACAGGAAATCACGGCTACAACATAGTCTTTCACAGCTCGCATTGAACTCTTTTTACTGTCAAGAAGTAAGAAGAAACTCAGTTTGACTTCCTAAAAAGTGAATAGAGTATTCCACAAACACACACACACACATACACACATTAAGTTGTAACAACGGCCTGCTAATTGGTTTTTAATGCATCAACACTCTCACTGCTAATATAAGTTCTAGTTTACTAATTCACAAGAGTAATTGGTAGCTTTAGGGGAGAGCTCTGCTTCATAAGCTCGTGAAATAACAGAGGAGACCGCGTCTACCCTTCATCCTCCCTTTTCCGCTGTGCTAAGAGGTTGTTTTAATTAAAGGGGGGAATCTGGCGGTTGTTCGCCAGCTTGTGATTATTTGTCACACAAACAGAGGCCCGTTTCTCTTAAGCTTCGTCTGTGCTGCGCTTCTTCTGTCTGTCGTCCTTGGCAGACGAGAAGTTTGCCTTCCTGCAGATGCGCAGAGCAGCTAGTGTGGCTCTTGTGAATATTCTTCTCTGTGCCATTTTCCTTTTCTCCTTTCCGCTCTTTTTAATCACACTCTGTTATCCTTCCCTAATCAACCACTCACTGCTTCACACTCTCCTGCCACAGCAGTTCTTTGGAGTATGAATAATCATCGCCACTCTTATTAATATTAATATCACACCATTGTTATGGAAACTGCACAGCCGTCACATACGATGTGCAATTACTCCGCTATTTGCATGATATAGAGGACGAAGAAAACCATACACTGAGACAAACCGTTGGTCAGGAGAGAGAGAGAGAGAGAGGGGGAAAGGATCAACAGCCCCAATTGCAGCACAGTTCATTTCAACCTGTCATAACCTGAGGGACAGTGAGTGGCCACCCACCCCATATAAGCATTGTACATATTTATTGATTTACTTCTGTTGCTGTCAATGCTGTTATTGTTATATATTGTTTCGTGTATCATTATTACTTTAATATTATTATTATTTTACATATTATATATGTATGCTTTGGCAATAATTACATTTATATTTCATGCCAATAAAGTAAATTATATTGAAAAATTGAAATTGAGAGAGAGAGAGAGAGAGAGAGAGAGGGAGGGAGGGAGGGAGGTAGAGAGAGAGAGGATGGGAGGGAGGGAGGGATAAAGAGGGAGAGAGAGGGAGAGAGAGAGAGAGAGGACATTAATTTCCACCACAGCTAAACAGCGGTTGCAGTAATAGGCTTATTCTTCTCTCTCAGTGCACGGGTATACAAACACATTCCGTGCATTATCACAGTGCCTCATGAGTGTTTCCTTTTTCCCACTCACCAGTTCTCTCTTTCCCTGTCTGACTGCAAATTACTTTCATATCACTGAGGGATTAGCCGAATCCCTTGGGTATTTTACACACATATTTTACATACATTTCCTTCCAACGTCTATAGGTGCGGTTTAAACTGCAGCTTCTTTAAGTAAACCAGGCCCATTCTTAAAAGCAAAATTATTTTCAGTAAATACCCACCGAGTGGTTGCGCAGCAAATCTCCCCTTTTCATAAATGTATCATTTTGTCACACAAACTGCAAATATTCTCTGGGTGCCTTCTGGCAGATTACTTTATGAAGCAATATAAATCGAATTCAATCAGTTTTAAAGAGGTAGTGGATTTATATGGAGTTTTGGAGCTTTTAACTTATATCGGGACACACGGTGATTTAATAGTCAGAATGGCCTTATATCATCCCTCCCCACATCACACACTCCAGTATTTACATTGTGCATCCAATGTACCACTGTAAATATGGCGCAGCTGGAAATACATTACAGATTCTCATGATATGTATATATTTACACAAATGGGTAAATGTTTGGTTTTGAGATGAACGGTAGGAGTTTGGATTGAGTGTAGCGGGTTTTATCTTTGTGATCAGCAAAGAAGACTCGCACACTCGCTTGATGCAACAAAAATTTTTTTGACCACATCGGCCTTCATGAGAACACTGGTTGCTATTCAAACAGGTCAATTTAAAACTTGCACCCTGAGTACCTATAGATACATGAGGTGCCCTCCTCCTGCATGAACTTCAAAGAGTGGTGCAAGTGCCCCTGGATGCCTACATCATAAAGTTTTACAACACATGGAAATACTGTAATACATATAATCTTCAGAAAATAAAATGAACACTGCAATAAAGACCAGATTTGTTTGGTTATAGGACATCTGTGTATTTGACGTGTTCTGGCAGATTGATATTGGGTTGGTTTTCATTTGAGTTGGGGATTGTTATGTTCGTGAGTTGATTTCACAAACCAACAGAAATTCAACTGAAATCGTTCCCAGAATTCTGGGAAGATGGGTGGTGTTACCTGAGTTAGTGCATATAATTCTATCAAATTCATAGATAACGGGAATTAGTGATTGTGGACTAATGTTATAACAGCAGCTTTGACAGTTTTTGAAAATTTCATATCAAGGGATTTTTGGAACTGTGTAAGGATCCAGATATAAAGAGCTTGCTTGGCCAGTTTCAGTTTCGTAGCTATGCACATGACACATCGCTATTAATGTGACTGTAAAGGTGAATCCACAAATGGCTTCAGACTGCATTGTATCAGATTATTATGGGATGTAATTACATTGCAAAATCGATTTATATCAGTCTAAACATTTCCATCTGTTCCTATGTGCTGAATGAATAGGTGGAGTTGAATTTATTACAGAACTCTGGGCTATTGGGTCTAGGCCCTTCATGATGTCACGAAGGACCTGACTTAATGGTCAATAAATCTCCTCCCATAGTTTGAGGCAAATAATAGCAGTCTATCTCACTAAAAAGAAAAGCTATGGCTACACAGGCATGGTCAGTGCAAACACCCACTTGTGCAGGGACAATTTCAGAAAAACCAGAAAACTTTCAGGATTATAGCTAAGCAGAGATGTCTTACCTTTTGGCAAATTCCGTTGCTGGGGCTGTTCCATTACATTATATTACATTACATTTATTTGGCAGACGCTTTTATCCAAAGCAACGTACAAAAAATGTTTCATGGTCATAGACAACTGCTAAACACAGGTTCAGTAAGGTACAATACTTATTTTGTACAGCTATTTCTAGCCAAGAACACAGTTTAGTTCACACAGTGAACACTACTCCCCCTCTACCCTCTGTCCAGGATCATCCTCTTTGTTCCCCGAGGACATTAGCCATCACAGTCAAGCAATATGAACCTGCTGGAATATGTAAGTTGTTTAGCTAACCAGTTAGAAGCTAGTTAGAGCCTGGAATGCTAACTTACTAAATCTGCTAGGCCTGTATGTTAGAGAATAGATTAGACTGATGCTGCTATACTGTAGAATCCTCTTAATTGCATAACCCATTTGTCAGCGAATTATCCTGCTAAGGGGAGTAGATTAAATGGAGGAACCCATTATAAATAGGCCTGTGTATATATCAAGTTTACCACCTTATTAACACAGATAGCCTGCTCCTTCAAGCAATGAATCGTAGCTGCAACTCAAACGTTAGAACTGGGCAATGTATATTTCTAGATCTATATGTGATGTAATTGGACATCATTCAATGCAAATATTCAAAATATGGTTTACCATTTATGCAAATGAAATCTCTTTACAATGGAATATGGGATTTGGTAATTATGCGCAAATACCCAAATTATATGATAATCTGTTGTGCAATTAGGTGAATTCTGCTTTATATGGATGTAGCTGCCTCTGTGCTGTAGCCACAAATTTTTATGGACAAGCTGACCTTCCTTATCTAGCCAGCTAGCTTAGTTCTGGAGGGCAGGCATGGAGGTTTAGGGAGGGATAGTGCATATCTTTGGTGAGTGATTAACACCATAGTTCGTCAGCGCTTGATGACAGATTGATATTGAGTGCCACATCAAGCTGAGCGAAGTGAAATTACGGGTTGGTTACTGTGGACGGCGCTGGTAGAATTTATACCTCCATGTCCAGTAAATCTGTAGCTCTTATCCTCGCTAGCTCTTTTTAACGGTCTGAATTTCTTTGTTTGGTAATCTGATAGATTTACTGTCCGTTTCATTGCACTTGCCACCCTGAAGCCCTCTGCCAGTCCCGATAGGTAGATGTAGCCATGCTAGCTTCCTTTACGTGTGGGTGGTATGTTTTGGGAGGGGTTGGGGGGGGGCGGGGGGGCGGGGGGGGATGTGTGGTGTGGTGGGGGGCGCTCCCATACAATCCCATACAAACCACGCCCATACAATCCTGAGGTTTTTTTCACTACAGATTTTATGCCTGTTTTGAAATGTGTGTTATTACAGTTATTGATATTACGTTGAATAGATATTTTGTGGTTGTGTAGTGGATACATCCCTCTGTGGTAATTTATGGTTATTTCCACTATTTGCAGCCACTTTACAATCACATTAAGTGTAAAAGCATACAAATGGTGTTTTTCCCCCCCTCTCTCTGTTAGCACTGCCAAGCAATTCTGAGCATAAAGCACCTTAAAGAGATGCATCAATGTTTTTCTCGTTTAGCCAATTGC
This sequence comes from Anguilla rostrata, assembly GCF_018555375.3. Lineage (NCBI taxonomy): Eukaryota > Metazoa > Chordata > Actinopteri > Anguilliformes > Anguillidae > Anguilla > Anguilla rostrata. The sequence continues at coordinate 3,310,939 of NC_057944.1, forward strand.
TCAAGATGCAGCAAATGGAACTGGGGACTAAGGCTTTTGTTTTTAAAGGATTACTTTAAAGATAATGTACGCATATTGAATGCCAAGAGGCACTTTGGCAACCACGGTGATATCCACAATAATCTCCTCAATGACAGAAAGAAAAAATGCTTCAGTTGGTGTATTAGGGTAGGAGTGTGTGTGTGTGTGCGTGCATGTATTCATGCACGTTTACTCGTGTATGTGTGTGTGCGCGTGTGCGTGCATGCATGCGTGTGTGTGAGTGTGTGCATGCATGCGTGCATGTGCATGTGCGTGTGTGTCTGTGTGTGATAAAGGATGTAATTCCACTGAACCCGATACCTCCATTCTGGCTCACACATGTTGATGCGAGTGACGCAAATACTGAAGATGCCTTTATCACAAACACGGACTTGTCTTCTTTGTCTGGCTGAGGGGATGGATACCCACACAGATCAGTGTCTCATCCACTCTTTAACCCAGGTGGGATTACTTCATCACATGGAAACACCACAGATGCCACTGAATTTAAATGGAAGACAAAGATCAGCAATCACTGAAAGGGGATGCTTCTCCATTACACTCTCAGGTTCATTTAGGGTCTGATACGAATTGCTTATCTAACACGCTGTACTTACGATCAAAGGTGTGTTCACAGATGTAGGTCCACATAGACAGAGAGGATAGTCACACGTTTGCAAAGTATAAATGAACGTGAGCCTGTGTAATTTTTAATACAGACCCTCGATTTACTATCAAAAAAAAACTACAGAAGCGGTAACAATATTGTGCACTTTCAGATTTTTATGAATGCTACTTCATTTTACGTGTGATTGAATCAAATGTATTTTATAAAGGAACAGAAACACAACCCTAATAAACAATGCATAGTTCCGTGTGAATCATATCTCAGTGGCATGTCTTAAATATAACTCTATAGAGAGAGAGAGACAGATTGAGTTTAAAGGATACATCCGTTTTTTTATGACAGATAAGCAAAATGAGTGCATATCAAAGTGCCCTCTGATATTCTTTAAAATGGGAGTCTCCGTTCATTAATAACAAGAAATCCATTGAATTTTCAAGAGTACCCAGAAAAATTATCAGTAGAAATCTTCTTATTGATCAGCAAGAGTTTTCCCTCATGGCTTAAATAATAAAAACAATGATTCTGTGGCATCCTTTGAGGATTGCTAATGGTACTACTGTAGGGAGGAAAAAGAAAAGCATTACTTCAACAAAGTCAGAATAGATTAGACACGTATGCAGCATTATATAATGCAAATTAGCAAGTTCCATACAGACATTAGGAAGAATATTTTTTCACGCAGAGAGTAGTCAATGTGTGGAATAGCCTACCAGGTCATGTAGTAGAGGTAGAAACTGGGGATTCTCAATACTAGTTTTGATAGGGTGTTAGATACAATCTAGTCTGTAGGTAATCAGAGCACTAATTTTTCCTCTAAAATGGCGAGCATTGTCGGACTGAATGGCCTGTTCTCACCATTATGTTGTGTTATGTTATACATATGACCAAAAGTATATGGACACTCCTTGGTTTCAGGCTGTTTTTCATGGTTTGGGCTTGGCCCCGGAGTTCCAGTGAAAGAAAATGTTGCTTACAAGCTACAGCATACAATCGCATTCTAGATGATTCTGTGCTTCCCCAAATGTTTGGGGAAGGCCCTTTCATGTGACTAAAATTTAGCCGTGACTAAATTCATAATATGGCATCGCCTGATGTGCCTGATTGCTTTTATAAAACAACGGTAATTTCACGGTGGTGCCTTATTGCTTTAATCTATATATAACTGGGGACATGGACAATGGTTTACTCCATGCTGCAGTAAATGTTTCAGCTTACTAGAGGCGCTTTCTCCCTTACACAAAAGGAATTCACGGCAGGAATTACATTTTAAGGTATATGTATTGCTACCTTCTCTAGTGAGGCTTAGCCACACTATAGGCCATTTACTCTGGTAAGCCATGTTGCAATGGGCGATATCAAGGTTGCCCAACCCTGCTCCTGGAGATCACAGTGACGGAAGCCCTCATTTTAATTTGCTCTATATAAATCCAGGTTTTCTTTTTTTTCCTAGCACGAAAGGGTCTTTTTTAGACCATATATTTTCCATCACTAGTTTTCTCTTTAAAAATGCCATTAAGCTAACACTTTGGATAATGCATGGCATGACCTGCTTCATCAATTCAGGTCGTTTTGACACAGAGACACATTTTTGGTATTAAATATGATTGTGAAGAGGAGAATCTCAGCTTTTTGTGATATGACTCATATCTTTGTACTCCACATTTCCAGCAAGATTTGCTTATTAGGGCTGGGCGATAATGTGAAGTATACTGTATCGGTAGAACAAATATGCATAAATAAAAATGCAGTAATAATTGATCAGTTTAACTATTTTTATTAGGAGCGTAAATACTTAACCATGTGAAATATTGAATAACACTTAAACATTCAAATATTAGGCTAATATACAAAATATTCAAGCAAAAAAAAAAAAAAAAAACACTTCTAGGTTTGTAATTCAATTTAAAAAATATATTTCTAGGCTTCCCTTAAGTATACTGCACAAATTATTTAACATAGTGTTACAATGTGCAAATTTTAATAATCATCGGATGAAAAGCAGTAAAACACTGTTGATGACAGCCCTGTAGAACCACATACCATTGCATAAATTCATACCGGTATGCCTAAAGATATTCATATTAATCGATTAAAGAACACAGTGGAATTTCTTCTGCCTTTTATTTCTCCCAGCCCAAGTCTTTACAGGTCTGATTGGTGGGTGCCGACGCCAGTTTGCCATGCATTCCCGCAAGTGATTGTCCCGCCCACCAGGGGAGCAGGGGGATGTTTTGAGCGGGAGGTGCCAGAAATGCTAACGCTATCTTACTAGCGCTTGCACAGCAAAGTATAAAGCAATTTGTAGCATGACCTATTTAGTTGCTCAAAATTATGCTGCGACAATAATTTTGTTTGCATACACAACGCTACACAAATTCGACAGCCAGTTACACAGCAATGCACCAATCACATCCGTTGCCACTGAGACGATTACCACACACATACATGGTCACACACTGTCTAGGTTGCTAGGTTACTGTCATGGTTGACATCTTTCGCTCAATGTTTTCATAGCGCATCAGAGAGTAGCCCAGTCAATCTCCATTGGGCGGACACGGTGGCATAGTGGTTAGCACTGTCACCTCACAGCAAGAAGGTTGTGGGTTCGAATCTCGGCTTGGGGCCTTTCTGCGGAGTTTGCATGTTCTCTCCGTGTTCGCGTGGGTTTACTCCGGGTACTCTGGTTTCCTCCCACACTCAAAGACATGCATGTTAGGCGCGCTCCTGCAGGTGCCCTTGACCACAGCACTTGCGTCAGAACTGGAGTTGGCCCCTGGGGGCAGCACAAGAGAGGCAGCTGCCCACTGCTCCTAGGTAACTAGGATGGGTCAAATACAGAGGACAAATTACCCCACGGGGTTCAATAAAGTATATCTATAATCATATCACAAAACATTCTCAGATAAACTGAATGGCGGCAGTGTAGTGAATGACCAGATGTCTTACCTACACTCAGAAGGCCCCAAACATGACCTTGTGCTCTGGCGTCTCGCTTATAATTCTGTTAGGGGTTTAATGTTCAATCTGTCCAGAATGCCACTGTGTGCATGTAAGACAGCCAGGTGTGCTAATCTTCTTTGAGTCGTTAAGGTCCACTGCCAGGTTTTTATCCGACAAAAGTTAGAAAAAAGATCTCTCCAATGAAGTGGCGTGCAGGTAACTTGTTCACTTCTTTGAACACTGTGATTGGTGTTTTACTGAGCGTAGCTAACAAATATATTGAATCAGGGTGCAGTCGACATCTCACGTTAATTAAACCATGTAGTCGGTTGTCGCCAGCAACACTTTCCTAAAATATAAATGATTGAAAGTAATTTAAAGACTGTTTACTATCTAACTGTTTGGGCCACAAATGTAATTTAATTCACTATTTTTTGAGTGTATTTAAAATGTTAAGAATCAGACCGACACGGTATTTTCTAAGTCGCAACTCTCCTTATTATAGTAGGCTACCAACCAGCAGGGGGTGCTATACCCTCAGCACCCCTCCTTCCCACACCCATGCTGCCCACAGTGCCCCCCTGAGTGTGCTGTCTGGCTGTCATCTCTCTCTCTCTCTCTCTCTCTCTCTCTCTGTTTGATTTTCTCCAGTTATGGGAGGGCTGTATTCTGCCTAAAATAAATTATATTCTAACTGCAGTTTTGATAAATTTTTCCTGTCTTGGCACTTGCGAATTCTGCTTTGGCTCATGCCAAAGATTTATATATGCAGGGAAATCTTAGACACAAACATCCGTATGATAAGTATCAAACAGATATTACATTCATGAATTACCCATCTGGAGAGATTTTCTTTTTTCCATTATCTGTAAGCATAGCAGAGTAATTGAATCCCTAATTGGGATGCAAGGAGGGAAGTGGGCCTTTGAGTGTGGACAGTGGAATGTGTGACCAGCAGATTGCGGGTCTGAAAGTTGCCAGTGTAATCTCCAGATCTATAAATGGATCGTATTTCAAATTCATCCCAGGCACGTTGCCTCGGATAAGGTCATGTGCGCGGCACATACATAATGCTGAAATGTAATACACCGAGGCTCCATACGTAAAGCGGGGACAATATTTTCTCACCTGCAGCGTTCAGCTGTTCAAATGGCCCAAAATAATAAAAACAGTAAACAGTAAAAAAAAAATAAAAAATAAAATGACAAAGGTCGATCTGAGGGTTCAATTGTTTATTATTGTTTTATTATGACATTGTTTTTGTTATTGTAGCCATTATTATTATTATTATTGTTGTTGTTGTTGTTAATAATAATAATAATAATAATAATAATAATAATAATAATAATAATAAAAATTGGAATTAGCTTGAGATGTTTATCTAAGAAAATTAAATGGAGAAAAATTGCATTATTCTTGCAATGATTTGTTTTCTAACATAGACCGCCTCGCAACTGCCTTGCACCAATACATGAATCATCCACTTGTGAAAATACTCCCACCGTCAAGTTTTATAAAGTAGGCTGGAAGAGGCTCAATTAATAAACGGCGGCAGGAAGTGCGGGGTAAATCGCTGGTGAAGTTCCTGTACAGCACAAGACGTGGTGCCTGACGCTGAGATAAAATATGCATAGATTCATCCTTATATGCCGCTTTCTTTGGCTGAAAACAAAATGTTGAGCGTTAAGCAAACACTGTGACATCAATTTATTTGGCACAAGCATTTGTGAAACTGCATTTGAAATATCATCTTTTTTGATGTTTTGACACTTTTAAAATAGGAAAGTCAAATCAGATTTTTCTTTCATTGCCGCGATATATTGAAACGATCCGCTAGTCCCATGAATCATTCTAAAAATAATTTACTTCAGACGTGCTTCTCTGACACCAGGAGCAATAGCACTGTTACGCATGTGAATTTTATCAAGATAACAGAACGGATTCTGATTATACACACATACAGATACACCTGATCATCTTCTCAGTTTCCCCTGAAGGAACGGAGGACCCCATGCGAATTAAAGGCAGATTTCTCATTATCTTCTGTTGTTGTTTTACTTCAGTCATCATCTTTGCTGATTAAAAGAGTTTTTGTAATCCAAGGCCTCTTTGAAACGGCTTTAAAGCATAAATTTACCCTGACTAACATACGTTCTCCTTCCTGTGTGCCAGATGGGCTTTGAGCATCAAAACACATTGCTGTTTTTTTTTTAAATATATATATATATATATATATATATATATATATATATATATATAACAAGATGAACTACTACATGCAATGCCTGTGCTTTCATATATTTGCATATGTATTCCACACACCCACACATACAGAGAGAGAGTGAGAGAGAGAGAAAGAGAGAGAGAGAGAAATTTACCTCATATTTGCATGCAGCTGTACTGCTGTGGTACAGTCTATGCGATGCCCCTCATTCCTCATTTTAAGAAACCAGTGCTGTGTTCAGTGAGAAGAACCCATTTTACATCCCCCCCTCCATTTCTCCCACTAAAAATTGAATTTTGGTTTGAATAACTTAAGTTTTAAATGTCCTTTCATCACAAGTGATTGGGAAATAGGTTGGTGGAGCTGGAATTGGATTTACTCACATCCTGATTCACAGGAGCATGTTGAAATTCAGTAGCTATATTCAAAATCTATATATATATATATATATATACACACACACACCGGCCACTTTATTAGGTACACCTGTTCAACTACTCATTACCACAAATATCTAATCAGCCAATCATGTGGCAGCAACACAATGCATTTAGGCATGTAGACATGGTCAAGACCATCTGCTGAAGTTCAAACCAAGCATCAGAATGGGGAAGAAAGGTGATTTAAGTGACTTTGAACGTGGCATAGTTGTTGGTGCCAGGTTTGACTATTTCAGAAACTGCTGATCTACTGGGATTTTCACACACAACCATCTCTAGGGTTTACAGAGAATGGTCAGAAAAAGAGAAAATATCCAGTGAGCGGCAGTTCTCTGGGTAAAAATGCCTTGTTGATGGCAGAGGTCAGAGGAGAATGGCCTGGCCGGTTCAAGCTGATAGAAAGGCAACAGTAACTCAAATAACCACTTGTTATAACCGAGGTATGCAGAAGAGCATCTCTGAACGTACATCATGTCGAACCTTGAAGCAGATGGGCTACAGCAGCAGAAGACCACATTGGGTGCCACTCCTGTCAGCTAAGAACCTCAGGCTTGAGGCTACAATTGGCACGGGGTCACCAAAATTGGACAATAAAAGATTGTAAAAACATTGCATGGTCTGATGAGTCTCGATTTCTGCTGCGACATTCAGATGGTAGGGTCAGAATTTGACGTAAACAACATGAAAGCATGGATCCATCCTGCCTTGTATCAATGGTTCAGGCTGGTGGTGGTGGTGTAATGGTGTGGGGGATATTTTCTTGGCACACTAAGTGCCCCTTGGTACCAACTGAGCATCGTTTAAATGCCACAGCCCAGTCCATCCCTTTGAGACCACAGTGTACCCGTCTTCTAATGGCTACTTCCAGCAGGATAACGCGCCATGTCACGAAGCTCAAACCATCTCAAACTGGTTTCTTGAACATGACAATATGTTCACTGTACTCAAATGGCCTCCACAGTCACCAGATCTCAATCCAATAGAGCACCTTTGGGATGTGGTGGAATGGGAGATTCACATCATGGATGTGCAGCCGACAAATCTGCAGCAACTGCGTGATGCTATCATGTCAATATGGACCAAAATCTCTGAGAAATGTTTCCAGCACTGTGTTGAATCTATGCCACAGAGAATTAAGGCAGTTCTGAAGGCAAAAGGGGGTCCAACCCGGTACTAGCAAAGTGTACCTAATAAAGTGGCCAGTGAGTATATATATATATATATATATATATATATATATATACACACGCACACACATTTTTTTATCACGTTGCTTCTTTCCAAGGCCTCTAGAGTAATCTGGGGCCTCAGTCATGAAAATTGGCGCAAATTTCACAATAAATTTGAGCATACACTCAAATGCATAATCTTGTGTGTGCGTGAAAAAACTGGTATTTATTAAAGTTCCCCAAACACAACGACTGCACAGTTTTCCTGATGAATCACTCTTATCTGATAAATGTCCTTGTGTGCCATAAGTTCCACACCCAGCAGAAACTCTCAGGCGCGAAGGGACGCTCATGAAGGGAACATGTTCGCTTGGCCACAAGACGCAGTGTAACCCTCAGCCAAAACAACTACAGCAACAGGACAACAAACACGGAGAAGCTCCTCATTCAGCAGACACAGGGAAGCCTGAATGAATCATTACATTTATATAGCACTTTTCTGAACGCTCAAAGTACTTTACAGTAATGAGTGGGAACCCCAGTGTGTAGCACCCACCTGGGTGATGCACGGCAGCCATTTTGCACCACAACGCTCACCACACTTTAAGGAGGTGGCATGGGAAACATGTTGTAAATGGCTACAATACACACAGAACTGCCCAGAAATAGCTGCATTCATTTTAAACTAATGGCATGAATACAGCGTTCTTTTATTGCTATACACTATCCCTCTGGTGCTGCGTATAAAATATGAGCTCCGTTGGTGCAAATTTAGTGAAACCGATGATGAATCCGGTAAGTCAGAACCCAAGTCTTTTTACGCGGGGCCGCATTATTAATTTAGCAGAGCATGCTTGGCAGAGAAGCAGCGAATCAAATGAAGCATCGCTGCATCATGCACAAAGCCCCCACGAGCGCAGCAGCCATTCTGCATGATGGGAAAACACACGAGTGTTGATTAAGGCACGGGGGGGGCTGTGGCTGGTGGGCGCGCGGGGGGGGGGGCTGTGGCTGGTGGGCGCGCGGGGGGAGGCTGTGGCTGGTGGGCACACAGGGGTGGCGTGCAGGGTGCCGTAGGCTCCCCCAGGGCGGGAGTGTTTCGGTCTTCGAGGTACCCTCAGCCTCGCTGCGAGAGAGCCTCTGCTCTGATTGATTGGCTGCCTGCAGTCTTCTCGCACCAGCTGTGTAATTACTGAACACAATGAGCTCGGTCGGACGACTGCGGAGCGGGGAAGAAAGGGATGGCTGGAGATTAGCGTTTCAGAGCTGATATACACTCTACCGAACTGACGGAAGAATGTAGAGATACGCAGTACAATGTTCAGCGTTAAATCATCTGTGATTGGGCACATTACACTCAAATTGAGTACGTGCGATGGCGGCCAATCCGCAAATGGCCCAAGCCTCGTAATCTCTCGTCTCATCATTCCGATGCCCCCGCCAGCTAAGCCTATACCATCAGGCCATCGCAATTTGTTCAGAGTGCTGCTGCTAGCTTTGTCTTCAGCCTGGCCAAATTTCATCCCCTCCACACCACTGTGTGCCACCCGTCACTGGCTCCCAGTGTAACTTTACCAATCTCTGGCTCTCTAGTGGTAGTTTGCATCACATGTTAAAGGTTTCTTTGACTGAAAGCCAAATACACAAATTATAACTGCAAATTGTAATGCCTATTATGTTACAATTAGTCACTGCAAACTTGGAGAAAATATAAAATTACAAGTAGGTCAACCAGTTAGGCCCCCTTGTTGTCTCGCGTTGTGCTTCAGTCCTCTGCCTCTATCGTGACATCTAGCAGAGGCCTTTTTGTCAAGCCCCTTCTCAACTATCCCATTTGCTCCACCTGAATAATCTAAGTTGAGAAAGTAATTGTTATTGATTAAGCGCAGATGATGATTGACAGCCATGTGTGCAAGTGACGTGTTAAATTCAGTTTCATTACAGTATTTTTAAATGTTGTACAGGGACATGATAGGTTTTGTTGAAGCATATACCTACATTAAAAATGAGAGCAGTTTTATAATACTTAACTGAAATAAAAAATGATTCAACAAATTGACTAATCATGGTCTTCAGTCAAGACCTTAAGTGGAATAAGGTGTCTTAGTGCTGGGCTGAAACAAAAAACCTTCAGCCCTTTTTGGATAAATTGAACACATCTTAATTTTAATGCAGTTTTTCTTTTTTTTCTTTAAATCAGCAACTGATTCAAACCCAAGAAACAGGTGACATGAGTTAACTAATCAACTGCTTAAAGTAATCAACTCTACCTGTAACTGTAATCAACTGCTTTCAGTTACAGTTGATTCAGATCATCTGTTTTCTTGTGTCTGAATCAATTGCTATGCTACTCAAGTGCTTACAATAAAAGCCAGCAGACCCTGCGGCTCTCCAAGACCAGGAGTGAGGACCACTGGCTCAAAGACATTCTTTTTCATACCATCCATGTTCACTTTCTTTCCTGACTCTCCCCATATTAGAAGAACTAATTGTTTTTATGAATGCATCAATTAGAAATGCAATTGTACAATTATTCAATTGACTGTGCTGTTGGAGTGTCTATGAGGACCCCTGGAGGATAAACATTGAAATACAAGTTTAAATCCCTGCAGGTCAGATGGCGGAGACAAACTGGTGGCTCTAATTATAGGATAAAAATGAGAAAATGAATAAATGAATACCATCACCAATGTCACGAGAAGAGTATTTTATAGGAATTAAACCCTAACTTCTGTACAGAATGGAAATGAAATTAAAATTTACACTAAGACTGTTTATTTTTGTGTATGCGTGTGTGGAGATTACGGCTGATTTACTCTGATTGCTAACAATTGCTATTTGTCTTAGCAAAATAAAAACTGAAAAGTAGATTTAGATTACTTTTCTAGTTTCAACAGCTTGTCTATGCAGGGAATTAATGAAGTAAAATATGTTTCGTTTCCCATGAAAAACCTCATTAGGATAGTAGAAAGAAGCCTTTGATGATTGATTTATTTTCCTCATTAAATATTGTTTTTTCAATCAAAGATACTCATTAATGTGGGGATGTAATAGCAGCATAAAACAAAACGGTCTTTTACTTGATAATAATGAACCAGGACCAGCTCCAGACTGGGACTCATTGATATACACTGGAACAAAGTCCAGAGTAAAGAATTGGGTCTTAAGGAATGCATGTCAGCTGTTCACGTTTGAATCAACAAATCTATGAATCTGGCCTCATTTCACAAAAGCGATTTTTGTGGATTTGCTCTAGCAGTTCGCAATACCTTGTCAAAATGCTTCTCGAAAAAATGGATCGCTCGCGAGCCGCAAATAAAAGTGTGCCACCCACAAGACTCTCGGTCAATCAATCTGTCGCAAGTGCGCCATTTCCTTTGTGTGGAGGCTGAGGCAAGCTCCAAAAAATTTACAGCGATAACACATTGTTCGAAAGATACCGATTGCCACGGCATAAAATATGCGACCGAATTCATACATTGGATACATGTGTCAATTTTAGTTTTTCATCTCATGTTAAAGTACAGAACTACAACATGAGGTGTCATTTGATGAAACTGAGGGAATATGTCTGATAATATGACTGAATACTTTTGAGAAAAGTGGCTAATGGACCTGCCCCATAGGAAAGCAAAATCCAAGAAGAGATCTCATAGTTTTTTCTTTCATTTCTCCTAGACACAAATTAGCTATTTTTAATACTAAGGTGAGACCAAAGGCTTTTTCTCCTACTTCTCAAATTCAACCCAGGAGAAACAACCACATATAATCTCATTTATGTCTTACTCTGATCAAAACAAGAGATCTCTAAATGATCTTAAATAAGTCTAATTTAGGCCTCCTGAACCATGGGACCATGAGATCAGAGAAAGAGCTCAAAGAAAACTCAGCTATGACTCCTAGGATCTCATGATTCTTCTCAAATATGTCTCAGTTTTCTCATAGTGACCTCATGAGAAACAACCGCTCAATTCAATATCTATTCGTCTTACTGAAGTCTCAAATTCATTCTCTCATTATCTCATCTTTTCTCCTAAGGGGGTTTTAGGAGCAACAATTCAGACTGAAGTGATCTCAAAAAGATGTACAATTGAGATATTACTACTTTCTCAAGAGTTAAAGAAACGCCTATCCTGACCAAAAGATTTTTTCCTCTGGGGCTGTATATCTTCAAGCTGCAGATAACGCTCGTTTTTTTGCTCACATTTTTCAATTAGGAACGAGATCATTTCAAATGCTGGTGGAGTTGATTGGAAGTGCTTACATGCATGTTGTGTAAGAAAATAATGTGGGTCATTATTTGTAATGTATATTTAAGAGTTTGATTTGGTAGCTATACTGTGCAGACACCCATCACAAAAATCAAGCGGTAAACGACTTCCCCAGTTCCCCAGTCCGTTCCTTTAATTGGCCTACATTCTGACCATGCATGCACTCAACTGTCCAGTTCCCTTGACAAATGAAAACATTAGCTGCACAGCTGTTTTGGCTTCAGCCATTAGCTTTCTTCAGTAAGCTAGATAAAACAGCAACAGAAGGATAACAGAAGACACTCAAACAACAAGTCCCATGGACATTTGTAGTCTTTGAAGCCAGGCAAAAGTTAAGTCAGATGTCACCGACAAGCACCATTGACATAAATGATAGAATGACATTAGTTAGCCACTCCTTAGCATTAGCCAAGTCCAAACACATTCTCTGTTCCAGGAAGAAGAACAAAACAAAGGCACATCGGTGAGCCGTAGAACAATGGGGGGTACTTTTTCATGGGCTACAAATCCAAAATGCCATCCATGCCAACTTTGGCGTGTACTGGATGCAAGGGTACATTTGTAATAATTATTTTAAAATAGCTATTTTGAGGTGGTGCTGTAGCGCCATCTTGCGTGGAAGTGACATGAAATTTGATACACATGACTGACATGTGTCCCTCTTCAATTGGTAAATTATTTTTTTATAGACTTAACATGGATTTATAGGAGGTGTGGTAAAATATCTTTTTCACAATTTATGCATATTCATATGACATTTTCTTTAAGAATATTGGACTGAGGGGGTCGTGCTTGTCATGACTGTTGCAGGGAAGGTATCTGAGGGTTCCTGTCAAATTTCATACAATTTGAGCTCATGCAGAAAATACAAGTTAGTATTTGCATTGGGCTTAATGAACACACTTGACACATAAACTTTGATTTAAAGGGGAACTTCATCAAAAAACTATTTGTTATATTGTTCTGTGTTATTTAGCTGTAATATGCCAAAATAATACTTCCACATATTTCCACTAGCCAGATGATGTGGAAAAAGAGTCAAACTTGGGGAGCTGGGGTGGAGAAGCTCTGTAGTATTTCTCCCCATGTTGGCAATCACCCATCTTGGAACACAGCTTCCTCCCACTCCACCCCTCCCCTTGCCCAGGCACCTGATATCACACCCAGGGCTAGTCGGTGGCCAAGGCCATGAAGTAGCGGTGCCTGCATTTGATCTCAAGAAAGTCGTAAAAGAATGAAAACAAGAGGCAAAGCAAGACTCAGCGATCAGTCTAAGGCAACCATATGGAGTGGCGACATAGAAGATTATATTGGATTATATTAATGTATCTTTTTACCGCTCAGAACATCTAACAGAGCCAGATGTTCTCTTCCAGTTCTCTTCTTATTTTCCGAGACCTAGACCTTGTTTGCAAAGCTGGATTTGTGTGCACAGAAGTTTCCTGATGTCTTTCCTGCCTGTGCTTAGGCACACTTAGGCAATGAGTTGCAAGTGAAATCCAGTCTGTTTCCCTTTTGCCTAATCTACACTGCAGCTTTGATCTCCGCAACATGTTTATGGTCATTCCTGAGACGTGTGTTCCACCCTGGGATTTCCAGACAGCTAAACCCTTAGATAGTGCTCTCCCTGAGGGAAAGCATTTTTTTGGGTGAGTTAAGAACTTTGTCAGTGTCCTGAGAGGAACTGATATCAGCTCAGAATACTGAACCTTCCCTGTCTGTCTGATTCCTTTGAGAAGGTAATTCCTGATAGTGAATTGGATTCTGTATCGATGGTTTATTTCATGAAGAAATACTCTGTTAATGAGGAAATGAAAGCCTAGTGGTGAGTCCACTCACTGACGGTGTGGATTACCAGGTGGTTATACACTCACCATACCGATGGCAGGTTTTGAGCCCGTGATGGTGGAGTAAATAAAATATATGATCATGTTTTTCTGCTGTATCTGATCCCTGTAATTGGTGAACTTTCTGAAGGTCTAATTGTTGATTGCGTTGGCTCACTTCCTTGATACAAAGCTGGAAATACGTACTGGCTCACAATAATGTGTCAAGCCACACATTATCTCAATGCCTTGCTATTTTGTAAGATTATGGCTAAAGCTGTCTTGAAAGCTCTGACAAGGTTAATTACCATGTTCAGCATACCTAAGGCAGATCAGGGTTACTAATTTCACGTCTCATATTTTCACCCAAGTTCTTCGTCAGCTCCAAAGAAAGCGCAGAGTGTCAAGTGCATGTCAGCCTGAAAGCCATGGTACTGTTGGGCGTGTCCACTAAATAACAGTCTATGCTCCTTGCACATTGCCGTGAGCTGGAGAAGGGCTGGGAAGAGGGACTTTTCTGGTTGCTTATGGCTGCTCATGAGCTTTCACAAGCAGTAAAGCACTGGTCTTTTGTTTGGACACCGGATGCAAGAAAATAAAGAACTTTTTTTTAAAGAGCTAAATTACACGCTTGAAAATTACATCACGCAACCCTGTTCTTCCAGTCAGTCTAGCCCATGTTTGTTATTTAAGAAACCTGATGGTTCTTATAGTTTCTGTACAGAGTAGTATAAAGCAAATGCTGGCTCTATACTTCTGATATACTTCTGGCTTTCTTCTGATAATCTGAGAAAGGCAAAGAGAGAGTGAAACATTACAACAAGACAGCACACTAATGGGGTCTATGGCAGACAAAATCCCATTGCGTTATTTAATCAGTGATACCAGGGTTTATATTTTAATAAAAAAACTGCAACCTGCAACTTCCTTTCATGATCTTTTTTATGTTTGCACTTTTATCTTTTTTTTTGCTCAGCTTCCTTTTTGACACAAGTTCAATGTTATTTTTGTTTCTATATTTGATTTTCTTTTATTGCTCAGTTTTATACTTCAGCAATTCGCCAAGCATTCTAGATTTTGACTGTAATGAGGGATCTATTTAGGATAGTTCAGTGGTAGGGCTGAGCGATTGGTGCTTTTAGTTTGATTTGGTTTTGGAAATTAATCACGGTTTTCAATTTTGATGTTTTTTTATTTCTTTATGAATGCACCTTGATATAATGTCATGTGAAATAATTTTTGAATATTTTTTTATTTTTCAAAAAACAGCTTTAAAACTTTATCTTTTCGAAAGCTCTGACTGCATACTACACACAACTACATACATACAAATCACTTGCATAAATTATCACTTTGGTCTTTAAAAATATGTGTGAATTTCAGGTGTGTATATTTCTTTTTTTTTATTTGTCGACATAATAATTTATCTCCTTTTTGGGAGTAAAGTGATTTTCTCTTTGGCAGGTGAACATCACCAGCCTACTCTTTTCAGTGTTCCTCACGAGACACGTTAGAAAGTTAACTAGCAACGTTGACAAAAATAATTTTACAAATTTTGAGGCAGATATAACATTCTGCCAAGTAAAACTACCAGTTTGTTAGAAGTGCTGTTATGGAATACATATGTGTTGTTGGTTACAGTTGCACAGTATGCCTACATGCACCTGTTCAGCCCAGCTCAATCGTGCATGTCCTGTGAGTACTAGGTTAAGCGTTTCTGAACTGTCACTTGCACATCTGTAGGCACAATGGCTTATGGTCATTGTAGTTATTATGATGCTTATTTCTGTGTGAACTGCATTGAGTAACTGCCTTTTTACAACAAACAACTTAAACAACTACCACACCGAGCTTGGAGAAAAATACTGTTTATACACTGAATTAAGACAATTCAAATAATCGAACCGACGTCGATCGATTAATTAAACAACAAAAAAACACAGACATGTTAATTAATCACTCAGCACTATTCAGTGCTAACGATGTGGGAGAACCCTGTGTGATGACGAGTGCTGGTCCAATGACAGGGACGAACAAAGATCCCACTCATGGTGGGAAAAACACTGATAGGCAGTTCAGAATTTTGATGTATATCTCAGCTCTGTTCACACACTTTTGGTAGTATTTGCAGATCATAGCCCACTGTAATTTTTACCATAACAAGAACCAGCACCTTACAGTTGTTTCAGGTTTCATATGACCAGATTCCCTGCATGGAAGACATTCCTCCACCAAGAGTTGTGGGGGCCAGCCAAGAGGGGCAGCAGGGAATCATTGTTCCTCATAAGGAGTGCTTCCATAGTTCTCCAGTGAAGTATATAGGCTAACTATGCATAATCCATGACTTCAATGAGAATTGTGTAGGGTCACCAACTGTCCTTTCGAATAAGGAATTATCCCTTATTAAAGAGGATCATGTGAAATGCGACCCCATATTTGAGTTAGAGAGACATAAGGCGAGGACCCTATCTAGGACCTAGTTTTAAATACCAGTAATTATAAGCTAATATAATGTAATTTGATATTGTTATTTTAGCATAGGCTACATATAATGTGCTGCCCCATACGGGGAAGGCAGATGATAAATATCTGGGTGTGTGATAAGTACTTGGGCAAAAACAATATTCCTTTTTGTAGGATTTCTAGGCTATTTTTCTGAGCCTGAGTGCCATCTAAGCATTTGGAGATATCGTTTGTATTTGGAAAAAATACAGCTATTATGTTTTTGTTTGCTTTCACAGGACAAAGCGTGTTGTGCGCACTTGGTTTCTGCATTCCATGTATGGGCTGGAGTTTGTTTGTAAGGTGCCATTTTGAGTGTTCTTGGGCTTTTACCCAGATGAGTCTGCTGAAGACTGCTGAAGCCACGGGTTAGAAATGGCACCACAAATAGCAGCTAAAAGACCAGGTATTGGACAATACCAGGCGGAGGGGTCAGAAGGGCAGGACTGGAGAGATATAAACATCCCTGCAACGCATCGAGATTTGCAAAAATTGGATAATACAACAAATGTGGAAAAGGGGGAGGAGTTAAAGAAATGTAAATGAATGTGGAACTGAATATGAAATAGGAACTGGATGTGATTAGATACATACGGATAGGAATAAATATGGGAATATGGTCGAAAGGAGAATTATGGAAGATGGGTTTGCCTACATGTGTGTCTGGATCATATAGGGACCATCACTTGGACCTCCGTAAAAAAGTATCTAAAGAAATTATGGGTACAATGATAAGATCACACACTGTCATAAAAAGTATCTTATTACTATGACTAGATTATTTCAGGAGGAGTAGGAGGTGTCTCTTGGTAGTGTTACTGGCTAGTTTGTAAGGGGTTGTAACTTTAACACAGAGAAATACACATAGTCCTGAAATCTAACACATTCTTATTTACATATCAGTCTTAAAATATGTCCTTAGAATAGCAACGAAAAAAAAAAAAATCTCAAAACTGTAGGCCTAAATCATAAACAGAACAGAATTATGTATGCAGCACATAAAATTCAAGTAATTTTACTTCTACTGCTTCATAATATTTACTGCAACCTTGGCTCTAAATAGATTCAAACAAATCTCAACTGATTTTTCCAATGAAACCAGTTTTCAAAAGGTGATTAACTGAAATACCATCATAATCTGGCCTATTAAAAGCCCCAAATATATTGTAATAAAATTTTAACATCAGTGTCCTCTAACAAAATTAAAAAGTAATTCAATTTTTAGGCTCTTAACCTGACTGACTTCATGCTATCACCAATTTCTTTTATCTTATGTGAAATGGGGTGCTTGACATTAGCTATTATCTCAGATATTTTTATCAATGTTAAACAACATATTCAATGATCCACTTGCAATTGAGTATATCAAAACAAAACTCAATGGTACTCATAAATATGACTCAAAATTCTGCAGAGGTCTTACTGAACATCTGCTTCACAATATTTCCGTTCATTCTACAACCTTTGCTCTGATTTTCAGACCTAAATTGATTTCTATCAAAGCCCATGGTTTCTAATGCATAAAAGATATTTTAGACTAAAGGCGACCAACTGAAATATTTGCATAATCAGCACCACTGAAAATAAAAACACTGGGGAGAAAAAATGATTAATTACGTCAGTCTTGTTAACATTGATGAAAGGTGCCATTTTGACAGTTCTAACGACCACATTGCATCTTTGACCATTCACTTGGGACTGTCATACACTGGGGGAGTCATAAATGCCACAGCAAGTGAAGGGCAGCCAGAAAGACAATACAACAGGACCACAGCGATCTTCAGGACATGGGACAATCTCACAACCCTTTCATGGTAAACACGATAATCTCTGCCCACACCCCTTGAACTGGAGGAAAGAGAACCAAGGTTGTGTCATGGGGTGAACAGATTGTCAAGACAAGATCTATTTTCACATGGTAAAAAGCCCCCAAAGGCACCCCTGGGTCAGACAGGAACTTGGCTAAGACCATTACCTTCATTATGGACTGAAAAAAGGCATTCTATGTATGTGCATGCAAATAACTGGGGATGATATGATAAATGTGGTAGACTTACAATAACATCAACAAATTAAAGGAAAAACTAACATAAAGTGTCTTAGTAAGGTGTTGGGCCACCACAAGCTGCCAAAACAGCTTCAAGGCTCCTTGGCATAGATTCTACAAGTTTATGGAACTCTACTGGAGGGATGAAACACCATTCTTACAAAATATGTTCCCTCATTTGGTGTTTTGATGATGGAGAGTGCTGTCTAACACATTGGTCCAAAATCTCATCAAACCATTCAGTGACCCCTCGTATCCTGTGGTTGGGGGCATTATCACCCTGGAAGAGACCACTCCTATCCGGATAGAAATGTTTCATCATAGGATAAAGGTGTTCAGAATAGCTTTGTATTTATTGCAGTACCAGGGCATACCAGGAAAATGCCCTCACTGTAGGAGTCAAACATTAAGCCCTGTACCGTTTTCTTAGTGTATGCCACACATGCCCACTTGTTGAGAATATGGTGAAGGATGACTCATCTGACCATATCACTATTTTCCACATCTCTGTACACCAGCGCCTATGGTTTTTGTACCACTGAACTCTCAAATGTGCATTCATCTTTGTAATGAGGGGTTTATGCACTGCAACCCCACTATAACATCCCTCTCTATGAAGTTGTCGTCAAACAGTTCTTTCTGACAGTCTGATCACATCCTGCATTGACATTCTCAGTCACCTGAGGAAGAGTTGCTTTTCCGTATATATATCGCACTGATGCATGACCTTTCAACCACAATTTCTGACCCCATTTACTGATGTCTTTCCCATAGAGCTAAATGCGGATGTCATTTAGTTATTGTTCCTATTGTTCCTATTGAAACACAAGCCAGTTGAGCAGTCTTTGTGACTGAAGCTCCTGCCATCCGTGCCCCAATAATGAACCCTCAAAGTCACCTAATTTTTTTCCTCTTGATCCATCTTGATCCAAAATCGAGGCCAACTGTCTATATGAGGTACATAGACAGGCACACTGGGCTGTCTATTATGATTATGATCACATGCATGGAGGTGAAATTATATTTACTTGTTGAAAGGAAAGGAAAGGAATTTAGAGAAATGATAGTTACAATCAGAAGACCGCATGTAGTACAGAGCATGTTATTACTATCACTAGATTACGGGACTGCATACTCATCAGTTTCTCCCTTGTGGGTGGAAGCAGGTTCACATTGTACTTATTGTGCTATATTGCAAGCAATTATGCACATAAAACCATTTGTCTTCTTTATGTTTAAAACCATTTGGTTTGATTAAATGGAAGAGTGAGGTTAATCTACAAACGTCTAATTGAGTTATTGGTTAGTAATTTAGGAGCCTTTTGATTCACCTCTGATCAGTTAAAAATAATTGACCTTTTTATGTAATTGGCAATGTGCATACAATATGAACATGGGAATTTTATATATATATAAACATGAAAAACCACATAATTAACTGTGATCTGTGTCACTGCTTTGTCACAGATGACCTCACTAATGGATGAATTCTAGATGACCGTGAGTTGATTTAATTTGAATACTACAAATCGTTAAAAAAAAATAAAATAAATAGTTTCAGCTATATTAGGCCTACTGGGGAGAGAAATTAATCATTCAAATTACATTTTTATATTGCAACGTACAATTAAAATTTAATCTGACCGCAAGCCAAATTATTCCACTCCCCAGATACCCCTTGCAAGCTTGGCTCCTGACACCCCTGGCC
Source organism: Anguilla rostrata (assembly GCF_018555375.3). Lineage (NCBI taxonomy): Eukaryota > Metazoa > Chordata > Actinopteri > Anguilliformes > Anguillidae > Anguilla > Anguilla rostrata. Next base: position 3,330,715 of record NC_057944.1, read on the forward strand.
AACCCACGTAGAGCAGAGGAGCGCTACATGTTACGCACTCATGCTAAAAATGTGATGCAATACCAAAACAAGGCAGGGGGATGAGAATGATTGTCAGCTGCCTACATGAATGGGCTTTGCGCCATGCGTTTGTGGCTTGCACTTGCAATTTCTACATGAAACACTCCAAAAAACAGCAGGACACATCAATTGCCTCTCACAGATCTCAGCTTGCACATCACAACTTTGTGATAAGAGCCTCTGATCAGTAAAATCGCATTCTGCATTGAGTATTGAGAGTCTGTGTTGAAATTCAAATACATATTCTTAGGGTATTTGAAATTGTTAGCATTTCATTCCATGAGGTAAGCCTATTTATTTAGTCTTCTAGAAAAGCATGCCCGTGCGCACGCACACACACACACACACACACACACACAGGATCCACACAGAGCATTTATGCATGCAAGACTGGGCATCAAATCCTACTGGACGCATGTTGGAACTCTACTGACTTTTGACATTGTGAGATGCAGCGTGCCTGCACATAATCGCATTGCCTCAGAATCCCATCACGCACAGATGTGCACAATGTTGCGCTCAGTGATTGGTCAAGATTCATTTTCCTCGTTTATTTCAGTATAACACAGCAGATTGCCCAGGAGCTTGAAGAGTGATGCTCGTTGGTAATACTGTATGAACAGGGATCACTGTTATCGCTTATTATTGACAAAATGGTCTTATATTTTATACGTTTGTGGTACCTCTACTTAGGGATTGTCCAAGTTCATAATTCAATGATGATTAAAAAAAAAACCTAGAATACCTAGTAAATGCTTTTGTGGACCCAAACTTGGATAGTCTCCATTTTCCATTACAATCCACAAACAATTCAAAAATAAACCAATTCTAACATTTCTGGTTTTAACTCAAGAAAGCAAATAATAAAGATAGACAAGGCTTCAATGGAGATATTTTCCCAGCAAGAAATAAAAAAATCCTTTCTGACAAGGCCTTTCAATGTATCTTCCATTTATCCTGAAAAGGGCTTTTTTTAAATGTAAATAAACAGAAATGAAAAGTTTACAGGGATATTTCACGAAGGGAGTCGTGCTTTCTTCAGAACATACATATAACTGATGATGTTTCATGGCAGTGAAACACATTTCAGTCCATTTGATCTGCCCAGAAAATGCAGTCAAGGTAGAAGAAGTGATCCTTTATTCAGGTTCTTTACGGTTTAGTGGTGTCTGGAGAGGCTCGGCTCGTATTGCTGCAGCAATACGTTTTTCAGGTGCTTCTCACCGAACCTGAACGTCTCAGATAGTCTTCGTGCTCCAGTTCATGAGCACCTTGTTATAATAAATCATCTTCATGGTAATCCAGCAATCACCTGAATAACTGAATTTAACTGTTTTCAGATGTGATTGGACACCTCATTTTAGCTTTCTGATAAGAACAGATAGTCAACCTGATTTTTGCCAAAAGACCAAACAATGATTCCCTTATGGTTTCTGAGGTTTTACCAACATCACACAATGTTTGGAGGTCTATGATCCTCTATCTAGACATTTTCAGACAACTCTGACTTTTACCATGTCAGCGTTGACTGAAACAGTTACAGTATGTTTAAATCTGCGCAAATGCTTTTGGAAAATTTATTGAATATAACTAACGGCATTCTGTTAACATTTCCCAGACTTATACATAAATTCCTGTAATCCAGAAGCTTCTATTTAATCTTTAGACAATGGAAATCTCAGCAAATATTTCACTGTTAAAATGTGAAGGAATAAGTCAAGATTTTAAAAAAAGGACTGCACATAATTCTACCATTATGTTATATCCCAATTTTTTTTACAAAGCTGGCAAGCAATATTTGCATTCTATTCTACTTTCTATATTAACTAACCATTCAGAGTTTGCAGAGAAAGTATTGCTGGCACTATTACTACTGAGTGAGGAACTAGCCATATGGGTAAATGTCAATGGTAAGTCAATGTTTAATGCTAAACCAATTATATAACATTGAGCCTAAACTTAACTCCAAAATCCACCTGGGCCTCATTACTTCACAATGTATACATAGATAAAACAAATTATATGCTTACAGCTAAACGGTGCTTGCTTATATGATTGCAGTCTTATTTTGTTAGTAAATTACCACTTACAAATATAAATCATGACAGAGTATTGGCTGAATTTCATTTTCCAGGCATGTTTCTAATGCTTCACTGAGGAAACAGTTCAGAAGCAGAAAAAAAGATTAGACAGGAAAAGCTCTGACTCAGTAACCTTGCGTTATGTGTGACGTTATGCTAAGTGTGAGCCAGGATATGCACTTGATTGAACACATTAAAATAGGATTTCTATTAATAGTGAGTAACACTCACCCTATTACATGCTCCGTAATTCTCTGAATGTTTATTTATTGAGTCGTGTATGATTTGAGCTTGAATTCATCCCCTCAAATCTTTTTTGTGTAGCAGGGCATATTCTGATCTGGTGCATGGAACAGAAAGTTTATTCACACGAGAAAGCACATCTTCAATAATGTACATATTGCACAGGGGTATAATACTAATATAATAATAATAATAATAATACTTGAGCATACATAATCACTGTTGTTCTTGGACAGTCACAGAGTATGCTGGTTTTTGTTGTTACTCACCAGTTATTTGATCAAAAAAAGGAGTCAGTGACACAGTTCTTAGTATTTAGAGCCCGCATTCTTGGGACTGAACCAGCTGCTAATGTTAAGGTGGAAACAAAAACCGGCAGGCTAGTCCACAGATCTTCATGGACAAGTCTGATTACCACTGGTCACGAGCATCAACATCTTCATCATTGTCATCTTCTTCATAATTATCATCATCATCTTCACCATTATCATCATCTCCCAGTCAAGTCCTCATAAAGACTAGCCGGAGCCTCAAGCAATGAGTTTGTTCACTCTGCAAAGGCTATATGTTTGCAAGTGTTTTAATTCAACCAATGACCCAGTTTTACCAGAAAAGGGTCCATTTCGGATCTAGAAGCCTGTCCCCTTTACTTCAGCTTTGCAGAAATGATTACAGACAATATCTGCAGCATCTGACTGCCACTGAGTGCTGAAAACCTCAACCAGAACTTCAAAGACAGTTTCTGAAGAGATTAATAACATCAGTGTGATCTTCTGCACACTGTAAGTCTGAGAGTAACTTCATTATTGCAGGGAAAGGGTGGGAGGAGATGAGAACAAAGCTGGTCTTATTACTGTGACTGAGGGAGAAGGATGCTTTATCCAGCTTTCATAGCTGAGCTTTCCCAGCTGAAACGATGCCTTCTGCTTTGTGATAAGACATCTGATAGGCTGACATTTTCCTACTCCAGTAGGGCCTTGTGTGCTTGAAATATGGAAGGGTGTAGATATGTTCAGTGTGAAATCCACTGATGCTCTTAAAGTAGGCAATGTAAAAGATTTTTTAATGGATTTTTAAAATTTTACTAATTGAGTACACACAGACCTTGCTGGACTTTTATAAACACTCAATTTAACACTATTCAATTTTGCTGTGTAACTTTTTTTTGACCGCACTAAATCTGTTTCTGATTGGTTTACTTAAGAAGGGCACAACTCTAATTTGGAGTGAGATGACCCATCAAACATTAATTACCTTTTTGTTTAATCATCTCTGAGGAGTGAAATGATCTAAAAAGCACTTTGGTGTGAACTTAAAAAACATTTATCATTTCATTGTGTTATTTTTATTGTTTGAGAAAGTTGAGAGGTTGGCCTAAATGTTATACTGACCGTACTGCTACAATTAAAATAATACCATGTGCTGCTTTGATGTTTCATATTTCAAAATATGAGTCAAACAACTTTAATAAATGTGATCCATATTAAGGACCATTTCCCTTACTTGACTTACAGTCAAGAAATTGGGGGGGGGGCATTGCAAAAGAGCATGCATGAAGTCAACCTACCATCTGTAAATAAAGGCTAATGAATTAATGCATAAATAAATAGGCTTATTTCTCTCTTAATTGTATCTTCATAATGATGAAATCATTTGTAATAGCTTGAACTTTTATCATTTAAATGTCCTCATGTGACACAGAGAAAAAACAATGCAACCAGACGAGACATACACCCATTAAGGAATCAGAGCCAACTGTCAATGGGTACCAATTATTCAGCTGATTGGCATGTCGGTTAATTAGGAAAAACAAATAAAAATAGGATGACAGCAATTATGAGCTTAAATGCATTAACTCTGCCTCAGATGAGTTAAGCTCAAGAGCTGCTTGTGATGTCCTGTGCATATAATCTTGTTTTGTGGCCTAGCAAATTACAGAAACATTTTTCCATTTGCTCAAGCCTCATTCTCCAGCAGCACACTAAGAGTCAGCTAAATCCTGGAAGTTTTTAGTATGGCAAGCATTTTTTGCAACGATATACAAAAAAATACAAAAAAAAACAGCAGGATTTGATGCAAAGCAAGCACTTCAGATATATTCTGGTCAGCGCCACTGTAGTGGAAAAAAGTGGCTAGCTCCACAAGTGCTATCCATTCCCCTAAAAACCTGAGAAAGCAAGCTTCTGTGCAAAAATCATACTGTGCTGGTGCATGACGGTGAAAAGGGAAATTACATCACACTGGATGCAGTCAGCAGAGGTCAGAGCGAGTTAACATGGTCTAACCTTTGAGAAGAAACATGAATATGATTAGTTCCCTTGACTGAGGCAACTTTGTTTTAGGTCAGCATGCTATTTGTGTCATCATGTGCAGTGTGTTCCAGCTAGGCCTTGACAGAAGTACCCCATTGCACTTTTCTAAAATAAAACACGTGAAGATAAAAAAAAAAATAAATAAACAGATTTGTGACAAGGAACAGTTTAAAGGTCATTTTTAGCTGCCCACATTTAAGCCTCTCCAATTTCCAGAATTCTGATTAATTATTAACCCTGTTAGTGCTGATACATGGTGGACTCTGGTTTTCAATCCAGAACAGCTGTTGGCTAATTGGCAATGGCTGACCTGTTCACAAGGTCCGGCTATTTACCTGTCAACATTTAACTTCTGCAGACTAGTTTGTAAAAAAAAAATAATCTGTTGGTTATTGTATTATTAAAAATAATAGTTATGTTTTTGTAAAAATATAAAGATGAAATTGATTAGGATCCATATTAGTCTTCTTCTTCAGCATCTAGTTAAACTATTATGGCCATCCCATTTCAGTTACATTCATGTACCTCCTCATCCGGAACAAATTTTCTTACAGAATCCGTAGTCAGGCATTTTTGGTACTTCTGCAATGCTTGCCTGCTTCTCACTAAATTTGGCATGCATGATCTACAGCAAAGGATATTTTAATACCTCAAAAGAAGGCTGCAGGAGAAAAAAATTAATTTAACCAAAATGGTTGACCATGCCCAAATTATATGTATAGCCTCAACTTTAGGTTGATTGCCACGATACTTAAGTGAATGCTGGAAACCCATACACACACACACACACACACACACACACACACACACATCTCCAACCTTGCCCGCTCATACCATTTGCTCATTCTGCCATGCTGCTTACCTGTATTTATGCCTTTCTGGAAAGTTTTGGTGCTCCCACCACTACCCCAGCATTGGCTGGCTCTGTTTCCCATGTGATCTCTATGAGGGGTTTACAGTGGTCAGTCTCTTTTGTCATTTTGTTTGGCTCATGCATGCAGGGAGTGATAAGAGGCAGAGCCTTGATGCATTCACATTCTCAGTGAATATTGCTTAATTCCATCACAAGTTATGTATATGAGGTCAGATCTAGATTAATATTCCTTTAAATGCTCTATCAAGTCTAATTATAATTATCTTCATTTAAGTAGAACAAAAACCAGTCTGCACGGGGGGTGCATTGGACCAGCTATGAGAAATTCTGGTCTGAATTCAATTTCATTCCCCCCCTCAAAGTCACCGATGGCCAACTGATAGTAGAGGCCATACATCCTCTGGCTTGTGCTCACACACAGAGCTCTTAAAAGAACTGAAAGAGACAGCTTAATCCTCCTCTCTGTAATACCTCATTTCAATGGCTTGTTCTTGCACCACACATCTCTTAATCATTGAATTGTTCCTGTTTTATTCATTATTGTTCTGTCTTTGCTTTCGCAGACAGCCTCATCCGTGGCATACAGACCACTGACATCCAATCAAGACACACAGGTGGATATGGAAATAATTCCAGCTACGCTCATTTTTTAAAACAAATGGCAAAGTTATCCTCTTAGGTTATCTCTCTTAGGTTTTGAACCTGACTATTAAGAAATGCAATTATTTATCTGTCATTCAACACTGCAGTCTTGTATTTGCTATTTTTTCCCCCTGATACCGGAGAGCCAATAAGTCTGCTGGACTTTTGACGCCGTGCTAAAATCAGCAACCATTTTAAACCCCAGAAACCACGTGAGTTAACTGCATAACCATCTCGTTGGCTGGACCACAACAGCGGGGCCAGCCCTATAAACGCAAATGTCTGTGACTGAGTGACTGAGTGATGAAGTTACACCATTAGTCGGCTGAGTGATGAAGTTACACCACTGGTCGGCCAGATGAAGTGTGTTAGGTCCAGCCGTATACTAGGTTTTGACCTGGTTTTGTTTGGTTAAGTGTTGAGTAGCAGTAAAAAGCAGGAGACACTGGTGCTGTATCTTCAGCACATTAATTTATACAGGGGTGCGCAACAAGGGGCCAATCAGTTCCAGGATTGTGTGCTTCTGCTCTTAATTATTCAGTTAAATAAATCAAATCATGATCTGACATGTGTGCCTGAATTAGCCACAGACTTTAAGTGTATCCTAAAGAATTTACTGTGCTCAAGTACAGGCGTGAACCAGTTTAGATTATACGGCTGTCGAAAAACTAAAACGAAGGTCACTGGTTTGCTGTTTGAACCTTTTAAAGAGACGCAAGCTGTAATCTTGGCACTGCTGAACTTCGTTTGACCTTTTTTCCCATCATTTCTGCCTTTTCAAACTTCTACCTTTGAAATATCCTTTTGGGCTGCTGTCAGCATCCAAAGCCTCAAGCTCTAACTGCCTCCATTTTGCCCACTAGCTTCTTTGCCCCTCCAGTCTCTCCCATTACTCACTCTCCTCCCTCTCCGTCTTGGTCTCCGCCTCGCTCTGTGTGTGATTTGTTTAGTTATTCCTTCTCCACTATTCATAGTAACCTTTCCTGTGATAAGTGCATACTAAATGCTAATTTGACAAAGAAGACAGCTGATTTGTAAACCTGCATCCATAGCTTGTATGAAATTTGCGATAAGCAGAAGTTCATGGAATCTTTCTCGTTTCGGGATGCTCCAGTTAGACATTCCCCATGTAGAAGGCTGGCACTGCCTTCACAGCAAGGCAGGTGGACTACAGTTCAGGAGCACAGTCCCAAAAAAAGCCCCCAGTGCACCACCCACCTCCCATTCAGATTAGCTTCTCTCTCTCCAGCAACAATCCCCTCTGCCCACGTTGACAACGTGTGATTCCTGATCTCAATTTTGTGTGTTTTTCATCCATTTGGCCTTGCATACTAGAAAAGGAGGCAAGGAAATGGACCAAGAAGGTGAAAAAACAAGCGGTTGGAACTCACTCTTTTTCTCCCTCAGCAGAAGTGAGCGGTCCTCAGACAAAATCGCATGATGGATAAGGAGTCGGAGTCTGAAGAAGACCTCTCATCATTCGTTTGGTTTGTGATGAACTTGGCTGTAAAAGCCTTGAAGCCGAAAGACCCAAATTGTGTCAAGAAGCATCCCCTTTAATGTCCGTCGAATAGCTCTCTTATTTCTGAATATAGAATCATTTTCATCTTTTCTTTCTTTTTTGTTATGTAGGGGAGACTTGCAACTCTCAAATACGCTGAATCTACCCACATTAAAACCAGGGCTGCATTTGAAAACCACGCCTACCTTTTGCTATGTTTAAACTGGTTCGTCATCATGAATAGTACCTGATGAAGTGACTAAACCATGGTTTAGTCACTTCCTTGTAGATGTAATACTTCAGAAACATGCCTTCAAAAAAACATTATCATTAGCAAAGGCAGTTCAAGCCATATTTCATCCAATTGAGAAAGATGATGATTCAGGAGCTGAAAATGCATTTTCCGGGGATGAGGATTTTTATTGGAGGACAAAATGAGTCCGGTGCAAATACCACTGTTCTAATTGGTGTTTTTACTGCTTGTATAATAAAGGTCACAAGCTACTTATTCTACCACTATTCATCGAGCGAATCAATCAAATTTTATTTATATAGCATATTTCACAGCAATTGTTACAAAACGCTTCACAGACAACCCTGGCCTAGACCCAAACAGGAGCAAGCCTAAAGCAACGGCAAGGACAAACTCCCAGCGGCAGGTGGGAAGAAACCTCGAAAGGAACCAGGCTCAAGGAGGGAACCCATCCTCCTCTGGTCGGCCCAGGGTGTAGATTGCTGACCAACATGGTCAGTCAGTCAATGTTTACATTATTCATATTGTGGCTCAGAAGGTTGGCGGGGCCGGGTGGCGGTGGTGGGGTTACTACTGCAGCTATTGGAATATATAACCATTGTTTTACAGGCAATACAAAACCTGCAGTTTTGTTCAGTTATGTAGCCAGTTCTGAACCCGCTCTGAAATACCTCCTTTAATTTGTATTGTCTTTGATAATGAGTCTCTCATGTGGTACCCCATAAATGCTTTTTGGAAATCTAAGTATATAATATCATAAGCCTTGTTACAGTCAAAACTCTTGGTAGTTTCCTTAAACAATCCCAAAAGGTTTGTCAGGCATGACCTTCCCTTACAACAACCATGTTGGGTATCCCTTAGGATGTTGCTATTTTAAATAAATAATTCAAACTTGTCTGTAATGATAGATTCTTGTATTTGATATGCCATAGTTTTGTGGAGCACTAAGGTCCCCTTTCATATATGGTATTATATGCCTTGCTTCCAGTCATCTGGTATTTCTCCAGTTTCTAAAGACTGTCTGAAAATACCTGCCAGTGGTTTAAAGTTGATCACACCTACAGTGCCTTCGGAAAGTATTCAGACATCACATTTTGTTACGTTACAGCTCTATTATAAAATGCATTCATTCATTTTTATTCTAATCAATCTACACACAATAATACATAATGACAAAGCGAAAACAGGTTTTTAGACAATTTTGGAAAATGTATTAAAAATAAAAACTGAAATATCATTTACTACTATTCCAATATCCAACTATTCAGACCCTTTAGTCAGTACTTTGTTGAGGCACCTTTGGCAGTGATTACAGCCTCAAGTCTTCTTGGGTATGATGCTACAAGCTTGGCACACCTGTATTTGGGGTATTTCTCCGATTCATCTCCGCAGATCCTCTCAAACTCTAAGCTATTTTCAGGTCTGTCGAGAGATGTTCGATCGGGTTCAACTCCGGGCGCTGGCTGGGCCACTCAAGGATATTCACAGACTTGTCCCGAAGCCGCTCCTGCATTGTCTTTGCTGTGTGCTTAGGGTCGTTGTCCTGTTGGAAGGTGAACCTTTGCCCCAATCTGAGGTCCCGAATGCTCTGGCACTGGTTTTAATCAAGGATCTTTTATAAGTGTTAAGGTTGTCACGTAACAAAATGTGGGAAAAGTAAAGGGGTCTGAATACTTTCCGTAGGCACTGTAACTGTTTGAGCACCCTTGGGTATATGTCATCAGTGCCTGCAGCCTTATTTGTCTTTAGTTTATGTAATTTATTTAGCACTTTTATATCCCCTATCTCAATATCTGCTAAGACATTCTGAGTCCTGAATATGGCTTTAAGTCTATTACTAGTGTCAGTTCTGGTAAACGTTCAATTTAAGGTATCAGCAAATCACTTTATTTTTGTAAACTAACACTCCTTCTTCAGTCCTCCTCTTTACTTTCTTCTTCATACTGCAGCCCTGCTGCAAAGTGTAGCACCATGCAATCAGTTTTGAGTTATTTGGTTGTTTCGGTACACTTCAGAATGGTGATGTACTCTTCTCTTTATGGTAGTCTTTGACACATCTATGCCTACATCCTAGAGAGTATTTTGATCTGTTTGACAGTTGCAAAGGTTTTTTTTTTTTCACAATTCAAAGTATTCTTTGGTCATCCACAACAGTGGTCTTCTGTAGTCTACCATGTTGTTTACTATTGCTTAGCTCACCAGTGCATTATTGCTTCCTAACAATGTGTCAAATAGTTGATTTTGACACACCCAATGTTCTGACTTTGTCTCTAATATATTAATTTTAATTTGTCTACCTCATGATGGCCTGCTTTACTGCTATTGACAATTATTTAGTCCTCATGTTGAGAGACAAAATAATTAGACCTCAAAAGCAATCTAGAATCGACTGTAGTCCTTTTGTTAGCCTTCCTGTGCATGAACTAATTTTGCAACAACACACATGTATGTTTCTGTTCAAAGTATGACTTCTGGCATCATTATCGACACTCACAAAAAAATGGTCACAAGCTATCAAAATGAATTTAGCTGCTGACTCATTTTTTACACACATTTAGCCTCACACGTTATTGCTGTAAGGCGCATTTTAAAGTTGTTCGCAGTGAATTTCTCCTTGAAAAATATAATTGACCTCCTGGCTTCGGAGGCCACAACACATCAGCAAATGGAAAGATGTAAAACCGCAGGGTGTCTGTCGGCTTTTGTGTCGGTCTGCTTGACATTTCCCACACATCTAAAGCAATGTTTATGCTGTTTTTCTAAACACACAGCTATCTGTGTATTTTGCATAAAACCAATGGCATCCTGACCTTGCTTTACAGTATGTATTATCTTAAGCAGAAAAGGATCGCAAGGGCAGCAGCTGTAACGCTCGATGCGATGCCTCCCTCTAAAGCCGCCGTGATTCATGTTCCTCCCAGAATGGAATGTCAGATTGAAAATTTCTTTTCAAACTTCACATTCCATAACAGAGATTTATACAACACTGTTTAGAAACCTTTGTCCTGTCACACTCGGCAGGCTTATTTATTTGAAGAAGATCAATAATGAAGGGCTAATATGAAAACGGGGGCTTGTTGTGATTTGTGAAAGACCCTCTGTGGCATGATTGTACTTACTGGGTGTGACAAACACGCCTGCCACAGGCCACCGAAGTGGCTTTCTTTGGGGCCCTCCAGCACAGAGACACAGGGAGAAGATGTTAAAACAGTCCACATTTATTCCATGAGGGTTTGGCAAGATGTTACAGCCAAGTGAGCAGATCTCAAACACTGTCATGACAGAGAAGCTCTCCTGTGTGGGTGGGGATGGCAGATTTAACCTGTGCGCAGTGATTACCTCACTACGCACAGGTGCAGCCACTCCTGTTCCTGGGTCCAATTAGCCTGGCCAATTATCTAATTATTAACCAATTATCCAATTGGCCAGGTCTAATTAGCTTGACCCAGGCAGGTGTGGCTGCTTAAACCAGCCATCCCCACACCACATACCCCCAACGCCAAACTGAGGCCAGGGAGAATCCCTGGCCGAAGCCTACTCCCCCCCCAGCACTCCAACCAAGCGAGAAAAAAAAAACGAAACAAAAAAAAAAACCAAGCGCCCTTAACACTTTAAGGGCCCCAGAACAGTCCAGTGCACAGCAGTGACCCTCCCCCGGATGATGAGGCAGCCCTCCCCCCTCCCTCTCGGAGCGCGGGGATTCCTGGGCTGCTCAGCTGGTTGGTGGGGATGTCACCGGCTTGGGCTGTTCCAGGGGCTGTGGTGGGGTGGCTGGGCTGGTGGGCTGGCTGGGCTGGCTTCCTTGTGGCGCTGGGGACCAGGAACCCTTGCAGGTGTGGTGGCCGCCAGTCGGCTCTGCTGGAAGGCTGGTGCAGGCTTTCCCCTTCACGGGCTCCGGGCAACCCAACCAGGCCAAAACGACGAACTAAAACAACCCACGGATAAGAAAGGAAGCAATACGGCGCGGCCACTGCTTGTGCGCCGCCCGTAGCTGACCCGCCTTCCCGGCCAAGTCCAGCTCACGGCGCGACCACCTCTCGTGCACCGCCCGTAGCTGACCTGCCTTCACGGCCAGGTCCAGCTCCCCAGCGTCCCAGCTGAGGATCGCTTCCTTCCCCTCCGTGGTCATCTCCCGCTCGCCGCTTTTGGCCTGGAGGATCCGCCCAAAGCCCTGTCGGGAACACCTCAGCCGCCCCTCCTCCAGTGTGCTTCCTGGCTGGCCCTCCTGTGCCTCTTTGCCGTGCCGGAGGAGCCCCACGTTGGGCGCCACTGTGACAAACACGCCTGCCACAGGCCACCGAAGTGGCTTTTCTTTGGGGCCCTCCAGCACAGAGACACAGGGAGAAGATGTTCAAACAGTCCACATTTATTCCACGAGGGTTTGGAAAGATGGTAACAGCCAAATGAGCAGATGTTATTCCTGTCATGACAGAAGCTCCCTGGTGTGGGTGGGGATGGCAGATTTAACCTGTGCGCAGTGATTACCTCACTACGCACAGGTGCAGCCACTCCTGTTCCTGGGTCCAATTAGCCTGGCCAATTATCTAATTCTTCACCAATTATCCAATTGGCCAGGTCTAATTAGCTTGACCCAGGGCAGGTGTGGCTGCTTAAACCAGCCATCCCCACACCACACTGGGGTTTTATTGGTCAGAGCAGAACAAATCACCCAATCGATCAATATTCTCTCACAGATACACAGGTACCTGTCCCTTCCCTACCTCTCTGCTGTTAGAAGTTTTGTATGATCTTGCATATTCTTTCTTAAAAAAAGAAACTAAAACATCAGCAAAAAAAAACTTTAACAAAATTACAAAAGTAGATTGTTATTTTCCCGTAGTGAGATGATTTTTAAAATAAGAATCGATAATAGTTACATTCTGAAACAGTTATTGATTTTAAGAACTCAGTAGTTCTTTACTTTGGGAGAAAAGCCTTTATTTGTACAATAATTGGAAAATATTCAGGCAGGGGTTAAAGAAATAGGCTTGTAGGCCAGGTTCCAGGTGTGGTGTAACTCCCTGATGGTATGCTGTTCAAATGCCATTGTGTACTATCACCATAATTTATTTAGGAGGAAGTCAGCAGAGGAAAGGAACACTTCATACATTACCCTGGAATAAACAAGCAAACAAACAAATAAATAAAGTCCATCATCTAAGGCTCAGTATTCACACCGCCAAAAAAAAGGAATAAAATTGATGAATAAATCTTATATTTCAATTTTAAATCATATTTCATTGTGTGCATGTGTGTATGTTGGGGGGGGGAGGGCGGGTTTGGGTAAGCAAGACAAAAATATTGCCAATGAGACAGTTTGACTCATTGCAAGATTTGCCAATGGGGTAAGAAAATTTCACTTGTCAAGCAAACAGTAACTTAAAACAAGCACATACTGTACTTGCTACTTTAGAGGAAAAAATTTCATTACGAAACTAAAACAGTTGTTAGGCTTTTTTTTTTTTGCAGAGCATGTGGCTTGTCATGTGACCTGTTCCAGCAGGAAAAGTGTCCTGCACCCTTCCTTTGATCTCTGAAAACTGTCTTCATAGCATTGCACAGTCAATGTGAATGAATATGCACTAACAGTACCTCCATTCTTTGTATCCTATGTGCTGTGTTGTCCTCTGTTGAAAAATACCAGCATGTTCGGTAGTCTACGGTGCCTTGAACACAGACACCATTTAAGGCATCATTGTCACTTTTTGAAACAGTGCATTGAGGTGCTGCAAAGTTGTGGAGAATGAACAGTGTAGTATAATGGCTAAGGCATTAGTCTTGTAACCTAAAGTTTGCAGGTTTGATTCCCCAGTAGGACACTGCCATTGTACCCTTGAGCAAGGTACTTAACCTGCATCGCTTCAGTATACATCCAGCTGAATACATGGATGCTATGTGAATGCTATATAAAAAGTTGTGTAAGTCGTTGTGGATAAGAGTGTCTGCTAAAAAAATGCCTGTAATGTAAAAACATTAAAGCAACAATTTCACTGTTTTTTTTCTTTTTTTTTTTTTCTCACCAAAACCACATTCTAAATTGGTCTCAATTGGCATTACACTTTTATTTGACTAGCTGGGACAAGATTGTGAAATAGAAGTGGAATTTCTATTTTTAAATATTTGTTCCTTCTGTGGCTCAATTCAAATATTCTTTTCCGGCTCCATGAATTCAGTGTTCAGTGTTTCCTGGCATTTCAATCGGCATTCATTTGAATATTGTGCGATTATTCAGTGAGAATTGCCGCTGTTATATAATGTTTTTTTAGTGTAGAATAATATCAGAGTGTAGGCGCCAAAAGAAGAAGACTGGTTCATTAAATTTTGGCTTCATGGAAACCAGACAAGAGAAGAAAGCTCCTCTAGGCGAGAGGACAAAAGGATGTTAGAATCTGGAATGTTCCAGATGCATCACCAGCCAGGCCACCCTCCTCCTCACAGCCCACACACAGCATCTGTCTTCACCTGCGGGATTATGGGAAGGCTTATTTGGGTAACAGGAAACGCATGCCCAGGCATCGCCCGCTGCAGTGCAGCAGATTCTCAGAATACGACTCTGCTCCACTCTCCAGATCTCTGGGTGTTATAACTTAACAGGCAGATATTTAGTCTCGGCATTTTATAGGATTGAGGTCTGATAAGTGCTGACATGCAAGTAAAAAAATGAATAAAGTTTTTGTGGACATATTAGTGTAGCAGCAGGAGCAACTCCTCTAAATTGAATTTTGTCACAGCAGTTATACTGCCGGTTAGATAGTTAATTAACAAGTTGGCTGTGGATCTGGGTAAAAGTGGAATACTATAAAAGTTAAGACGTGTGTGCGCGCGCGTGTGTGTGTGTGTGTGTGCGTGTGCGTGTGCTGCTTGCCAGTGCGGTTGTGGGAAGCCTTTTTCTCCTTGCCGAGAAGGAGTGTGGCTGTCACACATAAAGACTTAAATCAGGTCCCTTGGCGGTTTCTTGGGCTCACTTTGCACAAAGTTTACATTCAGGAACCGCTACTCTGATCACAAAAGAGAAAACACAGGAGACTCCTTCTGCCAGAGAGGTGGAGAGCTTACAGGGGAATCACACTTGACAATTTAATACCCCGTCCTGGGACCACAAACCCAACAGAGATGGGGAGGAGGGCGAGGAAGGAAAATAATGATGGATCCATATAGTTACAATAATCCATATTTACAATATATTCAGTTAGTTCATTCATATTTTAATGGATAAAAAATTTGAATTCAGTATTTACATTTTAGTGCAACAATCTGATCAGAAGGGAGGAATTTGTTCATTCATGAGATTCATTCAATTCTCTTACAGTCTCATTACACAACTATTACCACTTACACAGAAATGATAACCTAACCTTAAAGACCCATTTGCTTTTTAATGAACACATAGTACAGCCATGTAAACGTGTTTTTGAAAAGGCACACTATATTACACTACAGTCTGTGGTACACCCAGCTGCCTGTACCCAAACGGCAGGAGGTGCTGTGCTGTGGTCATCGATTGACCTGTTAACTCAAACCGACAAAAAGAGCGCATTTTGTGCACAGTGCACACATTCATTTTGTTCATTTGTCTTTGCTTTTTCTCTGTTTTAAAAACCCGATCAGCATCTTTTTCACACATTCAGCCAGTTTTCCTCACGCTCTTCACACCTGGTTCTTTTTCTGCGGCTGGCTGGTGACCCCAGCCACGGCTCCTCCCGTACCGTAGCCAGGAAGGGCTTTCGCTGAGCCACGAACCGCGGCGCCTCTTAAAAAGGGGAACACGGAGAAGACAACACGGGTCACATTTCTCCACCCGGGAGACGAGTCACGGCACAGGTTCTGATGTCTGTTTTCCGACGACGGCTGTTTCTGAGGAGACCATGTCCGTTTCTCCCAAGGATTCGGTCTCAAGAACAAACATCAGGATGCGAGAGTGTGAAGTAGCTAATGATGAAACTCAAAGCGCGGAGCCTGTGGAAATTTCACACATGCTGAGAGACAGAGGTGTTACTGAAAGACGGAGGTGCCTGGCAAAATTATTTCTCCAAGAGTGGATCATTAAATAATTACTTGCCATGTATTCCATCAATTAAGACAATCTACAATAGTCCCAGATTCTATGACTCTGACCCTGACCTAATCAGTGAATCTGAGGCAAATGTCTGGTTATATAACTGTGTCATGATAAAAAAAAGTGTTCAAATGAAAGCACTCTATAGTTTTGCCCTGAATGATGAAGTCTGCTACGCAGATGAATAATTAATGTGTCATGCTAATAAGCTAAACTTACTGCTCATAAATTCCAGCCACAGCAACACAAGAGTGCTCCAAGGGACTTCCGTTCTCCTCCAAAATCCGTGTTACCTTCATAGCGTGAAAATTACTGTAGCAACAACAGCACAGCTTGGGGAATGCCTGTCAAAAGTTAATCACCATTCAGAACTCTGGGGGTTATCCAATCAAAATTCCACTGGCAAAATTTCAAGGGAAGCACGACTACAGATAAAAAAAACATTGTGTCTTGTTTATTTCACGCTTGATACAGTGCTGTTTTTTTAAAAAGTATAAGTGACAAAATTATTATATAAAATGATAAAAATTTAAATTTAAAATATATTTGTTTTGGGAAATTAATTATAATTTATATAATTACAGGATATTAAGATTCAAGCTTATGGAGGTCATTTTGTCCTTTCTAATTAATTGGAAACATAATTTAATCATTCTTGTTATTCAAAATTGTTACAAATAAAGGCCCTCTATACATACTGTTTTAGGCAATGAACCACTACAGCTGATTCTTCAAAGCAATTTTTGTTCATACAAAAAAACAAAAGAGAACACTGGTGAGACAAACTCCTGATTAAATATCCACTGAGGGTAAGATCGACAAATGCAGCCAATAAACACTTTGCAAGGCAATAAATAAACAGTTTTCCTCTAATCTTCATTATCCTGGGGAAATTAAACAGTTAAGATTAAACTTTGTAAGGTCCATTTTTCACACTTAGCGCCAGCTGATGTTATGTCTATCCTAGGGAAGACTGACCAGTGCTGGTGCTTTTTTGCATTTCATCTTAAGCAAGTTTAACGGTTTAATTTTAAAATTATAAATTGTTTAAAATGCACCATTATATCATCATGCTTCCTTATTTGCATGAGCCCTACATGGAAAGTGAATGGTATATTCGATTTGAATCCTTTACTTCTGTTCCTTATTGGACAGTCAAATCAGGTGCACTGTGGACCACGACTCTTCAGGTACATTCTACATTAAAAATCCTGCTATGATTCACCTGGTCAATCTTCCTTCTTTCGACATTCTCACAAGTTTTTGCTAGTTACATTTACTGTGGCCTTAAGATTATAGTTCAAAGAATTGTGGTCTGTTCTGTCTTTAGAAAATTTTATGTCTTAAATTTAAATCTTAAAATTAGGTCATCTTTACCTTGTCATACTGCTGTGTTTTTGGTAAAAAATAAATAAATAAACAAATAAATAAATAAATAAATAAATAAGAAAGAAAACATGATAAACCAGTTCAGGACAAACTACAATGCAAAATAATGACATAATGAACATGAATACACAATTGCCATACAAACATCTTAGCTAAAATGAAAAACCATACATTGTTTGTGAACAAACAAGATAGTTTTAGTGATTATATGTGGCGTTGGATATGGCAGATGTATGACTAAATCTGTTCAATTTAATTGCAATTGCTGTTTAACTGTAAAACTAGATTTTTTGTCTTTAATTTTGCTCTGCGGCATTCCAATGTTGAAACCATCATAGATGTCCAAATAAGCTGTGAACTATCCCTGTCATAAGGTACTGTATAAATTTGCTTATGTGATGTTTTCATGCCTCTGGCATATTTTCCCTTTACAAATTACTGGTAGTTATTTTATTTTTTATTTTATTTTTTCCCCCATGTAGTCAAGTGCTTTTTATTGACTCTTCACTTCAGGGTTATGACAGGCATGGAGGCTGTTGCTAAGTGATACATGAAAGCAGCGATCAGCAATCTTCCCTCTCAGGATTTTTAGGGCAAGCACTGAGAGAGGAGTTCAGCCAGTAATCATTTTTAAATATCAGCTCCGAAACTCTATCAACACGACAGACTGTAAACAGTCGCGGAAGCCAGATGAAATTGTAATGCACTAACAGACTGTCAGTGCAGCTCAGAGGATTCCTGTACCACGGTCTGCCATAGTACGCTGGTGAACGGTGAACATGAAGCAATTAAAGAGACTTTTATTGTAGCTTATGTTACTGCTCTAACAAAAAGGGTTTGTTAGCGGCAGAAAAATATAACCTTGGAAAATGTTACAGAATGAATGGGCAGAAGTTATTGTAAAGTGGAATATTAGTTGTCTGCATTCAAATAAATAAATAAATAAATAAATGAATAAATACCGTTGTCTCAACCTCTTTTGGTCGCAATTGCTGTGTATCTTTTTATATTATAGGCATGCAATATAACACAGAGCTGAACCTTCTGCACAGATTAGGCAGCTATACTTCAGAACTATCTGCTGGAGTAGCCTGCAGTAGGGTTTGTGTATCACAGTAGACAGACAGCTCTGGATTATAGGGTTCTACCTGCTGGGTTTTTTGTTTTTTTTTTCAGGCTCCATAGCTACAGTCTGTCTATATATTGCTCGCTTTAAATTTATCCTGTGATGATTGTGCACTTGAACCATGCAGAGCTCTGGTTGGCCCTTATAATTCTCAGCTCTTGCTTTGTCCGTGCTCGGGGCCAGCTATTGGAGGTCAATGACTTAGAGTTTTAGTTCTTTTGTTCCATCTCAGACCTTTAATGACTTGATTATAGCCTCTGACTAATGGGAGCATTAGTCACTTTTAGATTCATGTCGATCAGTGGCTGGTTGAAAGGCATCCCTGGACCAAAAGCTACAAGCTTTCAATGGAATGAAATTGAATTTTATTTGTCCGGCAATTTTTTATATTTATTTTTGTTTTTAGGGGAAAAAACACTTCACAAGCTTTGTGTCCAGCGTTCTCAACTGACCTTTCATGTGGCTTTGTGTGACTTTTTTTGTAGACACACAAGAAGCTCACTTTTTGTTTGTCACCTTTTGCTGCTCCTCAGCTGTAACACAACTTCCTGATAGTGATGGGTGAATCGGTTCACTTCCTGGTTTTTGTGCTTTTCCTTTTGATCACTAAAATCTGGACATAAATCCCAAGATTATTAAAGGCGCAAGTATATTTTCACTATTTTCGTGCAATATCTGAGGCTGAGAAGAATGGATGAAGGATGTGTGTGCGACCAAGCGATAAACCAATCACTGACCCCTCGTGGCATCTGCTGTTTATGTTGATTGGTGTGGCTCAATATAACAGCAGCACTAAAATGCATTTTGTGCTAAATGTTTTATATGCTTTCCAATACATTTGAAGCTGGTTTCTCAAGTCAGACAAATACAAATACGTCTGCCTGATTCAAAAGACAGGAAGCAGAAAGACTGTCTGTAAGAAACATCTGTCTGCTGCCATTTTGTCTGCTGGCCACACATAGACTTTGCCTATCACACTTACAGTACAGTTGGTACAAATTGATTAATGGTAGCATAGCAGCTCAGAGTGAGTGACTAGGAGCTACTCAAGACAACAGACATGCTAATTCAGTCACCGCAGGACAGCCAATGCACTACAACCTTTTAAAATTTTATTCTGAAATGTCATTTTTTGACATGCATGAATAGGAAATGTTTTTATTACAACCATGGTGAAATAAATGAGTGAAAATGTGTTTGAAGGATTTTATGATGAATAATGTCTTACTGTGGAAAATTTCAAAATACGTAAGGCTATATAGCCTTATGCCCAAAAATGTCAAAAACAAATTTAAATGTCTTTTTTTTTTCATACAGATGGATAGCAAACCATGTTTGTATAACAACCAGGGTGAAATAAAATACAAAAGTATGTTTGAAGAATGTTATGATGAATTATGTGTTTCCGTGGAAAATAGTAAAATAGAAAAGGCTGTAGCCTTATGTCCAAAAATGTAAAAAATTAAATGCCATTTTTTAAAATCATGTTGAATAGTGCTGAACTCTGTCCCAGGCCAGTCAGCTGTGATGCAAACAACCATGCGATTTTTAGATGGACCAATTGCAGGCAGGGATGTGGTCTGCAATCTTGCAAACTGCTGACCTTTCACAGACAGTTCATGCTGGGAGCTTGCACACACCGCACCGAACAAACTCAAAACACCGCACGTTTTTGCTTATCCGTTAGTCTAAATGGGCCATTTTGAACAAAACGTTCTGTTTCATTTTGAGTACTGCTGGCACACAACGTTGCCCGTATTTCTAATAGCTGTCAATTCCTGTGAAGAAACATAATCTTCATCGAGTTTCAGAAACTCTCTACGCTTCGCTCATCCCTAAATCTGCATGGCACAGACTTCAGGTGTGAAACAGCCCGGAGCGTAATGCAAGATGGCCCCCCGTTGGCGGGCGAGATTGCTCTGCTCGAGCTGCCAAACCCCCGGCACGGTGCGCCACGCTGGCTGACCCGCGGTGGGGGCCGTTAGCCGAGCGGTTCCGCGCGACTCCTCGCTGCAGTCTTAACGCGGCGCCGGTCGGCTTTGACACGTTGCCGTTTGAGCCGAACACCGCTGTTCCAGTGCAAACCGCAGCCGCTCCAAATCGAATCAAATCAGTTTCATTTGTGTGGCACTTTTCTCCAGCTTTACGGAGAGGCAGAAAAGAGCAAAAACAGAGCAAGAGTGAAAACAGAGCCAAAACCAGGCCTGGACCCCAAAATAGCAAACATGTGAGGTACAAAAAAAAAAACGTCCCGGTTGGGAAGATATCTCCTGAGGAACCCGGCTATAGAGGGGGGGCCCATCCTCCACTGGAGCCTGGTGTAAAGTAGCAGTATACTTGATGGGCTGAGCAGGGCTGAGCAGGTTACAGTTGAGGCAATAAACTAAACGGAATAGGAGAAGTCAAGATTGTATAGTTCAGCATTGTGGAGTTTAGAGGGGCAAGGTGATGTATCTGGAGCTCCAGGCTGCATCAAGGTATGGGCATGAAGCAGGGGAGGGACAGGGCTGGAGCGGTCTGCCACCATTGAGTGAGGGACAGGGCTGGAGTGGTCCATGGCTTCAGGGCAAGGAAGGGCCAGGAGCCCCAGGGAAAAAGAAACTGAGAAGATGAGGTTAGGCACTATAAAGATTGTCAACACACTGAGTAAATGTAATCTCTGTGTCCAAAACCTAGAATAAATGGATATACACTCCATCCAGCCACTATAATATCCATGACCACCAGTTTATAACCTATAATGGCTAAGGCAGCCACTACCGAGAGCCTCCTACTGGAGTCCAAGCCTGATTTCAATTTGTGTTCTAACCCTGCAGGGCTAACTCAGACCATACATTCCTGGACTAGGCTGAACTACCTTCCTCCCTCTGTACCCCAGCCCAGCACAATGCCTTGGGCTGGGCTGATTAGCAACCACCTGGCCCTGCTGGCTGGCCAGTTTAACACAGTGCTGTTTGAGTTTAACACAGCACTGTTCAGGTTTGACACAGCACTGTTTTAGTTTAGCACAGTGATACCTGAGCTTATCAAGAACTGTTACAGTTTTACACAGAGCTGTTACAGTTAAGCACAGAGCTGTTTCAGTTTTACACAGAGCTGTTACAGTTAAGCACAGAGCTGTTTCAGTTTAACACAGAGCTGTTTCAGTTAAGCACAGAGCTGTTACAGTTTAACACAGAGCTGTTCAGTTTTACACAGAGCTGTTTCAGTTTTACACAGAGCTGTTTCAGTTTTACACAGAGCTGTTTCAGTTTAACACAGAGCTGTTTCAGTTTAGCACAGAGCTGTTACAGTTTAACACAGAGCTGTTACAGTTTAGCACAGAGCTGTTTCAGTGTAACGCAGAGCTGTTCAGTGTAACACAGAGCTGTTACAGTTTTACACAGAGCTGTTTCAGTTTAACACAGAGCTGTTACAGTTTAACACAGAGCTGTTCAGTTTAACACAGAGCTGTTACAGTTTAACACAGAGCTGTTCAGTTTTACACAGAGCTGTTACAGTTTAACACAGAGCTGTTACAGTTTAACACAGAGCTGTTCAGTTTTACACAGAGCTGTTACAGTTTAACACAGAGCTGTTCAGTTTAACACAGAGCTGTTACAGTTTAACACAGAGCTGTTACAGTTTAACACAGAGCTGTTCAGTTTTACACAGAGCTGTTACAGTTTAACACAGAGCTGTTCAGTTTAACACAGAGCTGTTACAGTTTAACACAGAGCTGTTCAGTTTAACACAGAGCTGTTTCAGTGTAACACAGAGCTGTTTCAGTTAAGCACAGAGCTGTTCAGTTTTACACAGAGCTGTTCAGTTTAACACAGAGCTGTTCAGTTTAACACAGAGCTGTTACAGTTTAACACAGAGCTGTTTCAGTGTAACACAGAGCTGTTCAGTTTAACACAGAGCTGTTACAGTGTAACACAGAGCTGTTTCAGTTAAGCACAGAGCTGTTCAGTTTTACACAGAGCTGTTACAGTTTAACACAGAGCTGTTACAGTTAAGCACAGAGCTGTTCAGTTTAACACAGAGCTGTTACAGTTTAACACAGAGCTGTTCAGTTTAACACAGAGCTGTTTCAGTTTAACACAGAGCTGTTTCAGTGTAACACAGAGCTGTTACAGTTTAACACAGAGCTGTTTCAGTTTAACACAGAGCTGTTCAGTTTTACAAAGCACTGTTTGGGTTTGACGCAGCAAGCTTTAAGTTGGACACAGAACTGTTTCAGTTTAACACAGACCTGTTCAGTTGTACAAAGCACTGTTTGGGTTTGACGCAGTGAGCTTTAAGTTGGACACAGGGCTGTGGCAGCTAGTCTTATTAGAGAGTAAGGCAGGGCTTACAGAAGCCTGTCAGTAGGGAGCTAAATCTGCATAAGGCTAAAATACAAACAGATGATTCTGAATAAACAAACTGAATTATGCAGGGAAAAGATATATCCGCACAGAGTGCTCAGTAATAGAAATGTTGTCAGTACCCACTGCTGACACAGTCACGGGAAAACAGCTGTGTTTCAGGTGCTCTCTGAAACCCCACAGAGCTCCTTACAGCGATGCTGAACATCACAATAATTCAGAAACTCAACATGCATGAATTCAGAGAAAATCTATTTCTTTCTTCCTTTTTTTGTTGCATGTATCCAATAGCTACACAGAGGGACAGATAAACGTGTTTTTTTTTTTTCTTTTTTCTTCGACGGAGTTCCTATCTTTTGCAGTGGATACCCCTTTGTAAGGCAGTGTGGGTGTTTGTGTACCATATGCTAATATACCAGCGTAAGGTAAATGACCTCAGTATCCACACGGTGGCATGCGTGAATCCCAAGAACTGATAATGTTCTCCATCGCAAGTACCGCTGTTGCCCCCCAGACTACGGTACTCCATATGCCTGAGCAGTAGGAACATGTACTACGTATGCAAATATTGACATACGTTCAAAACATAAAGGTGTAAATAATACATGTAAAATAAGTTTCCATTGGCAATGATGTATTCCCTGTAAGTAATAGCATGAGCAGAATGTGATGTCATAGGACTGCATGGACATGCGTTTATATATGTGTGATTGTATGAGAGGTTGCGCAAAATCACCCTGCGGGACATGACCAGGCCTCTTCACTGTCCCAGCCCCAGATTTTAAAACATGAGGGGACAAATGCAGTCGAGGCCAGAGCTCATGCTTTCTGGGTTCCGGACTATTATTTTTGATTTTGTTTAAAAACCCACTTAATGTCTCTTTAACGTTTAATTTCTTCAATTTGCGTGATTTCTTTGTTTTATGGATACTTTCAGGGCCTAAATGTCCGTATGCCCTTCGGAAATAAGAACTTAAAGTCGCTATTAAGACACAGGGTAAGGCTGAGAGCCTGTTTACTGTCAGCTGCTGTGAAATGCCCCAAACTTACTACTGCTGTACCCCTCGTCTATTCCCCCACTTTTTTGTGCTTGGGGGGTGAGGGTGTGGGTTAGGGGGGGGCGTTGTTGCAATGGCCTTTTATTCCGCACCTAAGAATCGGTCGCTCTGGCGGCTTCTGAGCATGCTCCATGTCACCTAAGCTAAGCCCCTCCCTCCTCCCAGAGAGTGAGGCCACGCCCCTTTCGCACTGCTCGGTAGGCGCTGTCGATTCCCCTTCAGAGCCGTTTGGGCATAAAATGGCACATCGCAGGCCGCCTATTTAAAAAATAAATAATAATGCCATGGCACCACTGGGCCTAATAATCCAAACCAAGCAGTAAGCAATATAAGGATCATAAGAGTTACCCTGTCACACCTTACAAAATAGGAAATGAAATGCGAAATACAAAAGCCGTGAAGCTATAAACCCATAAAACTGGAGGGGATAATGGTGCAAGAATGCACGTCTCGTCTTCGTGTCATTATGTGTTAAATGAAGATAGAAAAAGCCATTTTAAAAAGTCTAATCAATGCTACTCACTGGGGTGAGCAGGGTTCAGATTATTTTGGGAAAATAACAGGAGGAGACACAGGCAGAACCGAGCGGGGTATGACTGATGGAAAAGACAGAAGCATTGCTATCAACGGTATTTGGGCTCTATTGGGGACGCTATTGTCAAAGGTATTCGGGCCATGTTTTCCTCCATACTGCTCGTGTGGAGTTGAAGGCCAAAAGGCTTATTAAGGACAAGCAAACTCCTAGGCGACGTACTCGCAGCTAAGTTCTGCCCACGGAGTCCGGCTTCCATTGGGGAACTGATTCTGGGCCAGTGGTCCGGTAAATGACCCGCTGAAAAACAGGGAAAGCCCCATGTGACCCCTACCCCCCCCCCCCCCCACCCCTGCACCCGAGTCAACTAATTGGGCAGTGGGCGAGGGTGTTCTGAGCAACCAAAGGGACCAGTGGCAGTCAATCCAGCACAGTGCGCCCCACCCCCGAAGCCAGAGAGAGAAAGCGCTCTGACAGGGATCCCACGCACCACAGCCCCCCCACCCCCCACCCCCCCTCTGCCCAACGTGGGACGGAGCGCGCCGCGTGCCAAGCGTCTGCCGCGCCCGCAGGTGTCCCCCCTTCCCCTCCCCCCCCCCCCACCCCGCGCGTCAGCTCCCGCTGACTGTGAGTGGCACCTGGGGGGGCGGTGGGCGAGAGAAAGGCCACCGTCCCATTATCCCGCTCCGCCGCGAGCGTCTGCTAACCTTGACACCGGTTCATTTAAATGTCTTTCGCCTTTGTTATCCGGGCCATTGCCTACACTTAGCGAGTCAGGATCAGGGGAAAGGCCCAGCCTCTCTCCGTCTGAGAAGGCCCATTTATAAAGCTGTCAGAGAGCTTTATTTTTTAAAAAAGAAAGCTCTCTGACAGAGAACCGACGGCGCCGACGTCAAATTAAGAGGTAGTGCTGGATATCTTTGGGGGGGGGGGGGGGTTTTGCCTCTTTTGTCAGGCTGGTGTTTTAAGAAGCTTAATAATCACGTCCATTTACCTGTCCGTCCTTCTGCTCATCTGAGGAGACAGAAAGCACGCTTTGTGAGATGGGGAAAGCGAGGCCGTGGAGATATTTGCGATGGGTGACAGCAGAAGAGATGCATAATCTGTAAGAATCAGGACAGGGTAGCAGGCTACAAAATAAAAATGTCAGACCTGTGATTTTTTTAATTCTCTCCTTTCCAGCAGGGCCCGATGGTTCTCCAGGGCCAGGGTTCTTGCAGTTTGTGTGTGAACTCGATGCCTACGGAACTTTTCGGAAAGTCACAACCCGTCCGGTCCACAGAGGGGATAATGAGTAGTGAGTGCCTGTGGTCCGGAGCTGCAGCCCGGGTTCGAGGAAACCAGAGAACAAGCACATGACTCATAGCTCCCCTGAGAGCCCCTGCAAAAAAGGATGAAAATTATAAATGAAGGTGCATGTCTGTGTGTCTGCGTGCATGTGTGCAGCTGTGTCTGTGTTTTATTATTATTATTATTATTATTATTAATAATAATATTATTATTATTTATTCTGTCATAATATTAAGAAAAAACGTAGGCATCTCTTGTAGTATTCCTTTGCAAGGAGGACCACTGGCCACGTAGCCTTTGTGGTGAACCCAAGGCTGAAGCTACGTTTTGAACCTTGCTGGCCACATTTTCACTACATTATTACAGGTGAAAAAATCACGCCGCTCTTCTGTAATGCAAACACATTTGAAAGGCAGTGATGAGATGACTCACAAATATTACGGAGTGGCCTGTGCTTGACTGGCGATCTGAAGAGCAGATTTTGCATTTGTTCCTTCCAATTATTTTCATTCCCCAGTAATAGCAGGACCATTCCGCTGTGGTTCTTGAGGGACCACAATTATGTGCTCCTGAACTTGCCACTGAAGTCTTTTCACCAAAATTGTTCTTTTTCCAATTGTTTGATTGCAAGCATGGGTCTGAAAATGCTCTCTCCTCTGCATGTTAAAGGTCCAGGGAACTGGATTCGAATTGTGGCTATATTTCCCAGAAGTGACAATTGATTGCTTTCTTTCAAGTTTTTAGCCCAATTATAACCATTAAATCATAATAAATGCGAATAGATTATCGTGACCCGTTCAGCAGATAAGGACAGGGTGGGCGTGTATCCTGCACTCATTAATATTAATATCCACATGACACATCATATGTAAACCATTCCTCATTGCTAGGTTACAGCAGGTTGTCACATGCAGGAACATTAGACTACCAGGCAACACAAAAGAAAGCAACAGAGGGCAGGCTTTAACATCATATAATTAAACATGCAGATCATTCAGCGTGTAATAACACTGTCACACGGAGCTACTGTACACTAACATTAGATTCACCAACAGACTCACAACTCAGAACATCACACCCTAATAAAGAAAGGCTTTGATTCCGCACGTCCAAGCTTGAGAGCTATTTAATTAGCGCCAGTTAACCTACTCACCGATCCATCACGCGTCAGTTCCACGACAACCGGTCACTAGCAGCAACAGTTGGTAGGGAGGTGAAGGGAGGGAAGGCAATGTTACCGTGCACCACTGCTAGCGTTTTTTTAGCGAAGCCACATTGCTTTCGTGTTAGAGTTGGTGAACTGCTCCTCACAAAAATGGGGACGACAAACATTAACTGTTGGGGTTATTGCAATACTGCAGTGTGCACAAGCCTCCAGAAATGAATGCTTGGTAAAGACGAAATGTTGCACTGTGAATAAACCACCAGGGAGCATTTCCTGCTGTGTGGGTATTATTTATTTTCTCATTGTCTCATTCATTTACCCCCTACCCTGCATTATTTCACCCTGGCTGTGCCAGTTGGATGTACGTATTCTATGTTCTTTCCTCCAGAAATGAAACCCATTTCTTGTTTAGTTAAGTTTACAGGCATTTAGCAGACCTTCTTATCCAGAGCGACTTACATTGTATCCATTTATGCAGCTGGATATATACTGGAGCAATGCAGGTTAAGCACCTTGCTCAAGGGTACAATGGCAGTGTCCTACCGGGGAATCGAACCTGCAAGATTTAGGTTACAAGACCAACTCCTTAGCCATTATACTACACTGTCACCTTCTTGTGGGTCCTTTTTTTGAAAAGAAAAATGCGTATTGTTTTTTTCTGCATTCAGGAAAGGCGCAATGCTCAGGCATTTCCAGCTTAGCCTCCCTGCACAGAAGTGGCAACAGCATCATTTACATTTTGCAGGTAGAAAGGATTTCACCGGTCTTCGCGTTTTAGTGACTTACATTGTACCTAGCTAACCCCGCACACTGAAAACCTGGTATTTAGCCAAGAGGAAAAGCAAGCCGATCTTGTGACAGACTTTTCTATTAGTTTTTTCTTTTTTTTTTTTGCAAAAATATTTTCTGGGCCATTTGTGAATGCATAATTGTTGAATTAAAACAACACACCAGCAAAGAAGTCACAGATTTCAGATTCCTGGACCTTTAAATAGAGCAAATTCATATACATTACATTACAGGCATTTAGCAGACGCTCTTATCCAGAGCGACTTACACAACTTTTTACATAGCATTTTTACATTGTATCCATTTATACAGCTGGATATATACTGAAGCAATTGCGGTTAAGTGCCTTGCTCAAGGGTACAACGGCAGTGTCCTACCCGGGAATCGAACCTGCGACCTTTCGGTTACAAGCCCAGGTCCTTACCCACTGTGCTACACTCCGTCCTATCCATATCCATTCTGGTGAAAGCAGTGAAGCACTAATTTAATCATGTGCTTCTCTAAAGTTGCCCCTGACCTCTCTATAGGCTTCAGGAATACAGCAGTAGACCGCCCTGTCTGGCCAGTAACTCAGTAAGACTTCTTCTGTAAAGATTTATTTTATTAATACATTCTCATCCGATTTAACTCATGTGAGTGTTCTTTGAGGAAAATGGAATTGGTTTCACAAAATATTGTGATATATTTATGACGTGCATATTTATATTATACTATTAATCGTTTATTAGGAGAGTATGAACAGCTTTGAGATTTCTGGGGGTATTATTTGGAAAAGATGTTCATGTCATGCACAGATCTATCTCTAGAGCTTGACTATAGTTCAGTATATTTTAAAGGCTGTACCATGCTGGGTTACAATTCACTTGTAAGGAACACATAAAATTATAAATATTGCTGTAACCATAACTTTACTACAACAAGAGGTAAAGGCTAACAACTGTACCCTAGATGCATTGTGAGAAAATCAAATATAAATGTTGAAAAACTGAATTCAAGTGATTATATTTAGAAATGTAGTTCTTTCTCCTGGTTCCAGCAGGGAAGCATGAGCTGTTCTGGAAGGCAAAAAGAAGCCTTCAAACAGTTATGTCAGTTACGCAACCTTCTGCTTTTTTTTCTCTTTTTTGTTGCAGAACTAAACCTCCCCTAGGTAACACACAAGGTTCACTAGCCTGTTCTTGGAAGGTCTTTCTGGAGACAAAAGAATTTACAAAAGCTTTAAAGTGTCTTTGAAATAAATCAGAAAAATAAAGCAGATATGTCAGAGGGAACCTTCACTGGAAAGAAAATGAAAATAAAAACAATAATTTAAAAAAACTCACAATATTCAGACTGTAACTGTAAGTTTAACTATATCATTAATTTTGATCTGAATTGCTTTCCTGTCTGTTATTTTCATTTAAAATGGCCGTGACCTTTGTTTATAAATACAGTGGATAGGACTGCTGGCCCTCTTATTTGAAAATATGATATTCAGTTGAATATTAAGCCATTAATCCAAATTAGCATCCATGGAAACAACACTGCAAAATACCAATATACCACTGAAACAAAAGTCTCAGCCTTTGAATATACTGAATAACAGAAAATGTCATTTTGAACCACAAACTAAATGAGGGGTATTTTTAACTTTAACTCTGCTTTTTAAATGAAAGGCTTTTCCACTGGAGGTGGAGGCAGGTGGCATAATATAATTATTCAGTACTCTGTGGATCTATCACTGAGCTACAGCATGATATGGTTTTGTAAAAAGAGTATAATTACTGCCACAAGCACCTTAGTGATGAAGATGATGATGACAGTGACCTTCAGCAACATGATCATACACCGATTAAGTCCATATACTGAAAAGATTTCACAACACAAGGTCTCACCAGGACCAGCGCTACTACTGGTAGAACCTCAGTGGGTAAAAATAACTTCAAAAATACCTGTTAATTACATCGCTGTAAACAGTAATGACAACATGATCATCCCCTGATGGTGTTGGCAAACTTGAGTCACCTGAGTTACCAATACTGTTATTAACAGGAGACATTTTCCCTGACGAGTTCACTCGCTTCGATTGTGTGTTCTGCAAGTGCCATTAAGCAAGTGTGGAGATTGCCAGCGACACAACACCACACGAGCCTAACACAGTCTGGTGAAGAGTAGTCATGGAGATCATACAGAGTGCATTTCACTTGGCTCATTATAGCTCAGCTTTGGCTGGGAGGGGGATGTTGAGCAGAGATCACAGTGCCATGCGCTGCTGTACTTCCTGATGAGCTGGCATGCTTGCCTCAGATCAAACAACCTCCTCCTTGACTAATGTGCATCCGGTTTATCTGGCGGAGAGGAACATACAGACACATTAAAACATGAAATATACTTTTAAAATGAATAAAGGACTAGCACATTGGCCTTAGGTGTGTGACTGTGTATGGCTTTCTTCTGCCACTCGCCTCACTTATACAGTATGCTCATGCATCCAAAGCACTGTCTATAAATTATATCACGTAACTTGGCCCTGTGTTTTTTTTTTTTTTTAACATAGCGGTTAAAGCAATAGTTTTAATTATTTTTTGGCAATGATTAGTTAGTAAGCAGGCTAGCTTCCACACAAAACAAAGATGGCAACTGCAAAGCAAAAACATGTGCACTTCCTCTGTCCATTTTGCCTGTGTTTCCGAGTATCCTGCAATTGGTTTCTTTCAAGGTGAGATATTATTGGCAGGTGTAGATAAATGTCCAATGGGGAAAATTGTTGACTGTGGTACTGGATCATTTGTGACAATGTAATCAGCAGGAAAAAAGAGAAGAAACATGTGAAGTTGTTTGTGAATTATGTCTCTTCACAAGATGCAGGTAATGTGAAAATTCTAAAATTATCTATAATTACAATGGGCAGTAGAGCTTTCTCTCACAGAGCCCCAGTCTTATGGAACAATCTTCCTATGTATGTGCGGACTTCAGACACATTCTCTGTCTTTAAGTGTAGGTTTAAAAATTACCTCTTTAGTCAGTCCTATAGGTAGCCATTCCTATAGTCCTATAATCCTGTAAAATGGTCAAGTATAATCACGGAGTCCATGAAATTAAACACGGATGTCTGGGCTCAGTAGGGAGCTTATCGTTAAGTGTCAAGCTCGCTTTACGAAGTGGACACACTAGTTAGCTTAGCCTCAAGTGTCAAACTGGCCTTTACGAAGTGGACACACTAGGAAGCTTAGCCTCAAGTGTCAAACTGGCCTTTACGAAGTGGACACACTAGGAAGCATAGCCTCAAGTGTCAAACTGGCCTTTACGAAGTGGACACACTAGGAAGCTTAGCATCAAGTGTCAAGCTGGCCTTTACGAAGTGGACACACTAGGAAGCTTAGCCTCAAGTGTCAAACTGGCCTTTACGAAGTGGACACACTAGGAAGCTTAGCATCAAGTGTCAAACTGGCCTTTATGGAGTTGACACACTAGGAAGCTTAGCATCAAGTGTCAAGCTGGCCTTAAACTTATTTTCTCTGTTGCTCTATCAAGTCTTGAGTTCAAAGACCACCTGAGTGCAAAGTCCACTCCAGCCCGTTTCCTCGGCCTGAATCCATGGGATCGCTCCAGTCCTGCCCCTCGGTCAGTGGTGATGGACTGCTTCAGCCCTGTTGCTCCCCTGCTGTCTGGAGCTCCAGATCCATCATCCGGCTCCTCTAATCTGCCCTATTCTGAACTATACAATTTGTTAACCTTCTTTTATTTACACCAGGCTGGCCAGGGGAGGATGGGCTCCTTCCCTGCAGCCGAGTTCCTCTCGAGATTTTTTCTCACCCCCGTTTGAGAGTTTTCTCCCCACTGGGAGTTTTTTTTTTTACCTTATGTACCTGCTATTTGGGGGTTCAGGCCTGGTGTTTGCTCTGTTTGTTCTTTTTGCTCTGTCTCTTGCCTTGCTACTCTGTAAAGTGTCTTTGTGACAGTTCTCTTTACAAAGCGCTATACAAATAAAATTTAACTGAACTGAATTGAACCGTCTGTGGTCATTGTGATTATTGGAACACAACAGTGCAGCAGTCTGCTCTTTCTGCCGGAGAGAGATTTCTTTTTTTATATACATTCTCATTCACTTTTGTAACTCGTGAATGTTCCTTGAGGAAAATGAAACTCGGATATTTCACAAAATATCAACATTGTGTATATTTAGATTCTACTATCAATGATTTATTGAGAAAGCATGAACATCTTCAAGTTTCCAGGGTGTACTATTTGGAAAAGATGTTCATGTGAAAAGATTGCATGCATAGAGCCCAGGTTCAAGCTCAGAGTGTCAGTAGCTGCTATGACTAGCAGGTTGATGGCTGTCGGGAAACAGTTGCTGTTGTCCTTCCAGTGGCAGAGTGGATTTAAATTTGCTGGGGTTCCCGAGGTCACTGTGGCATTAGTTCCTCTCTACAACACATCAGGAACAACCAGTCAAGCCTCCCCCTCTAAATGGCAGTAGTTTTCTGCAGTACTGTGTGGACTATAGTGTGGAAACTGAATGCTAACGCACTGGAGCACACCACACGCTCCGCATGAGTGTGTGTGTGTGCACGCGCGTGTATGTATGTGTGTGTGTGCGTGTATGTATGTGTGTGTGTGCGTGTGTTCGTGTTTGTGTGTGTGTGTGCGTGTGTGTGTCCGTATTTGCGTGTGTGTGCATATTTGTGTGTGTGTGTGCGTATGTGTCTGTGTTTGCATGTGTGTGTGGTTGGGTGAGGGGAGGGGAATTTGTGGTACCATGTACGTCTAGGCCTAAAATGCCATGCTCATTTAGTAAACAACTGACTGAACATTTTTCACATACCCATATGAACTTTTAACTGCCATATTAACTGCTGTTTAAAAGAATGTTTTAGAAACGCACTATATTTTATTAGTTACAATACGATTTAACTACCAGGAATAACCAAGGATTTGAAAGGGATTTTGAGGGATTTATTTTTTCTCTAAGGAGCTTGCTTGAGCCATAAGAGCATTTTAATTTTGCACTGCATGGGATATTAATAACGAGTAAGGGCCAGATCTACGAAAGGATTGCGACTGCTTTTCCAGATTTACTTAAGGATTGCAATTGCTTTTCCAGATGTTCTAAAGGATTGAAACTGCTATGGGTCAAACTAACTAATAGGAAGGGGATTACGACATTCTGCAACTTTTAAAGCATATTTCAATGAGTTCATGCATATGTATATTTGAAGTGAACGTGCTAAAACAGGGTGGAGATTAGGTACATTTGGTAAACTAAATATTCTGTCTAATTTACTTAAGCATGCATTAAGTGCAACTCCCCACTTTGTGTGTTGCTTTTTCCTGAAAGCAGTAATTTGCCTGCACTGATGTACCCTATAGTTCACACACTGTTCAATTTATTATTCCTGAAGAATACATTTTTATGTGATGTCACTCCGAATGTTCGTCCTCCTCGTCCTCTCCAGCGTTGTATTCTTCTGCTGTAATACGGCGTGAAGCTGTAGCTACCTCGTTGACCATGACCAATACTTCCTGATCTGTAAATTAAAGTAGTTTTTTGTTGTTGTATAGTTTCTATGCTACTTGTACCTCGCTGCTCCAAACCCATTTCTTACTGCCTCGTAATCTGGACATGTAGGCATATTGTTTTTGACCCTTTTTCTGGGCGTCTGCTGTCACAAAATTGCAAATGGAGGCATTTAATTTATTTGACTGCGTAAATAGAAACTGTTTAGGATAATCAGTTGTTAATGTGTTGGTAGCTGCATCCGCAACAGAACCACAATACAGCAAATGTTTTTGACCTGCGACTGCTTCCTTAGTAAATCTGGCCCAGATTACTGTGGTAATCTGGCTTTTAAATTGACACCTGCAGTTGCATCAGTGTTCTTACCAGTCTTTATTGCATACAGATTCCAGTGAATGAATGAATGAACTTGTAATAAGTAACAAAAGTCACAAAATTCATGTGGCCGAATACTGAAAATCAAATGGAATTTTTTAAAAAGCCGTAATTAGTCATTCATAGAAATGTCCTGGCTCTCTGAGAGCATTCAGAAAGCAGACGAATGAAAGTGCGTTTGCTCAATGAAAAATGATCACCTGTGTGTCTGCCTTGGATCAGTGCCAATACTGCAGGCCCTATTAAAAAAACCTTTTCAAAATGGAATGCGATTGATCATTGGTCCTGTGGTAGACTGTATAGGGTGTGTGCATTTATGACTATGATGCTCATGGAATGCTGTTGTGACTTATTTATTTATTTGATTTTTTTAGAAATTCTTCTGTGTTGCTCTCGCCTGGTCAGTGTCTGGCTGAGATGATCTCGTACCAAGTTTGACAGTTTGCCATGGCAATATATTAAAGAAGAAAAATCACCATAACTAAAAGGATCCGTCTTGCAGTGACTTTTTGTCTATATGTTTTGGTCAATTTTCAAACTCAAGTGTAAAAATTTGGACCTTACTTAATGAATATTATACCAGCTTCACACATTGCATTGTCTGAAAATTAAATTCCTTCAGACATAAATTACAGAAATGATGTGCACCTGTGACAATTCAATTCTTAGACCACTGGTTTCAGATTATGAAGAGAAGTAACCTGGTTGTGATAAGTTCTGAAGCATGTTTCAGGTTATCTCATCCCTGTTCCCATTTCAATGTGGATCTTTACCCGAAATGCCTTGATATGCAAATGATATGCAAATTGGAAGCTCTGTAACTCGCTCTGAATCAGGGTAGCTGTCAAGCAAATGTATAAATTAGTCCTTGCAGTGCCGTGCTGTGGAATTGAGTACTTTGCCTCAATTACTCCCGTTTTTTTTTTTTTTTTTTGTAAAGTAAAACAACACAGTGTAAATTGAGGTAATGATTATGCAATGATGTGATTAAAGGTATCATTCGGAGACAGAAATATAAAGTGATGCACTTCTGTATGCACCTCAAAGTATCACTATCCCTTTAATGAAGAAAAGTATGACATCCTGCTGTGGATAATGGGGTTCTCTTTCAGAATGTAGGAAGATGATGCAGTTGGACACTAACACTAAAAAAAAACTTTTTTTCACAGTTCGCACATACATTAATAATATTCTTTGGTGACATCATCTATTATTGTTTTATATTGTATTATCTTTGTCAATATTTAAGGATGACAACTTCATAATAGTAGTGGATAGAAGAATCAGGTGATCCCTGTGGGTGGTAGGAGGTGGAGGGATTAAGGTGGGTTATACAACTACTCTAAAAGCATAGTTGTACAAACTACCAATTACTTCATACTGAAAGTAACTGAACTACTGCCAAGCTACCCAAAAAAGAAATATTGCTTGTAACTACTATTACTCAAAAAATGTTGTTAAAACTACTTTGTAAAAAAATAAATAAATAAAAAAAACATGAGCAGGGAGCTTTGTGGGGAGAACCAGCAATGTGAGGCAACTGGCAGATTACCGTTGGCAACTACAGTGGAGCGGAGTACTTCTCACCAATCAAGATTAGAGGGAAAAGAGAGAGGAGACAGCATTTGGTCAAAGGGGTTTGCAAAAAAAATACTTGAGGGCCAAAAGTAGTTGGTAGTACCTGTGACTAACTACAACTCAAAATAACAACATGACAGTAACTGCTATAACTGCTACACAAATTTGAACTACC
The DNA here is from genome assembly GCF_018555375.3 of Anguilla rostrata. NCBI lineage: Eukaryota > Metazoa > Chordata > Actinopteri > Anguilliformes > Anguillidae > Anguilla > Anguilla rostrata. Next base: position 3,366,063 of record NC_057944.1, read on the forward strand.
TGCAAACTGCTACAGAATGTAATTAAACTACTATTCTAACTACATGTAGTTAAACTACTCCCAGACACTGGACAGTTAATCCTGGTGGTTTGGAGGGAAGTGCAGGGAATATAGTGGGTCATATGATTATGGTGACCTATCATGTTTATCCGTCTGGAACATACCACTGGACAGCTATTGGGCATTTTGGGCCGCTTCAAAACACACATCTGATTCATATCCTGTGGGAGCACCTCCTCAACTGATGGTTTACCTCCGAAGTCACACAGCACAACAGGACTGAGTCATACTTTTGTTTACACAGTGCCTTGCCTCACTGGAGGAACTTATTTTTCCATTTATAAAGATCCACAGGGTCAAGGGCTAGGTTTTACCTGTGGGCAGAGCTGATACTACACGCTCGCCTGTGTCCCAACACCCAATTTCTCTGAGGAACCCTGTTCTAACATAAACACATACACACATATTGTCCATACCTATTTATTAATTTTGGTTGCCCAGCTGCCAAGGAAGAAATGGTTGGTTGAAACTGTGAAAAAACCACAGGTGCGTTCAAGTTCAGCGAACAGAGGCGAATGTTCGTGGCGAACATGTTTTCTTTGAACAGTCCAATTTGAACAGATTTTTACGAACATTCCAAATTGTTTGCATTAAACATAAACAGACATGGCGACGAGAGCATTTGTACTCACAGCCGCTTCTGTGATCATCGATGATAAAAAACAATAGCTAGCTAGCGAACAATAATGACATTGGCTAGCGTTAGCAATAACATTATTGAAAAAACTGATCACACTTAATGGCATCTTCAATTGAAATACCCATCTGGGAACATTTCCCTCAGTCCAGTGTCCATTTGTGTTCGCCGCAAACTACCTTTTCAGACCGTTCGCGAACACAAAGCTAATGGAAAAAAGTTTGCAATAGTTTGCAAACGTTTGCCTTGTTCGCTGACTTTGAATGCACCTCTGATTCCTGCTACTACTACAACTAATAATAATAATAATAATAATAATAATAATAATAATAATAATAGATGTTCTGAAAAGTTGGATAAATTTGACCTGTCCGGGGTGCACACTGGGATAGGCAACCCCCCCACCCCAGCGACCCTGACCAGGATAATAGGGAATATATAATGGATGGATGGATGGATATTTTTGATATTCCATCATTATTGAGTTGGAATGGTAAACATTGGAAAGGATCCCACTCATATGATGTTTCAGCACACCACATTCTGGATGATAGTCATTATCCTACTTTGTGGAATTTTACTAAATAACTGGCTGTGAACAGTTTTACTCATTACTGCCCTCGGAATGTTCTCAGGAACTGTTTAAAAACATTAGACTCGTGAGAAGCATGAGAGACAGAGTGTCATGTCTAACAACGTCCTTTAGCCACGACTATATTCACAATACGGCATCTCCCGCCTTATTACCTGATAACAGGTATATTCTGAATAAGAAATTTACATTTGATTTTCAATATTCTGTTTAATAGAGTAATATCCCCCATCTAGCACTGGCTGCACATAACTAGAATACTGGTTTATGGTGTGGCCGTTGGATTAGGTTGTGTACGTGATTCATGTGGTATTCTAAATATACACTGGAGTATTATGGTGTGGCTGTTGGATTCGATTGTGTACGTATTTCATTTTGTATTCTAAACTGGAGTATTTGGGTTAAATGAATATCAGTGCACACAGAAACACAGTTTCTCCAGTGTGCTGGGAAGGGGCTTTTGTTTACTCCACCATGGCAGCCAAAGCCTTATAATCCTTTTGAAATTCTGAAAACTGCCAGGGACCCAAGGCCATTGTAATACAGTTTGTGCGGCTCTGTCCAATAATTGATGACTGGAAGAGCAGAGAGAAAAGCATCCCTGTTTTCGCGTTCGACCGAAGCCGGGCTGAATGTCTAACCGACCCTGCACAAGAGGTGAAAGAATTGGCGAATGAAAGAAACGTTTTATAATTTAACTTTCTCACTCAGTGAATGTAGCTTGTGGCATCCCACCAATGACATATACAATCAGAACAATGGGAATATGAAACATATATATACAAATAAATGCCCTCAAACAGTGTTTGCCCATGTGTGTACAAGGCCTTTTGGGCCAGCTCGCAGGCTATGAATAAAACTTGGATGAGGCCCAATGAAGCAAATTCTTTTGGCAGCAGTTCCAGCGTGGAGATCATGTTATGTAGCTCTCATTCACAATAGCTTTTTGTGTTGGGATACATACAAGCTCAGCATTGTTTCTCTGTCTTTCATCTCACTCTCTAAACATGAGAGGAGGAGACCAGACCACTCCAGTCTTAGTGTCACAACTGGATACTGGTGATATGCAGTTGATTTTAAGATTGTTTTAGTGACACAAAAGGCTTAAAATAGCATGACCCCTGGCTGTATTTTCACATTGCAGATACCACATCCACAGAAGCCAGCCTGAACACACTGACCAGAGCCTACTGTGGGTCTATAAACACAGTGGGAGACTTGGAACACTCTGCTCAAACATATTAGGGCTGCACAGACTCCAGATTCAAGCCACGTTTAAAGACAAATATTTTTAAATATTATTTTAGAATTAAATTTTATATTTCCTTATTTTTATTGACATACATTACATGAACACTTCTATTGTTCTTTCTCTTTTCCTTAATGTATTGCTTTACTACTTGTATTTGTAAAATTATGTTTCATTGTGCTATTGAAAAGCACTTAAAAGCACGGCCATAAAAAAACATTCCAAAGATCTTCTTCTTCTTGAGGGTGCTATGCTATTTTGGTGGTGTTATGAACGTGCCACACATTTGAATGCATGAACAAGAAATTTTGTTTCTATTAAATTTATTTAAATTTGACTACTTGCTATGCAAGCTGTGTTTAGTTATGCAGTCCAATGTTGGTCATTTAGGCATTACACATGTATGCAGGGTTCCTACACTTTTTTATCAGTGGTTTTCCATGACTTTCCCCCACATTTTGAACCCAATTTTCTGACCGAATGCAGCCAGTCCTCAGCTGGCTCTGTGGTAGGGGCGAGTGCCACATGGCGCGGTGTACTGGGGTCCATTACAGCCCGCGACCTTCGCCGGATGTCTCTCTTCCCTTGTTCTCTCTGTCTCTCTCTTCCCTTGTTCTCTCTGTCTCTCTCTTCCCTTGTTCTCTCTCTCTCTCTCTTCCCTCGTTCTCTCTCTCTCTCTTCCCTTGTTCTCTCTCTCTCTCTCTTCCCTCGTTCTCTCTCTCTCTTTTCCCTTGTTCTCTCTCTTCCCTTGTTTTTTATCTCTCTCTCTTTCCCCTTGTTCTCTCTCTCTCTCGCTTACTGTAACTGATCAAGAAAGGTTAAAATCCCTATGACTTTAAAAAAAAGAAGCAAATTTCAGACATTGCAATGATAAATATGAGTGTGAACATTGGCTATATTTTGAGAATTACCCAGTATTGTACAGTAAACAGACGATAACAAACACTGTCCTTATTCATTTTTTAAGACTTCCGTAGAACAACATGACATATCTGATTTTCGGAGACACTTGCACCAATAAGAGCTTCTTAAAGTAAGGAGCATGACTGTAGGTGCATAGATAGAACACTTGCCGCAATCCGGGAACATCACTGGAAAAGGCAGGCTTGTATCCTCACAGGACTTGTACAGGTAATGTTCAGTAGTAGAGCTCACAACCTTCAAAGCCCATACTACCTCTGCTGTGAGAACTTAGGTCTTCGTTGCTAAATCATTCATTAATGTTGTCTGTTTTGTAACCCTTGAGAGAGACATGGTGGGCTGGTCCTTGGTAGCACCCACATTCATTCAGTGGAGATTGCACTGCCTGCTTGTGTATATGAACTCTGGTGTTTTTTCCCTTTGGTGTGGCTAGTTAGCGCTACCTCTCACATGCTTGATAATTCAAATGCTTGAGTACACATATTACATTTTGCATGTTTTTCGGGTCTACATCCTTTGCAAGTCATGCCTTTTCATTTGTCATATGAAGCCACTGAATAATGAAACTACAATTGCCTGGCATATCGTAGCTAACAGCTAGCTGAAAGCTAGCGCACATGCAGACTGAGGCAAGTATAGACTAACAGAAACTAAAACAAACCCACAAAACTCCTCTGCTTTGCACCCATTCTCAACCGACGCAAGAACTATGCAGTATATTTTTATTTTAACCAAACCGTAGTTATTTAAATGTTTCAATGAAATGTTTTATTTTTGAGTCACATTTCCAGGACTTTTCCAAACCTTTTATAAAGTTTTCTATAACTTTTCTAGGCCTGGAAATCATCCTTTTCAGACTCACTGACTTTTCCAGGTTTTTTAATGACTGTACACACCCAATGTATGTATAGGAGCTACTTTAATGATAGACAGAAGGAATGTGGGAGACTGGCTCTACATCCGTCAAATAGTGTAAGACAGTGGTTCTCAAACTCGGTCCTGGGGGACCCCTGTGTACACTGGTTTTCATTCCAACCTCAACAGCAATCTCAGAATTTTAACAAGCTGTTAATTTTTCTTAATTAGGTGCTTTTCATGTTTTACAGCTGGGGGTCCAGAACGGGCCAGTGTGTGTGCACACACCTGATTCTACTAATCAATCACTAGAGTCATTGCTAAGCACCTTGATTAGTAGAATCAGGATCAGGTGTGTGCACCCACACTGTCCCTTTCTGGATAAGACTGGGGAACCCAGCTCTAAAACATGAAAAGCACCTAATTGAGAAAAATTAACAGCTTGTTAAAATTCTGGGATTGCTGGTGAGGTTGGAATGAAAACCAGCGTACACAGGGGTCCCCCAGGGCCGAGTTTGAGAACCACTGATGTAAGATTTGCGTTTGTGAAGTGTGTGGAGGTGCACTGGCTCTGTTTATGTCCATTTTTAAACTGTCACTTCTGTCAAATGGAGTACCATAATGGGATGCCATATGAGGCTGCACTAAAGGGAGCACATTTAAAGGCAGTGCATTTCTAGTTACTGCTTGGGCACAGTGGCTATCCATTAAAATTGTGGTTCCTTACTTCATACATTGAGCCCAGAACACACTGACAGCTTGCTTTTATTCATGGCAGGGCCAGGTCAATGATTGAGTGAACTGCTAGAAAGGTAAATATGTGTTTGAGTTGTTTGGACCGGCCATTACAAAATTGTGATCAGAAAGTTAGTGCATTCTTTGCGGTGTACTGTATTTTAAATGACATGGTGGTGGCAATGTTGTATGTTGATTAGAGACCTGGGCTTGTAACCTTGGTTCAATCCCCAGATAGGATGCTGCCATTGTACCCATGAGCAAACTTAACTTGAATTGCTTCAATGTGTATATTCAGCTGAATAATCGGATGTAAAAAATGCTACACTTGAGTATAAACAGATTATAAAATGCACAAGAGGGCAGGGACTGGTTATCTACGGAGTTGCTTCTCTAGTGAGAGCACATTCCTCACTCAATCAATCGATCAGTCTTTATATTACTAAATTATTTACCTATGGGGACTTGTATTAGCTGTCAGGGATTAAAACCTTCACTAAAGACCACATTAAAACTGACAATAGAGACAACCATAAAACAATAAGACAGTGAAACAATAAACAAATGATAGAACAATAAAAAACACAAGATCGTGTCGGAAGTGAAGTGAAAACCATGCATTTCTGCACAGTGCAAACTGCAGTATCACAGTGCAAAGGGGCAGAGAGTTATTTCCATGTTAAGCCTGTCAGCTGCCATTAAGACAAAGGAGAGCTTGGATCTCGCAGTTCTCCTGACAGGCACCCTAAAATGGCTGCCTGAGGGTAAGAGCTCAGATTCCTTCTGCAGGGGGTGGTGGGGACAGTCTTGGCCTTTTAAGGAACTGCTTGTGTTGTAATAACTGTCCTAAACAAAAATTGACAGTAAAGAAACAACAAAACAAACACTAGCAAACAAATGGAAAATATAGTTTGACGGGGGAATAAATATGAAAATTCATATTCAGCCTAGCCTTTGTTTTGATAGCACAAGCACTGGTTTATAGAGAGGCTCACATAACATGTTTGCTCATCTGCCATGACAGTATCAGCAGTTGGCTGTGGCACTGTCCTTAGAGGGAAAGAAAGGGGACCATTTGAATGGCAATAATGAAATCAAAACCCCATCACGCACACATATCATTTATTCCCATCAAATCAATCTCTCTCACAACCGCACCATAGTTGTGCTAATGCCTGGTGTCACAAAATTACAAACATTGTGTTGGACACACCCTATTTCTCCAGCTGCACCTTGCGTTGGGGCTAGCATTTGACAATGAATCCTTGACTATTAAAATAGGGTCCTTCTTCTTCTTCTTCTTTTGGGTTCTCAAGGAAGATGAGGGTGGAATCAGCTCTGATTTGGAGGAAATAGATTGGGACACATTATTAAATGGTTAAATGAGTTTTCAGAAGAGACTATCCTGAGAGAGTGAACAAATAGATGACGGCCCAATTTTCCTAAATCTATTTTGACATTTAAAACATGGTGCCAAACAACGGTGACTTACTACTGTCGCAGTGAATTATTTTTTTACAGTCAGTTATTAACCCACAAGCCCCTTAATTTTCTGAACAGTCAGCTTTGTGCAGGTTATCAGGCTTTTTCCAGCTCTGTTGCTTTGCCTCGACACGCAGGCCTGCATTATGGGAAGGAGATGATTGCGAGGCTGTTAAACAGCCAGTTTGAGCTGCTCCAAACCAATTTGTCGGCAGGATGCAACATTCGGCCCGGAAAGCCAGTGACGGATATTACCTGACCTCTCCCGCCAATCAGCAGGGACCCTGGCGCAGATAGAGATCTGTGTGGCCGCTTTGTCGCGGCTCGTAAGGGCCGATAAGGCTAGGTGATGACAGCTCGGTCCCGGTGCCGACCCATGGGTCGCGTACACAGATAAAAAAGAGGGGATTTCTGGAGTTAGCCCAAAAGTTAGCGGCTACCGTTAGCGTGGGATATATTACCCCAGTAAAACTATCCAAATGTGACAGAGCCTGTGCGTCAGGAACAGGGTGATGGTGATGGAGGGGATTTAGCCGTCACCAGGAGCAACAGATTTATGTGCCAGGGAGGAACAGGTGACGCTCAGTCAGGGAGGGGAACAGAGGGAAAGCTGAAACAGCAGCACCTTTCTTTGAGTAGCCTGGCGCTACGCTATCCAAACTCAGCCGCATGATTTATGATTAACATTTCCTGTCCGCTTCGTTCGCTAATTCCTGTGTGGCAGATGTGGCATTTGCTCTGCGGCGGCTGCAAGGTTATATTCATTAACCTTACCAAAGGCATCGTGTTCCTTTCATTAAAAGATATTAGTGGAGTTGTCACAGCAGGGGCCTTGAATAATTTGGCTCTCTTTGGAGACTGGCCGTCAGACCTGGTGGAGGAAACCTTGCCTAGTAACATTTGTTTTGTGTTAAAATCTGTATGGGGGAATGAGCAAATCAGAAACAGAGACAGAACAATAAAGTTTGTGATTGAAAAAACATCTTAGTGCCTCGTGATCCTGGTCCCTTCTGCTGGTCTTCGATCTGACATTATAGATTGAGTGGGAAGAGGGAAGTGTCCACCTCAGCATTACATTACATGAGGTATCGTATAATGATGCGCATGCAATATAATACAATGTAAAGGTAATATATTAAAATTGCATTACCTCATAATTTTGCCGTTCAGGTTGATCCACTTACAAAGCTTGCTTTTCTTGTTTTCGCTGAAGCACTTCAGGTTCCACAGCACAAATGGATTTGAACCTGCAAGCCGTAAGTTACCAGCCCAGTTATCTACCCAACCTCTGTACAGTACTGCCTCCTGAGTTCTGCTAAGTGCAGCAAAGCGCTGCACTTAGCAGAACTTCCTCCACACACTGTCAATCTTCTCCCCAGGGCCTTCGGTTCCACTGAAACAGTTCTGATCCAATAAACTAAATAAGTCGGGGCCTTGGCCTCATCATCCACTCGAGGAGGCGACATCCCCGTCTGCTCGCAGCTTGCGTTACAACGGCTGGCCTTTCCACGGGCCATTGCCGTTTGATGGATGCTTGGCACAGGTTGCCACGGTGATGTTTCCTTTTCGGTTCAAGGCGGGGACGAATGACCCGAGCCCGCGATCCTTATGAGAGATGAATGATGAAGATTATATTCAAATGGTCACGCACTCTCACCGTATCTGCATGCGCTGTGTCCAATCGCTGAGTGTCAGAAGTGCGGCTATTGAAATATATTACCGTGGCTCTCATACGCTGCCTCCCACTCCCTGGGAAGACTGATTCCTTACTGACGGCAGGAGCATGAAATATTTCTGCTGTAATTATTTATTTGTGGACTATTTTTTGGCGGGGGGAGGTGGTTAATGACAAAACGTAAAAAAAGAAACACAAACATGCACAGACAGGAAGGCACACACACACACACACATAAAGCACACATGCACATGCACACACACACAGGCAGGCACACCTGCACACACACACACAAACACACGCATACACACACAGACAGGCACACACACACATGCAAAACCCACACGAACACACACATGCACACGTTAACATAACAACATAAAAGGGCATATACATAAAGGTCACCCTCATCACTTCTCCATAAAACTAAATCAGATTGAGAAGTGGATGATGAAACAGAATTTTCCTTGATAGCAGGCTCCGCCCACCCCCTCAGAGTAGATTTCTAAGAAGCAGAAGAAGGGTTAGCTAATGAACGCTCGTGCTACGCTCAGAAAGCGGCAGCCCTGCACACACATACAAAACCCCATGGAGCGACAGACAAAAAAGCCCTTCAACAAATTCCCCAAATGACTGTATATCTAGGGTGTTTTCAGAGCTTGTGCATGAAGGCAGGCTACGTGCTAGACAGGACTCAGCGTGTTACGCTCAGATTTTTATTTTGCTTTTTTTCTCAGTTGATTCCAAGCATTTCTCAATACTATACTGAGTTCACTTTTTGCAAGACTCGTCACTCCAAAAGCAAAACTGCCAAAACACTGTCATGCACGTCTCAAAATCAAAACACTCTCCCAAAACTCCAGCACTAGTTTTCTCCCAACAAGAACACTTTGTCACTCATAATACGACGACCTAACAAGGACGCCCAGTGTCACTGGTGCAAAACACCACTCTTATTTAGCATCCCTAGTACATTGCCTGCTAATAACTCCCCATTGTGGAGAAGACTGCTAAACGTTAGCTCGTGAGTGAGCGATATTATTATCATTGCATCGTGACTGGCAGTGTTCTTGTTAGGAGAAAACTACTGCTGAATTACAGTACTTGATTTTGAGACGTGTGCAGTGTTTTGGCAGTTCTGGTGCATTTTGGGTGTGAAATTATCAATTATGCCGAGCTGCACATTGGTGCAGAGAATTGTGTGAAGAGTTTTGAAAAAGTGAACTTGGTATTGAAACGTGTTTGTAACCAATTGTAAAAACTGTTGATTAAATATTTGTTCATCCTCAAAGAAATTCAAGAAATTTCCTCAACTTACAGTACATTCACAGTCAAAACAGACTTGATATAAATGGTGGAGATGAAGGAGGTCGGGGAACTGAGACATTTGCTAGCTAACTAATCAGATTTCTTTCTTGACACAAAACCCCAGACACATCCAAAGGCAGCAGTAGCTTCAAAACAGTATTCCCCACGCTGAAGTTAACATTTAGTGACCCTCCCAATCCTGTTACTGTAATACCATTTCCCTTCCTTTTGTAATGTTCACAAAATATGCAAAGTTATACTTATACACCAGTATCTCCCTACAGACAGGATCATAGTCCAATATCACAATGGGACAAGGTGGGTGGTAATGTGGGGTCATGGTCTTGTACAGTGAAAAATATATTTTTAGAGTTTATGGATTTTTCTTAGTGGCACATTGTCCTTTATAAGGTGAAATGATGCAGGATGATTATTCATATTCATTCTTTTATCCAAAAATAAAACATTCTGCTGTTTTTCCAGATTATGAGCTCAAGGCCCAAAGAGCTTTTATATCAGGCTCAATATTTTCATAAACTTCAGTTTTAGTTCCATAAAACCATATGCTCACTGATGTCTCTGTCAAAAATGTCAATTACACTGTCACTTTCTGTCTGATATTTAAAATCCAGCTTTCAAGATGTTCAGATGTCAATTAAGTGATTTTCTTTTGAGTTTTTTAATTTTTTTTTACATATATAATGGATGATCTTCTAAATCAGCCAGACATAACAGGTTCAGTTATTATGGTTGGAGACTGTGTAAAAAGCACACTTGCTGTGGTTATTCGGGCGAGTTTCTTTGACAGTTTGGCACACGGTCTGCCGTGCTGTTTTAAACTGACGCACGAGTTTGGTAAGCGGTAAAGCTTTGACAGTTTGGCACACGGTCTGCCGTGCTGTTTTAAACTGACGCACGGGTTTGGTAAGCGGTAAAGCTTTGACAGTTTGGCACACGGTCTGCCGTGCTGTTTTAAACTGACGCACGAGTTTGGTAAGCGGTAAAACTTTGACAGTTTGGCACACGGTCTGCCGTGCGGTTTTAAACTGATGCACGGGTTTGGTAAGCGGTAAAGCTTTGACAGTTTGGCACTCGGTCTGCCGTGCTGTTTTAAACTGACGCACGGGTTTGGTAAGCGGTAAAGCTTTGACAGTTTGGCACACGGTCTGCCGTGCTGTTTTAAACTGACGCATGGGTTTGGTAAGCGGTAAAGCGCTACACGCGTGCAGGTGATGCGACTGCAAACGGGCGGTGTGAGGCGTGGCTGTTCAGCGCCTCTCTCTTTTGATTGGCTGTGCTCCAGTTGACAGCCCTTCCCCTTCTTTCAGTTCTGCCATTTGATTCGTTTCCTGCTTGTCTTAGGAGGATGGAAGACCTGGGAAGACGAAGTTGGAGGCCAAAGCAGACAACACAGGAAGCCACGTCAGTGTCCTGGCATAGCTGGCAAAGGCAATGTTTCTTGTGGATGTTCTTCCTGTTTTAGCACTCACTGAAGGGGGGGGTATCTCTTGTTGGTTGCTACTCTGTGGGTCTGCAGGACTTCACTCTTGTTTGGCACTGCCTGTTTCCATTTTTCTCTTGCTCGCTATTGTTGGGTGGCTACAGCATGGTAAAAGCACCAAGAATTTAAATGAGCTATTGTTTAGTGTTGATCTGATAATATCTGTTGAGCGATCGCCTCTCCAGGTTTGCAACACATACAAAGCACTCTCTATAAGTCAAATTCAAACTGGAAAAATCTAGGCCTCCCATTAAAAGTATTGATATCAAAATTACGCCAAGTTACAAGAAACACCTACTGGCTCTTACCACACTTTTAATTAAACAAGCAGTATTCCAAAACAATGCTACTCAATGTTTCCTAAATCATTTCAATTTGCTCTTGTGACCAGGCGACCCTTGTTTCTTCGTAGTTCCCATCAGGCCGATAGATACACTTTTGAGTAAAATCCCCTTCCTTGCCTCAACCTCTGAACCTGTACTTTATATTGCTGAATCTGTGAAATTAAGCAGCCCATATAAGGGCTGCTCAAGTGACACTATGTGCATGTTAGAATGTATGCTAATTAGAAATGACATGCCTGCGCAAGACAATTTACGACGGGATGGGTAAGAAGGAATTTGGCTGGGATGCACGGTTGAGGAATCTAGCCGTAATTTTGCATGAGAACTTTTCCTGCGCACAAAGTGCGATCATTTCTACAAACATATTAGTGAGTGAACCCCACTGAACCCAAACATACTGCCAAAGCAACACAGTTTTCCAAAGCCAAAAACAGGACAATTCTTCACTGGCGAAGTCATTCACCTGATCCAAATCCAAATGAACATGTGTTTCATACACTGAAGACAACACTTAAGGCAACTAGCCCCTATAACAAGAGGGAGCTGCAGATGGCTGCAGTACAAGCCTGGCAGAGCATCACCAGAGATGATACGCAGCACCTGGTGATGTCTATGGGTTACAGACTTCAAGCAGTCATTGTGTGCAAAGGATATGAAACAAAGTACTAAACATGACTACTTTCATTTACATTGCGTTAATATGTGCCAAGCATTATGGTGCCCTGAAATGGGGAGGCTATGCATATAAAGTGCTGTAACTGCTACATGGTGAAACCAAAGTGTATTTTAAAAAAAACTGTAGGGTGGTTTGCAAAAGTGTGCCCCTCTTCATACCAGAGGAAAACAGACTGTTTACTGTGCTGACAGGGTTTTGAGAGACAGGGCACAGTAGAAACCCATCCTACAGGATCAGCATTATGAAACTTCATGGTTCTCCATAATTTAGGGTAATCGTGTTTGGTATTGCTGGAAAGCAGATATACAGTAATGGGGGACATGTTGGTGTCTTTGGCAGTGTGGTATAGTGGGTGCTGTATAAAGACCTTAGTAAAATGGGTAAAATGTATGTTCAGTAATGCTAAATGTAGAATTGAATGGTAATTTCCCCAGGTGTGTGTTTAATTATCTAGGAGTGTGAAACAAGGGTGTCCCTCTCACCATATTTTTGTGAGTGAGAAATTATGATCAGCGATAACACCAATATTAAAGGGACTAGATATTGCTGGAATAACTCGTTTTTTATATTATGGCCTTCAAGAGAGAGAGAAAATAATTTGATTTGGCAAACTGGTTCACAGTACATGCAATATTACATTGTTATTAAGTGGCCCGCTCTGTTTGACCTGACTGGAGGAGTGCTGCTTTTTACGCTTTTTACCCTACACAGGCATCAAAGGGAGTGTCCTTGGGCAATTAAAAGCCACAGAGGCCTTTATCTATAAATACAAATATAGGGTGTCATGGACCTCTTAAAAGATGCAAAACAAAGCTATTTATGGGGTCAGGGCTCAGCATGGCCACAGAATACCATCAGGGTCATGGCTTCCTTTTAGATTATAAAGTTTGAATGTCTTTCAAAGTCATCAATTGAAAGTCTTCATGTCTATATAGAAGATGGTTGTTGAGGCCTGCCGGTTTGGATTTCACATCTTTAGAGGCAGTTCTAGTTTCATTCGGAGGTCAGTTGTTTGACTGGCCTTGTCACACGGATAATAGACAAGATGGAGATCACACTATTAGCTGGACTTAATTAACATCTAAACAGCCTTCTGTTGTTAAAAGCAGAAGTAAATTTCCATTTTCATAATCAGCAGGTACATGAATGGACACGAGTGAGGCACTACCCATGGCAGTCATACATGCCCCAACTAACTAATGCACACCAACAAACATGCAACACTCTGGTACGGAACTTCAGTGACACGAGTAGACCAGACAATTCAACGAAAATGCATTGAATGACACTGTTCAATTGAGTTTATATTTAAAAAAATAAATAAAAGCAATCCATGCACATGCTTAAAAAATTCAAATTGTTAGACACAGTACAAACTAATACACAGAAAAAAAACATGATAAAACTGATATTTCCCTGCAAGTAAGTGGCTCACTCCACCCAATGACAAATATGAATATCATAAAAACTACAGGGAATTTGCAACACAGCCTGGAAAAAAAAAAAACCCACAATTAAATACAATCAAATAAATTTGGATGACAGCTTCCACTCGCCTCCCAACAACATCATAAGACAAGTCACTCATCAAGAAAATGCACTCCGTACCACAGAGGGAAAAAAAAAAAAAACAAGTAGCACTACAAACCTATGCAAGCTGGGACACACAATTGTAAATACCAGGAAGTGGACACACTCACTCCCACAAGCCTCACCACCATGGGGAAGTGCTGTCAATTAACTCACATTCACAGGCAGCTTTTTATAAATACTGTTCCTTAAAACACATATACAAATCAGCCACTACCTGCACTACAGCAATAGTTATCCCGGTTTAAAAGAATATTGCCGTACAAGCAACCGCTCACATCTTCCAGTTCACATAGACTTTAGAGGAAAAGGCCTGCTAACACAGCCAAATCAGTGGAATTTAAAGGACAGCCCACCAACAGACCCCACACAGATTGGTTAAATGGTAATTGTCTATAGGACAACCATTTGTCACAAAACATCCAGTGTGATTAGTGAATGCAGGACACCTGGACTAGAGGAGAGGGAGAATTGTTCCAAATCACTTATAGCAATTAACAGCATAATCTCATTGAGCTACAACCCACTTACCAAAGCACACCCTTACAATCAGATCCCTGCTCCAAATGACCAGTTTCTTTAATTGCCACATACACACATCCATTACACTAACTATAACTATATGCCTTGGATCTTGGGCAGTTCCTTTTGGCCTCCACAATTTGCTATTGCCATCATTCTGATACAAGTGAATCTTGGTCTCATCTGTCCAGAAGACCTTTTACAGAACTCTGAAGCCTCTTTTAGGCACTTCTTAGGAAACTGTAGCCTGGCCATCCTGTATTTGCAACCGACTGCTGATTTGCATCTTGCAGTGTAGCCTCTGTTTATGCCGTAAGTCTTCTGCAGGCAGTAATCACTGACACATCCACACTTACCTTCTGAAGTGTGTTTCTACTTTGTCAGACCAGCGTTTGGGGTTTTTTCTTCATTATGGTGAGAATTATTCGGTCATCAAGTGCAAAGGTCTTCCTTGGCCTACCAGGTCCTTTGTGATTACTGAGCTCACCAGTGCTCTTTTACTTCTTAATGATGTTCCAAACAGCTGCTTTCGGTCAGTCTAAGATCTGGCCTATACCTCTGACTGTTTTTTTATTTATGTCTCAGCCTCATAATGACTTTTACTGGCACAGGTCTGGTCCTTGACAAATGCTAATAACAAACTCCAAAGGCAATCAAAAGCCTAGAATCAAGACTAGATAGTGGAAGCTCAGCACAAAGTAAGCAACTGAACACACCTGACTAATCAGAAACACCTGTGAATCCATTTGTCCCAAGTCTTGCGTTGCCCTGAAAAAAAAAAGGAGGGGGGGGTATAGACAGTGCTCTCATGTCTACACGGTGAAAGCGAAATGTACAAAATGCCCTTTAATAGAAGCTGATAATATTCTCATTAACCACATGTTTGATTCCAGAGCTAAAATGTTGTACAGACCCAAATTAAGAAAAAATGTCTTGGTCCAAAACTTTATGGAGCTCACTGTACATTTGTCAAAAAATAATCTACAGCTGGAGAGGGTGAAAGTGACCCCTCATTTCCCTCATTTCCAATTGAGGCTTATTTCCCCCTTTCCCTTAATTTGCTCATTTATCCTGTTCATGTTCATAGAAAAATGACTGGAGAGAAAAGGCAAATCACTTTCAGAAGACAGGTAATCAGTACATCTCTTGATCATCTGATCAAAACATTTGTATGTTCAAATCTTTTCATCAGTCTTTTCTCCTACTCTAATCTAGCCTAATTATCCTAGTCTACTCACCGTTATATTAAATTAACACATTACTATCAATTTCTTTTAAATCTCACAAACCTTCATAAAAAAAACACTATCCCCGAAATAGGCTACCTCTGGGTTCATCATGGGTTGCAACCTAAACCTGGCACCTCCAAAACCTGCCTCTGATATGTGTAATAATATCTCTTTTAAGTGCTATGACTCAAAGATGCATGCAAGTGTGTATGCATTTCACAGTTTTATAGCAATATAGCTAATAAAAAGTAATTACATTAAACAAATTAATGAAAGTGACCCATGATAATAAATAATTGAATGAAAGTCATGAAAAAATGACACAAGGTTGAGTCCACATTATCAGAAATGAATGCTCTGATCATTAAGTTTGTATTGCAATAAAATTTTAAGAGGTTTTAATTCATATAATTACTTTTTTTCTTTCCCTGCTGCGATGTTATGTGCTCATTCATATTTCACACAGTCATTCTGGCACAATGTCCTTAATCATAAAATGTGTTAAAACAGGATTTTTTCAAAAGCATTCATAATGGACAAGAATGCATTTAACCGCCCTTGAATACACCACTGGAGAAGAATTAAAGCCGTAAAATAAAATGAATAGATGTGCAGGATTCAATTAGAGCATGTGAAACTCAGAAGATAAGTTTCTTTAATTTAATAAAATAATAAGACCCAGAGAGAGAGTACAGTTAATTGCTTTTGCCAGACCTCTGCAAAAAAGTGCATCAAAATTCAATGTGTGTGTGTGTGTGTGTGTGTGTGGGGGGGAGGGGGGGGGGGTCTAAGACTTTTATACCAACCGGGGTGGGGGCATCATCTTATCATTTAATAGTGGTCATTTAATTCTAATTTAGTTATTTGATTATCTAAAACTTACAGTATATTCTATTCTACGGACATTTTTATAAAAGCCCTGAAGGACGAGGTGAAAATGTTAATTATTTATTTATTTTTGTAGTAAAAGTCGGCCAAGATATGCAAATTATTACCTTGTATGTACGAGATAGTACGCCATATTTAGGAGTTACTATCTCGTACGTACAATTTTCAAACCAACTTTTACCACAATTCTTTTTTTACCTTGCCTTTCAGGGCCTCCGCTGATTAAGTTGTACATACGACACTGGCACTGGAGCTGGATGTCCATAGCCTTGTAGGACTACAAAAGACACAAAACTACAAAGCCAATATGGCCACCTTAAAGGGTGACTCACTTAACCATGCCTCCAACTGCAGGTATTAGAATACCTTCAGCTGAATCATTTATATTAATTTGGTATTAGCTGAATATATGATATCATGATTTGGTTAAGATGAACTATTCATTTGTAATTTTAATAATTTAATGATTAATTTAAATTTCCCATTTATTGTTTGTATATTTAATTTATGAGACTGATTATTACATGCTGGCGCCACCTGTGAGGATATCGATGTATATCTTCTACATCTTGGTGCTCCACTATGAGAAGTAGTAGCACGTCCCCTACAGCCTAAAACAAATTCATGAAAACCACCATAATTGGTTTCATTTGCAAATAATAAAAAACACTTAATTAGGTTATGCCTATCATTAATGAGATGTAATTAGTGTTAAGTTATTTCTAACTGCTCTTGCAGAAACTACAGAAAAAAAAAAAATGATCAAAAATAAAATGTATTATATTGTGCTTATAAGTTTCCTTATGATTTAGCCATTCAGTAATGTTGGGTGACAACACCCTTCCTCTAGAAATGTTAGTCCTGCCTCATTGAACAGAAAACACTAGGGTACTGGCCTTATGTGATTTCTCATGTGATACATCATCAATAAAACACTGATATAAAAACATTGTTTCCAAACTTTTCTTTATTTTTGTCTTTGAGTTATTTAATGGAGGATCTACTAACAGACTTTCTCAAATCCAATGTGCTTAAATCATCTCTCATCATTATTCATAGCAGCAACACCAACACGTTGTGTAATCCATCTTCTGATCACTCTGAGAAAACCTTCATTGCAGAATTTATTTATTGCTTTGCCCGAATATGCAGCTCCTGTTTAATCGCCAGGTACTACTGCAGAGTGGATACTAGGTGTAAATAAGCCTCTTGTGCATCTTGATTTTTTTTTTTTACTAATGCAGCAGAATAGACTGGTATTTTGGTTTTGCAACACACCTTTTCTCAGAGTTATGATATGATTCCAAAACTAGAAAGGTTTTGAATTAAGGACACGGGGCCCTCGGGTCCAGAAACAATCAGAGACTAGTGATTACTGTCCTCAGGTTGCGGGTGCATCTCGGCTAATTCGCTAGCAAGCACAGAAAGGTGCAGCAAAGCCAAGGTCTTAGGTCCGTGACGACACTCTCTGGTGACACGACCCTCAATATAACAGCATTACCCTCAGCTAGGGACGATTTCACCTTCAGCTGACTGGTAACAAATTCATCTCTGGAGCCTTTGGGCAAATGCGAGGTGTGGGTTCAAATCTCACCTCAGGCGAAAGACCCTCATCACTTGTTATACACACATAGTCCTAAAACAGCCTACTTCACCGGGACAGGTGATAAAATTAATTTGGTGGGGAAAAAAATCTGTTAAGTCCATCCATCCATCCATCCATTATCTATACCCACTTATTTCTGGTCAAGGTCAGGGTTATGGGGGGTGTACCCTGGACAGGCCGCAAATTTATCGTAGGGCACTCTCACCATTCACACGCACACACTCATATTTATGGGCAATTTAGACTCAGTTACTCTAAACTGCATTTCTATGGGCTGTGGCAGGCAACCAGAGTACCTGGAGGAAGCCCAGGTGGACACAGGGAGGTCCAGGCGAGGACCATATTTCTGTGAGGCAACAGTGCTACCCACTGTGCCACCGTGGTGCCCACAATCAGTTAAGAGGGGTATGCAATCAACAGCGTGTGGAACACACTGATAAAACCCACAACAGGTTTGCACAGTCAAAATCAACACCGATGGTATCACCTAGGTAAGGGGGAAGAGAAATGTCAAGCCCTCTAATGTAACAACCAAAACCATTTTATTTATCTTCATACTGAAAAACATGTCTGCCAAAAAATAAGCCACAATGTCAACTTTTTTACACTACTTTCAGAACACCATCAATGTATGTCAGTGTTAACTTGAAACTTGACTAAACTGGAATCACTGAATTGTTGGCATGGTTTGTGTAGTTAATGGTATCTCACATGCTTCATTACTCTGGTTTGTTTTAGAAGAGGAAAGGATAAAGATTGCCAAAGTAATCTCTCTCTGCCCTTTCGATTCATATGCCAGAAAGAAAAAATATTTTAAAAAAAACATGGCAATGAATTTAATATTCTTCACAAGAGCTGAGCCAGAAACTTATCAGCCTTTTCCATTCCAACTTTAATTTTATAATGTCAGGACAGCAGCACTGGTGCAAACCACTGAATCACAGCAACAGTGATTATTTCTGACTGTTGTGAATCCCAAAAAGAGAACAAATGCACAACATTTCTAAATACCGTCGCTGAAATGTTACACGTTTTTGAGAAATGTCTCCAGCCAAAACAAATAATAAAATAGTTCATATTTAATAACAAAAATTATTAAAATATTACCAGAACAAATACAGCTAGCTGACTGAAGTCAAAATGGACATCAGTGTGCTTTGAGAGAGCGATTCACATTTGTTGACAGAACACAACATTGGTGGTACATTTCAGCATCTTGAAAAAAAAAATTATTGTAAAAGTCAGTTATGGACAAGAAAGCATATACTTTTGCATTATTCCTTAGGCATTATACATATGACATAACTAGCCCTCACCTAATTTTCACTTAGTCCTAACATGTTTTGAATAAAATAAAATAGTTAATATTTAATAGCAAAATATTAATTAACACATTACCAGAACAAATACAGCTAGCTGACTGAATTTAAAATGGACATCAGTGTGCTTTTAAGGATCAATCACAGTTTTTGTGGTGGTACATTTCAGAGTCTCTCAAGAAATAGAATTTTATCATAAAAATCAGTTATGGACAAGAAGACATATTCTTTTACATTATACCTTAGGCATTATACATATGAGGACATAACTAGCCCTGAAATAATCGTAAACCAAGTCCTAACAGTAGTGAATCTAACCTTGTGTGACAAATAGCACATCACATAATAGTCATGGACTCTTTCTGACATTTACATGTTTGCGGATGCCTGCAAATCCTTGTATGTAGTGTTAGAGTTATGCAAATTCTCAGATCACCTGAGAATCTAGGGGTGTATTTGCTGGGTTGCCCACTGCTGGATAGAGTGGCTGCTGTCTTGACTGTTCTTCATTTGTAAATGATCTTTCTCACTGGATTTGATATCGTGTGGACTAAGCTTGTAACCCTCCCCGGACTGATGGGAAGCAGCAATCGCTTCTGTGAGATCATCACAGGTGTCTTTTTTCCTCTGAGTGCTGTGTTAACACAAACCTGAATGCTCCAGTCCATACTGACCAAGTTCTTTGCTTTCATATACAGGCGGTAGCACTTCCTGATGACCAATTATTTGTGTGCGCTTGATTAGCAGCACCAATGACTTTCTTAGAAAGCACTGAAAGCAATAAGAGTGCATGTACTTTTCACACATGCCTTCTGCATGCTGGCTTATTTCTGGTTGAATAAAGAATGACAAAATAAAAGCAGTTACGTTATGTTTATATCATGTTATGTTGTTATGTTACGTTATGTTTGATCCACTGTTAGGACATGGTGAAGGCTAGATGAAGGTATGTTAGAACTGACCTGCTAGTCACCGAGGGAGACAAAATGAGACATTCTGACAACGGGAAGCTGAAATAATAATAATAATAATAATAATAATAATAATAATAATAATAGGCAGTACAGTGGTGCAGTGGGTAACTCTGTCACCTCACAGCAAGAAGGTTGTGGGTTTGAATCTCGGCTTGGGGCCTTTCTGTGTTGTGTTTGCAAGTTCTCCTTCTGTCCACGTGGGGTTTCCTTCAGGTACTCCGGTTTCCTCTCACAGGCCAAAGGCATGCAGGTAGGCTAACTAGAGACTCTACTATAGATGTGAATGGTGAGTGTGCCCTACAATAGATTGGTGGCCTGTCCAGGGTGTATTCCTGCCTCTTGCCCAATACATGCTGGAATAGGCTCCAGCACCCCCTGCTACCCTGCTCAGGATAAGCGGGTATAGATATTGGATGGATGGACGGATAATAATAATAATTCCCAGTAATCAGCAGCATGTGAATTAATGTCCTTTGAAGAGTATTTTTTGTTTTATGTCTGAGATACTCAGTATTGCGGGTGAAATAGTTTTCATCTCCTGTCATCTCTCCCCTCTGTGAAGACTGTTAAACCTCAAACTGCTGCAAAAAAAAAAAAAAAAAAAAACAGCAGCAGACATCTTATACTGACAAGTCAGTATAATTGGTATTCAAGTGGGAACATAAATTTATTCCATGGTGAAAAAAAGGTGTGTGCTTTGCAAGTCAATTAAACAAATTTGACAGATAAGGCAGACATGGCAATGTTAGTTTAGCATTAAAAAAAGTTAGGGAATATTAATGAAGCCTCAGAGTCAAACTATAAGTATTTGTTCTGGAGTCAGCAAATGAATCACCTAGAGATTGATTATTCAAATTGGGCCACGGAGGGAAGCAGATTTGTGATCAGTCTTGTCAGGGTGAAAAAGGAAGTGTACTTGTAGAACACAAAGTGTATGTCACTGTAACACAAAGAATTAACATAAAACAATTGAGGGGATTGTAAATTATTCATCTAATTAGGAGGACAAAGTCCACACACTCTTACTCTTACTTGTGTGCAAATGACTAGCCATAGACTCTCAAATATATGCTATGGGTAAATGTCTTATATTTGCTCACCTTTTTAAAGTGAAACCTTTTTTAAAGTTCGAGCACTTTGATGTGAGTAAAATATGCAAGTTGTCGATTGAAGTGGATGATTACAGCCTAAACCCCAGTAGTTTCAAAGTGTTCCATGTTTTAAGGACAGTATGTGGACTGTAAATCATTCAGACATGCAAATCAACAGGCATGTAAATCATTTTCTAATGTTGTATTAAAGTTGTGCATAATTGTTTTCGTAGACCAAACCAAACTAAAAATTCTTGCCAGGTTTATGAGTTTGAGTGCTGATTTGCTTCTAACTCATGTGATTTTGTGGGTACATCCCATTTACTCATAATTTAAAAAGTGTGTTCCTGTCACAAATGATTTACATTCAGGCACACCCCTATAATCCCATAAAAGGCAAAGAAGGCATGTCCTGATTCCAGAAAAAATTGGCACCCAAAAGAGATTACATTCGAGGTTAATGCTGTCTCTTCAATCAAGTGCAGAACAATAGGTGAAAAGAAAATGGAATGACATGAAAAAAGGGAAATAACTGCTCATTTCCAAAGTCTGTCTTTAAGGGGGGGGGGGTGGGGGGCAAAGCTTGACAAAGCTTTTGAAAGTCGACAAATGTGTTTGTGCCATTATTGGAGAAACACTGCTTTTATAAATACCTGATTTTATTGAGGACAGTCATTCACTTACAATTATGCCACTCCTTTTTGAGTTACACAAGCACAATTTATGCATTTATTTTGACTTCAGTAAAGAGCAATATAAAACATTTTGAGTGATTATTGCTGCCTGATATGTGTCAAAGTTTAGCCAGGATACTTGTTTTGAAACCACTTCAAATTTTTTAATGGACATAATGACATCTTTTTTTTTGTTTCTGGTCATAACTGACAAATGCTATTTTCTTGAGAAAGAACAGTCATTAAATCAAAATGTGTGACCCAATGTTTAGGTGTGTCACCTAAATTTCAAAATTCAAATTGATTGGTCCTCCAATGCCCAACAAAATTTAGGCACGTTCATAATTGGTATGGACTTATAGATGGAGATCATACTAATCAATCTCAAGCACACATGCATTTTTTTAACATCACAAATCCAATCTCAAAACAGATTATAGGATTACATG